>NW_022631001.1:14366763-15000224 GCF_010015895.1 Lontra canadensis
TTTTTTTTTCTTTTTCAATTTTTTTTCTCTTCTTCTGCTAAATTTTTTAACTTTTACCCTTTTCTTTTTTAACGTTTTTTAACTAGTTTATCTAATATATATATTTTTTTTTCCTTTTCATATTTTTTCATTATTGGTTTTCTTTTTTTATTTGTTTCTTTTTTCTTTTTTCTTTTCTTTCTGAACCTCTTTTTATCCCCTTACCCCCCCTCACGATTTGGGATCTCTTCTGATTTGGCTAAAGCATATTTTCCTGGGGTTCTTGCCACCCTTTTAGTATTTTACTTGTTCCTCCATATACTCTTATCTGGACAAAATGACAAGGCGGAAAAATTCACCACAAAAAAAAGAACAAGAGGAAGTACCGAAGGCTAGGGACCTAATCAATACAGACATTGGTAATATGTCAGATCTAGAATTCAGAATGACGATTCTCAAGGTTCTAGCTGGGCTCGAAAAAGGCATGGAAGATATTAGAGAAAGCCTCTTGGGAGATTTAAAAGCCCTTTCTGGAGAAATAAAAGAACTAAAATCTAATCAACTTGAAATCAAAAAAGCTATTACTGAGGTGCAATCAAAAATGGAGGCTCTCACTGCTAGGATAAATGAGGCAGAAGAAAGAATTAGCGATATAGAAGACCAAATGACAGAGAATAAAGAAGCTGAGCAAAAGAGGGACAAACAGCTACTGGACCACGAGGGCAGAATTCGAGAGATAAGTGACACCATAAGACGAAACAACATTAGAATAACTGGGATTCCAGAAGAAGAAGAAAGAGAGAGGGGAGCAGAAGGTATATTGGAGAGAATTATTGGAGAAAATTTCCCCAATATGGCAAAGGGAACAAGTATCAAAATCCAGGAGGTTCAGAGAACCCCCCTCAAAATCAATAAGAATAGGTCCACACCCCGTCACCTAATAGTCAAATTTACAAGTCTTAGTGACAAAGAGAAAATCCTGAAAGCAGCCCGGTAGAAGAAGTCTGTAACATACAATGGTAAAAATATTAGATTGGCAGCAGACTTATCCACAGAGACCTGGCAGGCCAGAAAGAGCTGGCATGATATATTCAGAGTACTAAACGAGAAAAACATGCAGCCAAGAATACAATATCCAGCTAGGCTATCATTGAAAATAGAAGGAGAGATTAAAAGCTTCCAGGACAAACAAAAACTGAAAGAATTTGCAAACACCAAACCAGCTCTACAGGAGATATTGAAAGGGGTCCTCTAAGCAAAGAGAGACCCTAAAAGTAGTAGATCAGAAAGGAACAGAAACAAAATACAATAACAGTCACCTTACAGGCAATACAATGGCACTAAATTCATATCTCTCAATAGTTACCCTGAATGTTAATGGGCTAAATGCCCCAATCAAAAGACACAGGGTATCAGAATGGATAAAAAACAAAACCCATCTATATGTTGCCTACAAGAAACTCATTTTAAACCCGAAGACACCTTCAGATTTAAAGTGAGGGGGTGGAAAAGAATTTACCATGCTAATGGACATCAGAAGAAAGCAGGAGTGGCAATCCTTATATCAGATCAATTAGATTTTAAGCCAAAGACTATAATAAGAGATGAAGAAGGACACTATATCATACTCAAAGGATCTGTCCAACCAGAAGATCTAACAATTTTAAATATCTATGCCCCTAACGTGGGAGCAGCCAACTATATAAACCAATTAATAACAAAATCAAAGAAACACATCGACAATCATACAATAATAGTAGGGGACTTTAACACTCCCCTCACTGAAATGGACAGATCATCCAAGCAAAAGATCAACAAGGAAATAAAGGCCTTGAATTAGACACTGGACCATATGGATATCAGAGATATATTCAGAACATTTCATCCCAAAGCAACAGAATACACATTCTTCTCTAGTGCACATGGAACATTCTCCAGAATAGATCACATCCTGGGTCCTAAATCAGGTCTCAACCAGTATCAAAAGATTGGGATCATTCCCTGCATATTTTCAGACCACAATGCTCTGAAGCTAGAACTCAATCACAAGAGGAAATTTGGAAAGAACCCAAATACATGGAGACTAAACAGCATCCTTCTAAAGAATGAATGGGTCAACCAGGAAATTAAAGAAGAATTGAAAAAATTCATGGAAACAAATGATAATGAAAATACAACGGTTCAAAGTCTGTGGGACACAACAAAGGCAGTCGTGAGAGGAAAATATATAGCAGTACAAGCCTTTCTCAAGAAACAAGAAAGGTCTCAAGTACACAACCTAACCCTACACCTAAAGGAGCTGGAGAAAGAACAAGAAAGAAACCCTAAACCCAGCAGGAGAAGAGAAATCATAAAGATCAGAGCAGAAATCAATGAAATAGAAACCAAAAAAACAATAGAACAAATCAATGAAACTAGGAGCTGGTTCTTTGAAAGAATTAATAAGATTGATAAACCCCTGGCCAGACTTATCAAAAAGAAAAGAGAAAGGACCCAAATAAATAAAATCATGAATGAAAGAGGAGAGATCACAACTAACAACAAAGAAATACAGACAATTATAAGAACATATTATGAGCAACTCTATGCCAACAAATTTGACTATCTGGAAGAAATGGATGCATTCCTAGAGACATATAAACTACCACAACTGAACCAGGAAGAAATAGAAAGTCTGAACAGACCCATAACCAGTAAAGAGTTTGAAACAGTCATCAAAAATCTCCAAACAAACAAAAGCCCAGGGCCAGATGGCTTCCCGGGGGAATTCTACCAAACATTTAAAGAAGAACTAATTCCTATTCTCCTGAGACTGTTCCAAAAAATAGAAATGGAAGGAAAACTTCCAAACTCATTTTATGAGGCCAGCATCACCTTGATCCCAAAACCAGACAAGGATCCCATCAAAAAAGAGAACTACAGACGAATATCCTTGATGAACACAGATGCAAAAATTCTCACCAAAATACTAGCCAATAGGATTCAACAGTACATTAAAAGGATTATTCACCACGACCAAGTGGGATTTATTCCAGGGCTGCAAGGTTGGTTCAACATCCGTAAATCAATCAATGTGATACAACACATTAATAAAAGAAAGAACAGGAACCATATGATACTCTCCATAGATGCTGAAAAAGCATTTGACAAAATACAGCATCCCTTCCTGATCAAAACTCTTCAAAGTGTAGGGAGAGAGGGCACATACCTCAATATTATCAAAGCCATCTATGAAAAACCCATCGCAAATATCATTCTCAATGGAGAAAAACTGAAAGCTTTTCCTCTAAGGTCAGGAACACGGCAGGGATGTCCGTTATCACCACTGCTATTCAACATAGTACTAGAAGTCCTAGCCTCAGCAATCAGACAGCAAAAAGTAATTAAAGGCATCCAAATTGGCAAAGAAGAAGTCAAACTATTACTCTTCGCAGATGATATGATACTATATGTGGAAAACCCAAAAGACTCCACTCCAAAACTGCTAGAACTGGTACAGGAATTCAGTAAAGTGTCAGGATATAAAATCAATGCACAGAAATCAGTCGCATTTCTCTACACCAACAGCAAGACAGAAGAAAGTGAAATTAAGGAGTCAATCCCATTTACAATAGCACCCAAAACTATAAGATACCTAGGAATAAACCTAACCAAAGAGACTAAGAATCTATACACAGAAAACTATAAAGTACTCATGAAAGAAATTGAGGAAGACACAAAGAAATGGAAAAATGTTCCATGCTCCTGGATTGGAAGAATAAATATTGTGAAAATGTCTATGCTACCTAAAGCAATCTACACATTTAATGCAATTCCTATCAAAGTACCATCCATTTTTTTTCAAAGAAATGGAACAAATAATCCTAAAATTTATATGGAACCAGAAAAGACCACGAATAGCCAAAGGAATATTGAAAAAGAAAGCCAAAGTCGGTGGCATCACAATTCCGGACTTCAAGCTCTATTACAAAGCTGTCATCATCAAGACAGCATGGTACTGGCACAAAAACAGACACACAGATCAATGGAACAGAATAGAGAGCCCAGAAATAGACCCTCAACTCTATGGTCAACTAATCTTCGACAAAGCAGGAAAGAATGTCCAATGGAAAAAAGACAGCCTCTTCAATAAATGGTGTTGGGAAAATTGGATAGCCACATGCAGAAAAATGAAATTGGATCATTTCCTTACACCACACATGAAAATAGACTCAAAATGGATAAAGGACCTTAATGTGAGAAAGGAATCCATCAAAATCCTTGAGGAGAACACAGGCAGCAACCTCTTCGACCTCAGCCACAGCAACATCTTCCTAGGAACATCGCCAAAGGCAAGGGAAGCAAGGGCAAAAATGAACTATTGGGATTTTATCAAGATCAAAAGGTTTTGCACAGCAAAGGAAACCGTTAACAAAACCAAAAGACAACTGACAGAATGGGAGAAGATATTTGCAAACGACATATCAGATAAAGGGCTAGTGTCCAGAATCTATAAAGAACTTAGCAAACTCAACACCCAAAGAACAAATAATCCAATCAAGAAATGGGCAGAAGACATGAACAGACATTTCTGCAAAGAAGACATCCAGATGGCCAACAGACACATGAAAAAGTGCTCCACATCACTCGGCATCAGGGAAATACAAATCAAAACCACAATGAGATACCACCTCACACCAGTCAGAATGGCTAAAATTAACAAGTCCGGAAATGACAGATGCTGGCTAGGATGCGGAGAAAGGGGAACCCTCCTACACTGTTGGTGGGAATGCAAGCTGGTGCAACCATTCTGGAAAACAGCATGGAGGTTCCTCAAAATGTTGAAAATAGAACTACCCTATGACCCAGCAATTGCACTACTGGATATTTACCCTAAAGATACAAATGTAGTGATCTGAAGGGTCACGTGCACCCGAATGTTTATAGCAGCAATGTCTACAATAGCCAAACTATGGAAAGAACCTAGATGTCCATCAACAGATGAATGGATAAAGAAGATGTGGTATATATACACAATGGAATACTATGCAGCCATCAAAAGAAATGAAATCTTGCCATTTGTGACGACGTGGATGGAACTAGAGGGTATCATGCTTAGCGAAATAAGTCAATCAGAGAAAGACAACTATCATATGAACTCCCTGATATGAGGGAGAGGAGATGCAATATGGGGGGTTAAGGGGGTAGGAGAAGAGTAAATGAAGCAAGTTGGGATTGGGAGGAAGATAAACCATAAGTGACTCTTAATCTCACAAAACAAACTGAGGGTTGCTGGGGGGGAGGGGGGTTGGGAGAGGCGGGGTGGGGTTATGGACATTGGGGAGGGTATGTGCTATGGTGAGTGCTGTGAAGTGTGTAAACCTGGCGATTCACAGACCTGTACCCCTCGGGAAAAAAAATATATATGTTTATGAAAAATAAAATTAAAAAAAAATTGTGAGTTCATTCTATGATAAAAAATGTGGTTATTTAAACCCTTAGGTACAGTAGCAAGGTTTATGTTGATAAAGTACAAATCGTGATTTCAAATTCACTTAAATTCCCTTTTTCTCTTCAGTTAATCACAGTTTAGAATTTGTTTTTTATTTCCAAGATCAAAGCTCTTTTAGGAAGCCCATATATCATATTAATTTATGTAGAAATGAATGGAAATACATTATGGGGAATATTTAACTTTTCTGGTGAAGAGGACAATAGAGAAGAGAAGCATCCCTTACTATGAACATTACTGTATTCATTCACATGTATTCGAAGTATCATTTAAACTGAAATGTTATTTAATTATGCTATCTCGTTAGAGTTAACAAAAACTAATTACTATTATTTTTAATAGCAGAAATTAATTAAAACTTAGTTAAGGGGTTTTATTCTTTTATTACTTGAGACTTGATTATTATTTGATCATTATTGGCTAATATTTGTTGAGTATCTGCTGGATATATAAAGATTTGAAAATCTGATGAAGTACAATCAGAGATGAAAAGTGGATGGCTATTAGTGCTCCACACAGAACATCAGGGAATTCTTTTAACAGTTTGGTTGCTGTGTCCATCTCACGTCTGATGCAGGTTTGGTGAACTTATGTCTCACATTTGCAATCTTCTCAGGACCATTAGCCTTTGGCCACACCCAAGCAGCTTCCAGTTGAATCACTGCTGCCATTACCTGTAGCCTTGTTAGGGATTTAAAGGATCTTCACACGAGTCCACATGTTCCTGCGTAGTGTGTTCTTTCCCTGACTCTCCTACAGGTTACTCCTGAAAGTACTTCCTCAATAAATTGCATGCATAATCATCCTCATCTTGGGTTGTGCTTCTGAAGAACTCGATGTGTAACAGTGGATATTTGAAAAAAGTAAATGGTGGTAATAGTAAATGTTGAAGAAAGCAGGTCTTGCATTGGAGAAGATGACTCAAGATTTCAGAGAAAGGCTTGGGGACAATCAAAAACTAGGAGCTTTTTGCAGAAAATGGGTTGTTTTTAGAGCAGCTATCAGGGCCATGTTTCCTAATATTCCTAAGTTAGCTAAGTTTCCCAGGTCCCTAAATTTTCTAAGTCTTCTCATTCTAGAAGGGCCTGATTATTTTCCCAGAGGGAAGAATTTAGCACACTGTACATTAAAGATGTTTGTTAGCAATTTTCTCCATATTGTTGTTTGTGGATAGTTGAAATTGCTGTCTAGCATTACTTCCCATGTTTAGGTTGGGTAGAAATTGATATGACAAGTATGTTGGGGTAGAAATTGATATGACAATTATCTTGAAGCAGCAATAATCAATACACATGGAAAGAAATTCCCAGGATGACAGAGCTGGATTGGCTAGAGTAGGGACTGAGGATTGGTTAAAGAGATTTTCAAGGACTCCTTCGCAAGGATTTCTGAAAGCAGTCACCAAGGAAAGTAGTATTGTCTCCTGGAGTGCTTTACTGAGTCAATGTGCATTTTAACCATAGGATGTAGCTTAACCTTTGGCAGTTATTTTTACCTGAGGAAATGGAGACTCTAACAGGTAAAGTGATTTGGGATTAAAAATGAGAAAATTAGGACCTCATTTCAGATTTTTTCAGTCATTATTCACAAATACATATTAAGATAGTTGTATTTTGATAAAATTAGTATATGGTACAGCTAAGCACAGGTATTACTTAAGAGATATGAACTATAAAGGATAAGCAGAAAGGGTAGTTGGAGCTGGTGTGACATTTAAAGGAATATGGGCAAGGGACAATATACTAAGCCCAAATAAGTGCAAATAATTTGGCATGACTGCACTGTAGTTGTGTCTTTGTGGTCAGAGATGAGGCTAAATTGCAAAGTAGAAACTAGGTGATGGAGGACGTTTTACATCATATTAAGAAGTTGTAATTTTATCTTGAAAGAGATGCTGAGTGACTAAAGGATTTTAAACAGGGAAGTAAATGGATCAGATTTGCATGTTAGAAACAACACTGTCAGCAGTGTGGAGGTATTATAATAATTCAAAGGAAAAATAATGAGAGCTTAAACCATGATGTATTAATGGAAATGTAGATGAGGAAAAGACCAGAGACATGCTTAGAGATAGAATTTGAAAGGACATAGTGATTGACTGGATATAAATTAGAGAGAGACAAGGGTCTGGAATGACTCCTACCTTTCTGGATTGGGTTACTCAACAATGGTCATTTTGTCTCCAAGAGAAGGAAAGTATAGGAAGGATAGGCTGCTGTTACGGGGATGTCCTAGAAGAGAGGAAAAAGATAACTTCAGTTTTGGACATGTCCATTGTCTACCATGAAAGATGAGGTTTCATCAGATTAAGACAGACAATATTGCTACTTAGTAACAAAGTATCCTTTGCACTTTACAGATGGAAGAAGGTCAGAGAAATAAAGTGCTTTATTGAAAACATAATGGTTGGAGAGCTGGAATCAGGATTTAGGATACTTGTTTTGAGTGCTGACTTGTCTGCATGCTTTATTTGTAAACATAGGGTACTGCTATTATTTTTGATCAGAAATTCAGATTACTTCTTACTATATCATACCACTGATGGGGGAAAAATTAGTGTCAGAGTATGTAAATAGTTTACAAATATACTTACATTATTTCTTTGATTCTAAGAATGATAATTTTGGGATGAGCCATGATGATTTGAAATCCTTTTTATGTGTAGTGATATTTTATTAAAAAGTAATTTCCTTCCAACGGTATTTCATATCGTTTTCTCCATTTCTGTAAAGCCCTCTTGGTTAGATCTGCCATATTTTCTGGGCTCTATCTTGCCTTCACCATCTTTCTTCAAATTCCCGCCCTTCAGTCTGACTTTTCATTTTCTATTTTCTGCCTCTAGCCTATTAAGTATGAGTCTCTTACCCCCATTTGTTCTCTCTTTGTGAAGTCCCTTACTGTTTTTGGTATCTTATTGCAGTCCCATTAATCTTATCTATGCAGTCATATAAACCATATTAAATATTTTTTAAAGCAGTAGTTTATAATGTGCGATCAACTAACTTTTGCTGTGGAGAAGGCACCACAGAGGCAAGCAGTCCTTGCACTTTGGGGTAACAAATCTCAATGCCCTTCTTTCTAAAGCCTTTGTCTTCTTATCCTGTCATCAGGTTAGTAGAGGTAAGAATTTCAAGTGAGCAGAAAGAGGGATGGAAGAGGGATAGTTGCTGCTTCTTGGGCAGACCAGTTGTAATATTTTATGGGAATAATAGTCTTGTAGTAAAGGCATCATGACCTGTGAAGGGAGCATGGCCTTATCATATAGACTTTGTTTGAAACCTGGTTCTATTTCTTTTAGCTGCAGGATCCTGGGAAAATTGCTTAGCTTCTTTATGCTTCAATTTTCTCAAAGATGGTCATTGTGAAATTTAAATAATATATGAAAAAAATATGTACAACCTGACATCTAGAAAACCTGTGAATTTCCTTTTCTCTTTGCAATCTCTCTTAGGTGACACCCTATGTATCTGCCTATTATTTTGAATTGTGGGGAATCTTCCTTTGGGATAGTAAGCAATATTGTACCCTAATAGTCACTGACCATTAACCTGCCAGTCTTGCACAAAGCCCAGTGATTACTATAAATGTTTTTCTAAAGAATCACTCTTAAGAAGCTTCTGAGAATTTTGTCAATATTTAGAATGATATATAATTAGAATAAAAAGACTGTTGTGTGATGGTTTGAAATAGTCTACTTCTACAGTGTTATCATCCAGCCTGATCTGTAAAGCATTTAAAGGGTATGTGCCTTTGGTACTTCAACTCAGTGCGTGCTGCTTCCCTCTTGATATAATGGAGGACAATGGATTTGCAGACCACTTTCTGGAACAAAGAAAAGACTACATTGAATTTTTATTTAAGTACAGTCTTTTTCAGTACTGTTCTTTTGGTTTTAAATCATGTATCTATTTTGTACTTTATTACCATGTTTAGAACAGTGTATAGCTTGCAGTGTTACCATCAGTTTCTTAGAATTTTCTCTAGGATTTATTTATTTTTATTTTTGTTATTTATTTGACAGAGAGAGAGAGAGAGAGAGAGAGAGAGCAAGAGAACGCATAGCAGGGGGAGTGGCAGGCAGAGGGAAAAGCAGGCTCCCCACCGAGCAGGGAGGCTGATGCGGGGCTCAGTCCCAGGACTCTGGGATTATAACCTGAGCCAAAGGTACATGCTTAACTGACTGAGCCACCCAGGTGCCCCTATTTTCTCTAGGATTTAAAATAAATTCTGTAAGAGTTAAAAGAAACCAGTAAGGAGGAATAGAAAAATACACAATATGTTTAAGGAAAGTCTGACTAATCAGCATTGAATAAAAATTAGAAATCAATCAAGATATAGAATATACTTTGTAGGATTCATACTAGAGCAAATGGAAGGCACTTTGAGAAATTATGAAAACAATCAAAGTGATAAATAACTGTATTTTGCACCGTGTCTTGTTGGAATAAACTATCACAAACCATAGAGAGGGTAAATGGAAGAAATTACAGTAGAAACAGTTTATACTGAATGAAAGTTCAGGGAACCTAGTTATAGGTTCTATCTCATCATTGTCCAAAGAGAATAGAATATATGTGATTATTACTTCCAAAGGAAGCAAAATTCATACATCTTTATTTTTGTTTTGAGCTTTGCTTTTGCCTTTATCTGTCATTTGTCTCTAAAGAGGCTCACCAACTTCTGTAATGAAACCAAGCCCAGCATCTCTGAGATGGCAATGTCGGGACCATCTTCTGGAGTCACCTGAGAAAGTTTCATAGAAAAGATGAATTTCAGGAGCTAAAGATAACCCTCACAAGAAAGTCCTCATTCCATTGTCTACCATGAAAGATGAGGTTTCATCAGATTAAGACAGACAATATTGCTACTTAATAACAAAGTATCCTTTGCACTTTACAGATGGAAGAAGGTCAGAGAAATAAAGTGCTTTATTGAAAAAATAATGGTTGGAGAGCTGGAATCAGGATTTAGGATACTTGTTTTGAGTGCTGACTTGTCTGTATGCTTTATTTGTAAACATAGGGTACTGCTATTATTTTTTTAGTTAACGTCCTTCACAACAGCTTTTTCAAATAAGTGATAGATTGGCTTATCATTTCCATACTGTATCTGTATCTTAATTTCATCTGCCAAAATGATGCATGATTCCCAGAAACATTTATGCTCAATGCCCATTTGCTGTAGAAACACTCCCTGTTTCTTTCCTAATAGCAACACTTAAACTGTGTAATCACTGTGATTATCATTCTACTTCAGAAGATTTTGCTAGCTGTTCTGTCAGGTTCCCACCTATCTCAGAAACTGTATACCATCATTCTATTTTTGTTGTTTCGCATGGTACTTCCTATTGGTTGTGCTGGTTGTTCTTCTTGGGGTGTGTGTGTATGAGAGAGAGAGAGAGAGAGTCACAGAGAGAGAGAGACAGAAAACGTTTTAGGGTATAGTAATCTGAAACAAGTACTAGGTCTTGCTATTAATTAGGAAAAACTGACCTTTTGCTGGTCAATTCTATACGTATTTTATTAAAAACAAAGAACAAAGAACAAAGAACAAAAATATTAAACTTGACCATGGTGTGGGTCAGGCATGGTCTTGTTTCCGGGTATATAAAAATAAATAGGTCATAATCTTGAACATTGGAAGTTTGCCATCTTGTTTAGGGAGAGAAATAAATAGGATATATAGGAGAGAGAAGGAGAGAGGAGTCAAGCTCAGTACCATCCCATAGTAGCAATCAGACAAATCCAGAAAGTTAGAAACCCTGTAGGAGTTGGTCTCTTCTGCAGTACTGTTTCATGAAAAATTGAAGGGGAACAGAGTTGTGCTAGATTAAAAGAGTGCTTAAATACAAACAAATTAAAAAAAAAGAATGCTTAACAGACATTATAATCAATATCAGTATGTGGACCTGGGTGCTGTGCTGGTTTGTACAAAGCAGTTCAAAGGACATTTTTGAGACAATTAGGGCAATTTCAACATTGAATGTATCAAAGGAAATAAAAATTTATTGATATAGAAAGGTAGAGAATAGTAAATGAAAAGTTCATATTATGAAAAAGTATGTAAGGGAGACCAACTTTTTAGAGCCAACTGAGGACACACTATACCAGATAAAATTTTTTTTACATACTTGTGTTGTTACTTTAACACAACAATATGTTATACATTTTTAACATATTGTTATGCATCTATGCTGTTCTTTATCACATGTTACATTACATATTAAATATTACTTTCCTAGATTTTGTACATATTCTATCATTTTAGTGTAAAAATATAAAATAGCTGTTTATTTGAAATTATATATTGTTTACTCTTCTGTTATATAAATGCTGTTGTTTAAACACTATGAGTAAAAAGAAAGAGAAAAAAATCCTAGCACCAGAGTTCTATAAAATCTCACCCTTAGCCATCCACCTTTGTGTCTTTGCTGAGAACAAAGGCAGCCAAGAAGTCACAGGATGCAAAAAGGGAGCCAGAGAGAGAGTTGGAGCAACCACTTGGAAGATTAAATTCACTCTAATTCTGAAAACACCATAAAATCCCTGCACAGATCAGAGCAGGACTACAGGAAAGATATTTCAAAATATACCCTACTTAAAAGACCAGCAACATGATTTAGAAGAACAGACTCATCTTACACAGACCATCTTAGTTTAAAGAATCAAGCATGATTTAAATTCAAAATCCCATTTAAAAAAATTAACAGATAAACCATTAGATAACTTGTTCAAGAAAGAAAAGGAAAAATACAAATACACAAAATAAGAAATTATACAGGGAAGTACCCCCTTAAACAGAAGAAATGAAAAAGATTATATGAGTTAAATTTGTAGACAATTTTGAGAAGTTTATCAAAACTGATCCTATTAGAGTTAGAAAGTCTTTTTTTTTTTAAGATTTTTATTTATTTATTTGACAGAGAGATAGAGACAAGAAGTAGACAGACCAGCAGGCACAGGGAGAGGGAGAAGCAGGCTCTCCGCTGAGCAGGGAGCTTGATGTGGGGCTTGATCCCAGGACCCTGGGATCATGACCTGAGCCAAAGGTAGCTGCTTAACTGACTGAGCCACCCAAATGCCCCTCGAGTTAAAAAGTCTTTGAAGTCAAATTTTCACAGGAAAGATAAAGTTATCGAGGAACCACCCCCGAACACAACACAACAAAACATGAGGACCAAATGGTTTCACAAGGGAATTCTTTTCAACTTTGAAAGATGAGATATATTTCATGTTCTATAAGCTATTGCAGAGCATTAAAAAGGAAGAAAATGTAACACAGACATCTAACCCAAATAAAGAAAACTACAGATCAATATCTCTCGTGGATATTGATGCAAAAAACTTAAAATATCAAGACAGAATCCAATACCATATTAAGAAAATAATACACCATGATCAAATGGGATTTTTCTAGGAATGCAACAAAGAAATCTGTTAATATCATGTACACATTAATAAATTCAAGAAGAAGTTATATAATTATCTCCATATAGATTGAGTAAATCCTTGGAAAAAATTTCACATAAATTCATGATAAAAACATTTAAGGAAAACATTTAAGGAGGAATACTTTCTCAAAACGATAAAAAAAATGTATACCTTTGTTTTTAAACCAGGATCTTTTAAAATTTATTTTATTTTTATTTAAATTCAATTAATTAACATATCATGTCAGGTGTATATATATATAATACCCATTGCTTATTATATCACGTGCCCTCATTAATGCCCATCACCCAGTTACCCCATCCCCACACTACCCCCAAGATCTTTTTTTGAACCAAGAAATACTAGAGGATATACTAGAGGAATTTTCATGAAGATGAGGAACAAGGCAGGGATGCCACCTCTCTCCACTGCTATTCACCATTGTATTAGAGTTATCAGCTAACGCAGTTAGGGAAGATAAATAAATCAGAAGCATAATAATGCATAAAGAAGAAGCAAAACTATCTTAACTTGCAGTTGATACAGTATTATGTCAAATGCTCCCATTCCTCAGAGAATTAATGATAAAATGCTCAACAATAGAAGGGTTATTCAACTACAGCTTATAAAATTAATACAAAATTAAGCAGTCTTCATATACACAAGCAATAAACAGAGAACATAATGATAGAGAAAATACTATGATTAGCAGCAAAGATTACATACATAGGAATAAATTAAAGAAATGTGCAAAATCTTATACAAGGAAAGTTTTGAAACATTCCCCAGAGATACTGAGGAAGGTGTGAACAAGTGAAAAACATCATATATTCTTTTTCCCCAGCTTTTTTGAGATAAAATTGAAATGTAATAAAAGTTTAAGGTATACAACATGATAACTTGATATATGTATATATTGTGAAATGAATAACTCAATGTTAGTTAACATCTCACCTCACATACCTAAATTTATTTTATGTGTGTGTGTGTTGAGAACTTATAAGATCTGTTAGCAACTTACAAATATGCCAAACAGACAGATTAAACTATAGTCATCTTGCTACATATTAAATCCTCAGAATTTATTAATCTTGTAACTGGAAATTTGCACCCTTTGACCACCTTCACCTCCTTCCCCACGTCTGCCAATCACCAATTTATTCTCTATTTCTACAAGTTTTTTTTGTTTTGTTTTGTTTAGTTTCCACATATAAATAAGATCATAGGTATTTATCTTTCTCTGACTTACTTCACTCAGCAGAATGTCCTTAAAGTTCATTCATGGTGTTGCAAATGGCATAAATTTTTCTTTGGGCTGCATAGTATTCATAAAGTATATATTGTGTGTATATGTGTGTATGTATATATTCTTTATCTATTTATCTACTGATGGACACTTAGGTTGTTTCTATGTATTGACTATTGTTAATAATGCTGCAGCGAGCATGGGGGGTGCATGTATCTCTTCAAAATACTGATTTAATTTCCTTCAGATATATAGCCAGAAGTGGACTTGCTAGATTATATAGTTTTTAATTTTTTTGGAAACTTCATGCTCTTTTCCATAGTGGTTGCACCAATTTACATTTCTACCAATAGTGCACAAGAGTTCCCTTTTCTCTTTATCCTCACCAACACTTATTATTTTTTGTCTTTTTGATAATAGCTATTCTAACAGCTGTGAGGTGATGTCTCATTGTGGTTTTGATTTGTATTCCCCTGGTCGTTAGTGATTTTGAGTACCTTTCATGTACCTTTTGGCCATTCAAATGTCTTCTTTGGAAAAAATACATCTCCAATTCTAAGAAAGGGTAGCTTAGAGTTATAAAAATGTCAGTTTTCTCTAAGTTAGTTCATAAAACACTTGTCATCTCCATAAAAATTCCAACACATTATTTATAGATTTAGACATCTTGATGCTAAAGTTCATATGGAAAAACAAATATGCAGGAATAGGTAGGAAAACATGGGAAAGAACAATTTTGTGTGTAGGGAGAAACTAGACTTACCAGACATTCAAACATATTATAAAACCTGTATAAGTAAAACAGTATTCTACTGGAGCAAAAGCAGAGAAATTGACAAGTGGAATAGAATAGAATAGAAATTCCCAAATTAGCCCAAATACATAAGGAGATTTAGTATATGACAAAGGCAGCATCTCTAGTTAGTGGTGTAAAGACGGAAATTTAGTAAATGGTGCTGGAACAACTGTAGCCACTTAGAAAAAGTTAAAATTAGTTTTGCCTCTCACACCATACAAAGGAATTAACTCTGAATGGATTAAGGATCTACATGTAAAAAACAAAATCATTTAAGTAGAAAAATAAATGTATATGAATTCCTTTCTCATCTTACATAGAGAAAGACTTTCTACTATGA
This sequence comes from Lontra canadensis, assembly GCF_010015895.1. NCBI lineage: Eukaryota > Metazoa > Chordata > Mammalia > Carnivora > Mustelidae > Lontra > Lontra canadensis. The sequence continues at coordinate 14,382,046 of NW_022631001.1, forward strand.
CAAATTCTAGAGACAAGAAGATTAATAAATATGACTACATAAAAATAACATATGACGGGGCACCTGGGTGGCTCAGTGGGTTAAAGCCTCTGCCTTCAGCTCAGGTCCTGATCCCAGCATCCTGGGATCAAGCCCCGCATCAGGCTCTCTGCTCAGCAGGGAGCCTGCTTCCCTTTCTCTCTCTCTGCCTGCCTCTCTGCCTACTTGTGATCTCTGTCTGTAAAATAAATAAATAAAATCTTTAAAAAAATAACATATGACAACTAACAGAAAAAGTTAAAAGACATCTGACATATCAGGATAAAATATTCACAACCTGTAACACAGACAAAAGGCTAATGGTCCTAAAATAAAAGGAACTCTTATAATCAAGGGACAAATGACTGAAAATCCAATAGAGTAATGGGAAAAAGACATGAACAGAAAATTCATTTAAAAAGAGATGTAAATGTATAATATAAAAATGTATCAAATATATGAACTAATGCTCAAATTCACTAAAATTTAAAAGATGGAGATTTGTAGAGAACTGATATACTATTTCTTTCCAAAGACTGGTTAAACATTTAAAAAACATGACAACGTGTTCTGTTGGCAAATCTGTGTGTAAACAGGCATCTTGTTGGTAAGAATACAAATTGATACAACCCTTCTGGAGGGAAATTTGGCAATACCTAACAAAATTACAGATGCATATATCTTTCAATCCAGCAATCTCCTTATAGGAGTCTACCCTGAAGGTATACCTCCAACAGAATGAAAATAAATGTTCAGAAGCTATTCATCACAGCATATTTTGTAATTGTAAAATATTGGAAATAACTAAAATGTTTGTACATAGGACAGTGATAAGATAAGCTATAGTGCATAGACATGGAATACTATGTTTCTATTCAAAAAAAATGAGGGAGATATCGGTGGATTGATATGATCTGATTTCTAAGATGTGCTGTTTAGTTAAAAAAAACAACAACATAGACTAAAAGAGTATTCATAATATTCTATGCTTAATGTATGAAAGAAGGGGATCCAAGAAAACACACAGTATGTGCTCATTTGTGCAAAAGAAATATAAGTAGGCTAATTCAGAAACATAAGAGATTGGTTATTTACAGGGTGAGTTGGGAAAGAGTTGGAAAGATGTAGGGAATGAGATTCAGGTAGCAGGGATATGATACTACCTTGAGTACATCTTTCCGTATAACTATGACTCTTATAACCATAGTAGTAATAGCTCAGATATCTCTAACTTACCCCTGAAATAAACCATTAAAACCAACTAGAATATGATCATAATGGAATAGAAATAATGGAATTTTTGTTAATTTGTTAATTTGTTGTTATTTCTATTCCATAATGGAATTCCATAATGGAAATAATGGAATTTTTGTTAGTTTGTTAATTTGTTGTTATTTCTATTCCATTCCATTCCATTCCATTCCATAGAAATAACAAATTAACTGTATTACTAACAAGCCTAATCACTGAAATGAATGGGAAAGAAAACAATTACCTTTAGTAACCATGAAAACTATCTTGATTGGCTATTGCAAAAGAATTGTACATAAGGTCTGTTCCAAGTGTCAAGGTCAAATGGATTCTCTTTTAATTTATGAGAACCTTTTGCTCTCTGTTGATACTTTGCTGCCACTTTTTCTTGTGTCTTATATCATATGCCTTTTTGCTCTCTCTCTCTCTCTCTTTTTTTTTTTTTTTTGGAAGCTGGTGTTGTGTCTTACTTTCTTTCGTCATGTGGAAAACATGACCAACCACTCAGCAGGGATGGAATTCTTCCTCATGGCATTCTCTGACACAAGAGAGATCCAGGTTTTACATGGCTTTCTTTCTTTCTTTTTTTTTTAAATTTTTATTTATTTTTAAAATTTATTTTCAGTGTTCCAGAATTCATTGTTTATGTACAAGATCCAGTGCTCCATGCAATACGTGCCCTCCACAATACCCGCCACCAGGCTCACCCAACCTCCCACCCTTCTCCCCTCCAAAACCCTCAGTTCCTCAGAGTCCACAGTCTCTCCCCTCCAATTTCCCCCAACTCCCTTCTCCTTTCCATCTCCCCATGTCCTCATGTTATTCCTTATGCTCCACAAATAAGCAAAACCATATGATAATTGACTCTCTCTGCTTGACTTATTTCACTTTTAGGATGAACTCTCAAATATAATTTTCATTTAAGATGCATTTGTGGAAAACATTCTTTACCATTAACTCATCACATTGTGCCTCTTCTTGTTCTGTCCTTTAGGAGCTCTAATTTGATGTACCATTTTTTGTTTATTAATCTCTCTTTCGTATATCATAATACTTTTTACTCAGTGTTTCATTCTGGATAATATTTTCACTCTGTGTTCCATGTTACTAATTATTTCTGCAGCTACATTTGATTTGATGTTTAATTTGATGAGTTTTTGGTTTTAATGGTTATGTTTAGTATTTGTCAATGTTCTACTTCATTCTCTTGAAAATCTGCCTTGAAACATTTGTTAGTACTGTTGTTTTTCTTTTTAAAAAATACTTTATTTATTTATTTGACAGAGAGAGATCACAAGTAGGCAGAGAAACAGGCAGAGAGAGGGGGAAGCAGGCTCCCTGTTGAGCAGAGAGCCCGATGTGGGACTCGATTCCAGGACCCTGAGACTATGACCTGAGCTGAAGACAGAGGCTTAACCCCGCAGCGCCCCAGTCCTGTTGTTTTTCATTTCTACTCCTCTTTTGTTGTTTTAAGCATTTTATTTGTACACATGATAGTCCTTGTATCTATGGAATTTGTGGATTTATGTGTAGTTTTTTGTTTTTGCTGACTCTTGCTTACTTAACTAGCTTCCTCAGGAATTTAGTGACTTAAAAAAATTGTTGGCTTATGTTCCTTGGAGGGATTATTTTATTTTCTTTTTTTACTTTTTCTAATTTTTATTAACATATAATGTATTATTTGCCTCAGGGGTAAAGGTCTGTGAATCATCAGTGTTACACATTTCACAACACTCACCATAGCACATACCCTCCCTAGTGTCCATAACCCAGCCACCCTATCCCTCCCCCAACCCTCCAGCAATACTCAGTTTGTTTCGTGAGATTAAAAGTCTCATATGGTTTGTATCCCTCCTGATCCCATCTTGGTTCATTTTTTCCCCTCCACACCCCCCACGACCCCAACCCTGCCTCTCAAATTCCTCATATGAGAGAGATCATATGATAATTATTTTTCTCTGATTAACTTATTTCGCTTAGCATACTACCCTCTAGTTCTATTCACGTCATTGCAAATAGAAAGATTTTATTTTTGATGGCTGCATAGTATTCCTGTGTGTGTGTGTGTGTGTGTGTGTGTGTGTGTGTGTGTGTGTACTTACAACATTTTCATTATCCATTCATCTGTTGATGGACATCTAGGTTCTTTCCATAGTTTGGCTATTGTAGACATTGTTGCTATAAACATTTGTGTACATGTGCCCCTTCAGATTACTGCATTTGTATCTTTAGGGCAAATACCCAGTAGTGTGATTAATGGGTCTTAGGGTAGCTCTATTTTCAACTTGTTGAGGAACCCCCATACTGTTTCCAAAGTGGTTGCACCAGCTTGCATTCCCACCAACAGTATAGGAGGGTTCCCCTTTCTCTGCATCCTCACCAATATCTATCATTTCCTGACTTGTTAATTTTAGCCATTCTGACTGGTGTGAGGTGCTGTCTCACTGTGGTTTTGATTTGTATTTCCCTTATGCCGAGTAGTGTTTTGCACTTTTCATGTATCTGCTGGCCATTTGGATGTCGTCTTTGCTGAAATGTTTGTTCATTTCTTCTACCCATTTCTTGATTGGATTATTTGTTCTTTGGTTGTTGAGTGTGATAAGTTCTTTATAGATTTTGGATACTAGCCCCTTATTGGATAGGTCATTTGCAAATATATTCCCCCATTCTGTTGGTTGTCTTTTGGTTTTGTTGACTGTTTCCTTTGCTGTGTAAAAGATTTTGATCTTGATTAAGTGCCAATAGTTCATTTTGCCCTTGCTTCCCTTGCCTTTGGCGATGTTTGTAGGAAGAAGTTGCTGCTGCTGAGGTCAAAGAGGCTGCTGCCTGTGTTCTCCTCAAGGATTTTGATGGATTCCTGTCTCACACTGAGGTCTTTCATCCATGTTGAGTCTGTTTTTGTGTGTGGTGTAAGGAAATGGTCCAGTTTCATTTTTATGCACATGGCAGACAATCTTTTCTGCTTTTTGGAAGATTAGTTGACCATAGAGTTGTGAGGGTCCATTTATGGGCTCTCTATTCTGTTCCATTGATCTATGTGTCTATTTTTGTGCCAGGACCATACTGTCTTGATGATTACAGCTCTTTAATAGAGCTTAAAGTCTGGAATTGTGATGCCGCCAACTTTGGTTTTCTTTTTCAACATTCCTCTGGCTATTCAGGGCCTTTTCTTGTTCTGTATAAATTTTAGGATTTTTTGTTCCATTTCTTTGAAAAAAGTTGATGGTATTTTGATAAGGATTGCATTAAATGTGTAGATTGCTGTATGTAGCATAGATATTTTCCCAATATTTGTTCTTCCAATCCATGAGCATGGAACATTTTTCCATTTCTTTGTGTCTTCCTCAATTTCTTTCATGAGTACTTCATAGTTTTCTGAGGACATATTTTTTGCCTCTTTTGTTAAATTTATTCCTAGGTATCTTATGGTTTTAGGTGCAATTGTAAATGGGATCCACTCTTATTTTCTCCTTCTTCTGTCTTGTTGTTGGTGTATAGAAGTGCAACTAATTTATGTGCATTGATTTTATATTCTGACACTTTACTGAATTTCTGTATGAGTTCTAGGAGTTTTGGGGAGGAGTCTTTTGGGTTTTCCACATAAAGTATTTTATCATCTGCAAAGAATGAGAATTTTACTTCTTTGCTGATTTGGATGTCTTTTATTTCTTTTTGTTGTCTGATTGCTGAGGCTAGGGCTTCTAGTACTATATTGAATAGCAGTGGTGATCGTGGACATACCTGTCATGTTCCTGACCTTAGGGGAAAAGCTCTCAGTTTTTCCTCATTGAGAATGATATTTGCTGTGGGTTTCTCATAGATGACTTTGATGATATTGAGGTATGTACCCTCTATCCCTACACTGTGAAGAGTTTTGATCTAGAAAGAATGCTGCACTTTGTTAGCTTTTTCAGCATCTATTGAGGGGATCATATGGTTCTTGTTCTTTCTTTTATTAATGTATTATATCTCATTGATTGATTTGCAGATGCTGATCCAACCTTGAAGCCCAGGAATGAATTCCACTTAGTGGTTGTGAATAATCCTTTTAATGTACTGTTGGATCCTATTGGCTAGTATTTTGGTGAGAATTTTTGCATCCACTTTCATCAGAGATATTGATCTGTAATTCTCCTTTTTGATGGAGTCTTTGTCTGGTTTTGGGTTCAAGGTAATGTGAGGCTGGCCTCATAAAATAAGTTTGGAAGTTTCCCTTCCATTTTTAATTTTTTGGAACAGATTCAGGAGAATAGGTAATAATTCTTCTTTAAATATTTGGTAACATTTCCCTGGCATGCTGTCTGGTCCTGGGCTCCTGTTTGTTGGTAGATTTTGATGACTGCTTCAATCTCCTACTGGTTATGGGTCTGTTTAAATTTTCTATTTGTTCCTGGTTTGGTTTTGGTAGTTTATACATTTCTAGGAATGCATCCATCTCTTCCAGATTGTCTAATTTGCTGGAATATATTTGCTCATAATATGTTCTCATAATTGTTTGTATGTCCTTGGTGTTGGTTGTGATCTCTTCCTTTAATTCATGATTTTACTAATTTGGGTCCTTTCTCTTTTCTTTTTGATAAGTCTGGCCAGGGGTTTATCAATCTTATTAATTCTTTCAAAGAACCAGCTCCTACTTTTGTTGATTTGTTCTACTGTTCTTTTGGATCCTGTTTCATTGATTTCTGCTCTGATCTTTAGGCTTTCTTTGCTGTTCTTTCTCTACCTCCTTTAGGTGTAGGGTTAGGTTGTGTATTTGAGAACTTTCTTGTTTTTTGAGAAAGACTTGTATATACTTTCCTCTTAGGATTGCCTTGGCTTGCATCCCAAAGATTTTGAGTATTTCTGTTTTCATTTTCATGTGTTTCCATGAATTTGTAAAATTCTTCTTTCATTTCTTGCTTGACCCATTCATTCTTTTTTTTTATAATAACATTTTTCATAAAGATTTTATTTATTTGACAGAGAGAGAGAAATCACAATTAGGCAGAGAAGCAGGCAGAGAGAGAGAGGGAGGGCAGGCTCCCTGCTGAGCAGAGAGCCTGATGCAGGGTTTGATCCCAGGACCCTGCGATCATGACCTGAGCCAAAGGCAGACGCTTAACCCACTGAGCCACCCAGGCGCCCCCATTCTTTTTTTTTTAATTAAATTTTATTTTTTTTCAGTTTTCCAAAATTCATTGTTTATGCACCACACCCAGTACTCCATTCAATATGCACCCTCCATAATACCCATCACTAGGCTCACCCAACCCCCCGTGCCCCCCAAACCCATTCATTCTTTAGTAGAATGCTATTTAGCCTCCATGAATTTGAGTTCTTTCCAACTTTCCCCTTGTGATTGAGTTCTAGTTTCACAGCACTGTGGTCTCAAAAAAATGGTGGGAATGATCCCAATCTTTTGGTAGTGGTTGAGACCTGATTTGTGACCCAGGATGTGGTCTATTCTGGAGAATGTTCCATGTGCACTAGAGAAGAACATGTATTCTGTTTCTTTAGGATGGAATGTTCTGAATATATCTCTGAAGTCCATCTGTTCCAGTGTGTCATTTAAAGCCTTTATTCCCTTGTTGGTCTTTTGCTTACATGATCTGTTTATTTCAGTAAGGGAGGTGTTAAAGTTCCCTACTATTATTGTACTATTATTTATGTGTTTCTTTGATTTTGTTATTAGTTGACTCATATAATTGGCTGCTCCCATGTTAGAGGCATAGATATTTAAAATTGTTAGATCTTCTTATTGGCAGACCCTTTAAGCATGATATAGTGTCCTTCCTCATCTCTTATTATAGTCTTCAGTTTAAAATATAATTTGTCTGGTATGAGGATTGCCACTCAGCTTCTTTTGATGTCCATTAGCATGGTAAATTGTTCTCCACCTCCTGAGTTTAAATCTGGAGTTGTCTTTGGATCTAAAATGAGTCTCTTCTGGACAGGATGTCAATGGGCCTTGTTTTTGTTTTTATCCAATCTGATACCCTGTGTCTTTTGATTGGGACATTTAGCCCATTTACATTCAGGGTAACTATTGAATGATAAGAATTTAGTGCCATTTTATTGCCTGTAAGGAGACTGTTACTATATATTGTCTCTGTTCCTTTCTGATCTATGTTACTTATAGGCTCTCTCTTTGCTTAAAAGACCCCTTTCACTATCTCCTGTAGGGCTGGTTTCGTGTTGGCAAATTCTTTTAGTTTTTGTTTGTCCTGGAAGGTTTTTATCTCTCCTTCTATTTTCAATGACAGCCTAGCTGGATATAGTATTCTTGCTGCATATTTTTCTCATTTAGTGCTCTAAATGTATTATGCCAGCCCTTTCTGGCCTGCCAGTTCTCTGTGGATAAGTCTGCTGCCAATCTGATATTTCTACTGCTGTGTGTTACAGACCCCTTTTCCTGAGCTGCCTTTAGGCTTTTCTTTGTCACTGAGACTTGTAAGATTTACTATTAAGTGATGGGGTGTGGGCTTATTTTTATTGATTTTTAGGGGGTTACTCTGTGCCTCCTGATTTTTTATGCTTGCTCCCTTCGCCAAATTAGGGAAATTCTCTGCTATAATTTGCTCCAATATACCTTCTGCCCCTCTCTTTCTTCTTCTTCTGGGATCCCAATTATTCTAATATTGTTTCGTCTTATGGTATCACTTACCCCTCAAATTCTCCCCTTGTGGTCCAGTAGTTGTTTGTTTCTATTTTGCTCAACTTCTTTATTCTCCATCATTTGGTCTTCTATATCACTAATTCTGTCTTTTGCCTCATTTATCCTAGCAGTAAGAGCCTCTATTTTTTTGCATCTCATTAATAGCTTTTTAAATTTCAACTTGGTTAGATTTTAGTTCTTTTGTTTCATTAGAAAGGGATTCTCTAATATCTTCCATGCTTTTTCCAAGCCCAACTAGCACCTTGATAATCATCATTCTGAATTCTAGTTCTGACATATTACTAACATCTGTATTGATAAGGTGCCTATCTGTTGGTACTGCCTCTTTTTCATTTTTTGTGTTGAGTTTTTCCACCTTGTCATTTTATCCATATAAGAATAGGTGAATGAGAAAACAAATACTAAAAGGGTAGCAACAACCCCAGAAATATATATGCTAACCAAATCAGAAGGGACCTGAAACTGGGAGGAAAAGAATGGGGTAAGACAAGGGGAAAAAAAACTATATATACTATATATATATAGTATGCACACGCACACACACACACACACACACACACACCAGTCTAATATGTACATATTAGACTGGTGAATAGAACAGAGCCACACACTTGATTTTGGGTGTACTTATTCGGGTGTATATGTTAGAAGAAACTGTCTCCCAAAATTTTAAAGAAAGAAAAAAAAATATATATATACACACACACACACACACACATATATATATGTGTGTGTGTATGTATGTATGTATGTGGGTATAGATATAAATCCTCACACACAAAAATGAGAGTAGTGGTGTCTGGGTGGCTCAGTCATTAAGCCTCTGCCTTTGGCTCAGGTCATGATTCCAGTGTCCTGGGATCAAGCTCCACATCATGCTCCCTGCTTCCCAGGAAGCCTGCTTCTCCCTTTCCCACTTCCCCTGCTTTTATTCCCTCTCTCATTGACTCTCTCTCTTTCTGTCTCTCTTTGTCAAATAAATAAACAAGATTAAAAAAAAATAAGGCTAAGCACAATGAAGGGATGGAATATGATTGTAAAGATGAAAATTAAAAAAGATCCTAAAAAAGGAATTGATAAGATAAGAAGTTGGTTAAAAAAGAAGGAAAAAATAGGAAAGAATGTGATCAGTCTAAAGATGAGAACAAATCCATGCACCAGATTTAGGGTATATTTTGATCTATTTGAAGAAATTGTATCCCAGAATTTTAAGGAAAAAAACCCTACATGTATACAAAAAATAAGGTTAAATACAATGAGGGGATAAAATATGACTATAACAATGAAAATGAAAAAAGATTTTTAAAAAGTTGATATGATAAAATAGTTAAAAAATGTTAGAATAGGAAAGAGGAAAAATTGAAAAAGTAGAATAAGAAAAAATAAAATAAAAAAAAAATTAACTTTGAAAGACTAAAGGAACATGGGGAAAAAGCCGTGAATTCTATGCGTTGTTTTCCCCTAGCTCCAGAGTTCTGCAGTTCTCATTGATTGGTGAACTTGGTCTTGGGTGGATATTCTTGCTGATCTGTGGGGGAGGGGCCTGTTGTAGTGATTCCCAAATGTCTTTGTCTGAGGCGGAATTGCACTGCCCTTGCCAGGGGCCAGGCTAAATAATCTGCTCAGATTTGCTCTTGTTGTTTTCATTCCCTGAACACTTTTTGTAGTGCTTTGGAGGGCATGAATGAAAATGGTGGTCTCCCAATCTCTGGCCCATAGGAGCCAATAGCTCAGGCCCCACTCCTCAGTGTGACTTCAGAGAAAAGCAGTCAATCCCTCTCATCTCCCTGGTCTCCAGCTGCACTCCAAGCTCACCTGGCCTGTGACTGAGCATTTCTATGTCTTGTGCACAGCTCCATTTTGATTCTCCAAACCCAGCAGATTCCTGCCATGCTGTCCTGTGCCAATCCTCCCAGAGGAGGAAGGAGGGGAGTCTCTCTGGATCTGGCACTTGTGGGGTCCCTGCTCAAAAAACAATGTCCTGACTCTGCCTTGGATCACAGTTTAAAGTAATCTCAAGCTGAGAGCCCCTCCTTGGCTTGTCTCTGCAGTCAGCTTCCCCACTCTCATACCTGGGAGCTCTGGCACACTCAGACACCCCTGGCTTTTGTCTCCCCATGGGTCCTGAGACCACATTGTCTCCGCAAGGGCTCCACCCCTCACTTAGTCTCTAGAGTGATGTTCCTCAGTGAAGCCAGCTTCTAAAAGTTCAAATTTTGTGCTTCACTGCTCTCTCACTGTCCAAGAGCTGACCCCTCCCCCCACAGTCTATCTTCCAGTCACTTTGGATTCACTTCTATGCATGTCCTACCTTCTGGAAAGTGGTCGATTTTCTGTTCCTAGAATTGCTCCTCTTCTTCTCTTCTATCTCTTGTTGACTTTGTAGGTGTTCGGAATGGTTTGACAACTATCTAGCTGAGCTCCTGGGACCTGATGATATTTCTGTCTCCTACTTCTCCACCATCTTGCTCCTCCTCCATCTTGCTTCTCCTCCATCAGGATTATTTTAGACCTGGGTTATAGGTGCACTCTTCCAAAGAGATTTTTGCTTCTGCTAACTTCATAGGGCTCTATAAATGGCAACTAGTTAAAAACACATTTTTAGTTTTGAATCTATAAGAATAGTATAAATTCTGGCCCAAACTAGTCTGAGGGGAGGCCTGTGCTTAGGAATTATCCAGGGAGACTCCCTGTTTTATCCCTATCAGTTTAGCCATCCATCCAAGAGTTAAGGCTTTTTCATCATCTCCTTTTGAGAGTTATCTTTCTTTTCTCTTGTATTGCCTTTAGTGAGTGGGTCTGTATTTGTTCACATTTCTTAATCTGATTTCTCATCTTTGCAGGAACTAATTTTTCTCTCCCATCTTGTACAGGGCCTAGGTCTGTCTTTTGTAAAAACCTAAGCCCTAGGCCACCATGGATTGGTAGTTGCCCCTAATATACATGCCAACCTCAGAGGTTGCTTACCTGTCTGGATTTTTACCTTCTCTTTATTTCTGCCCTCTGATGATTTCTTCTTTACTCAGCGAAACATGTAAGAAAAAATTCTATTCAGCATTTTCTTGTGTTCTAAATTGAAAAGTTTTCTCTGGATATTTGTTCTGATCTTTTGGCTGAAGTGGAAGTCTCTTTTATTTTAAAACAATGAAGGAAATATAGACACCACTTATTATTCTTATTTTATATCATTATTACAGTTTCTTTTCATATATACCCATTCATTTCAGATAGGTTTTGAAGAGGAGAAAAGGTCAATGTATTCAATCTGCCATATCAAATTGCATGTTCAATTAGACATTTTAAGTTTCTATCTTAAAACCTCATGAAATCTTGTGCTAGAAAATTCTGATTAAAATGTCCATTGTAGGTGCTGGATACTTTTATCTTGGGATTTTGACCTAGTCTTTATTTTGACTTCATCATTTTAATGGTAAGGACATTCGAGTTTATTTTATAATTTACTATTTTTTCCTTCAGAATTCAAACAATGCTGAAAAAATTCTTTGAAAAAGTTAATAACTTAGTCAATTTCTGTTGTGCAATTATATGATTTCTAATTGAAAAGTTTTATCTTTATCAAAGTTGTTTTGTCAGAATCATTTCATTTTACTTAATATTTATGAAGAAGTTTGGATTACAAATTCCATCTTTTCTTCTCCCTCATGAGTTTATATCTTCAGTTGTGAGCTTTCCTTTGGGGTCATTGTTTCTTAGAGGCACATTTTACCAAGTTCAAATTTTTCAATCAAATAATTAGCACTTGCAGTCTAGCCATTGTCAATTTTTTTTCTATGAATTATTCTTATCAGTAATAATACATGTTACTGGATAAATTGAATTAGAAAATAAGTTACACTTGTTTCTTAGTCAAATCTTGAGAAAAGAAATAGCAATTTCCTTTTATTTATTTCAGAATAGCTTAGTTTTCTGGTTTTATTTTATTGCTAATATGGTTCTTCCATATTCTTCTAATGAGTTTGTGGAACTTTCACTAAGTGCTTAATATATTAAGTTAAAATGGCAGGGTTAAACAGTATAGTAAAAATGAGGGCCCAGAATGTCCTGCTTGGACAAGTTCCATACTGTTTTCAGCAACTATTTGTAACAGAGTCTCATTGGGAATTTGGTTGATAAAAGACAACCTAAGTTGTTAGTGTCATAGCTAGTGGCTGATTATTATATGGAGGGAAAATTTGTGTGAGTGTGTGTATGTGTGTGTGTATAGGGAAAACTTTTAACTCTTTTTCAGGAAGTAGAAAAATATTCTTTAAGGATGACAAAGAGTAAGAAAAAACCTAAATATTAGGGGAAAGAATTGTTATATCTTCTTAGTATAAAGCCCCCAGAATGGCTAAACTAGATACTCTATTGAGTTTAATCAGCATAAGCAAATAGACTTAGAGAAATTGCAAACACCTAAAATAATGTTTTTGCTGAAGAGACTAAAGTTCTAGAGACAGGATTTATGGAATCATTTAGAGTATTTGCTAAAGATGCAAAATCTTGAATCTTACACCCAAGAATTCAATAACTTTGGTGTTGATCCCAGGAAATTGCCTTTTGTAGTAAGAACCTGGTGATTCTAATGAATACTGAACTTTGAGAATCATTACCAAGAGTGTGTATATCAGATCAAAATTGAAATATCTCCAAGAGAAGAATTCGGAGTGACATAGGTATATTTTAATTATATTAGGAAATGTTAAAATTAATATAAATTAAGCTGCAGATGGTATTAGTTTAGGTTAATATATATTATCCACTTAAGTACCTTATCTTTTAGGACTTCTTTTCTAGTCTTATGCAACTACTGAAGTTTTCATTCAGTTTATCTAGTGAAGAGCTCTATTTTTGCTCTTTATTTATTTATTAACTTTAAGAAAGGATCTGAACAAAAGTTTATATGTCATAGTAGGCAAATCATGACTATAGCTGAAGCCACTGTTTCTTAAAGCCTATAGATGAATACTAGTGTCATATATGTTTTTAATAAGTGGCAGATGAGAATGTGGCTTCATCATTAAATGTATCTGTGGAATGGTGGGTTCGGTAAAGTTAAAAAGTTTTATTGTATTCAGAATCTTTAACATTGTTATTTTATTGTATTGTTATTTTCCAAGATATATATATATTAAGCATTTCTTAAATTTTTTTTTGACCAGGAAACTCTTTTTTAATGGGACATCTATTAACATATTTGGGGATATTAGTGGTCTTAGGAAAACAGTTTGTGGCCTCCTTGTTGAAACCTGTGCCACATATCCATAGGCCATGGCAATATATTTAAACAATCAGGTTCAGATCTTTAGAAAACTGAATCTATGAGCAGGGACAAAGTGAAGTGAGTGCCAACTTTATGGTTTTTTTTTGTGTGTGTATTTTAAAATCTTACATGTGTACTAGATTGTAAACAGACAGGCATCATATCTTGGTAAATAATGTATGTTTTATCTTGCATGTCAAAGTGTTTTGTTTTGAGTGTAGTAATAATTCTCATTACACATAGCAGGTAGTAGTAATCACTTCTATGTTGTTGAGGACCACCAGGTGGAAGTATGAGTTTGAGTTGAAGAATTTGAGTAAAATAGTAGAAAGGAGAAAATTTACTTCTTGTCTTACTTTTTTCTTCAGGCACCTCATCTTTCAATTACTTGCAAATTGTTTCTTTTTGTCCTCCATTCTTCAGAAATACAGCAGAGCTCAATGCTCCGTATGTGACTTTTTCCTTTAAGCAGCACTTTTGATATATGTTAAAAACTGCTAAAGATAAACAGTTTTCAGAAAAATCTAGATTTTAGCTGTCATTTTATGTAGTAAATGGAGGTGAAGTTCTGAAAGTATAATGATAATAGTGTACTAATAATCAGGTGTTTTGATGATTTCACTGTATCCTCAATTTTGGATGAAAGTTTGAAGATAAAATAGGTATTAAATGCAAATCAATGTGTACATACTGAGTGTCCACTGTATAATAAGAGCGAGGGATGTAATGGTGATAGGAATATAGAGCTACACCCATGGAACTCGCAGGCTAGCAGGTAAGAGAGACATTTAACAAATAATTGTATGTGCAACAAATACTTGGAAGATGAAGTACAAGGTTTAACATATTTTAGCTAGTTAGGAAAAGGATACTTCAGAGCTGATATTTCAGCTGAGTATATTTTAGGAGACTGGTAGTGTTGGTTATGGTGGGGAGAGGGTGTAATGCTAATATTAGGTCAAAGGCCTATAGGTTTCCTGTAGCTAATGACAGAGCCCAATATGATATAGAGTAAAGGGGTATAGTGGCAGGTGATGTAAAAGTAATAGATTACTGAGGGCCTTATAGGCCATAGTACAAATTTTCTACTTTATTTGAAATGCAATGGACAATAATAAAAATATTAAATTATGAGGGTGTCTGTGTACCATGATCAAACTTACAGTTTTGCAAGATCATTCTGGCTAGAGTGTAGGAGCAGGAATCCAAGGCTTCTGTGGTCATGCAGATGCAAAATGTTGGGAATTTGGATTTGGTTAGTGACAGTGGGAAAGAAATGTATAAATCAAGGGATATTTATTATATCAAATCTATAGATTTGATAATTGATTGGAATTCAGAAATAACAGAGAAGGAGGTATCAAAGTATGACTCACCTGCATCTGACTATGTAACTGGAAGATTGGTGGAGATATTCCCAGACATAGGAAACACTGGTGGAGGAGAGGAGAATTTTTGTTTTTGTTTTTGGTGGTAGAACCATTTACTATTTCAAAAGAGTAAGGAAGGGTAAGGAGTGGGGTTCAGTTGGGACTTTGTTTGTTTTGATTGCTTATTTGTTGTTAAGAAATTGAAGAGTGGGCGTTTTTAAAAATTTCCTTTGTGGAAAATGGGAACACAATCTGGATAGGGAAATATTACCTGCTAGTGTTGAGGACCCACCAGAGCTAATTGCTAATCTATAGTAAAGCAAATCTTTCCTGTTGTGTGATTTTACTTACACTATGTTCAGTAGCCAAGATGCTGCTATAGGTTAGGCAAATAATTTTTATCCAGTGTTGGATATTTTCTGCACTTGATGGAGTAGTAATGAGGGAAAAGAGTTTATGATCTCATAGACAGGAGAGTGATTAAAGTGAACCAAGGAATAAAAGCTGGATGGAGAGGAAATTAAATATAAAAGGGGCTTAAGGGTGGCAGGGAAGTAGAGGATCAGTGCACTGCAGGTGCCCATGGAGTCATAGCACAGATACATTGTGACCAGAGGGTAGAATGTATCTATTTTTGATACAATAGAGCAGTTTGGGGGGATGATAGGGTTTGGGGAATGAGTAGAGGTGGAGGAAGAGATTGTTGAATATAATGAAGTGAAATATCGTGGAAAATAGAGAACTACTGCCATACTTGGTTCATTTTTACAATCTTGATATAATCTCTTCTGTTTTTGGAAAAAAAAAATCTTCTTTAATCCTTTCTCTTCTGTCACGTCTCTCAGTCCTTCAATCCTGTTTTTCTGCTTCCCCTTATTCAGAACTCATAAAAAGAATTATACAAACTTACTCTCTATACCTCCGCTCCTATAATCCCTCTCTTGAGCTAAGTCTTCTTACCACTCCACTCCACCTGTCTTGTCAGGATCCCATCTGTGTCACAATGACCATACATTGACCTTGTCCTGGACCTCATGGTACTTCACTTTTCAGCAGGGTTTTACATGGCGGATCCCTTCTTCCTCCTTGAAACACTTAACTCCACTTGGCTTCCAGGATACCACAATTTGCCTCTCAGTTCACTAGTTGTTCATTCTTAGTCATCTTAGCTAGGTCTTTTTATTTTTCCCTTGTATCTAAATATTGGGATATCTCAGTATTTAAGCCTCTAGTCTTGCTCATCCCTTCCCTACTGCACCCTATTTTTCTCAACTTTTCTATCTATACAGACTCCTTAGATTATTTTGTTCAGTCCCGTAGCTTAATTTATATAATTCCATTCTAAATTTATATCTCTAGCCATTACTTTTCCTTTGAACTTCAGACTTACAAAAGCAAATACTACCCAATTAAATTACTATAGGATATCTAAGAAACATCTGAAATTTACCACAGGCCGTACCAAACTCTTGGTGCTGTTCTCCAAGCTTGCTTCTCCTGCTATCTTCTCCATTTTAATAAATAATAGCTCCATTTTTTCAATTGCTTCGGCTAAAACACAGCCTGATTTTTTTCCCCTCATAGCCTTCATTTAGTGTCAGCAAAATCTCTTGCTTTCAAAATATATCCAACAATTTCTTATGACCTTGACTATTATTACCCTAATTTAAGCCACTATCATCTGTTGCCTGAACGTTCAATAGCTTCCTACTTTCCACAGGGTGGGCAGAAGGACACTTTAGAATGGAGTTAAATCATGATTCTTACATACTCAAAACTTTCCAGTAACTTCTCTCTTTCTTAAAAAAGCCAAAGTCCTAAATAATATACTCCGCACTGTGTTTTCAACATTACCTTCTATCAGAATTCACCTTTGTTCACTCTGCTCTGGCCTCTCTGGCCATTTTGCTGATTCTTGAACATGCATAGCACATTGCCACCTTAAGATATTCTTTTACTTTCTGTTCTCTTTTCCTGGAATACTTTATCCATGGATAAGTACATGGCTTGTTCCATCCCTTTTTTTTTAGGTGTCTGCTTAAGTTTCACCTCACTGACTACTTGATATAAAATAATGTCTTTCTTTACTCTTCATCCCTTTACCCTAATTAATTTTTCTCTAGAGTATTTTTCACCACTCTGACATATATAATATATTTATTGTGTAATTTTTATTTTTCCCCCAGACACTTGAATAAATGATCCATTGGAATAGGAATTCCCTCTATTATTTTTCATTCACTGCTATAATCCCTGTGCTTCTCAATAAATTTTTGTTGCATGGATAAATGTCTCTCTTTATTGAGAGGCTGTATCATGCCAAAGTAAAAATCTTGAACCCAGAGTAAGATGGACCTGAATTTTCAGCCCAGCTCTGGTACTCTGGAAATTTAGGTAAGCCATTTAATTTCTCTGAGCTTCAGCTTTATTATCTGTAAAACATGGCAACTAGGCTATATGAATTCTAAGGTCTTTTTCTATCCCTGAACAATAACCATGATCCTATAAATCTTTTCTTTGGGCTCTTTCATAGATGTTGTGGTTGTAGCATATGGTAAGATGTTTGCAGGTTGATGTTAAGGAGGCACTCCATAAAGTGGCATACGTGCTAATACACAGCTTCCTTGTTCAGGCATATATAAAGTACATGAGGAGCTCTCAGAATGTGGTTTAAGAAATTTTGTACCTACATCAGTGTCATAGGCTTTTCCTAATATGAAGAAATGAAACATGATTGAATACCCAAAAATGATGCCTTTTTTTGTTTGTTTGTTTTACAATTAATATTACCAAGCTATGAACTTTGACATAGGAATGATTTGAAATCACACTTATAAATTCTTATAAATTCTTACAAGAATTTATAAGTTCTTATAAATTCTTATAAATTCTCTAGATTTCAAGGCACAGTTGACAAGGTCATCAAAGGTGTATATTTTAAAATCTGAATACCTGAAGAGCTAGAGAGCACAAATAGTGTTAAACTGTGTTGAATATGTTATTTTTTAATCCATATTGGGCTTTCTCTATGGATGAGGCCTCAGTAAACTCTCCTGGCAGGCTGGTTGCTGCTTCTTTAATAATTTTCAAGCCGCTCAGATACTGTGTTCCATTTCTCTTGTCTACAGCACTTTGCAGATGATATCTTCTTACAACTTGAGCTTCATAATTCAATGCAAATTGCTGAAACTGCACCTTAAAAGGCTTTTCTTTGAGATTCAGAGGATAGTGTTTACATAGATTGTATCTTGTAGCCCTAATAAAAACATTTATATAGCAACAGTCCCAGAATTATTGAATAAATATTTGTGCTATTATAAAGCAGTGGAGAAAATCACAATGAAGGAAGCATTTGTTAGAACATTTCATAAAATTAGCAGCCCATAAGAATATGCTTCAATTCACTATTGTAAATGTCAATATTAACAGTTTCAGATGGGTTTGGGTGAGAAATTGCTATTTCCAACTTAGTTTTGGTAAAAAGAAACATTTTAAGACATTCTTGATTTTTTTCATTACTCTTTAAGGTTATAGGCCTTTGTGGTTGGGACTATTAAGAAATAACATATTATAACAAGAAAAGAAATAATATATAGTTTTATTTTGGACTTAAAGGAATTGCTTAGCTGTGAATTATCCTGAAATAGGGGTGTATAAAAAGAAACAGATTGTTAAGTTACAGATAGAATCATTTAAAAAATTAAATTTTTCATTTAAAAATTAAAATGTAGTTAGTTATGTGAGATGTTCCTTATTCAAAATAATGTGCTACCCTCTACAGAATGGTGGAGAGTACCTTGTATTGCTTTTATTCGTGCTGGCTGTATTTGTGGGTAAAATAAACAGTGGTAAATGATAATGTGATAAACCTTAATATCTTGAACCTGAAGTTGTCATGGGTTCTTAACCGCAACAGTATGCTTAATTGGCAGAAGGATTTAGAGGGTTGTCAGATGTGGTGGTGGGAGTAGGAGCAAAGGGAGAAGGGAGAGGGGTGGAAGGTAAAGATACTGCAACAGTGTTCAAGTTTGATGTTTTCTTATGGTCTCCCCTTACCTTCTGAATCTTGAAATTATTTTTCTTAGAAATTTCTCTTCATTTGCTTTCTGCCAGAATTCCTCCTTCCTTAATTTTTTTCTAGTCCAGTTGACTTCATCTTTATCCCCCATTTCTTTGTTCTTGTATCTAAACCAAGAATGGGCTACAAAGACTTTTAGGAAACATTTGATCTTCTCAGAGATGATGAAAAGTGAAATCTTGGCCAAGGTAAGGTTGCCTGACTCTGTGCGGTTATTCCAGTTATCCAGAATGTACTTCCATCCTTTCCCTAGTTATTGGCATTGTAAACTGCTTATATCACAAGTCTATGGGGTTTCTGATGCTTGATTGTGTGCGTGTTTTAAGCAAACTATAATTTTTGGAGATTGATTTGGCTACCCTGGAAAACTGCATTAGCTTTTTAGTTTCCTAGGACTCTGCTTAGCATGGGAAGAATTGGTTTTATGATTCAGTGCTCATTTAGGAATGCCAACATTTTGGCTTAGTTTATATGTTCTTGAAATTATACACTTAAAAAAATGGGCAAGTTATTGATAATCTGTTTGAATTAAATCATGTTTCTATGATTGTTCATTTATTTGATTCTTTGTTGAGTCTCTAGAAATACTGGGAAGTGAATGAGAGCTTCCTAAATGTGTAATCCTCCCCCTGCAAGAAGAAAAAGGGAGAAGAGACTCTATTTTCATAGCATACACTACACACCTCTATTTTTGCAATCCCAATATTTTCTTCAGTAAGAGCCTATCTTTACCACCAGGCCATGAAATCCTTGAGAGCAGATCCTTGAATTCTCCTTCACTCATTTTCTTCTAACCCAGGGCCTGCTACATACTAAAGAAACAAATATTTTTAAAGCACAAAACTATATTCATTAGTCTTGCTTCAATGCTATGACCCTTTCTACCTCCTGAAATGGGGCTCCTATGATTCATTTTGGAAGTTTTGTGGATGGTGATCCTTGTCAGTTCTTTGTAGTACCTATAATTCAAAAGTGGAGAAAGTGGGATATTGTTTGCTCAGTGATTTTTAGTTAGAGTAAAGGATTAATACTGAACCCTTTCATTGGCTTTACATAATTTCACAGTAAAGACCAAAATGTGGCTCCTACTTCTGCAGCTTTTATCTCCGTGCCCTTCTAACTTGCTATTTAGGTCACGGGCCTTCCTTTGAGTCCCCAAACAAGCTATGTGCCTGGAATATTAATTCTTCTGTATTCATTCTCCTCATCCTGCTAATCCTTTACTTAGGTAACTGACATACATTGTTCGGATCTCATCTGGGAACAGGAAGCCTTTCCTGATGGTTTGGAAGAGGTCATATTCCATAGTTGTGCTGTTTTAGCTTTTTGTCATTGCACTTACTATGGTTTTTATTTATTTACATATGTATTTGATTATTTTTGTTTCTTCACAAGAATTTAAGTTCCAGGTAGGTGAGGACTATGATTTATTTTATCACTGTATCCTCTGTGTCTTACTTAGTCTCTGGCCCAGGGGAAACACTTAATCAAAATTTGTTGGGAATGGGTGCCTGGGTCGCTCGTTGGGTTAAAGCCTCTGCCTTCGGCTCAGGTCATGATCTCATGATCCCAGGGTACTGGGATCAAGCCCCGCCTCGGGCTCTCTGCTTAGCAGGGAGCCTGCTTCCTCCTCTCTCTCTCTCTTCCTGCCTCTCTGCCTACTTGTGATCTCTATCTGTCAAATAAACAAAATCTTAAAAAAAATTTTGTTGAGGAAAAAAAACTGTTTTGGTCTACCTGTTTTGTCTTATTTTGTTTTGTTTTGTTTTGTTTTTCCTGGAAAAGTAGATTTTGTATTTTTCACATGAGTAGTGGGGATGCCCATTCTAAAGACAGAGCTGAATTCATTCCAGCCACTCTGTCCAAATCCCCAGCTGCATCTGATTTAATCTTTGCATGTCAGAGACATTGTCTTCAAGCAGCAAATAGGCGCAGGAAGAAATATTTTTTTATTTATTACATCATCTATAATTTCACTTATTTCTCTTCTTTCCTACTATCTACTGTCTACCATCTACTATCCTGCTATCTACTCTGCCCTATAATTATGCCACTTTGATGTTTCAAGTCAATGTCTTCACCCCAGTATTGCTCCTACTGGGTGGGAAACATTATCAGATATTTTGATATTGAAGTCTTGTAATTCTGACCACCTCAAGCCCAAATAAATGAACATCAGGATAGTGATAATTTTTTTGTTTTAAAGATTTTTAATTTATTTACTTAACAGAGAGAGAGAGAGCACAAGCAGGGGGAGTGGCAGGCAGAGGAGGGGGAGGAGCAGACTCCCTGCTGAGCAAGGAGCCTGACCTGTGGTTTGATCCCAGGACTGTGAGATCATGACCCAGCTGAAGGCAGACACTTGACTGACTGAGCCACCACCATGCCCTGGTATAGCTCAAATTTTTACTTAGATTTTATTGAAAAATTTTTTTACAATGTAAATATTAAGTATTTAATATTTAAATATTAAACAACAGAGTCCTGCACAAAGAATGGGCCAAATTAGAAATAAAATGGCAAATCAAAAGAAAAAGAAAACACATTATTACAGAACCTATGGGATGCTGCAAAAACAGATGTTAGAATGACATTTATACTATAAATTCTTGTATTAATAAAAAAAGTTCAAATAAACAACACCACACCAGAAAAAGAAGAAACATAGCTGAAATTTAGTAGAGGAAAGAATCAACAAAGAAAAATCAGAAATAAAATAGAGACTAGAATCAACAATAACATAGCATTGAAAGTAATGACTACTTTTTCTAAGAATATTGAACAAAACTGGTAGATGCTTTAACTACATTAAGAAAAAAAAAAAGAAAAGAAAACTCAAAACCAAAATGACAAGTGGAAGAGAAAGCAGTAGAAGATAACCACAGAAATACATAGTGTGATAACAGATAACTATAAACAATTACATACTAACACATCAGATAACTTAGGAAAAAATCCAGATAATTCCTAAAAATGCACAAGTTACCAGGAATGAATCATGAATCTGGAATCTAAGAAGTAGGAAATCTTAGATCAAAAACAAGAATGAAAGCTGAATTAAGAATCAAAAAATTTTCTAGCACAGAAAAGTCCAAGACCACATGATTTCATTGGCAAACCATACCAGACATTAAAAAAAATTATGACAATCTTTATCAAAATCTTACAAATAGTGGAACAAAGGGAATGCATTCAAAATTATTTCCCAAGACTAGGACTACCCTGATACCAAAGCAGGACTAAAACAATACAAGAACAAAAAAAGTTTAGATAAGTACTGCTGCTCTTTCTTTTGCCACCCATTTGCATGATAAATGTTTCTACACCCCCTCACTTTCAATCTTCAGGGGTCTTTAGGTTTAAAATGAGTCTCTTATAGGCAGGATATAGAGGAGTCTGTCTTTATTTATTTATTTATTTATTTATTTATTTATTTATTTAATTCATTCTGACACCCTACGTCTTTAGATTGGAGCATTTAGTCCATTTACATTCAAAGTAATTATTGGTAGATACATATTTATTGCAATTTTATTACTTGTTTTGTCATTATTTCTGGAGATTTTCTCTGATCCTTTCTTTGTCACTTTTGTTCTCTCTTTTGCACTCAAAGAGTCCCCTCAATTTCTTTCAGGACTGGCTCAGTGTTCATGAACTCCTTTAGTTTTTCTTTGGGAAACTTTTTATCTCTTCTATTCTGAATGATAGCCTTGCTAGGTAGAATATTCTTCGCTGCAGATTTTTCCCATTTAGCACTTTGAATATATCTTGCCACTCCCATCTAACTTGCCAAGTTTCTGTTGAGAAATCTCCAGTTAGCATAATGGGTTTTCCCTTGTAAGTTAAGGATTTCTTTTGTCTTGCTGCTTTCAGGACTTTTTCTTTTTCAGTATATTTTTCAAATTTAAATATATGTCTTGGTGTTGGCCCGCTTTTGGTGATTTTGTTGGGAGTTCTATGTGCCTCCTGGATCTGGATATTTGTTTCCTTCACCAGTTCAGGGAGGTTTTTTGCTATTAATTTCTTAAAATAAATTTTCTGTCACCTTTCTCTCTTTTCTTCTCCTGGGACTTCTTTTCTTTTTGTCTTAAACACAGACTAATTTTTATTAACATATAATGTATTATTAGCCCCAAGGGTACAGGGCTGTGAATCATCAGGCTTACACACTTCATAGCACTCATCATAGCACATAACCTCCCCAGTGTCCATAACCCAACCACCCCCTCTGTACCCTTCTCCCCCCAGCAACCCTCAGTTTGTTTTGTGAGATTAAGAGTCTCTTATGGTTTGTCTCCCTCCCAATCCCATCTTGTTTCATTTTTTCCTTCCCTACCCTCAAACCCCCCACTCTGCCTCTCAAATTCCTCATATAAAGGAGATCATATGATAATTGTCTTTCTCTGCTTGACTTATTTCGCTCAGCATAATACCCTCTAGTTCCATCCACGTCATTGCAAATGGCAAGATTTCATTTCTTTTGATGGCTGCATAGTATTCCATTGTATATATATACCACATCTTCTTTATCCATTCATCTGTTGATGGACACCTAGGTTCTTTCCATAGTTTGGCTGTTGTAGACATTGCTGCTATAAACACTGGGGTGCATGTGCCTCTTCGGATCACTACATTTGTATCTTTAGGGTAAATACCCAGTACTGCGATTCTTGGGTCATAGGGTAGCTCTGTTTTCAGCTGTTTGAGGAACCTCCATGCTGTTTTCTAGAGTGGCTACACCAGCTTGCATTCCCACCAACAGTGTAGGAGGGTTCCCCTTTCTCTGCAACCTCGCCAACATCTGTCATTTCCTGACTGGTTAATTTTAGCCATTCTGACTGGCATGGGGTGGTATCTCATTGTGGTTTTGATTTGTATTTCCCTGATGCCGAGTGATGTGGAGCACTTTTTCATGAGTCTGTTGGCCATCTGGATGTCTTCTTTGCAGAAATGTCTGTTCATGTCCTCTGCACATTTCTTGATTGGATTATTTGTTCTTTGGTTGTTGAGTTTGATATGTTCTTTATAGATTTTGGATACTAGCCCTTTATCTGATGTGTCATTTGTACATATCTCCCATTCGTTCTGTTGTCTTTTGGTTTTGTTGACTGTTTCCTTTGCTGTGAAAAGCTTTTGATCTTGAAGTCCCAATAGTTCATTTTTGACCTTGCTTCCCTTGCCTTTGGTGATGTTTCTAGGAAGAATTTGCTGTGGCTGAGGTTGAAGAGGTTGCTGCCCGTGTTCTCCTCAAGGATTTTGATGGATTCCTGTCTCACATTGACGTCTTTCATCCGTGTTGAGTCTACTTATGTGTGTGGTGTAAGGAAATGGTCCAGTTTCATTTTTCTGCATGTGGCTGTCCAATTTTCCCAGCACCATTTGTTTAAAAGACTCTTTTTTTCCATTGGACATTCTTTCCTGCTTGATTGAAGATTAGTTGACCATAGAGTTGAGGGTCTATTTCTGGGCTCTCTATTCTGTTCCATTGATCTGTGTGTCTATTTTTGTGCCAGTACCATACTGTCTTGATGATGACAGCTTTGTAATAGAGCTTGAAGTCTGGAATTGTGATGCCACCAACTTTGGCTTTCTTTTTTAACATTCCTCTGGCTATTCGAGGTCTTTTCTTATTCTTTATAAATTTTAGGATTATTTGTTCCATTTCTTTGAAAAAAATTGATTGTATTTTGATAGGGATTGCATTAAACATGTAGATTGCTGTAGGTATCATAGACATTTTCATAATATTTGTTCTCCCACTCCATGAGCATGGAACATTTTTCATTTCTTTGTGTCTTCCTCAATTTCTTTCATGAGTACTTTATAGTTTTCTGAGTAGAGATTCTTTGCATCTTTGGTTAGATTTATTCCTAGGTATCTTGTGGTTTTGGGTATAATTGTAAATGGGATTGATTCCTTAATTTCTCTTTCTTCTGTCTTGTTGTTGGTATATAGAAATTAAACTGATTTCCGTACATTGATTTTATATGCTGACACTTTACTATTCCTTACAAGCTCTAGCAGTTTTTGAGTGGAGTCTTTTGGGTTTTCCACAGATAGTATCATATCATCTGCGAAGACTGAGAGTTTGACTTCTTTACTGATTTGGATGCCTTTAATAATTTCTTTTTGTTGTCTGAGGCTAGAACTTCTAGTACTATGTTGAATAGCAGTGGTAATAATGGACATCCCTGCCGTGTTCCTGACCTTAGCTGAAAAGATCTCAGTTTTTCTCCATTGAGAATGATATTCTCTGTGGGTTTTTCATAGACGGCTTTCATGATATTAAGGTATGTACCCTCAATCCCTACACTTTGAAGAGTTTTGATCAAGAAAGGATGCTGTACTTTTCCAAATACTTTTTCAGCATCTATTGAGGGGATCATATAGTTCTTGTTTTTTCTTTTATTAATGTATTGTATCACATTGATTGCTTTGTGGATGTTGAACCAACCTTGCAGCCCTTGAATAAATCCCATTGGTTGTGGTGAATAATCCTTTTAATGTACTGTTGGATCTTATTGGCTAGTATTTTAGTGAGAATTTTTGCATCTATGTTCATCAGGGATATTAATCTGTAATTTTTTGTCTGGTTTTGGGATCAAGGTAATGCTGGCTTCATAAAATGAGTTTGGAAATTTTCCTACCATTTTAATTTTTTTGGAGCAGATTTGGGAGAATAGGTACTAATTCTTTAAATATTTGGTAACATTACCCTGGCATGCTGTCTGACCCTGGACGCTTGTTTGTTGGTAGATTTTTGATGACTGCTTCAATCTCCTTACTGGTTATGGGTCTGTTTAAGTTTTCTATTTGTCCCTGTCGTTCAGTTGTGGTAGTTTATACGTCTCTAGGAATGCATCCATTTCTTCTAGATTGTCAAAATTTGCTGGCGTATAGTTGCTCATAATATATTCTTATAATTGTTTATATTTCTTTGGTGTTGGTTGTGATCTCTCCTCTTTCATTCATGATTTTATTTATTTGGGTCCTTTCTCTTTTCTTTTTGATAAGTCTGGCCAGAGGATTATCGATCTTATTAATTCTTTCAAAGAACCAGCTGCTAGTTTCATTGATCTGTTCTACTGTTCTTTTGGATCCTGTTTCATTGATTTCTGCTCTGATCTTTATTATTTCTCTTTTCCTGATTGGTTTAGGCTTTATTTTCTTTTCTTTCTCTACCTCCTTTAGGTATAGGATTAGGTTGTATATTTGAGACCTTTCTTGTTTCTTGAGAAAGGCTTGTGTTGCTATATATTTTCCTTTCAGGATTGCCTTTGCTGTGTCCCACAGATTTTGAACATTCTGTTTTCATTATTATTTGTTTCCATGAATTTTTTCAATTCTTCTTTAATTTCCTGGTTGACCCATTCATTCTTTAGTAGGATGCTCTTTAGCCTCCATGTATTTGGGTTCTTTCCAAATTTTCTCTTGTGATTGATTTCTAGGTTCAGAGCATTGTGGTATGAAAATATGTAGGGAATGATCCCAATCTTTTGATACTGGTTGAGACCTGATTTGTGACCTAGGATGTGATCTATTCTGGAAAATGTTCCATGTGCACTAGAGAAGAATGTGTATCCTGTTGCTTTGTGATAGAATGTTCTGAATATATCTGTGATGTCCATGTGGTCCAGGGTGTCATTTAAGTCCTTTATTTCCTTGTTGATCTTTTGCCTGGATGATTGTCCATTTCAGTGAGGAGTCCCTCACTGAAATTTCAGTGAGTAAATTCCCCTACTATTATTGTATTATTGTCAATGTGTTTCTTTGATTTTGTTATTAATTGGTTTATATATTTGGCTGCTCCCATGTTAGGGTCATAGATATTTAAAATTGTAAGATCTTCTTGTTGAACAGATCCTTTGAGTCTGATATAGTGTCCTTCCTCATCTCTTATTATAGTCTTTGGCTTAAAATCTAATTTATTTGATATAAGGATTGCCACCCCAGCTTTCTTTTGATGTCCATTAGCATGGAAAATTGTTTTCTACCCCCTCACTTTAAATCTGGAGGTAACTTTGGGTCTGAAATGAGTTTCTTATAGACAGCATATTGATTTTTTTTAATCCATTCTGATATCCTGTGTCTTTTGATTGGGGAATTTAACCCATTTACATTCAGGGTAACTATTGAAAGATATGAATTTAGTGCCTTTGTATTGCCTGTAAGGAGACTGTTATTGTATATTGTCTCTGTTCTTTTCTGGTTTATGTTACTTTTAGGCCCTCTCTTTCATTAGAGGACCCCTTTCAATATTTCCTGTAGGGCTGGTTTCATGTTTACAAATTCTTTTAGTTTTTGTTTGTCCTGGAAGGTTTTTATCTCTCCTTCTATTTTCAGTGATAACCTAGCTGGATATAGTATTCTTGGCTGCATGTTTTTCTCATTTAGTGCTCTGAATATATCAAGCCAGTTCTTTCTAGCCTGCCAGGTCTCTATGGATAAGTCTGCTTCCAATCTAATATTTTTGCTATTGTATGTTACAAACTTTTTGTCCCGAGCCACGTTCAGGATTTTCTCTTTGTCACTAAGACTTGTAAGTATTACTATTAGATGATGGTGTGTGGATATATTTTTATTGATTTTGAGGGGGTTTCTCTGTGCCTCCTGGTTTTTGATTCTTGTTCCCTTTGCCATTTTAGGGAAATTCTCTACTATAATTTACTGCAATATACCCTGTGACCCCCCTCTCTTTCTTCTTCTGGAATCTCAATTATTCTAATAATGTTTCATCTAATGTTGTCACTTATCTCTCATAATCTCTCCTCGTGGTCCAGTAGTTGTTTGTCTGTCTTCTGCTTAGCTTCTTTATTCTCCATCATTTGGTCTTCTATATCACTAATTTGCTCTCTGCCTCATTTATCCTAGCAGTAAGATCCTCTATTTTTTATTGTACATCAATAATAGCTTTTTTGATTTCAGCTTGGTTAGATTTTAGTTCTTTTATTTCTCCAGAAGGGGCTTTCATTTCTCCAGACAGCCTTTCTCTAATATCTTCCATGCCTTTTTTGAGCCCAGCTAGCACCTTGAGAATCATCATTCTGAACTCTAGATCTGACATATTACCAATGTCTGTATTGATTGGGTCCCTACCTTTCAGCACTGCCTCTTGTTCTTTTATTTGTGGTGAGTTTTTCCACCTTGTCATTTTATCCAGATAAGCATATATGAAGGAAATAATAAAATACTAAAAGGGTGCAAAGACCCCAGAAAGATCTATGCTAACCAAATCAAGAGAGACTCCAAATCAGGTGGAGAAGAAAGAAGGTAAAGAGAAATTTAAAAAAATTAAAATAAACAAAAGATATATACATATATTAAACTTTTGAATAGAACAGAGCCACCCACTTGATTTTGGGTGTATTTGGTCTCTTAGAAGAAACTACCTCCCAAAATTTTAAAGAAAGAAAAACTTTTATATATACAAAAATAAGGGTGAACATGGTGAAGGGACAGAATATGACTGTAAAGATGAAAATTAAAAAAAAAATCTAAAAAAGTAATTGATAAGATAAGTTGGTTGGAAAATGAAAGAAAAAGAAAATGGAGAAAATTTGCTCAGGCTGGAGATGAGAACAAGGCCCTGTGCTAGATTTAAGGTATATTTTGATCTATTAGAAGAAATTGTATCCCAAAATTTGTTAGAAGATAAAACCCTATATGTATACAAAAAATAAAGCTAGATACAATGAAGGATTAAATATGATTATAATAATGAGGTTTAAAATGATTTTTTTAAGGAAAGTTATTGTTAAGATACTAGTTAAAAATGTTAAAAGAGGAAAGAGGAAAAGTTAAAAAATAGAATAAGAAAAAATAAAATAAAATAAATTAATTAACTTTGCAAGAATCATGGGGAGAAAGCCAAGAATTCCATGCTTTGCTTTCCTCTCCTTTGGAATTCCTCTGTTTTCCTAAATCAATGAGCTTGGTCTTGGCTGGGTGTTATTGCTGATCTTCTCAGGGAGGGGCCTGTTGTAGTGATTCTCAAATGTCTTTGCCTCAGGTGGAATTGTGCCACCCTTGCCAGGGGCCAGGCTAAGTAATTTGCTCGGGTTTGCTCTTGGGAGCTTTTGTTCCCTGAATCCTTTCCATAGAGCTCTGGAGGATGGGAATGAAAGTAGAGGCTCCCAATCTCTGGCCCAGGGAGCCGAGAGCTTGGGGCCCAACTCCTCAGTGCGCCCTCAGAGAAAAGCTGTCAATCACTCCCGTCTCCCTGGTCTCTGGCTGTGCTCCGAGCTCACCCGGCCTGTGACTGAGCGTTTCTGTCTCTGGCACACAGCCCCGTTTGGAGTCTTCAAACCCAGCAGATTCCTTCCGTGCTGCTCTTCTGGCAGAGGAAGGTGGGTCTCCCCAGATCTGCCACTTGTGGGGTCCCTGCTCAAAGAGCAGTGGCCCAACTGTGCCGTGGATCACAGGTTAAGGTAACCTGAAGCTGAGAGTTCACTCCTTGGCTCTGTCTCTGTAGTCAGGTTTCCTGCTCTGATACCTGTGAGCTCTGCTACACTCCGACACCCCCGATCCTTCTGTGACCCTGTGGGACCCGAGACTACACTGTCTGCACGAGGGCTCTACCCCTGTTTAGCCTCTGGAGCGCTATCCCTCAGTGAAGCAGACTTCTAAAAGTTTGGATTTTGTGCTCCACTTCACTGCTTGCTGTGAGCCAGCTCCTCCCACTGTGATCTGTCTTCCCATTGCTTTGGATTCACTTCTCCACACATCCTACCTGTCAGAAAGTGGTCAATTTTCTCTTTTTGGAATTGCTTCTCTTCAATCTCCTGTTTGGTTTGTAGGTGTTTGGAATAGTTTGATAACTATCTAGCTGAACTCCTGAGACCTGATGTCATCTCAGTCTGCTACTCCTCTGCCACCTTGACTCTCCCATTCCTCTGCTTTTTCCAGCCTACTGTTCATTGCATGTGGCCTGTCTACAGTGTCATTTATTGCATTCTTCATCTCTGGTTGATTCTTTTTTAACTCCTTTTTCACTGTTGTGAAGGTCTCCCTTATATCTTCCATTCTTTTCTCAAGCCAAATGGTTGTCCTTATGATTGTTGCTTTAAGACCTCCATCAGGCATGTACTTTTATCTGCTTCACTTAGATCTCTTGTCGTGGCCTTATGTTGTTCCTTCATTTGGGAGAAATTCCTCTATCTTGACATTTTGTCTAATTCTCTGCCTTCTTCTCTGTGTTAGAAAAGCCTGTTATGTTTCCTGCTCCTGTAAGTAAAGGCCTTATGAAGAAGAGGTCATTTAGTGGCCAGGGTCTGGCAATTCAGGGACTGTCTGGTGTGTACCACCTGTCCTCTACTATTGCATTTTGACTGCTCCATCCATCAGGTCAGTCATATGCAGAGGCCTTTACCTGCTCTGAACAGTGTTTGGTCCCTGGTCTATATGTGGGGACTTTTAACTAGGTTTCTCTGCTCTGCTTCTGAAATAAGACCTGACATCCAACTCCAACAGAACTGAGGTCCTACAGAACTCTCTGGTCAGGAGAAATGGTGTAGGAGAGGTTTCTTCTGATCTTCAGGGGAAGGATCCTGCTGCCTTGGAACTGAGGCAAACTTGATTGAGAAAGGCAGTCTTGGAAGATCACAGGGGAATGGGGCTTGGTGTAAGCAAGTTAGATAACCAGTGTCTGTACTAAGCTGCTTCCCTCAGGTGGCTCTGTATTTATGCTTAGGGGTAGGGGAGTGTACTTAGATTTTAGAGGTCAAATTTATGCAATTTATGAAGGACTATTTGTAAATAGTAGTGACATTGAATTAATTGTACTAGTGAATTGAGAATAGTCATTTTAGAACAAAGTTTCAACAAATAAGAAACAATTATCTGATAAAGAATAATAGTTTTTAAAATCCATTTATAGGTGTATCTGACTGGATTCACAGAGGTTTTTTTTTGTTTGTTTGTTTTTGTTTTGTTTTTTAATATGCCCTTTCTTGTTGGACCTATTCATGGTTCTCACCAAGCTAATAGGTGATGAATAGTAACTTGATTCTTTATTTAAAGAATTTTCCTTATATGAATTGGGGCCAAATATTTCTTGGAGAGGGAAGGGATACTGGAAATTGACAGAAAAGTCAAGTGGTATATAAATTGAAAAGAGGTGTGAGAGCCTTCCACTCTGTGACTGGGAACATTTTATTAGCCCCTATGTAGCCCCAAGTCTGGCACTACTCTTCTGATTGGGGAGGAGCCAGTTTGCAAATATTCTGCATGGTCTCCTGGAGGAAATAGGAAACAAAGTAGCTTCAGTCTTCTGTGGACAGAGGCTTAGAGAATTGGTATCTTAATAAGGTAGCTATAGAGCCAGAAGCTCAGTTAGGCAATTTCAGTTTTAAAGAAACATGAAAGCTGCCTTAGGTAGGTGACTGTCCCTATCTTAGATTAAGATACTGCCATATCCTTTTCTGGGGCCTGATACATGATGCTCCCCATTGGTCCCTGTGTTGGAGGCTGAGCATATTTTAGTGTAGTGCAGAGGAATATGAAGTGGCCTATTGTAATCTTACCCCAGGTTGTTAAGACTCCAGGGTCATGACATTACTGATTCCTTTTACTGACCCCATTCCTAATATTCAGCAGAGAAGAGTCTTTTATGATGCTATCTGAGAATTGATTATACCTAGGCAGTCATCACAGCTGGAGTGATTTACCAACCTGAGCAAAGATGCTATGAGACACATCAAGATGATGTTAAGAGAGGGTTGGATGGGGGCACCTGGGTGGCTCAGTGGGTTAAAGCCCCTGCCTTTGGCTCAGGTCATGATCCCAGGGTACTGGGATTGAGCCCCACATCGGGCTCTCTGCTGGGGAGCCTGCTTCCTCCTCTCCTTCTGCCTGCCTCTCTGCCTACTTGCGATCTCTCTCCATCAAATAAATAAATAAAATCTTAAAAAAAAAAAAGAGAGGGTTGGATGAGGAAAGCCTTGACACATGCTAAGACAGATGAAGTTAGAAATAGACAGAATCACTAATGCTTCTGGGGTTTTTCTGGCTTTTATGCTGACTGTTCTTAGGTCTCAAACCTGTATACTATCTACTAGAACTTACAGCACTGACACTTTTGGTATTCAGGCCTTCAGACTCTAACTTGAAATTATACCATTAGCTCTTCTCAGTTTCCAGCTTATTGTCTATGGATCTTGGGACTTCTCAGCCATCATTAATGATTTAAAATGGTATTTGAATGGGAGCTTGGGAAGATCATACAGATGGAAGAACCTTTATTCACCCCATCTCACGTGGGTCCACAGCTAAGTCAACAAATGGAGAGCGATCTGAAGTCTGACAGAACAAACTCCACAACTAAATATAAAGAAGAAGCTGCAATGTAAAGGTTAGGAAGGTCAGAAAGGCAGAGGGAGGCTGCCCACAAGAGGGAGGGAGCTGTGTGCACAGAGAGGACAGAGACAACAGAGAGTTCACTTGGGGAAGACTAATCCTCATGTTTGACTTTAAAAACCAGAGGGGCTAAATTCCGTAGTTTATAAAACCAGTGGTACATAGCACCTGGATTGTAAAAAGTCTATTGACTCAGCCATGGGCTAGTCAGGGGGGTGAATGATAGCTGGGTCACTGCCTTTAAAGAGACAGCAGCTGGTGTGGAGAAGCAAATTACCAATGACAGTTTGCACAATATTTCTGTAAGAAAGCAGTCAAGGAACTCACAAAAAAAGATTCAAAATATAATAATATATACATAAAATGTAGGGAAAAGAGGAGAGAAGAATGGGTTCAAACTCTAACAGCCATCAACTTAATACAGACTGCATTTTGGAGAAAAGGTTATATACAAACCTAATGGTAACTGTATTTCAAAAAACACCAATAACTGCATAGAGTACAGAGTAGGATATCCAAATATATCAGTAAGAAAGATCAGCAAAACATGAAAGAAATAAAAGTAAGGAAGGATGAAAGAAAATCTTCAGAAACAACCATAAATCAAATAATTAAATGCCAATAAATACATATATGTCAATAATTACTCTGACTGTAAATAGACTAAGTGCTCCAATCAAAAGACATGGGGTGTCAGAATGGATGAAAAAACAGGACCCATCTATATGCTATCTATAGGAGACTCATTTTAGACTTAAAGATACCTGGTGATTGAAAGTGAAGGCTTGGAGAAATATTTATCATGCAAATGGATGTCAAAATAAAGATGGGATAGCAGTACTTAAGACAAAATGGATTTTATAAATGAAGACTGTAGCAAGAAGTGAAGAGGGTCACTATATCATAATAAAGGGGACAATCCTACAAGAAGATAAAACAATTATAAATATTTATGCACCCAACATGGGAGTACCCAAATATATTAAAAAATCAATAACAAACATAAAGACTCACTGAAAATAATACAATAATAGTAGGGGACTTTAATACCCAGTAACATCAATGAACAGATCATCTAAACAGAAAAATCAATGAGGAAACAATAGCTTTGAATGACACACTGGACCAAAAGGACTTAACAGATATATTCAGAATATTCCATCTTAAGACAGCAGAATATACATTCTTTTAAAATGCAAATGGAATATTCTCCAGATTAGATCACATATTAGGTCACAAATCAGGACTCAGCAAATAAAAAAAGATTGAGGTCGTACCATACATCTTTTTTGACCATAATGCTATGAAATTTGAAGTCAACCACAAGAAAAAAATCTGGAAAGACCACAACTATGTGGAGGTTACACAGCATGCTACCAAAAAATGAATGGGTCAACCAGAAAATCTAAGAAGAAATAAAAAACAGTACATGGAAAGGACTGAAAATGAATGCTCAATGGTCCCAAATCCTTGGGATGAAGCAAAAATGATTCCAAGAGGTCAACTTATTGCAATACAGGTCTACCTCAAGAAGCCAGAAAAATCTCAAATAAACAACCTAATCTTACACCTAAAGGAACCAGAAAAAGAACAATGAACAAAGCCTAACGGTAGGAGAAGGAAGACCATAATAAAGATTAGAACAGAAATAAAAAAGATTAGAACAGAAACTAAAAAAATCAATAGAAAAGATCAATGAAATGAGGATCTGGCTCTTTGAAAAAATTTATAAAATTGATAAACTTCTGGCTAAACTTATCAAAAAGAAATGAGAAAGGACCCAAATAAATAAAATCAGTAATGAGAGCAGAGAAATAACAACCAACACCACAGAAATACAAACAATTATGAGTATATTATGAAAGACTATATGCTAATAGTTTAGACAACCAGAAAAAATAGATAAATCCCTAGACACATGTAAAGTATCAACTGAAACAAGGAGAAATAGAAAACTTGAATAGACCAATAACCAGAAAAGAAATTGACACAGAAATTTAAAAAAAAAAATTACCAACAAACAAAAGTCCTGGGCTAGATGGCTTCACAGGGAAATTCTGCCAAACATTTAAAGTAAAATTAATACCTATTCTTCTCAAACTATTCCAAAAAATAGAAGAGGAAGGAAAATTTCCAAACTCATTCTATGAGGGCAGCATTTCCATGATACCAAAACCATATAAAGACTCCACTAATAAAGAGAACTACAGACCAATATCCCTGATGAACATGTATGCAGAAATTCTCAATAAAATACTAGCAAACAAAACCAACAGTACATTAAAAGAATTTTTAATTATGATCAGGTGGAATTTATTTCTTCCTGTGTTGCAAGTGTGATTCAATATTTGCTAATCAATCAACCACATTAATAAAAAAGGATAAGAATCATAAGAACTTTTCAAGAGATGCAGAAAATTTGACAAAGTACAACATCCATTCATGAGAAAAACCCTCAACAAAGTAGATTTAGAGGTAATAGACCTCAACACAATAAAGCCCACATACAAAAAATACACAGCTAATATCATCCTTAGTGGGGAGAACTGAGAGCCTTCCCTCTATGATCAGGAACAGGACAGAGATGTTCACTCTCACCACTGTTACTTAACATAGTAATGGAAATCCTAGCTACAGCAGTCAGACAACACAAAGAAATAAAATACATACTTCATCCAAGGAAGAAGTCAAAATTTTAACTATTTGCAAATGCCATGATACTATATGTAGAAAACCCAAAAGACTCCCCCAGATAATTACTAGAACTGATACATGAATTCAGTAAAGCCACAAGACACAAAATCGATGTACAGAAATCTGTTGCATTTCTATACACCAATAATGAAGCAGCCGAAAGAGAAAATAAAAAATCAATCCCATTTACAATTGCACCAAAAACAATAAGATACCTAGGAATAAACTTAACCAAAAAAGCAAAAGACCTGTACTCTGAAAACTATAAAACACTGCTGAAAGAAATTGAAGAGTATATAAAGAAATGGAAAGACATCCCATTCTCCTCTATTGGAGGAATAAATATCGTGAAAATATCTATGCTATCCAAAACAATGTATGCATTTAACACATTCCTTATGAAAATACCAAAAGCATTTTTCACAGATCTAGAAGAAAGAATCCAAAAATTTATATGGAACCACAAAAGGCCCCAAATAGTCAAAGCATCCTTGAAAAAGAAAAGCACAGCTGGAGGCATCACAATTCTGGACTTCAAGTTTTATTACAAAGCTGTAGTGCTCAAAACAGTATGGTATCAGCATAAGAATAGATATATAGATCAATGGAATAGAGTAGAAAATCCAGAAATGAACCCACAACTATCTGGCCAATTAATATTCAACAAAGCAAGAAAGAATATCCAGTGGGAAATAGACAGTCTCTTCAACCAGTGATGTTGGGAAAACTGGATTGCAACATGCTAAAGAATGAAACTGGACCACTTCTTATACCATATACAAAAAAAAAAAAAATCAAAATGGATTGGGAAGACTTATATGTGAGACCTGAAACCATAGAAATCCTAGAAGAGAATATAGGCAGTAACCTCTGACACCAGCCATAGCAACTTCTTTCTAGATATGTTTCCTGAGGTAAGGGAAAAAGAAGCAAAAATAAATTATTGGTATTACATCAAAATAAAAATATTCACAGTGAAGGAAGCAATCAACAAAACTAAAAGGTAACCTACAGAATGGGAGAAGAATTGCAAAAGACATATCCAATAAAGGGTTAGTATCCAAAATATATGAAGAACTTCTACAACTCAATGCCCAAAAAACAAAAAATCCTGTTAAAAAATGGGCTGGGGTGCCTTGGTGGCTCAGCTGGTTGAGTGTCTGATTCTTGGTTTCAGCTCTGGTCATGATCTCAGGTGATGAGATTGAACCCTGAGCTCAGGGGGAGGGCGGTGGTTCACACTCAGCAGAGATCCTCTCTTTCTCCCTCTATCCCTCCCCCTCCTCATGGTCTCTCTCTGTCAGCTAAATAAATAAATCTTAAAAAAAAACCTTTAAGCAGAAGCCATGAACAGACATTTCTCCAGAGAAGTTATACAGATGGTCAACAGACACATAAAAAGATGCTCAACGTCACCTATTATCAGGGAAATGCAAATCAAAACTACAGTCAGGGGCACCTGGGCGGCTTGGTCTGTTGATCTAAGTTCAGGTTTCACTGTCAGGATCCTGAGTTTGAGTTCCAGGTTGTGCTCTACGCTGGGTGTGGAGTCTACTTAAAAAGAAAAACAAGCAAAACAAAAAACAAACCTACAGTAATACAAACTAAAAAATACGAACTACCCCTGTCAGAATGGTGAAAATCAACAAGAGAAGAAACAACAGGTGTTGGTGAAGATGCAGAGAAAAAGGAACACATGTTCAGTGTTGGTGGGAGTGTTAAAAACAGTCACTGTGGAAAATAGTATGGAGTTTCCTTAAAAAGGCTAAAATGAAAACTACTTTATGGTCTAGGAAACATATTCCTGGGCTAGGAATATTCCAAATATTCCTAAGAATACAGAACACTAATTCAGAGGGGTACATGCACCCCTATGTTTATAGCAGCCATATTTACAATAGCCAAAGTATGGAAGCAGCCCAGTTTTCCATTGTTAGATGAATGGATAAAGAAAGTGTGATATATATCACACACACACAGACACACACATTCACACACACACACACACACACGTATATATACAATGGAATATTATTCAGCCATAAAGTAAGAATGAAATCTTAGTATCTGAAATGACATGATTGGGGCTGGAAAGTATAATTCTCTACAAAATAAAGATAAATAACATATGATTTCATTTAAATGTGGACTTTAAGAAACAAAGAAGCAAAGGAAAAAATAAGACAGAGAAATCAAGAAACAGACTCATAATTATATAGAACAAACTGATGATTACCAGAGGGGAGGTGTGGAGGGGATGAGTGAAATAGGTGATGGTGATTAAGGAGTACGGTTGTGAGGAGCGCAGTATGATATACAGAAGTGTTGAATTACTATATTGTTTACCTGGAAGTAATATAACACGGAATTAAATAAGTAAATAAAAACAAGAAAAATAGTACTGTTGTGGGGTACTTTTGGAGTAGGGAAAGCACTTTGAAAGGTGGTGGCTCAGTGACAGTGGTACCAGGGACTTGTTTTGTTGCCAGTGATAAGTTACTCTCACTCCCCTGTCTTTTCCAGATTGGAAGTCTTATTTTTTGCATGTTTTATCCATACACTTTATATATGCCTCAAATCCTCACAACAACACTAAAAGCATGTAGCCCCAGACCTGCATATCTGTAAGCCTCATGTGCCAATCCTGAGCACCCTGAGTCACCTCTCACTTCCCAGACCTAGATGAAATGACACACAGGGGGTTTGGGATATTTCTGAGGTAATCACTGGAGACCAAAGTATGGGGGAATTAGTTCCATATGGGAGTGAGATGGGGATACAGTACAAAGAAGGCACTGTGGTTTTCCTTTTCCCCCTTCATGAACTGCTCCAGGTACAGTTTCTCCTTGCAAAGCTTCCAAACAAGGAAGTGCTGAGACACCTACTGGAGCTCTTTATGGCTTTTTATGAAGCTAGTGTAATTGTACATTGCACTGTATTGCTTAGCATATATAATTAATAGACCAGCTGAAAGAATCTAGAATGATAGAGAAAAAAATTTTCTTCTCCTATAGCTTCTGTCTTCTAAAAGAAAGTATGAGCACTTCAATTTTTCTCAAGCTTTGTTTTCTAGGGGATCTGAGCTAAGACATACCATCATTTGAAATTTGACGAAAGTAAGATCTATATCTACATTATATAAAGCATTTATATATAATACATATTTTAATGAAATATATAAAACATTTATATGTATAAAATCTAATGCCTTCTACTGTTGAATCTCTCCGTAGCTGACTTATTATTTTCTCCTTCATATAACATTTAATCCTGTCCACAATTTATTTATATTTCAAAAAGACCCTTTATTAACAATGAACTTGGAGATTGCTTTATTTTTCTAACATGTAATGAGAAATACTTTAGACTTCAGAACACTGAAAGAAAAACAGCTAATTGCTTTGTGTTTTTATTTTATATACAATCCTAGAAAAATTGGGAGCCAATTTTATAGCCCTCATAGTGCCTGTCACACCTAACACTTTGTATGTTCTCAATAAATGTTTCTTGAATGAAGGAATGACAATAACATCAAGCCAGCAAATACTAGAAGCAACCTAGTTTTTCTTTATTTTTTTCTCCGTTGGGCCATTTCTTAAGTTTTCCACAAAGCTCCTTCTTATATACAGCTTTTGCTGTTTAAATTTTAACCCAGAGAGAGTTGATTGCGTTATTTAAGTTTTTCAGGAATTCTGTTGACTTCTTATTATAGATCAGATTGATTTTTAAATTACTTTGGAGAGACCCAATGAGTTTTGCAACTGAGGTCATATATTCTGAAAAAGATATTAACTCAGTAGGATCATAGTTATTGCTCCAGATTTTCAGCTGTTAAACATTGTTTAAAAAGAAATATCAGCACACCTATAACAACAACAACAACAACCAAGAATTAAATTCTTTTAGCTTCAGTGATGCTGTAGTTTGCAATGAGGGGTCAGTAGAGTTATTTACATTTCAATATTAGCTATTTAATGGCTTTTGTAAAGATTACTTTATACTTATCTTAATGCAGCATCCCTGTTGGGATGCTTGCTTGGAAGACAACGTAAACACCCTGACTATTTAATATAGACTACATTTATTTTAGTCCCTCATTATATTTAAATGTCCATGAAGAAATAAGTAGTTCTTTTTGTTTGCTAGGAAATTGTATAAGTTGATCTGCCTTTATATTAGTTAATACCAGCTGCTATAGCAGAAAGGTCAAGGGAT
Organism: Lontra canadensis; assembly: GCF_010015895.1. Lineage (NCBI taxonomy): Eukaryota > Metazoa > Chordata > Mammalia > Carnivora > Mustelidae > Lontra > Lontra canadensis. The sequence continues at coordinate 14,420,943 of NW_022631001.1, forward strand.
TTACATAATAATTACTTCTTATATACATCAAAGTCTAATGTTAATGTGCATAGACTGTGGATTTTCCCTCTAGTGGTGACATGAGAACTTAGGCTGCTTTTATTTTGTAGTTCTGCTTTTTGCCATCTTCAACAGACAGTTGAGGGAAGGTCCTCAAGGTCATCTGTTGGATTGTTTATAGCAAAAAAGGTACATGAAGAAGGGGATTACCTGTGAATAGTTTTTATTGGCCAGGCCTAGATGTGACATACATTATTTTTGCCCTCATTCCACAAGCCAGAAGTGGGTTATATGACCACATCTAAATGAAAGGGAAGCTAGAAATTACAGCCTGGCTGTGTTTCCAAAAGTTTTTTGGTGATGACTAGCAATCTCTGACATAGTTCCTAAATAGTGTTTTGATCCTAAAGGATTTGAGGGTAGCTCGGCTAGCTCTGTTGGTAGAACATGAGATTTTAAAGGATGTGAGGATATTTTTAAAGATGAATCATTTCTCAACATTTTTCTAATGTTATTCTTTCCAAGTCACATCCATCAACTTAATGATAAAAGCTGCCTCTTCTATGGAAAACAAAATGAGGTGGGTATCAGGCTGCATAGATGGAAAATAATTTTTAAAGTGTTCATGGGTCTTAAGTGATTTTTTTTTTTCTTTTTGACTCTAAAATGTTTTCAGGCTCCTAAGTGAGTGAAAACATACTTTTAAAAAATGGAAAGAGGGGACGGCTGGGTGGCTCAGTCAGTTAAGTGTCTGCTTTCAGCTTAGGTCATGATCCTGGGGTCCTGGGATTGTGTCTGCTTTGAACTCTTTGCTCAGCAGGGAGTCTCCTTCATCCACTGCCTGCTGTTCCCCCTGCTTGTGTGCTCCGTAGCATAGTGTGTGTGCATGCTCTCTTTCTCTCTGACAAATAAATAAAATCTTTAAGTTTTTTTTTTTTTTTTAACAGAGAGATCACAAGTAGGCAGAGAGGCAGACAGAGAGAGAGGGGGAAGCAGGCTCCCTGCTGAGCAGAGAGCCCAATGGCAGGCTCGATCCCAGGACCCGGAGATCATGACCTGAGCCAAAGGCAGAGGCTTAACTCACTGAGCCACCCAGGCACCCCTAAATAAATAAAATCTTAAGAAAAAAAGTGAATGGAGGCAAATCTGTCTTGGATTTTTCCTGGTCAGAATTTTGTTCCCAGAGTCAGACTGCAGCTTTAGGATATGGAGTCTTAGGAATTTGGAAATCTTCTCATGCTGTCAGCTTGAGAAATTATATCTCAGTAAAAAACTGAGCCTGGGTAGCTCAGTCTGTTAAGTGTCTGATTCTTGATTTCAACTTAGGTCAGGATCTCAGCGTTGTGAGATCAGCTCTGCACTTAGTGGGGAGTCTGGTTGGGCTTCTCTCTCTCTCTTCCCCTCTCCCCCTCCTCCCTCATGAACACTCTGTCTCTCTCTCTCTCTTCAGTCAATCAATCAATCTTAAAAAACAATGACCAGTATTAAATGCAGTATTTATATCATCTCAAAGAATGCTACATATGATAAGTTTATAAATTATAATTATAGGTTTTACAAAGCCCAAAAAACTTATTTTTAGAGTTTCCTTATATAGGTTTGACTTTAGCTGCCTAAATAATATGGACTAGCTCTAGATGGTGTTATCACAAGATAATGCATTATCCATTCTCTTTTTTTCTTTGTTGAGGTGTAACTGACAATAAAATTATAAGATATTTTTAAAGTGTACAATGTGACAATTTGATATACATATATATTTTGAAAGGATTTCACATATAAAATTAATGAACATGTTCATCACTATTTAAGTTCTACTGTCTTATCAGATTTTAGTTATGCAATGCAGTGTTATCAGTCATAGTCACCATGTTATACATTAGACCCTTAGACCTTATTCATCTTATGACTGAATGTTTATGGTATTACCTATTCTTGATTCATATTCTCATTCATATAAAAATGAACAAGGCACAGTCTTTTCTCTTAAGAAGTCCTAATTTTGTATGTGAGGCAGGTAGCTGTACAAAGTTGTGTGGCACATTTTGTTATAGAGGAATGAATAGAAGGTAGTAAAAATACAGAGACAATTGAGTTTTGAAAGATGCTTAGAAGTTTGGTCCATAAGAAAAAAGAAAAGAAGGGTGCCTGTGTGGCTCAGTGGGTTGAGCCTCTGCCTTTGGCTCAGGTCGTGATCTCAGAGTCCTGGGATTGAGCCCCGTATTGGGCTCTCTGCTCAGCAGGGAGCCTCCTTCCACTTCTTTTTTCACCTACTTATGATCTCTCTCTGTCAATAAATGAATAAAATCTTAAAAAAAAAAAAAAGGAAAGTATATTTCTCCTAGAAAAAATAGAATAAGCAAAGACCAGGGTCATGAAACAGAATGGTGTTTAGTGAGTATGGACTAAATCCATGTATCTAGAAAACAATAGAGATACTTGATATCTTACAATTCTTGGTATCCCTCATTATACACCATGCTGTAGCAATAACCAAGGATTGTGACTAGGGTGGTGAGAAAGCCTTGAAATTCTGTTAAATGAAAAATGGTGAAGAGTGCTTAAAGAGTTCTTGAGGGGTATGTAGGATCAAATAAAGCCTTGGGGAAATATGAGCTATCTTGAAATATTTGAAGAGGATGTAATAAAGGTTGTAAATTTAGTTTGTGTGGTCCAGAGGAAACAGATAAGACTGAGGGATGAGAGTTATCTTGAGGTTTCATCTTAAAATGTGGAAGATCTCTAAATTTGGAGCTGTCCCATGATTGAAGACATCATCTCACATGGGTAACTGGAGACCAGATAGTCCTTTGTTAGATTATTTTGAAGGGTTTGATTGTTTGAGATGCTATGATTCTGTTGATTTGGGGAAGTATTATAACATGGACTCTTTAAGCAGACTGTTTGGATTTGAATTCAGGCCTCAGGACTTACTAGAAGTGTGGCTATGGGCAAGATACTTAAAATTTCCACTTCTGTAAAGAAGGCTGTAATAGTATTGGCTTCAAAAGGTATTTGTGAAGATTAACTGAGATAATCTATATAAAATGCTTAGCATGGTTCCTGGCTCATGGTGAACATACTATGAATATTAATCCTCATCCTTATCATCATTATTAAATGACAAATTATCCTTCCTTATGATCTACAATGGGCTACATTGATATAGAGCAAAGGTCAGCAATCATTTTCTGTAATGGGCTTGATAGTAAATATAGGGTATATAGGGATTTCATATTCTTCTTTTTTTTTTGTATTTTTATAATGTCTTAGGAATGTAAAAATCATTTTAGTTTGTATGCCATGTGAAAACAGGATATGGGATAGATTTGGTCTATGGGCTGTAGTTTGCTGACCTCTGATATATATGAGTAGAAAAATTAACTAAATAAATAAGCAGTATAGAATTAAGAGAAAGCAATGGTGTTTATTAAGTTACAATAACAAAGCCGATATTTACAGAGCATACATATATGAATGGGACATTTCAGGTCCAGACTTGGAAGAGGAAAGGGATGCTTGTATGTTGGAGCTAGTTAGATGGAAGAGGAAGAAGTAGAATCACAAAAATGCCTATTATAGCATCAGATATAAATGTTATGTAAGAGCCCCAGAATAGCACGATGGCTGTAAACATGTCAGATATAAAAGCCAAGAGCCTAATTACAGTTCCCATCTAGTCTAATCCTGTTACCATTAGCAACAGGGAGGACAGCATCTGGGTTTGCTATTCCACCAGTCTGATTTTTCTAGTTCCCCTTATCCTACCCCCCTCCCCCGCCTCCCCTCAGCACTTGCTGCCACTGTATAGTACTATAGGGAAAGAGGTATCCAAAGACATCTGCTGGTTGGTTTAAGCTAGGTTTTCTCGGGTGAAGGGATAATTCCTTGGTGGACTTTTTATAGGTCAGGAATGGTCCTTTGTTTTGCAAATCCTACAATAAATTTTTAGTTCATTCAAAAGATATTAACTTCTGGAAACAGACTCATGCTAACCCATTTTATAAAGTTTGGTTGGCTCCAAAATAAGACATTGATTGTTTTCATTATTTTTTTTTTGTCACTCCAGCCCTCATCTGGTTATTACTTACTCTGAAGAAACCAGCTTAGTGTAAGGTTGTTTGGTTAGCAAAAAATTAGTCAAAAGAGGATTAGATATTTTTGAGGAATATGTACATGAAGCTAAGGCAGCCTGATTGCCTTTTACTACTGTAGGAATATTTGTATCAAGAATCAGGAATCAAAGTGCCTTTCCTTCTAAATAGTGCCAAATTAAGACTGATGATATTACTCCCCAATCCCTTTTCTGTTAGTCACCAAAGCATTATTTTCTCCAGTGCAACTGGATAGTTTATAGCTTTCTATAATGATTGAACATTTCAGAGCCTACTATGTACTAGGTAGCATATTATATCATGGAAATATGGTGATAAAAGGAAAGCAAATTATTGGCCCTCAGATAACTCAGTTACAATATGGTACTACAATAGGTATGAGAGAGGTAAACATAGGCAAGCACAGAGCACCAGACAGCCTGCAAGAATCAGGGTAAAGTGAAGCTGGAAGCGTTTAAGTGTGTAAGAGGTGGAAGAACATTTCAGGGAGAGGGAACAGTATGTGTAAAGAAATAGAAGTGGTAGCCTGTAGAGCATGCCTAGCTAGCTGCAAATTATTTTATGCAGCTCTAGTGATGGGCAGGAGCAGGGAGAATGTCATTTGGGATCATAAACCATAAGCAGGGGTCAGGTTATGAAGAGCCTTGTAGATTATGGTAATGAATTCATATTTCATCTAAATGACAATTGGGAATCTTATTTTGGATTGTTACTGCAAATTGATATTCTAATGGTTTATAACTTGGTTTTACTAGTGGTTGACTTTTATTGACATTGTACTAAATTTTCTGAATAGAAAACCTCATTTGGAGCCGATGAAATTGAGATTATATCAGGTTTCTATTGCTAGACAATTGCTGCATAACAAGCCATCCAAAAAATCAGTGGTTTAAAATAACAATCTTTTATTCTCATGGATCTTGGGGTCTGTGGGATTCATGGATTCTCATGGATCTTAAGATTGTGTGATCTAGGCTTAGATTGGCTAGGAGGTCTTTGCTGGGCTCATGTTACAGCTCTCTGTGGGTGGATTGATCAGGGTTATATTTGACTGGAATGGCTCTGGCACATGTGTCTTTAAATCTCTTCCTGGGACTAAGCGGCTGGGCACGCCAGTCTCATGATGATGGCAGAGGTATAGAGAGTTGGAACCTCTTAAGATTTGGGCTCAGAATTGTCTTACCATTACATCCTTTCTATCTAGAGACCAAAGAAAATCACAGGACTAAGCCAAACATCAATGCGGTAAGTATATTTGTCCCATGGATGTGAAGAGGATGGAGTAAATACATCTGAACACTAATGTAATCTATCAAAGGAGTATTAATAATAATTACAATAGTATTTTTTGTGTGGGGACTAAATGATAAAATGGTTCACGTGGAGTAGTCAGCATAGAATCCACATATAAAAAGCATTGAATAAATACTAGCTATTATTCTCAGTAGTAATAGGAGCAGTAGCAGCAATAGCAATAGTAGTTATGTAGCAAAGTTAAGTAATTTTGTGTATTAGTCAGAGTCTGGCAGGGAATAAATGGTGCTTCTAAAAGCTTGGATTGAAGATAACTTTTTGGAAGAATTATTTACAGAGATAGGCATGGAAGCCATTACTACCCTTAGGCCTGAGAGACAAAATTTTATTAGGATTCAGAAAGAGTTTCAGCTATAGGAGAGGTGTTCCTAATAGGAGCTATGGCCTTTGAGAAAAGAACATAGCCATTGCCAAAACCTTGCCCTGGGAGGGAGGGAGCTGGTGGAATAAATACCCTGACCTTTCTCTCCTCCCATTCTTTGGTCTTCTGCCAGAGCCTCACATGAGCTGATCTCAACCAAAAGGCAATAGACCAGGAATCTTAATGACCTATTCCATAGAAGTCAGCATCCCAGGGTGCAGAGCAAGGCAGAGAAAGGTAGGAAATGGATGTTGGGAGATAAACAGGATATCCAGCATACTGTATAAACCAGTGAGTTTTCAAACAAAGTATTCTGTTCTTTCCCTTTAGTTTTTTTGATTGTTTGTTTACTAGAATCTAGGTTTCCAAAAAGTGTTGTTGCTTTCTGTTCCTCTTTTATTTTGATGTGAGCGCATGTCACTACCAAAAACATAAGCCTAAAATGTCACTGGTTTTATTATTCAATTAAACACAAATAAAACTGCCTCAGTAAAGGGACCAGACTAGCTAGTACATGCATAAGGGATTGAACTAATGTCTTTAGTAGAGAATCTATTTTCACAGTTTTGAAATTGGATAGTGCTGTCATAGATTCAGAAAGCACCTCTTCCCCCATTGGCTTTAGAAATTGTTTTATGCTGTGGGGTGATTCAACATTTCTGTGAAATTGAGCAGAGAGATCATCATAGTTTATAGAAAAATGACCTCATCATGAATTTGTCCCATCTCTGCTGTCAGCTAGACAAAGTCTGCTAAAAAATGCTAGAAAAAGAGGATTTTTTCCACATACTTAGAATCTGGGCAGAAAATTTGATTCTTTCTCTTTTTTTCAGCCCCCTCTACAGCCTGTCAAAACTTGTTATTCTTTTTTCTATAGCTCTATAAGAATCTTTCTTTTATTACTTGTCTCAAGTCTTTCTTCAGGTTCTTAGGTTTCCAGTGTATGTACTTTTTGTCTCTCCTTTGGTTTTATTCTGTTCCATTGTGGGGAACACAGTTATTCTGACAGATCACAGCCATAGGTATTTATTCATTTGTTTCATAAATGTTTGTGGAGCATATGATTTGTGCCCCAGAGGCCAGCATCTCCTTTCAGTGTATTGTACGGATGGCCAACTTTTCTTAACTTGCAGTGGCTTATTCAGTTTCCTTTTTGCTAATTTCTTATAGTATTTTTTTTTATCACTCCCATTGTCCCCTGAAGTCTCTGCATTTCTTCTTGAGATTATTTTCATGAATTGCTAAATTAATGACTCTTAAGCGTGTAACAGGGAACCTTTAGCTCTTCGGGTTGAAGGTAGTGTTACATTAAAAAAAGGATTAACTACTGGCCTGCATGTGGTCAAGTTTCCACTTATAGTTCCTAAAGGGTTAGAAGCCTTATTCAGGCTCATTGACCTGGAAGCAAACAACTAAATCCAGAAATTTTTTTAGTTAATCACAAAGCCCAGAGCCTGGGATTAGCTGTATTTCATTAATAACAATCTCAAATGATTATCTTATTGCTCTCATTTGGGGCAGGCATTTCATAGAATGTAAGCTCCATGAAAGCAGGGGCCTTGTTCTTTGCGATGTTCATAGTCTATAGAGCACTAACAGGTACATGGAAAGTGCTCAACAAATATTTGTGGAATAAATTTACCATGAGTGGTGATGGCATAAGAGAGACCTATGGAAGAGGATGGAATGAGGAGATGAGGAAGTAAACCTATATTTAATGTACCCAGCACTATTCTATGTATAATTTAATTTATTCTTACAAGAATCCTATGAAATAGGGGTTATTTCCCTTTTTTATGCAAGGAAATTAAATCTCATAGGAGTTAAGTAACTTGTCCAAAGTCATACAACTAATTTATGGCAGAGCTAGAACTTAAATACAAGTTTGTCTGATTGTAATGTGCATCTTCTTCCACCGTTCTATTCTTTACTTGTGGTTTAGGAACGTATGAAAATGGAGGAACTAGGACCATGGGTACAGGGGGACTTAAATTTATACTAAGTGCTGCAAATTTTCTCTGACATTTAAAACATTTTTGAGTTTCTCTTTCAATAGTAGTTTAAAAGAAACAAAATTTAAAGCCTAATTGGGATTCTCTGGATAACCACTTTATAACTGAGCCCTGCCGCATGATTTCCTGGAAGGCTTGTATTTGGGCTTATGTTTACAGTTTTGCTGCAGACAAGTGGGACTCTTTAAATGTCACAACACATTATAAAGAGAACAAAGGTGGACTTGATCCGTAATCACTGCTGTGTAACATGTTAAGGCCGAGAGACATCATCAAGATCGGATTAACACAAAAGAATTTGTACTGTATTAGGCAGCATCCTTTTTGTTGGAAGTAGCAGCTTAGTTTCAACAAAACATTATCATTCATCACATTAAATTTGTGTTAATTCAAAGTTTGTTAATTTCGTAGTTTTGATTTTATTCAACTTTTAAATTTTAGTTTTTGTAGCTGTATTGGAGCGTAAGTTGTTTATACCTAGTTTTATGTTTGTACCTTCTTAAATGATTCTGTAATAGAATGTTTTGCCAACATGATAGTGTTTTATACTTACATTCTTTTTTCTTGTAACATGGATGCACACCTTATTCGAGTTTGAAAAACAATGATAAGGTTGTTTGTGGGCTAGTGTATATATGTCTCTTATTAGGTTGTAAATTCTCAAAGACAGAGATGGCACGATACTCATTTTATAATTCCTACTTCATCTCCTGATGCCTAGCATAATATGTGGTCATTCAGCCATTCAACAAATATTTACCAAGAATCTCAAATTCCAGGCACTAGGTAGACCCTGGGAATTCAGAAGTGAAGGTGACTGGCAAGCTCCTTGCCTTTATAGAGCTTACATTCTAATAGGGAGAAGACGCACAATAAATAAATACATATAGAAAATAAAATGCTTACATATTGGTAAGTGCTATGGGGACATAAACAAATCATTTTCATCTTCAACATTTCACTGATGCTGCTCTTGTTAAGATCCGTCATGCCTTCCGTGGCACCAGATTCATTGACTGCTTTCTGTTCTTAGCTGTTTTGCTCAGTAGGTGTTTTATACTAAATCTTTTTTAATATACTGAGTTCTTTTAAATAACATTCTTGGACCCTGAATCATTCTCTACTGTCTATTTGCTCAGAACCTAGATTTACCTTGTTTGCCCAGATCTTTTTTCCTTCGTGGTTTTCTTAAAATTAAATTCCAAATTTATGCCCAATCTCTTCATGGAGACTGCACAACTTCAGAGCAAAGAGTGTCTTCTACTTGTCTACACCTGTATATTGCTCTACACATAGTGGATGTACAATAGTATTTGACTTGACTAATCGGGCTCTGCTCTGTTGCTTGCTGTAGTTTTAAAATGATGTTTACTGGAAACATAGGGTTCCAGAAATCTGATCCATGCAGGAGCTGATGGATCTGATGAATGGGCTCCCTCCACCCTCTCTATAACAGAGTTTTCTTTCCTTCTTTCCTTCCTTCCTAGATTTTGTTTGACAAAACTTCACAAAAAATTATTTTTGAAAACCATAGTATACTTGTTTGTATGCCATTTTATTAAGTTCTAGAAACTAACTGGTGCATATTTGGAGGGTATACCTGCTTTTGTCTGGTAGAGTAGAAGCAATTAATTTTGCCCTTTTGTTACAAAAGTAAATGACTAAATAGCAGAACTTCATATTTAAATGTTTCTTGTGGAGGTGCCTGGGTTGTAGGTTGAGTGTCTGTCTGACTCTTGGTTTGACCTCAGGTCATGATCTCATGGGTCATTGGATTGAGCCGCACATCGGGCTCTGCACTCAGTGGGGTGTCTGCTTGAAGATTCTCTCCCTCTGCTCCTTCTCCGCCCCCCCCCCATGCACTCTCTTTCTCTAAAATAAATAAATCTTTTACAAAATGTTTCTTGGGTTTAGTCTTATTCAATCGTCCAATTTTATAGGTGAGGAAATAAGTCAGATAATATGATCTTCATAAGGCTAGGTGTCTAGGCAATGGCAGTTGGGAGTAGAGCTCAAATCTCTCAATCTTTTCATGACCTCATGCTGCATATATAAATACACAATTTCTGATTTTTATGTCAATTCTGATACATTGCAGTGTGATAAGAAGTTACAGAGATTGAGAGACATGAATATAACATATAGTTATGCTGCACTGTGACTTTTTGTATCAACCTGGGTTATATGGAATAAGTAGGTAACTAGATGGAGAAATACACATGGGCATGTGTGGATTTGCATGCATATCGATAGCACTTAAATGTTTGTTGAATTGCATAGACCAAGCTGTTTATATATATATATATATGTCTCCAAAGTCTAATATTTTTCTTTCCTTTCTCTACCATTATCACCATTCCCATGGCAATCATTAATAAAGAACAATGATGAAACTGTTGTCGCGTAAGATGCCAGAGATGTGATTAAGATAAATCTAAATGGTAAACAATTATAAGGTTGGAAAACATAACTCTAGGCCTTGGTACTCTAAAAATCAATTCTGAGCATACTGTTTAGGTCCAGAGCTTCACCTTTCCTGTGTTCAATTTTCCTTAAGTAATGAGAGTTTGCTGTACCAATTACAGTGCAAGTAAAGAAGGCAGGGATGTCAAACATTGTACAAAGCCTGAACTGTCATTTCAGATGTAAAACAAGCTCTAACTCAGGATAGTAGTTAAGAGCAGGGATTCCATAATCAAACAAATCTGGTTTAGAATCCTTACTGAGGAAATGACCTCTTATATTTCCTTAATTTCTCTCAGCCTCATTTTTCTCTTCTGTGAAATAAAGATAGTAAGAGAAACTTCCTAATAGGTAGTTGTAAGGCAGAGGTGGAATAATGCTTGTAAATTTCTTAATGTGTCTGGATCATGGCGAGAGTTCAATAAATATAAACCTTTATTATTGCTTTGTTATTGTTATTACTAGTTTTGTTAGTTACTGTTGTTTTGTTATTATTATTAATTGCTAGTTTATCTTGCTGTACCCTCAGAGACTGTGCTCCCAACTCTAGTCTTTACAACGATGCTAAGTGAAATTTTGGCTTCTTTTCCCCCTACTGTTATTATAACTGACTTTTCCTCCTTTTTTTTTTTTTTTAACTTCTTAAGTGAAAAGATCTGACTGATTTAGACTATCACCACCTTTGTAAGGCAGAGTTCTTATGCCAGCTCATTTCGTAGCCTTTGGCTAGTCTAGCAATTGACCAATCTTGGGTTAGGTACTTGGTACTCACCAGGCTGGCTGAGGTAGATTATGTGTAGGTAATCCCTCAGAAAGGAATACAGGCAAGAATTAGGCATTCTGATGCTTCCTAAAAGAGAATGACAACTTGTACCTACCATGTTGCTTGACCAATACAGGAAATTTAGGAAAAAAAGGGACAAATTGTTTTTTCAGCTCCACATATGAGTGAAATCATATGGTGTTTGTCTTTCTCCTTCTGACTTATTTCACTTATAATTCTCTGTAGATCCATCCATGTTGCTGCAAATGTCAAGATCTTATTCTTTTTGATGGATGAATAATATTCTGTCATACACACCCCACATCTTTTTTTTAAGTCTTAAAAAAATTTTTTTTATTAACATATAATGTATTATTAGCCCCAGGGGTACAGATCTGTGAATCGTCAGGCTTATACACTTCACGGCACTCACCATAGCACGTACCCTCCCCAACCACCCTCTCCCCTACCCCCTAAACCCCAGCAACCCTCAGTTTGTTTTGTGAGATTAAGAGTCTCTTATGGTTTGTCTCCCTCCCAATCCCATCTTGTTTCATTTTTTTCCCTCCCTACCCCCAAGCCCCCCACACTGTCTTTCAGACTCCTTATATCAGGGAGATCATATGATAATTGTTTTTCTCTGATTGACTTATTTCGCTCAGCATAATACCTTCTAGTTCCATCCATGTCATTGCAAATGGCAAGATTTCATTTCTTTTGATGGTTGCACAGTATTCCATTGTGTGTGTGTGTGTGTGTGTCTGTGGGTATATATATTTCTATATCTCACATCTTCTTTATCCATTCATCTGTTAATGGACACCTAGGTTTTTTCCATAGTTTGGCTATTCTGAACATTGCTGCTATAAACATTTGGCACACACCCCACATCTTAAACAGAGTCTTAAATACAGAGAAGAAGCTGGTGGTGGCTAGAGGGAATATGGATAGAAGAATGGAAGAAATCGACAAAGGAAATTAAGAAGTACAAACTTACAGCTATAAAATAAATAAGTAATGGAGATGAAAAGTACGGCATAGAAAATATAGTCAATAATACTGTAGTAATAATGTGGTGATGGATGTTGTTACCGTAAGTGTTGAGTAATGTATGGAATTGTAAAATCACTGAGAGGTAATATACCTGAAACTAATATAACATTGTATGCTAATTATACTTCAATTAAAAAAAAAAAAGCCTTGCAGAAGAGAGCCAGGGCAGTGAATAGTCATGGCAACCAAGGTGGTAAGGTCAAGAAGGAAGGAGTGATTGCTAGAGTCAAATGCAATAGAAAAATCCATCCAATCTGATGAGATAGGAAAATACAGTGGTATTTGACAAGCAGTAGTTCTCTGGTGACCTTAGTGAACATAGTGGTGGTATATTCTGTCTGCAGTGAAGGATGTCTAATAAAGAATTTTATATCTTTAAAAATGCAAGAATTGAAAAAAAAGAGCCAAATTGTAATACTTTGATTAATAACACATATGATGCCTAAATGAGTCAACTCTATGCCATTTGTTTAGGCAATAGGATTGTTTGTTAATTTGGGCAACAGAGAAAAAGAAGCTAGAATAAATAGACTAAATGAAGGTCACTCAGGGCAAAACCTGTATTTGTGATATATGATTAGAGTCTATCCAAGTTTCTGACAAAAAGTAGCTACCTAAGGAAGAACAGAATGTGCAGTCAGCCTTTCAGAATTCTCTTGACTAACCTCCTGTGAATTATAGGTAGTCATACAGCTGCTTGGAGAGATTTCTTCCCATGACAGTCTGACCTCAAATACTCTCAAAATTATTTTGTGCTTTTTTCACTATACCATTTGTATTAATCCTGTTCGGCTAAAGATAGACAAGGAATAGTAACTGATTTTTTTTTTTTAACTTTAAGTGAATCCATCTGATGATAGAGAGGGATTTTTTTTTTTTATTGGATCTCCAAAGCTATGTCCTAGAGTTCCAACTGGAAAACATTGTGGCAGCTGCTAGCTATACATTCTTCAGGGATAAGGTTCTGATGTCCTTGGCATCTGCCTGCATAGTGACTGTTATTAGAGGCTTATGCTTCTAGGTACAGAACAAGCCATGAAAGTAGTGGCAAGCTTTTTTGGAAATCGGGAGATTCAAGTCCTGACTTAGTTATTACTAGCTTTGTGGTCTTGGAGAAGTCAGTTTAATTCACCAGTCCTGGGTTCTTCATCTGTACAATTAAGAGTTAATGAGATGATTCTCAGCCCTTCCACAGGTCTGGCACTCATGATTCAGACTCAGGTTTCTTTTCTTTATTGGCCCATTTAGTGTTTTGTTTCTAGGTCATGCCATGTAATTTTATGCTTTTGTCTTTTGTACCATACATATATTTTTTTCATTCATTCATTAATACATGCATGTATCCATTCATGTATGTATCCTTTAATCTGCATTTGTTGGGCATGTACTATTTTCCTGGCAATGATGTTATAAAATTTATTGACATGATCTCTGCTTTCAGGATCCTTAAAGTCAAATATGTATTACAGCAGTGTCCCTGTCTGCGTTTCCAACCTCTTCTCAGCACTCTTCTCTTTCTTCATTGGATTTCTTTAAAGTCTTTGACATATTTTCTCATTCCTTAGGTCTTTGCACATTTTCCATTCCTTCCACTTCCCTGTGGCCAAACAAACTCCCATGGGTGCAAGTGCCTATGCATCCTTAGGTCTCAGTTGAAAGTTGTCCCTCCTTTGAGAAACAAGCTTCCTAAAATAGACTTTCTATCATCTATTCTCATTACACCATATACTTCCAGACATTCATGACACTGTAAGTGATAACTTGATTAATTAACATATGTCCATAACATGTTCAGAAAGAAAATTTTACTTCTGGACAATATAAATGTACATGGATTCCCAGGGATGCTGCAAAATCCTTGTTTTCCTTTCCCATATATCTATTCATACAGAGTATACCCCTGATGGGAATAAGAGGTCTCTACTTTATGGTCTTCCTACCTCTTTCTGCTTTTATTTTGACTGTCTCCTTCAGTGATTTCATCTATTTCCGCCTGGGGAGCTGGAGGAACGGTGTCATATTTTCAGGTCTGTACATCTTTGAAGATTAGTTTAGACCCTTCAGGTACTTTACAGTGAAAACTCTACAAGACAAAGAAATCCTTCAGGTACTTTACAGTGAACATTCTACAAGACAAACAAATCTTTCTCTGCCTAATCTGTTGTAGCATAGTTTCAATATGTTACTGTGCTCGTTCTTGGCTTCCCCAAAAAACAAAATAGAAAAGAAATAAAGGAGGTAGAGAAATTTGTTTTGCTTCACCTGTTTATTGTACTTTTATTTCCCCTTTCTGCTAGACTGTTAGTTTTTATTAGAACAAAGACCAATCTGACTTATTCATTGCTGTATGTGCATACTTGGTACATGATGCCTGGTTGATAAATACTTGTAAAATAAATAAGTGAATGAATGAAAGGCGGGAAAGACAGACTAACAAATTTATTGTTACCTTAGTAACAATAGTGACAACTAACAGTAATAACAACCTTAGTGAGTTGTTGCATGGCATAGACATATATTCAAAGGTAAATAATATTCAAAGAATATAATGTATATATTATAGTTTTGTAAATCCTAAAAATATACAGCTACTTTGGCAAGACATGGGTAAGCTGTGGTCCCTGCACCAGCCAAATCGGTGCCACACGAAATTTATCAGAAAAGTATATTTTGAGGCCGACCTCAGACTTACTGAATCAGAAACTCTGGTGATGTGGCTCAGTAATCTGTTTTTTAGAATCAGCTTTCAGGTGATTTTGGTGCATGATAAAATTAGACAACCACTGCTTGTAAGGGATAAAAAATGGTGTTACATGGCCTTTAACTCTGCAAAGCTGATGTGTAGGGAGATAAAACATACATATCAGTGATATGGGTCTGAGAATCACAAGATAAATGCAAAATGCAAAGGCAATAAAGGGGAGGAAAGGAGAAATGACTTTTGGTGAAAGAGGTTTCAGGGGGAAGGAACCTTTGAGGTGGAACTGCTGAGTCATGGTCCATAAAACATTCTAGATGAAAAGAAAAACAAAATAAACAAAATCCATGTAAACCCAGAGCAAAACAAAGAAAATACAATGATTACTCTAGACATAAAAAGGCAATTTGTAATAGTGAAGACTGTAGGCTTTGGAATTAGTCATATGTAATTCCTATCCTGGCTCCAACAGTTATGAACTAAACAAGGACAAACTTCCTAATCTCTCTTTTCCTGAGTTTTCTCTTCTGTAAAGTGTATAAAATGGTAGTACCTATTTCATAGAATTCTTGGGAATAGTAAGCAAGGTAATATATATACAGTGCTTAGCTAGTTACAGTAAAGGCTTGATAAATGGCACTTATTTTTATTAACACAAAAATATCCTGTTAAAGTTGAAAAGTTAGGCAAGGGGTCTTCTACATTCTAGGTATAGTCTTTTTTAAAAAATAATTTTTAATATTTATTTTCACGCATTGAAAAAACTTTGAAATAGTATCAATATAGAAAGTACAGAACAAAATTTTTTATCTCTTGAACCAGTTGAGAGTAAGTGGTCGACCTGTTTCATCTCTTCCTAGGTACTTTAGAGCATATTTCCTTGGAAGAAGGACATTTTCCTACATAACTGCAGTGTGACCACCAGAATCAGGAGATTAACAAATGTCCCGGTAAAAATGTGCTCTATAGCAAAGAATCCAGTTTATAATTACACATTGCCTTTAGTTGTGTATTTTAATTCCTTGATTCTGGGACATTTCCTCAGCCTCTATTTTGGTTTTTTTTTTGACTGACACCTCTGAAGATAGGAACATCACAGAGGCAAGGCTGTCTGCTTTTCATTCATCCTATCAGGTGGGACATGGTTATATTTGTTCCATTTACTGATGATGTTTACTTTGAACACTTGATTGAGGTTATGCTTAAGTTCTGGATTCCTCCACTGTGAATTTACTCTTTTCCCTTTTCTGTATATTTACACATATACACATTTACACCAGAGTCTATTGAAAACTGTGAGATCAAAAAAAAAAAAAACAACCAAAAAACCAAACAACCGTGAGATCACGCTGATACCTTCCATTCTAATCCAGTCTAATATATTTCATTGCAGTTTTCTCCATTTTCATATTTTGAGTTCATTTTCTGATAGACTCTTATTAAACTTATTTTATTTACTAATTTGATCAATTTCCCTGTATGCAACCAACCTTTTATTACCACTGCCATAGATACCCCCCGCATCAAACTCAGGCTCTCACGAACTAGGCCTCTGTAGTTAACTCTCTGCATAGATGAGCTCCTCACCCTGCTTAGATGGAACAAAACACCCAGGCTCTTCCCACAGCATGGATGTCCTTCACATAGTGGTCAGGTTTTGACTCCATGCTCTAACGTAATCTAACCTGTTTGGCCCTCTTCGGTCTGTTTTGGCTTCAGTAGCTCACGTGAGGTTATGTCTCTGAGAGAACTCCTTCCTCAGTTTGTCAGTCTCTGGGGGACTCTGCTCTGGGCCTCCTTCACATGTAGATACCCTCCTCACTTTGCTTCAGTTCTAGCATCCTGCTCTGGGCCACCAAAGCTCCTTCGCTCAGCCTCCTCTGCCACCAGAATAGACCTTGCTCTACTTCACCTAATGGACTTCAGATGGAATTGTCCAGGAAGGGGATGGAAAGGAAGGCAAAAAGAGGAAGGGACTGGGAAGAGGAGAAGGAAAATAGGAAGAGGAACTCATAAATGTGTTTTTCAATAAAGCAAGAGCAAGTATTACTATTTTCAGACTGTGAGTGAAACTATTAGCATGAAGTTTCCTGTGACTAAGAATAGGCTGGTTGGTCTTCTCATTTGATTATGGGGTCTGCTGTGGCTTTCCAGCTGTTTCAAGATTATTGCACAACATTAGGTAGTCTGAGAGAACAACAGAGTTTCCTGTCACATTTGTGTACTGCGAAAGACTGGATGGTTCTTGTACCATAAAAACCTGCCGTGTCTCAGCTGGCTTTCTGCTCTCACTTTAGAACAAAAGGCAGTATGTTTTATTTAGCCAAATAAAAGTAAGCTAATAATAGCTTAAAGACATAGGGTAGCATATTTTCTAATCTGTACTTCTGTATTTGGACATATAGTTTTCTCTGATGCAAACCCTTTAGATATTGAGGAAGTTGGGAAGAGAAGGTAGGACATGTTTAGTTGCTCTAGACTATAGTTTTAACAATTTTACTTAAACAGTACATTTTAATACTAATTACTTAGCACAATATATCATAAGCTTAATATAACATAATGGATGTGATTATACCTGTGCTACAATGATATGCATATGATAACTAACTATATAATTAATGTAATTTATACACTATAAAAATTTAATATAATGTTATTTATGTATAATAATGTAATTATATATAATGGAAGTTATATCATAATTATAATAAAATATAAATTTTATAGGAGTAGATTTTCAATAACTTAACAGTCTAAAATTGATCTTTCAGATAAATTGGTACCCTGGTGATGAAGAGCAGTGTTCTTTTTGAAATTAACCATCAGCTGTCACTTCTTGGACTAATTCCAAATGAAGTGATTACAGACTGCCATTTGAATCAGTCTTTTTGGAACAGTATGTGTGATACTTTTCTTAAGTTGATATTAGGTGTTCAATTTGCCAAAAGAAGGACTAAGATTTTGGTATTTATGTAGAAAGTTCTATCCGGTCTTGTCTTAAGATTCAGAACTATATGTCCAAAACAGGAAAAAAATAAAGAAGTGAAAACCAAAAATAATATTTTGGAAAATTGTAGTAAGTTGTATAAGAGTCCCTCTATACCAGATTTAAAGAGACAAGAAGGACACTGTCTCTTTGCATATCACAGATAGACTTAACACATGTCTCTGTGGGTATTTTCTCCCTGTAGACTGAATACTGTTCTGGCTTCATTTAGTTGGTTAATTGGATTGATTATAAAATTGCATAAAATCACCATTAAACAGAATATTAAGTAAGTCTGTACTTATGTGCTTGACAGTAAAAACTTCCCCCACAGTCTGGTTTCTTATTTCATACCTATCTTGCCATCTTCTTCTCTTCTTCTTATTTTCTGTTTGTTCCAATTCCACAGGAAAAAATTGTTACGATATTATTGTTCAACCTATATTTACTGAATACCCCGTGTTCATGACATGTGTAAAGCAAACTTGAGAAGCTGTTGATGCCAATAAATTCATCTGTAGCAATCTCTTTTTAAGATTAATTGTCTCCAAACTTAACTATGCTGACAATCTGTAGCTACCTCTATATAGAAGCATCCTTGCTTCCCTGTGGCATTCATCAGCTAGAAAGATATGGTCCCTGGAGCCCAAACTCTCATTCTGTTTGAATTTTTGCTGATGGAGAAAGAAACGAAATAGCTTCTGCTAAGCACTGTGCAGTTGCGATTAAAGTATTCTTGGTAACAGGCCTTGGAAAGTTTTTGAAAGAGTTCCTTAGGTTTGATTTTCCTTCCATCTGGTGATCTGAAGTAGTTCTTAAATGATATTCTAGTCATGCATTTACAATGAGATATGCTTGTTTTAGCATTGATACCATTCAATTAACCCCCAGTGTTCCATTAGGCAGATTACTGATGCATGTTTTAGCAAAAAGAACGTAGGCTTTTGCGTCAAATGTGGATTCCAATCCTAGCCTTGCTGCTGCTCAGTCTCATGACCTTGTGCAAGTCTCAGTTTCTCCATCTCTAAAATAGGTATAATAATAATGCCTCATAATATAGTGGCAAGCCATAGTGAAATAAATGTTTTCAATGTATGGGTGTCTAACATACGGTGGGTAAAGGACAAATGCTAATTGCTAATTTCTTTTCTCCTTTCCTCCCTCAGTGAGTGATATTAGTACCTAATCACAGACTGGAAGATATTTAGGATTTTTGGGGGCTTGGACAGGGGGTATGCAGAAATATGGAATTTAAAACCCTATAGGATCATACAAGATTACTTACAGTTATTTGTCAGTCCAAGATTTATAGAGTTTACATAGTAAGTCTTTGTGAAAGAAGTTTGTTTTTTTTTTTAACATTCCTGGATCTTGGATGATTGATGTGAAATTGAAGGTTAATTATCTCCTAGATATAGAATAAGACACACCTGGTTGTGGTTTGGGAGTTTAAGTGCTGATAAAAGGTAGCTGATTTGCATTAACAATATCTTAAGTTTATTTAGTGCCTGGTTTTTGAGTAGCTTGAAGTATCACACTTACTCATCAAAGAGATAGTTTGAATTAAAATTTGTTTTAGAGGTTGTATTTTTAAAAACCTTTTCTGAGGAAAAAAATACTGTGTGTTGCCTCATACACATCTTATTGCATTTCTACAAAAATTTCTGTTTAAATTAGCTACATTTAAAAAAATATAAATAACAGTTTTCTGCCTCCTTCTCAAGTATTGATTCTATTTGATTACTCCAAGTATCTGCACTCATGACTCTTTCAGAAGAAATTACTCCTAGCTAGGCATATTCTGTGTTCAGGTATTCAAAATTTAATGAGACTTCCTGTGTACATGGCATTGTTCAAAGATCATGCATTAATCAAAAGAATAATAGCTAACATTTTTTCAGTATGTTCTATGTAACTGTTCAACTCTTTGAAGTACCAACATATGTAAAAGTTTTAGGTGAAGAAACCGAAGCTTAGAGGAGTTAAATTTAGTAAGTAGCAGAGCCAGGACCTGTTTTTCTGATTTTAATGCTCATGCTTTAACTTTTAGATTATTATATTACTTCAGTTATGTTCTATTGATCTTCTTTCTCTTCCATCACATTCTACA
The DNA here is from genome assembly GCF_010015895.1 of Lontra canadensis. Classification (NCBI taxonomy): domain Eukaryota; kingdom Metazoa; phylum Chordata; class Mammalia; order Carnivora; family Mustelidae; genus Lontra; species Lontra canadensis. Next base: position 14,440,821 of record NW_022631001.1, read on the forward strand.
CTTTATACTTTGTTCCTATTAGAGTTTTTTCATATATATATATAAATATATATATTTTAACTAATGTTACTGGATATTTCTCACTTCCATGTTTATCTGCAATATGTCCTAGTTCCCTTACTGTTTTTAAAAACTTTAAAAACTGTATGATATTTTGATATAGTTTCAGACCTAAAAAAAGTACATAGAGCTCTTGTATACTTACTTTACCCAGATTTAACCAATTGGTTACATTTTCTCTATCATTTTGTTTATGTACGTGTTTCTCTTTATATCTAGACACATATACATACATACGTACCTATATATATTTATGCACATTATTAACGAGTCCTTTGAGAATGAGTTGGAGGTATTAGTCTCCTTTATCACTAAATACTTCCATGTATACTTCCTAAAAACAAGAATATCCTCTTACATAAGTGAGTGCAGTTATCAAAATCAGGATAGTTAACATTGATGCAATGCTATTATCTTATGCATAGTTTCATCAGTTGTCTCCAAAATGCCTTTTATAGCTGTTTCCCCAGGCCAGGATCTAACCAGGATTACAAATTACATTCAGTTGCCATGCATCTTTAGGTTCCTTTAATCTGCAGTACCTCATCAACCTTTCTTTTTTATTTTATTATTAGTTTTTTGGAGTAAAGTGATACAGTTATATATAGTGCCTTAATAAACCATGTAGAGGAGGATGTTGTGTGCATTTTCTAGTTGGAATAGAACCAGCAGTAACAACTGATGAGGCAACCAGTGGAGAAATTGAGTGTGGCCTGGGAGGCTAGCAGACTGTTCAGATGTGTCCTATAAGGAGTCACTTACCTAGTTTAGGCAACAGTCTATGAAGTCTGGGTTTAGTTTGGTAGATTTAAAATTTGACTTTTCTAGCAAATTGACTGGCCTTCTAGAAACTGAGTACAAGAATTATAGTCACAGAACACTCTAACAATCAGAATATAACTCTTAAGCTCATTAGTAAATTCTCTTCCCCCAGTCCAGACTAGAGTCTTTCTTCTCTTGACCTTGACATTTTTTAAGATTATAGGCCAGGTATTTGTAGAATGTCCTACAGTTTGGTTTTGTTTCATGTTTTTTCATGATTAGATTCAGTTTAGTAATTTCTGGAAGGAGTATCACAGAAATGATGCCATCTTTGCCTTGTGCGTGATAATGGAAGACGTTAGTTTAATTTGTGGGAAGATACTATTAGACTATGTAAAATTATGTTCTTGTCCATTTTTTACCCACTCTTTGCAACGTCCAGTAGTGATTTTCTACTGTACTTATTGGTTGGAATTCTACTGTAAGGAAGAGCTTTCCCTTTTCCATTTTATCATTTATTCATTATGTCAGGATGTACTCATGGATTCCTATTTTTTCATAAGTTATAATCTGCTACTATTATTAAATTATTTTAATGCCAGATTATTCCAGATTTGGTCAGTAGGAGACCGTTTAAGCTGATTTTGTGTGCTTTTGATGTGATCCTTTAATTTTTCATCACTTTCTTATATTCTGGTGCAACAGAATGTTCCAGATTCATTTTATAATTTCCCTGCTATAGCCCTCAAGTGAACCTTTCTGGTTTCTTTTAGTAAAGTATCTTGAAATTAACATTGTCTTCCTCATCCATCCATCCATTCCTTCCTCCCTGCCTCCCTCCCTCTCTCTCTTTTTTCCTACCTCCCTTCCCCCCTCCCTCTCTCCCTTCCTCCCTCCCTTCCTTCCTTCTTCCTTCCTTTTTGTGCTTTGTCTAGGCATAGAAAAAACACAATCATATCAGAACATTGTAGAAATTTGATAGAACCTTTGCATGTAAACTTTTCCTCATCCTCTTGTCTTGCCTTTTCAGTATCTATTTGGTTTGATTATGTGTTAGTCTTTGGAATCTGAGTTTCACAATTATCCCTGCTTTGGTTTAGCCTCTTTTGTTTCCTGTCTTGGTACTTGAATTGTACCTAGCCCTGACCTTGCTTCTACTCTCCGTTCTTGGCTGTAAAATTTAACTCATGTTTTATTTTCACCCATATTTAACTTTAAACTACCTCTCAGATTCAACCCCATTCTTCTAGTCCCAGGTAATATTCTGAAAGAATCTTAGGCTGCAAGCCTAAGATGAAGACACTTGCTACACTGATAAAGCCTTTACTGGGGATTCTGTTTCTGTGTTTCATTGTGTAGTAGTCCTGTACTCAAATGGACCAGAGCAAGGATAATTTTTTTCCTTGCAGAAGAGAAAGTAAGGTATCTGGATGCAGCATAAAGTAATTGGATATGAGCATTTATCTGACTCTCCAAACAGAACCAAGTGTTCAAGGAAGGCTAATGGAACACCAAGACTGCACTTTGTAACATCCTTAAATATAGTAAGATCAACTGTGTTATACTGTTCAGCTGAATTCATTATCACATATGTGGTATGGGAAATCCTACAGAGAACAGGACGCTAGAAGAAGCATAAGGCATATGTATTAAAAGAAAGCACATCTTAGAAAGATTATCCTATCTTTGTTCAGACTGGAAGGCAAGAATCCTCAGCTGATTTCAATGAATTATTGGGATTAAACAGCTTTGTTGAGTTATAGCCATATGTGCCAAACATGAAAACTAAATAACCAATAATAACAAGGTCCAAGAAGATGATTACAATTGTCTCCTCTTATAGCAAGAAGGCTGATATGGCAGGAAACAAAAAGAGCTTTTCCTTAGTTACTTTTATTCCAGCCTATGAGCTAATGGATAAGAAAGTATGTAAATATGTTAAACATTCTTCATTCTGGTTACTTCTTTGTTTTACTGTAGTTAAGTAGATAATTGCAGAGCAGTCTGTGAGTCATACAAGAAAAAGTCTCATGATTTAAGAGTCATACTTTCTTAATTTAATTCAAGTCATGTACAAGGAAATCCATTTCTCCATCACTCACCATATTCACAATTACAGTGAATTTTGGTCATTTCAAAAAAATGAAATCTTCCTGTTTTGAAAAAAGATTTGCCACTTCTGAGGATGAGGATATTCAAAATAAATTCCTCAGATGCTTGAAGGCACATCTCAAACAGGAATTCAAAGGATCTTCTAAGGAAATAACACCATCATTGAAATAAATATGCCATATTGGATTGTCTTTGCTTGGAAGAAGATGAGATATCTTCAGTATATGAGCTTTAAGAGTGTGTTTAAACAATCCTATTTATTTTGGATTCCTTTGATCACACTTTTTGAAATTTGAAGAACTAATTGATATTCTAGAATCATCATCACAGAAGCCAGATCTCATCCTTATGGAGTATAGGTTGAACCAAAAGAGAAAGATTGGACAGAGTAGGGACTGTCTCAGACATCACCTAAAAGTTGATTTTGTTTGTTTGTTTTAATGTGTCCTAAAGTCAAAGTACTGAAATATAGTTCCTTTTAATTGAGTTTCTAGCTAGTTGAATCTGAACCAGTTTAATCAATAATATTCACTAAGTAGGTATTATTATTGCTTTTTAGTCAATGGGCAGAGTTCTTCCTTTTGCCAGTTGGGTTATTATTAACTTACTTGGATTTACCCCAATCCTCCCAGACCGACCACCCCCCATACCAGTCTGAAGTAGAGGAGTATTATAATAATTCAGCAAGGATATTTGAAATGAGAGTACTGAATGAAACTGTAAGTTCTAATTTCATAGGTGCCATTTCTTAGGTCTGCTGTTCCTAGTGGATCCGAAGCCATTGACATCACCTGGGAGCTTGTTAGAAATGCAGAGATCCAGGTCTGACTCCTAACCTTTATCACCATTTAAATTTAACAAGATCCTTGTTCCTTCAAATTAATGTGTACATTAGGGTTTGAAAAACACTTATCTGCGAATTTGACAATAATTTGTAAGCTATTTCAAAAAACAATTGTGAGGTCAAAATGGGTATGCCTTCAATAAATTGAGGAGTTTATTTTGAATCTATTTTCAGAGGTGACAAAACTTTCTTATTTACAGGAGGAACGTGCAAAATAAAAAATGCAAGCAGTTGTGATCAAATCAAGTCATATAGAAACATAATTTAAATAATATACAAATTTTCTCCAGTCCTGAGTATGAGGAGATTTGACTTTATTCAATGATTTTTATTTTATTTGATCTTTAAATAGAGAGAGGGAATGCAAATAAACTAAAATTAGTGAGCATTCCTTGTGTGCTTACTAAGTGTAAAGAATGAGGCCAGATAGTAGACTACCTATGGCTGGCTATGACATCATCTTTATTTCTAAGGGCCTTGCCTGGTACTTAAAAATTACTTACTGAATTGAATGTTGAGTTGAGGATAGGTGGGTGAACAACTACTACTAATATAAGGTAGAATGATAAATAACTATTAAATAGATCTCAGCAGTACTTTGTGGGAATGGGCAGAAAGAAGTGGCATTGCCCACCTCCTCCCACAACTACCCCCACCAACATTTTTCCTTTTTGATGGCAGCTGCTTGGTGTTCTTACTTTCACCCACATTTCACTCAATTGAGCTCAGTTTTAGTAAGGATGGTTTCTGTGCTGATGACAATTCATATTTAGATCTCTGACTTCAAATATTCTTTTTAAGAAAGGCTTGATAGTAGAAGTGGGCAGTGAAGGAGAAGTAGGATTTCTGTTGTGTTAGAAGGGCATTTGAGCCTAAGGAATTATGGGCAAGAGATGACAAGGGCCTCAAGTTTGGTACTGGGAATATATAGGAAGGGTTGGTGGTGGGGGTTTAAGAAGGTATTGAAAAGAGATGCTTCAAAAGTGCCAAACAAATATAGATGAGGCATTAAAAAATACATCTGACTAACCAGAAGTAAAATTTTACATTTTACTTCTGGTTTACTTTTACAAATTATCTTCAAATTTAAATAATCTTTGACTTAATTAAGGTTTCCTTTCTCCTCTCTAGTGGTTGATTAGGTAGGAATGGTAAGTAGACAAAGGAGTAAAATAGACTGTAAGCATATTATCAGGTTTGGGGGTTATAAGTTAATATTTTCAAATTTAATATTAAAGTACTATCCATTGGGTTTTCCTGAATATGATTCAGTCACTGATATCATTATGTTTCAAAGTATAGCTTGTTAATATGTATCCTTAACATGAATATGATAAATATGCTTCCATTCCTGGATAATTTATACACCTAATATTTTAAAATTTGGCAACTTGCAAATCCTGCTTATGAAACAATGTTTACATCCTTAAAACTGATGCAAAGAAAAAGCATCTTGAAATTTGACTCTGCAAAAATTGTTTTACATACAAGTCATTATTCTTTAGAGACTATGTAGCTGTAGAAATCTTTACAGGGATTCTTTTTTCTTTTATGTTTTATTAATACTTGACGCATAGAATGATTTTGGATTCTACTTTTCTTAAATTCTCTATTTCTGACTTTTATTAACCCAGTTAGCACCCTGTAATCCTTACTATATTCAGATATCTGAGAAGGATTTATATATGTATGGTTTTTTACCTTCTTTTTCTTTTTATTATTGAAATATGTTTGATATGTTATTTTAGTTTAAGGTGCACAATGTAGTGATACAACAAATTCCATACATTACTCAATGCTCAACACAATAAATATAGTCACTGTAGAATGTTATTACAATATTATCGACTGTATTCCCTATATTGTGCTTTCTATCTCTGAGACATTTAATATATAAGCAGAAGTTTGTACCTCTTAATCACCTTCACCTATTTAGTTCATCCCCCAACATCCTCCCTTCTGGCAAGCACCAGTTCTCTATATTTATCAGTTTGTTTCTCTTTTTTATTTGTTTTGTTTTTGAGATTCCACATATAAGTGAAATAATATAGTATATGTCTTTCACTGACTTATTTCACTTAGTATAAAATACTCTGGGTCTATCCATGTTGTCAAAAATCGAATGACATCATTCTTTTTTATGGCTGAGCAATATCCCATTATATATTATACCGATTTTCTTTATCCATTCATCTATTGATGGACACTTGAGTTGCTTTCATACCTTGGCTATTGTAAAAATTGCTACAGTGAAGACAAAGATATTTTGGATATTAATCCATTTTGGATATATCATTTGCAAATATCTTCTCTCATTCAGTAGGTAGTCTTTTCATTTTGTTGATGTTTTTCTTTACTATGCAAAACCTTTTTATTTTGGTAATCCCAGTAGTTAATATTGCTTTTGCTTCCTTTTCCTGATGAGACATATCCATAAGTATGTTGCTAAGGCCAATGTCCAAGAAATTACTGCCTATGTTTTTTTTTAAAGTTTCATGGCTTTAGGTCTTACGTTTAGCTCTTGAATCCATTTTGGGTTTATGTTTGTGTATAGTATTAAGAAAGTGGTCCAGTTTCATTCTTTTGCCTGTAGCTGTCCAGTTTTCCCAACACCGTTTGTTGATCAGACTATCTTTTCCCCATTGCATATCCCTATTTCCTTCATCATAGGTTGACCATTTAAGTGTGGATTTGTTTCTAGGTTCTCTATCCTGTTGCATTAACCTAGGTGTCTCTTTTTGTGCCAGTACCATACTGTTCTGATTACTATAGCTTTGTAATATATCTTGAAATTTGAGATTGTGATACTCCCAGCTTTTGTTCTTTCTCAAGACATCTTTGGCTATTTTGGATTGTTTGTGGCTCCATGACAATTTTAGGATTATTTGTTCTTTTTGTCTTCTGTTCTTACACACTTTTAAGCATGACTTCACAGCCACCTTATTGCTAGTGGCAGAATAAAGTTATAACTGTGCATAAAATTTGAGGATTTGTAAGTGTTCTTTGTAAATCTTACTAGTTATGAAACACTTAAGTTTTTTGTTATTTGAAAATACATACAGAAAGGGGTGCCTGGGTGGCTCAGTGGGTTAAGCCTCTGCCTTCTGCTCGGGTCATGGTCTCAGGGTCCTGGGATCAAGCTCCACATCGGGCTTTCTGCTCAGTGGGGAGTCTGCTTCCCCCTCTCCCTCTGCCTGCCTCCTCTCTGCCTACTTGTGATTTCTCTCTCTGTCAAATAAATAAATAAAATCTTAAAAAAAAGAAAATACATACAGAAGAATATATATATATATATATATATATATATATATATATAATTTATATATAAAATATATAGCATAATAATACAATTAACATTTCCAGAATGTTTATTTCTGGAAATAAACATTTCTGGAATCTAGAACTAGAGTACTGTTTTTTGCGTCTACCTATGCATTCCTCCCTTACCCATTTTCTTGCCTACCCCTTCTGCTGAGGTAATTACATCTTTCCATGTACTTCTTTGCTTTGATCTATATGTTTCTTCACACATATATGTATGTATGCCTAAAAATATATAGTTGTATGTTTGTTAACTTTACAAAATTTTTTTATGCTGAGATTTGCTTTCTTTCACTCAGTGTTTTCAAGATTTATTCATGTCATTTTATGATATTGTAGTTTATTCATTTTCACTGCTGCATGAATTCCACTTTGAGAACATACCACATTTATTCATTTTCCTTTAGGATGGACATCAGATTGTTTCTAATTTTTTGCTATTATGATCTGTGCTATTTTGAACATTTTCATTTGTTTCCTGGTGCATATGTGCGAGAGTTCATTTAAGATGTATATTGGGTAGTAGAAATGCTGGATTTATGAGAAACAAATGTTCAGTTTTACAAGATAATTTTCTAAAGTGTTTATAGCACTGGGTGTTATATGCAACTAATGAATCGTTGAACACTACATCAAAAACTAATGATGTACTATCTGCTGGTTAACTGAACATAGTAAAAAAAAAATAACATGGTTATAGCAATTCCCACTCATTAGGATCAAATAAAAGTTGCTACTGATCCATACCTTTCTCTTTTGTCAGTGATACACGTTTCCTTTACTGTGAAAGGACTGTCCATATTTTTCACCCATTTTTTCCCCTTCTGGCTTATATGTCTTTTTATTTTTGATTTGTTGTCTTTTACATATCTAGATACTGTTCCTTTGCCTATGTGTTATGAAGATGTCTCCTCTAAATTCATGTCATATCTTTTTCACTTTATTGAGGTACAATTGATACATAATAAACTGCACATATGTAAAGTACATGATTTAATATGTTGAAGTATGTATATATTAGTGAAACTGTTAGTACAATGAAGGTAGTAAACATATCCACTGCTTCTTAAAGTTTCCTCCTGTCTCTTGGTAATCCCTCCCACTCACCCCTTCCAGTAGTCCTTCCTCCCGTTATTCCTTGGGAACAACTGATTTTTTTTCCTGTCATTATAGAATTAATTTGCATTTTCTAGAATTTTTATGAGTATTATAAAACACAAACTCACTTTTGTCTGATTTTTTCACTTGATAGAATTTAGAATTATTTCGAGATTCATCCATGTTGTGTATGTCAATAGTTTGTTCCTTTTTATTGCTGAATAGTATTCTATTATATGGATATGCCACAATGTGTTTATTCATTCATTAGTGGACTTTTGGGTTATTTACTGACTTGACTTTTTGTAGGGTCATATACATTTTCTTTTTTTTTTTTTTTAAAGATTTTATTTATTCATTTGACAGACAGAGATCACAAGCAGGCAGAGAGGCAGGCAGAGAGAGAGGAGGAAGCAGGTTCCCTGTTGAGTGGAAAGCCCTATGCGGGACTCAGTCCTAAGATCCTGGGATCATGACCTGAGCTGAAGGCAGAGGCTTTAACCCACTGAGCCACCCAGGCACCCCCATTTTCTTTTTTCTTAGATAATACCTAGAATGTGAATAGTTGGATTATATATTAGTTCTATGCTTAACTTTTTAAGAAACTGAAAAAACTGCTGTTTTTCAAAGTGGCTGTACCATTTTTCATTTTTAGTATCAGAGTATGAGAGTTCCAGTTCATTCACATCCCCATCAGTGCTTGGTGTGTTCAATGTTTTTAATTTTAGCCATTCTAATAAATGTGTAGTTGTATCTCATTGTGTTTTTGATTTTTCATTTCCCTAGTGACTATTGATACTGAATATCTTTTCATGTGTTTATTTGCCATCTGTTATTTTCTTCAGTGAAGTGCCTGTTCAAGTCTTTTGGCCATTTTTCTATTGGATTGTTTGGTTTCATATTTATTTTTAGAGTTCTTTATATATTCTAGATACAAGTTTTTTTTTAATCATAAATATGATTTGCAAAGGAACAATTCTATGTTCATAGTTATTTTCCCTCAAAAGTTTGAAGTTATTTTTCTGCTGTTTATATTACATTATTGCTTTTGATAAGTCTGATCAGTCTTTTCTCTTTGACTGCTTTCATGATCTTTGCTTTGTCTTTGGTATTCTGAAATTTTATTATATTTTATTATGGTATGCACATAGCTTTTATTTATTCTCTTTCATATAAGTTGTTACATTCAGTTTCTGAATTCATATTTTCATAAGTTCTAAAAATTTTATATCCTTTATCTCTTTAAATATCACTTGTTATTTATTCTGTTTTCTCCTTAAACTATCTATTAGAAAAATATTAGACTTTCTTATCTTATCTTTCTTATCTTACCCATTCTGTACATAATCAATTAATACTTTCATATGTTCTATTTCATCTTCTCTCATGTTGAATTCTGACTTTTTTCTTTGGGAATATTTTCCAGTTCTACTTTGTTTAATCTGCTGTTTAACCTAGCCTTTGAATTTTTAACTTTAAATAATTACACATTTTTCTGACATTTTATTATGAATGTTTTCAAACAGCAAAGTTATAAGAATACTACAGTGAGTACCTGTACACCTACTATCTAATGATAGATTTTATCATTAGCATTTTATTATATTTATTATATGTGATATCAATCCATCCCCCTAGCCATCCATTAATCTATTTTTAAAGAATTGTATTTTTAAATTTTAGAAGTTACATTTGTTTCTTCTCATTTTGCATGTTCACTCTTCCTAGGTCTTGTTATTTGCTTATCTTTGTGAGTATGGCCATCATTTATCCAACACTTTACATAGCTTTTCTTTGTGCCATGTCAGAAAATTCCAAAACCAACAATACCTGGGCATGTAACCCATTATTTGCTATTGCTGCTGAATTTCATTTATATTGGCATGCCTTTCTGTTGGTTTGTGATCTTGATTGTGAGCTCTTTTCTTGATCCTCATCTATGAGAATCCTACAGGTTTGAGATTTTCTATAGAAAATATTTTCTTTTGCTGCTGCCAGTAACAAATAGGCAGCTACTGACATAGAATTACTTCATCATTCCTTGAGGATCTTGGCTCAGTGAGGAAATTTAGGGCCAGCTTCCTTACCTCTACTTACTGATATGAGGATCTGTATGCTGATAGCAATTCTGCCATAGGTATGTGTCCTCAGAACAACCCCATTCCTTCTGTCTACCAACTACTATTAATCCAGCCTCCCAGCTGATCTGATTTCAGCTCAAGTTGTGTGTGTGTGTGTGTGTGTGTGTGTAGATATATATATATATATATATATGAACATTCTTGGAGATCTAGCCCATCTGCTGCAACATCAGTAATGCTTCAGAGTGCCTAGTTCATCTGAAGAACACTTAGCCATAGTGTCAGAAGCAGATGTCATCAAAAACACTTTTTTTCATACTTTAAAAAGTTGCAAAATGTAACTTTGTGTGATAATTTTTAATCCCATTTACATCCTAAATCTGAAAATGAATTTATGAAAGTAGTCATTTTGGGGGCCCTTTGGGCCGGTTTCTAACAGTGATTGTGTAATACCATTTATTTATTTATGTATTTATTTATGTATTTATTTAGGATTTTATTTGTTTTTTTGAGAGATAGAGTGCATGCTGGGGGGAGGGCCAGAGGAAGAGGGAGAAATAGACTCTCCACTGAGCCCAATATGGAATCCATTGTGATGGGGGCTCAATCCAGGACCCTGAAATTATGACCTGAGGTGAAGTCAGACACTTAGCTGACTGAGCCTCCCAGGCACCCATGTGTAATGCTTTTTAAAAAGGCTATTAAATGGATGCCTGTGGGGCTCAGTCAGTTAAGCATCTGACTTCAGCTCAGGTCATGATCCCAGGGTCTTGGGATTGAGTCCACATCAGGCTCCTTGCTAAGCAGGGAGCCTGCTTCTCCCTCTCCCTCTGCCTGCTGCTCTCCCTGCTTATGCTCTCTTTCTGACAAACTAATTAATTAAGTCTTAAAAAAATAAAACAAAAAGGAAATTAAAAAACTTTTTTTAAATTTTGGAGTAGTTTTAATGCTTACAGAATAGTTGCAAAGAGTATGGAGAGTTCCAATGTACCCCAGACTGTTTCTCCTATTGTTAACATCTTATATTTACTGTGGCAACTAATAGTAAATATTGATACATTATTACGAAAGTAAGTCCATACTTTTTAGCTAATGTCCTTTTTCTGTTCCAGAATCCCATCAAGAACCTTTAGTGATCACTGACCATTTTACTGTCTCTTTAGTTTTGCTTTTTCTAAAATATTATATAAATGGAATAATAAAATATGTAGCTTTTTCAGGCTGGATATTTAAAGTTAGCATTTAAGATTCATCTGTTTCTACATGGCTTGGTAGGTCATTCTTCCTTATTGCTGAATATGACTTACTACAGTTTGTTTATTCAATGATTGAAGAACATCTTGGGTGTTTTCAGGTTTTTCAGTCATTAGTAAAGAATTCTCATGCAGGTAAAAATGCAGTTTTCAAGATTTCCTTATTTTTATTATTTTTGTTTGGGATCATGTGCATGTAGTTATTTAGTAAGCAAAATTTTTCATATATACATCTATGCAGAAGCTATTTATGTGATGGTACATGACATTTGATCCTTCCATTTTTCCACAGATATTCAAGAATTTTATGAGGTGACATTGCTAAATTCTCAAAAAAGTTGTGATCAGAAGATAGAAGAAGCAAATCAAGTTGCACAGAAATGGGAGAAGACATCCCTTCTTGCTCCGTGCCATGATAACCTTCAAAAATCTGCAGAGGTATATAGTGAAACATTAAAAATAACTGAATAATATTATGATTTACTTATGCCAGTAAAGTGGTCACAGTCATAGTAGTAGTAATCATTACTGACAGATGGCAACAATAATAATATAAATGAAGTTTGCTGTACTGTATTCAATACTTATGTATAAATATCCACATTTTGCCAAGAGATGAAAAGGCATGGGGACATGATTCTTCACATTATACAAGTGTGTTCTTTTATGAATATTATGATTGAGTTGACTCAAGTCTAAGGCGTTCTGGTATTTCAGAACATGGTTCCAGTGCAATACAGGAAAGAGATGGGATTGGAAAGTGTGGTCTGTAGCTGTCATCTCCATAATAGGGTCATATATCTTGGGGTGTTTTAAAATGACCCATTAGGGTTTAGGAGCAAAATAGTAGAACTTCCATTTATACTTTTTATCATCTCCTTTATATTATTAAACATTTTGGGTAATTTATAGTATATAGTATATAAACAGTAATACATACACATTTAAAAATTAACATAAGGTTAGTAGAGTTCTGTGTTCAAATGATTTTTATATAGAGGACGATGAGATCAAACAGTTTGGAGACTACTATTGGAATTACCAGTTACCGAAGAGTAAGGCAAGTTGAGGAATGTCCCAGGTTCATAACTGAGGATTAATACAGAGGCAGGGACCGATCAATGATATTTTTAAGTGGCATTCGATACTTTGAGGCAGGTAGTAGTACACACACATGCACGCACAATCTGTCAAGGTTGCATAGTGAAGCTGACTTAGAAGCTATGTGGAATCCTAGTGCTAATCAATGGCACTTTGCTGAATCTTTGGATTGTTAAGTTTGAGGCTTGTGATATGCTTTCTATCTTGCTCAGAATTGACTTAAAAAATGGAAGAGATTCAGTCTGATGAGATTCAGTCTGATGAGTTGAAGAAAAAGTTAACAATAATTTTTAACTGATACCACTATATAAAGTTTATAAAATACTGAAAATATTAAAAATCTTAGTTTTAATACCTATAATTATTTTGACTTTTTAGTCTTTTTTCTGTACAAATTTGTGTGCATAAAATTGTACACCAGAATATATTGTGTTTTTATTACTTTTATATTTACTACTATACTATTAATATTTTCCCATATGGGAAATATTTTAATAGCTATATAGTATTCCATCATTTGTAATTTACTTCGATAGTTCTCCATTCAATATTTAGGCTATTTTCTGTTCTCAGCCCTGAATAATGCTTTCATAGATATCTGTGTATATCAACCATTATGTGTTTTCTGATGAAACTCCTGAATTCAAAGATATTGACATTTATATGTCTCTTGATACAAATTGTCAAAGTGCTTTGCAGAAGGATACTACCAACAGTGTTTGAAAGGCATACCTACCTATACCCTCATTAGTATTAATCATTTAAAATATTCATCAAATTAATAGATACAATTTGTTGTTTAATGCATTAGATTGCAGTTCTTATTCATTATTGAAACTGAACTGTTTTGTTTTACTCTTTTTTTGTTGTTGCACAGTTGATATATGATGTTACATTAGTTTCAAGTGTACAACTTAGTGATTTAACAACTCTATACATTATGCTGTGCTCCCAAGTATAGCTACTGTTATCATGCAGCTCTGTTAACAATACCATTGCCCACATTCCCTGTACTATACCTTTCATCCCCTTGACTTTCTCCTTCTATAACTGGAAATGTGTACCTCCCACTGCCCTTTATCCATTTTGTCCATCCCCCAATTCCTGCCCCTCTGGCAACCATCAGTTCACAATTTATGGGTCTTTTTTCTTATAATTATTGAGTATTTATATTTAAGTTTTTATTTAAATTCCAGTTAGTTAACATATGATATAATATTAGTTTCAGGTGTACAATATAGTGATTCCACACTTTCATACAATATCCAGTGCTCAACAAGTTTTTATTTAAATTCCAGTTAATTAACATACGATATATTAGTTTCAGGTGTACAATATAGTGACTCCATACTTTCATATAATACCCAGTGCACTCCTTAATCCCCATCACCTGTTTAACTGCCGCCCCACCTACTTCCTCTCTGATAACCCTCAGTTTGTTTTCTACAGTTTATTTCTTGGTTTGCCTCTTCTCTTTTTTCCCTTTGCATATTTGTTTTGTTTCTTAAATTCCAAACATAAGTGAAATCATATGGTATTTGTCTTCCTCTGACCAATTTATTTCACTCAGCACTCTCCAGTTCAACCCACATAGCTGTGAATGTCAAGATTTCTTTATTTTTTTAAATGGCTGATTAATATCCCATGGGGTGTGTGTGTGTGTACCACATCTTCCTAATCCATTCAACAGTTATTGGAAACTTGGGCTGTTTCCATAATTTGACTATTGCAGATAATGCCGCTATAAACATTGGGGCGCATGTATCCCTTTGAATATGTATTTTGTATTCTTTGGGTAAATACCTGGTACTGCAGTGGCTGGATCACAGGAAGTTCTATTTTTAACTTTTTGGGCAATCTCGGTTTTGTTTTCCAGAGTGGCTGCACCAGTTTGCATTATTTTGATGACGTCCAGTAGTTTATTTTTGCGTTTGTTTCCCTTGCCTCAGAAAATATATCTAGAAAGAAGTTTCTACCCCTGATGTCAAAGAAGTTACTGCCTGTGTTATCCTCTAGGAATTTTTACAGTTTCAGGTCTCACATTTAGATCTTTAATCCATTTGGAATTTATTCTTGTGTGTGGTGTAAGGAAGTGGCTTAGTTTTATGCTTTCGCATTGTTGCTGTCCAGTTTTCCCAGCATCGTTTCTTGAAGTCGCTGTCTTTTTTCCATTAAATATTCTTTCCTACATTGTCAAAGATTAATTAGCTATATAGTTTTGGGTTTATTTTGCAGTTTTCTTTTCTGTTCCATTGGTCTTTGTGTCTATAGTTGTGCTAGTACCATACTGTTTTGATCACTACAGCTTTGTAATATAACTTGAAATCTGGGATTGTGATGCCTCCAGCTTTGCTTTTCTTTTTCAAGGTTGCTTTGGCTATTTGGGGTCTTTGTGATTCCCTACAAATTTTAGGATTGTTTGTTCTAGCTCTGTGAAAAATCCTATTGATACTTTGATGGAAATTGCATTGAATATATGGATTACTTTGAGTAGCATGGACATTTTAATAATAATTGTCCTTCTAATCCATGAGCATAGGATGTCCTTCCATTTCTTTGTGTCATCTTCAATTTCTTTCATCAGCACTTTATAATTTTCAGAGTACAGTCTTTTCCCTCTTTGGTTAGGTTTATTCCTAGGTATCTTATGGTTTTTGGTGCCATTGTAAATGGGATTAATTCTTTGATTTGTCTTTCTGCTGCTTCATTATTGTGTATAGAAATGCAACAGATTTCTGTATGTCAATTTTGTATCCTATGACTTTACTAAATTCATGTGTCAGTTCCAGCAATTTTTTTGGTTGAGGTTTTGGTTTTCTATGAAGGATATCATGTCATCTGCAAATAGTGAAAGTTTGCTTTCTTGCTGATTTGGATGCCATTTATTTCTTTCTGTTGTCTGATTGTTGTGACTAGGTCTTCTAATACTATGGTAAATAACAGTGGTGAGAGTGGATGTCTCTGTGTTGTTCCTGACTTTAGGGGTAAAGCTCTCAGGTTTTTCCCATTGAGGACGATGCTAGCTGTGGGTATTTCACCTCTAAACCTACTTTGTTGAGGGTTTGTTTGTTTTTTTTAATCATGAATGAAAGCTCTGTTTGTCATATGCTTTTAATGCAACTATTGAAATAACCATATGGTTCTTATCCTTCTTTTATTAATATGGTGTATCACATTGATTAATTTACAAATATTGAACCATCCTTGGAGCCCAAGAATAAATCTCACTTAATCATGGTGAATGATTCTTTTAATGTACTGATTGATTCAATTTGCTAGTACTTTACTGAGAATTTTTGTGTTCAAGTTCATCATGAATATTGGCCTATAGTTCTCTTTTTTGGTGCAGTCTTTGGTTTTGGTATCAGGGTAGTGCTAACCTCATGAAATAAACTTGAAAGTCTCCCTTCCATTTCTATTTTTTGGAAAAATTTGAGGAGATAGGTATTAATTCTTTTTTTAAGTGTTTGGTAGGATTCACCTGTGAAGCTCTCTGGCCCGGGCTTTTGTTTGTTGGGAGCTTTTTTTTGATGACTGAATTAATTTCTTTGCTTGTTATTGGTCTGTTCAAGTTTTCTATTTCTTCTTGGGTTAGTTTTGGTAGTTTATATTTCTAGGAATTTATCCATTTCCTCCAGGTTGTCCAACTTATTGGCACATAGTTTTTCATAATATACTCATAATTGTTTCTATTTCTGTGGTGTTGTTATTTCTCCTCTCTCATTTCTGATTTTATTTGAGTCCTTTCGCATTTCTTTTTGATAAGTTTAGCTAGAAGTTTATCAATTTTATTATTTTTTCAAAGAACCAACTCCTCATTTCATTGATCTGTTCTATTGTTTTTTTGTTTCTATATCATTTATTTCTGCTCTAATCTTTACTATGGTCTTCCTTCTGCTGGCTTTAGGCTGTGTTCATTGTTCTTTTTCTAGCTCCTTTAGATGTAAGATTAGGTTGTTTGAGATTTTTCTGGTTCCTTGACCTAGGCCTGTATTGCAATAAGTTTACTTCTTAAGATCACTTTTGCTACATCCCAAAGATTTGGGACCATTGAATATTCATTTTCATTTCTTTCCATGTATTGTTTTTTATTTCTTCTTCGATTTCCTGGTTGACCCATTCATTCTTTAGTTGCTTGTTGTATAACCTCCATGTAGTTGTGGTCTTTCTAGATTTTTTCTTGTAGTTAACTTCAGATTTCATAGCATTATGGTCAGAAAATATGCATGGTATGATCTCAGTCTTTTTGTACTTGTTGAGTCCTGAATTATGACGTAATATGTGAACTATTTTGGAGAATGTTCCATGTGCACTTTAAAAGAATATATATTCTGGTGTTTTAGGAGGGAATGTTCTGAATATCTGTTAAGTCCTTCTGGTCCAGTGTGTCATTCAAAGCTAATGTTTCCTCACTGATTTTCTGTTTAGATGACCTGCCCATTGATGTAGTGGGTGTTAAAGTCCCCTGCTATTTTATTGTATTATTTTCAGTGAGTCTCTTTGTTTGTTATTAATTTTTTTATATATTTGGGTTTTTCTATGTTTAGTGCATAAATATGTACTTTTATTTTATCTTCTTTTTTGGATTATCCCCTTTATAATTATATAATTCCCTTTTTTGTGTTTTTTATAGTCTTAGTATTAAAGTCTAGCTTGTCCAATGTAAGTATTGCTACTCTAGCTTCTGTTTTTGACAATTTGCATAATGCATATTTCTCTGTCCCCTCAGTTTCAATCTGCAGGGGTCTTTAGGTATAAAATGAGTCTCTTACAGGCAGCATATAGCTGGGTCTTGGTTTTTTTCTCTTTTTTTAATCCAGTCTGACACTCATTGTCTTTTGATTGGAGCATTTAGTCCATTTATATTCAAAGTAATTACTGAAGATATGTATTTATTGCCATTTTATTACTTGTTTTGTCATTGTTTCTGGAGATTTTTTCTGATCCCTTCTTGTCTTTGTCACTTTTGTTCTCTTACCTGCATTCAAAGAGTCCCTTTTAATATTTCTTGCAAAGCTGGTTTAGTAGTGATCATGAACTCCTTTGCTTTTTGTTTGTCTGGGAAACTCTTTAACTCTCCTTTATTCTCAAAGATAGCCTTGCTGGATAGAGTATTCTTGGCTGTAGATTTTTCCCAGTCAACACTTAGAATATATCATACACTGCTTTCTGGTTTGCCAAGATTCTGCTGAGAAGTCAGCTAGCCTTATGGGTTTTCCCTTGTAAGTTAAGGACTTTTTTTTTTTTTAAAGATTTTACTTTTTTTTAATAAAGATTTTATTTATTTATTTGACAGACAGAAATCACAAGTAGGCAGAGAGGCAGGCATAGAGAGAGGGGGAAACAGGCTCCCTGCTGAGCAGAAAGCCTGATGAGGGGCTCAATCCCAGGACCCTGGGATCATGACCTGAGCCGAAGACAGAGGCTTTAACCCACTGAGCCACCCAGGCGCCCCAAGATTTTACTTATTCATTAGAGAGAGAAAGCACAAGTGGGCAGATGGGCAGAGGAAGAGAGAGAAACAGACTCCCTGCCGAGCTGGGAGCCGGATGCAGGGCTTGATCCCAGGGCCTTGAGATCATGACCCGAGCTGAAGGCAGATGCTTAACTGACTGAGCCACCCAGGCATTTCTTTTTTGTTGCTACTTTTAAGATTTTTCTTGATCAGTATCTTTTGCAAATTCAATTATACTGTATGTCTTGGTGTGGCTTGCTTTTGTTGATATTTATATAAGTTCTCTGTCTCCTGGATCTGAATGTCTGTTTCCTTCCCCATTTTCCAGACTTTTTGGCTATTCTTGAAGTAAATTTTCTGCCCTCTTATCTCTCTCGTCTTCTTCTGGGACTCCTATAATACAAATGTTATTATGTTTGATGGAGTCACTGAATTTCCTAAGTCTCTTCTCGTCCTACACAATTCTTTCTCTTATTTAGCTTCATTATTTCCCATTATTTTGTGTTCTAGATCACTATTTCATTCCTTTGCTTTTTTCAGCTTGCTATTCATTGCATCAAGCCTGTTTCCTTTGCTTTTTCCAGCTTGCTACTCATTGCTATTCATTGTATCAAATGATACAATACATATCATTTATTGTATTCTTTATCTCTGATTGATTCTTTCTTAATTCTATTATCTTTGTTGAAAGGGTCACTGATGTCTTCTATTGTTTTCTCAAGTCCAGTGGGTATCCTGATGATTGTTGCTTTAAATTCACCCATCAGGCATATTACTTTTATCTGTTTCACTTAGATCTCTTGTTCTTTCAACAAGCTGTTGTTGATCTCTTGCTGTTCTTTCATTTGGTATAAATTCCTCCATCTTGGTATTCTGTCTAAGTCTCTGCCTCCTTTTCTGTGTTAGAAAAGCCTGTAATGTCTACTGCTCATGAAAGTAATGGCCTTATGAAAAAGTCATGTGGTGACCAGGGTCTGGCACTTCAGGGAGTATCTCTGGTGTGTGCTATGTGCATTCTGCTGTTGTGTTTTGGCTGCTCCAAACCTTAGGCGAGTCATATGCAGAGGCCCTTCTTGCCGGCTGTGGACAGTGCTTGATCCCTGGCCTGAATGTGGTGACTTTTGACTAGGTGTGCTCTGGTCTGCTTGTGAAATGAGACATGATACCAACTCCATTGGAACTGAGGCCCTGCAGAGCTCTCTGATTGGGACATTGGTGTGGGCAGGGTTTATGCTGGTCTTCTGGGGGAGGATCCCACCATGCTCAGACTGAGGCAAGTTTGACTGAGAAGGGTAGTCCTGGTAGAGCATGGGATGTTGGATCTCGATGTAAGGAAGTTGGGAAGCCAGTGTTGGCACAGTGCAGTGTGCACTGCAGTGCAGTTCTGTGTTTATGCTGAGGGGAAGTGGTGGCAAATGGTGGCAGCCAGTTCCCTGGCTTCACAGAGGCAGACATGCCTCTGAATGCTCCCTCCCAAAGACTTTATCCAAGAGGAGCGAATAATCTCTCCACTGTGTGTCCCAGGCAGTCTTCAAATGGCTTTTTCCATGTTGTCTGCCCTCATGTTGTTTGCCTGCCTTTTCTCCATGAGCAGGGCAGTACTCTCAGAGCCCTATACCAGTCAAGCCTGCTGAACTTTAAAATAAACTCCAGCCTTTAAGCCGCTCTGGTTGCAAGAACTTGTGAAATTCAGTTGCTCTTATTTTCTAAGCCAGTGGATTTGGGAAAACATTCTCCTTGTTCATTCCCCTGTGTGCCCCTCTGTCTCTTGCCCTTCTCTTGGACCATGGCTCCCTCCCTTCTGCAACACACAATCTGTTTATCCCTTAAAGCACATCTCTTTATTTCCTACCTTCTTTAGTGTGGCCTCTTCTCTCCTTTTAGTTGTAGAGTTTGTTCTGTCAGTCTTCAGGCTGATTTCTGAGGTATTTAGCTCTTTTATGGGCCTCACTGATATCTTCTATGCTCCATCAGGCATGCTGCTTGTATCTGTTTCACTTGGATCTCTGGCTGTGGCTTTATGTTGTTCTTTCATTTGGGATAAATTCCTCCGTCTTGGCCATTTGTCTAAGACTCTGCTTTCACTGTGGTTTCTTCTTTCCCTTTAGTTTTGGAGTTTGTCAGTTTTCAGGTCAATTTCAGGGGTATTTAAGATGATTTGATAGTTATCTCGTTGTGTTTGTGGGACAAGACAAGCCTCGGGTTCTTCTATTCCACTACCATCTTTCTCTTTCTCCGTTTGTATTTCTTTGGTGATTCATTCAAGCTCTTTGTCCATTTTTGAAATGATGCTAGAGTTACTATTTTGGAAGAGCATTTTATTTATAAAATATGCTATCCTGTTGTCATATTGAAATATTTCTTGTTTTTGGATCACTATTAATTGTGCTTATAGTGCTTCTTGACATTAAAAATATTTTTAATTTTTGAGTGATGAAATCTACCACCCTTTTTTAAATTCTTTTTCATTCCAGTATTAACTGTTCTCCTATATTTTATCTAGGCTCTTATTGCTTTTTATTTGAATCTCCTGAAGTATTTTTAGTCAATTTCTATGTGCATAGTCCTATGCATATACCTAATTTTACAAAAGTGATCAAGTATATATTTTTTATCTTAAATTCAGTTCTTTTTTTTAACTTTTCCATTTGTGCATGTTTTCCCTTTTACTCATTTCTTGTCTGTGCTGCATTAGTTCCCCCACTATATACAGGTAACCAATCTTAACAACTTAATGTGTTTATACCTTCTGCACTCATAAAATTTGTATTCATATGTAAATATAAACATGTATCTATATGTATATTTATATCAATATTTTATACATATATCCATACTACATACATATACACACAGAATTATGAAAAGTAATTATTTCTTAAAAAAATCTTCATTTTATATGAATGTTTCTTCAAATTGTCTGGTATACCTTTAATTTGTTTTTCTGATGGATGTATATTTTCATAGTGTGGATATATCATAATTTATTCAGTATTCACCCTTCAATGTCAATTTATTATTTTTTTATTTTATCCCATTGTTATTAATGCTTCAATCTGATGATTGCATGTATTTCTGAACATACAGATACTTTTATTCTATAGTATAGATTCTCAGGGGTGACATTATTGGCTCCAAGGATGTGCGTACTTTTATCTTAAGTAAGTGTTGCCAGAGTGATTTTGCCTTTCATATTTTCACTAACAATGCATGTTGGTAAAATTTTACCTCACATCAATCCCAGCAATAGGTGTTGCTGCTTTTCTTAATTTTTGCCAGCTTAATAAGCTTAGTGATACTTCATTTTTAGCATAATTTCCATTTCTCAAACTATTAATTTAAGTATTGTTTTTTATGTTTGTTGGCTATATTAATCTGCTCTTTTGTGAATTTATTCATATTATTTTCTCACTTTTTTGTTGTATGTCTCTTTGTTGTCCATTTATATGGACTTTTTGTATATTCAAATGATCCAATTTACATATATTTCCATATATAGATTTCTTAGGGATAAAATTTTTACTTGAATTGTTATACACATGTAATGCCTTTGGTTTATATTAATATCCTTTCAACTAATACATTAGTTAGATAACTGATTTAAAAAGAAAAACAGAACTTCAGGCTGTTTATGCAGTGGTTATCTAAGATTATGTTATTAAATGCATATATATCAGGACTTTTAATTGGCTTTTGAAAAGGTGCTGGTGATGTAAAGATGAATGATCAGAAAAAATAACTGCATAGCTATTAGACTTACTTTTTAATGTCAAATGGATAGGCAAGACAGAGTTAATGTAGTGTGGGTTTTCCCACTGCAGTTTTAGGGTTTCTTTGAGTTCTGCCCTGTTCATCTTAAAACACCTTGTTTAGGAAGTCCTTATCCTTTAGTGATTTAATTCCTGGCCAATTATATCCGAAACATCAGAACAAGAATGCTCACTAATTCTAGTTAGGGTGCTTCTAAAGTGAATCTGATTGTTCCTCCTTAATGGGTAATATGAGGCAATGAGACAGACTTGGCTGGTCTGTCTCCTTGAAGATAGAGGTGGGCACAGTAGGAGAGTATCTTATTTGGGATCCCTGTACTGGGCCAGGGCAACTGAGGATCTTGTTCTGTTGGGATTGGCTTTCCAAGGTCAAATTTTGGAGAGGGAGTCCAAATTAAATGGTTAGTAAAGTTGTTTAAATGAAGAACAGTAATTGAGAAGGGGAGCCGAAATGAATTTTATAATGAGAAAACCTTAAAATAAGGGACAATATCCTGGATAGTTCTGTTGATACAGTGTACAGACATGTTACATTTTTAATTCTCATCTTGTATCCCTTCCTTTGAACAAACTGAGTTTATTTAAAGCATCTGGGAAGGACATATAAGTTCTTTAAGGGTAGCCATTACAAATCTTCCTTATCTCTGATTCCTCGTATGCACAAGAGTGTTTATCATGTTAGGCTCAAGAAGTAAATTTTGAACTAGAAAGTCTCTCTAAGCATGTTGTCCAAATTCAGTCTGGCCATCGGGCTCCTTGCCTATTCCATTATGCTTCTCTATTTCTGTTCTCTTAGCTGGATCTCCCCAGGATGTAGGATAGAATGGAGAAGAAACATGTGTGCTTTAGTTTATCAAGGCTGGCATAGAAAGTCATGGATAATATCCTCTGAAGCAGTATGAATGATAATTCTTACGTGACTGGTAATTTGGCTCTGGAAACAGAAGTTTCAAAAACACTTAGTAAGCAATGGATGCATCCCTGGGATACTGATTTCAGTGGATTATATATGGGCTTATACATCTATTTAACAACAACAAAAAAGGTTTATTAAGACATCCATAGCCTTTAAAAACCTTTGATAATGCAGAAAAATAAAAAAGGGGTATCCTCTGACAACTCCAGAAGTCAAGATTAGTGGTTCAAATGATAACTTTATTTTATGGGTTTAAGATTTAACTTAGTGTTCTGTACTTTTTTTAGTAAAATCAAGTCAATCTTTTGGAGTATTTTGACAATATGAAGACAAAACATGATAGCATAAAAGTGAAAATTTCAGGGCAAATAACCATTAGGTTGGGTATTGTAAAGACAGGGTATTTTAAAATTCATTTTAAGCCATCAGATAGCTTTTGGCTGCAAAATGTCAGTGATACTTTCATGCCAAGGAGGTGTCTTCCACACACCCCCCGCCTCCCGTAGAAGACTCCACAAAGAAGGGTACTACTGTACATATAGTGTCTAGCACAGTGCCTGGTACAGGAGGACTCTTAACGAACTATAATACTGCGTAGAATTTTTAACTTTTTTTTTTCTGTAAATCCACATGATCTTAGTATTAAGCTTTGAATCTGCTGAAAGGCAGAAAACATAATATCACCCATTCTGGGTTTTCTCAAAGCATTTTTGCTTTACATTTAATCACTCCCAGACTTTTCCTCCATCATCTCCCCCCCACCCCCATCAGAGGGAAAATTCCCTGATGTGTATATTTTGTCAGAACATCTCAGTGGAAGTAGAGAGACTATGTAATATTGTACATCACTGTGTTGAGGACAGTGCCTCAAGGATTACTGTTGGATTGAATGATACTGGTCGGGGAGACATGCAGGGAAGCATCATGATCATCAGTGAGCATCCATAATGAAATAATTCCTATTAGGACATTTCCTTTCTAATCTTTGACAATCCTCACTTCTTTATTGTGTTATGTGCAGTTGAGATGCATGTTACTACTTTGTCTTTAGCTATAAGGTATGCTCTACCATCTGCTCCTCTTCCTCATTTTAACCAGAAAGCTTCACTTAATTTTTTTTTTTTATTTCCATGGGTGTATTATGGCTACATGAGTAAAAACTGGCAGCAAAATGAGCATTTGGCTGCTTCCTACTCTTCTTGGTATATAGTGGGATTTAGTGAGGCTGCTCAGGATCTTCTACTGGATATTCTTTTACCAGTGTTTTTATTTTATTCTGCTGTGCCCTATTCATGCAAGGAAGCTTCTTTAAAGACTTAGGATTGAGAGAAGGATGCAAGTTGAAGTGATTTTTGGCAAGTTCCCTTTTCTCCTCTTTTATTCTTTTTCTTTTGCTCTTTAACATGAGTGTTTTGGACAGAGGTAGAGTGTGTAACTGGGAAGAAATAAATTCAATTTGACTGCTTATTCTCTTAAATCTTTCCAATCTTACACCTGGATGATAGCTTTTGAATTTAAAAACAAGAATATGGTGTCTGTGCTCTCTGTTGTTATGTCCTCTGGAAGTTCTGGAAGCCTCTAATGCAACAATTCAAATGTAGGATGGTTAGGGTAAAAAGGATATGCAAGGAAACCCCATTATTAGTAAGTCACTCTGTCCTTCTGCAACAGATGCAGAAAGATTTGCTGCTTTGATGGAAGATGTCCTGTAACTTAAATTTTAATGTCTGGCTTGCTGCAGGAAAATTTTCTATGTGGAAATAAGATGGTGGATAGAAATCTATTAATCAGCTTTTTTTTTTTTTAAAGAAAGAATAAAGCAAAACCTGAATCTCAACCACAGTTTTTCTCCCCAGTTAATAATTGAGTTAAAATTGACAGAAAGCACTGTGTAAGTTTAAGGTTGGCAGGATAATAATGACTTACATGTATTGTGGAATGATTATTACAATAAGTTTAGTTAATGTCATCATCTCATACAGTTACCAAAAAAAATAAAAATAAAAATGAAAAATGTCTTTTTTCCTTGTATTGAGAACTATTAGAATTTACTCTCTTAACAACTTTTCGAATATGCCATACAGTATTGTTAGCTGTAGTCATCATATTGTGCATTATGTCTTTAGTACTTTTTAAACTTATAACTGGAAATTTGTACATTGTGAGAAGTTTACTTTTAAAATATGCTTGTGGGGGCTCATGGGTGGCTCTGTCAGTTGAGCAGCTGCCTTCAGCTTAGCTCATGATCTCGGGGTCCTGGGATGGAGCCAGCATCAGCCTCCCTGCTCAAGGGAAGCCTGCTTCTCTTCTCCCTCTGTCCTGGGGCTTATGCTCTCACACTCTCTGTCAAATAAATAAAATCTTAAAAAATATATGTGTAGTATATGTATGTATATATTTATAGATATATATATGATCTATCTATCTACTTCTGAAAAATTCTGCACATTTTACCTTTCAATCCATGTCAGTAGTCTGATATTTTTTACTGTGTGGTAGTATTTCTGTACTTTCAATTTTTGCTACAAATTAAATTAGAGGTGTTGGAAAACTGCAATTGGGATTTTATCACATGTACTATCTCACGTCATTCTATTTAACATAATTTTAAGTGATTTGTTTTCTACTGCCCTGCCTTCAGTGTATTTGCAATCGATATCACTTTATAAAAGTAAGGTCTTTAGCATTTTGGTGGAACATAGACACATGGTGTCACTCTTTTGTCGAAACCTCTCCGCGTCTTCCCACCCAAGTATAAGCTAAATTCCTTGTGATTGCCTATAGAGCTCTACCAGTCATGACTTCGGATACCTCTCTGATTTAATCCTACTACTCTACTCCTCACTCACTCCTGTCTGGCTTCCCTAGTCCCTTCATTGTTCCTTAAACATACAGAACCTTGATTTCCTTGCACTTACTTTGTCCTTCAGGTATATCCTGAAATGCTGTTTTTCTAGATATCTGCATGGGAGGGGGATGAACTTTTTCAGGTTTTTAATGTTACCTTTTCAAGTGAGTCCTACCCTGTTCTATTTAAAATAACCTACCCAGCACTCCCTGTTATAATTCCTTGCTTTGTTTTTGTTCAAGCACTTGTCATTATCTATCAGAAAACATTATTGCCTAGTTGTTAAGGGAAAACATTCAGACCCTTTGGCTTTGAATGCAGGTTCTACCACTTACTGACTGGGCAACTTTGGTAAATTATTTAACCCCTCTAGATTGCAGATTCTTCCTCTAAAATGGGAATCTTATAAGAATTAAATGTGTATTTGTTCTTTCAATGAAATGTAAGCTTCACAAGGGAAAGGATTTTTTTGTCTCTTCTATTTCCCTTTCTTCAAAACCTAGAATATTCCCCCCATTTTCTCAATCATTTGTTGAGAAATTTAGTTCTGTTATTTTAGCTTAAAGCATTTTCCCCACTAAGAACAAATATACTAAAATTAGCTCTACCTTCTTAGCTAGGGCCATCTGAATCTTCCATGAGAGCCCATTGTATTTTTAGAATAAATGCATAGTACAAGTGACAGCTGATGGAATGACTCACTCATCCATTAATTCTTTCATTTAAATATTTATTGTCGAAGCTACTGTATTTTGTTAGGCTCTGTGCTAGATACATTCTTTGGGAGACACTAAAATTAAAATATATTTTTCCAGTAACCCAAACCTCAAGGAGTTTTTTTTTTTATAATTTTATTTTTTATAAACATATATATATATATATTTTTTTTCCCCCAGGGGTACAGGTCTGTGAATCTCCACGTTTACAAACCTCACAGCACAAGGAGTTTGTTTTTTAGTTGATTCCAGACTTTCAAGGATGGATCTGTGAGGATGGTGACTGAAGCCCTGACTTTGTATTCAAACGTGGGTTTATATGTGTCACTCCTGCCATTCGTGAACTATATGACCTTGAATAAGTTAGTCAATCCTTTCAAACTATAGATTCCTAACCAGTAAAACAGGAACAATATTTGTACTAATTTCAGAGGGCTTTGAATTCATTAAGTGACATTATCTAGATAATGTGCTTAATATAGTGCTTGACACATAGTAGGCACTCAATAATTCTTATCTTCCATCATTATTGCCTTAAAGGATGCCTTGAAGGATGGATAGAGTGTATAAAAGTAAGCAGAAAGGGCATTTCAGGCAGATAGAACAGCTTGAATTAAGTCAGAGAAGTGATGAGGCATGGGGTGCATGTGGGAAATACAACTGGTTCTGTTTGAAGTGTAGAACACATTAAAGTAGGTAGGAGAAGTAGGAAGTTCAAAATTTGGTCATTTAATTCTTCACCCTGAAGTAACCCCTGGTAACACTTTGACATAACTCCTTCTATCAGCTTTTTTATACAGCATAAATTTGTGTGAAAGATTGCATATTATAGAATTGAGATTAGAAATACAGATAATAGTAAACATCTATGTAGTGCTTCTATGTGCCAGACACTGTTCTAAGCATTTTACATGTATTTAATCCCATTGCTTTCCTTCTGGGTCTTTCTAACAGATCTGTGATTAGTTTTAAGAAAGAAAAGAACAACAGCAATAGCAAATAAGAGTAACTCTGATGTATTTCCAAGATAGTATGTATCTCCCTATAAAAAAATCCTTCTTTGATGCTCCATAGCTGGTCATTTGGCACTATTTCCCCAGTATTCTTCTTCTAATATGACTATGTCTGATTCAGTCTACTTCCATTTTTTATAACAGGAGTTATTTTTTGGTGTACAGATTTCTTTACAACCTTTCTGTTATTAAAAGGGGAAAGAAGTTGCCTAGAGTGGGTGTTACCCATTACAAAGATTTTTGGAATAAACTTTATGTTCTTCTATATTGGCTATCCCTCTGACTCTTATTTGGTGGTATAGTCTTTTCATATCACCACTTTCCAAGAAGATGGAGGAAAAAACCTCTTTTTCATCTCTCCAGCTATGCCTCCTTCTTTCCCTCCCACATACATTTCCAGGGGAAGGCTCTTAAGGCAGAGCAAAATAACCAGCATCAGCTTCTCTGCTGAATCCTCGGTCTATAATCTACCAAGAAAGAGACTACTCTGTTGATATTAGAATTCCTGGGTGTGGGTTGGGGGTAATGATTCAATAGGCAGGGCTTCATCCCTTCAGATTGTCAGAGTCCTACAGAAGAAAAGATTCCTGCTATTTTCAGCCCTATAAAACTGAAAGGTGAAGATCTTGTTATTTAAGCTCTCCTTGCTCATTGTCTGATTCCATTTTTTTATAGTCATAGCTTATGCAAATTGTCATTTTCTGGCTGATTCACCAAACTTCGGTTCTTAGAGAGGATAATACATTCATTGATTAATTTATTCCCTAAGTATTTATTGAGCATATATTATATGTCAGTTATTAGATATGTATCAACAAACAAAACAAACATTTTTGCCTTCCTGGTCCTTATATTCTAGTGGAGCGAACAAATAGTAAATAATCACCGAAATTAAATAAAATATATAATCTATTAATATGTGATGACTGGTATGGGAAAAATAAATCTGGTTGAAAGGCATTATGAATGCTGGTTACAAGAGGTAGCAATTTTAATTGAGTGGTCAGTGTAGGCCTCAATGACAAGGTGATATTTGAGCAAAAAACTTGAACGATGTAAGGAAATTATCCATGAAATATCTGGGGAAGACCATTCCAGGTGGAGGGACTAGTAAGTTTATAGGTCCTTTAGGGGGAGCATACCTAGTATAGTCAAAGAATTCTGAGGGCAAGTCTGTTTTGCTGTAGCCAAGAGAACAAATGAAAGAAGAATAGAAGGTAAATTCTAAGAGATAAGAGGGGGCCAGATTATGTACAACCTTATAGGCTATTGGAAAGATTTTATTCTGAGAGAAATGAGAAACCATTGGAAGGTTTTTAGCATATGAATGCCTTGGTCTGACCTTCCCAAAAGGCATGCAAAATCTCTTATTTTTAGAAATGAGAAATATTTTATTTTTACCTGGATTGACTTGACTCATCATTAGTTTTCACAGGCTTCTTTACTGTAGCTATATATTTAGTGTATATTGAAGTGGATATCAAGGACAATGAAGTGGGGTCATTGTTTTGCATCCTGTGAAGTCCCTATAGTGTGCCTCCCAACGATTGATTTCTCCCTTGAAACAAAATCAGATGACTTCCCAAGGAAAACGTTGACATTATTATAATAGTATGTAGTATTAAAAGACCTGGAGATCAAGGTTTAGACTTTTCTTGTTTTGAAAGAAAATGACATTTACCTGTTTGCATTCATCCTGGAATCATTTTAAATATAAGCTTCACTTAGTTCTTAAAATTTCGTTTCAGGTGCCTAGAGGGAGCGATCTCTCTTTTCACTTCATCAGCATATATGTGATAAAATTCTCACTGCTTAACTTAAATTCTGATTTATAGAAGGTTTTAAGGAAATGTACATCAAAAAGGTTTTGTTGCTTCCTTATACTATTTTTTACCTGTAATTGGCTGTCGATATTACAAGGCGGCAGCAGCAAAGTCGTAATAGAGCTAGCTATTCTGTGTTGTTGAGGTTTTGAAACAAGATGGAAAATATTCACTCAGCCTTTATTTTAGGAATATAACAAAGACATTACTTGTTTTAAAACAAACAGATAATCCAAGGTTTGATGTTTTGGTTGTTTCTAAGGTATATTTTCCTGAGCTATAAGTGATTTACCTCTCTCCTCTTTACTGTTCTATACTGAGGCATATATCACTCTACTACTGGCTGCCAAAACCATATTAACTGATTTGTAGCTCTCAGTTATGGTGATTTTTTTGCTTAACTATCTTTTATTCTTTTGTGAAAGAAATGGACAGAGCATCATCCTCACTTCTGCTTTAAGAATTTACATATATTAGTCATTTTTTTCCATAGAGCTTGAGTTACAGTACTGAAACCTGCAATTCTGACTTGGTAACAAAAGGAAAGCATTCTTATATTACTGAACAATTATTGAACCGTGTTGCAGTAGCATCACTGGGCCAGGAAGGAGGCAGCTTGGCATATTATGAAAATGAAGAGTCATCTGAAAGCTTTGTGTTTGAGTTTTGGTTTTTCCATATGCTAGTTGTGTGGCCACAACCAAATTTTTTAACCTCTCTGAACTTCAGTTTCTTTATTTGTAAAATGTTAAAATAATAATAATCTTTACCTCATAAATTTTTGAAGGATGAATAATATGTAAGGTATGCAAAGTGCTTAGTACAGTTCCTGAGCCTAGTAAATATGCCATAAATAGCAGCTATATAGATAATGATCTTTTGGAAAGTCCTTCCAAACTTCTGAGTCTTACTTCCATCACTGGTAAATGGAGAAAAAAATTACCTGTTCGGGAGAATCAAATGTAAAGATGTATATAAGAAGACTTTGAAAACTGAATTTTACCAAACTACATTATATTAAAATGTATGGTAAAAATAGGATTTCATTTCCCTATTTCATCTTTTTTTTCCTGGGAATTTATATCAAATATCAGATGGGAAAGGAGTTTGCAAAGCAAAAGCATTGTGTGAATGTAGATAATCTCATCATCATTATTGTACAGCACACAAATACCTTCCCACATACCTGTTGCTGTTACTTGGAATTCTCTCCATGGATATTTTGGTGGGGTTGAAGAAGACAAAGAGTAATAGTAGTCCCTGCTAGGATGTACATGCTTGCCCATAGGGCAGTACCATACCGCCATCAGTAGGCTTTTGAATGAGCTTGTTAGAGCTCCATGTTGACATTTAAATAAGAGTAGTGTCTTTTTTTTTCATTTTTTTTTTAAATTTATGCTTGTTTGAGAGAGTGGGAGGAAAAGAGTAATTAGGTGGCCCAGGGGACCAGGGTGATGGTGGGAGGCAACTACCTGATGATAAATGGGAATGAGCTGGAAGAGACTTGGAATAGAAGAGGCACAGTCATAGAGGGGAACATTAAAGCACAAGTGAATGGTCTCAAACAAGATTTAACTACTTAATTTTCTAAAAAATTACACCAGCCTGGCAAGAGGCACAAAAATTAGGTCTTATAAAGAATGATGAAACTGTCCTCCCTTCTACTCTTCTCTTTTCTTTCCTTCTTTCCTATCTGCTTGCTCACACCTTCCCTTCCCTTCCCTTGTAACTTAGAGAATATCAGCTATGTGTCATCATCCTTGTGTGGTGTCTTTAAGCTACCACCCACCTTTGCACACATAGGCTGGTGTGTAGAAGTGAATCTCAGGAATGCGGTCTTCTTTCCTAGCCTCAGTTCTGCCCAACTGTCTTTGACCTGTTCCTTTCACTTGGTGCCTTCTTCCAATCTTCTAGTTGCTGACATAGAATAGATACTAGTCATTTTCTTATTCCTTGGATTTCATATCTTTCTTTATATCAGTTGCCAAGATGAGGAAAACCAAGGCTCTTTATTGGATTATACTTTATAGGAGGAACAGTGTCTCATATATATATAGATCATTATATAGTTTAAAAATATCACTTATCTTAGTTGATTCTCAGAATGGCTTGGTGAGCCAGGTAGAGTTGATGTCACTATCCATATTAGAAATGAGGAAGCTGGAATAAACAACTTGTCTAGGATTATATTGTTAGAAAGTGACAAGAGTCAGGCATTTGACTTTAAGCCAAGAATTTCTCTAAAACACTCCCAGAGAGAAGAGCTGATTTTCACTAAGGATATTAGGGACGGTTTCATGGCCATGTGGTTCTAGGACTGGGTTTTGCATGATGCTTAAGACTTGGGTGGAGGAGACAGATATTCCAAGAAGAGAAAACTGTGTGAGCAAAAGCTTGGAAGAGTAATAAAATCTGCTACTTACAAATGAAGTCTGCGCTAGGCACTTTTAATGTATTATATCCTAATCTCCATAGCAATCCAGCAGGTAAGTATTTTATTGATTGATTGCTCACCTTGTTTTAAGTAGGATTTGAGATGGTAGGTAGGTATTATTTTTAATTTGAAGAAGATGAAACTAAGACTCAGAAAAGTTGAGTAACTTGATCAAAGTCATAGAATAAAATGTGCTGTCATGGGGATTAATAAGCATGTGCCTGACATCCCATGGGCCTTCCTGGGAAAAATGGGAAAGGCTTTATGAATAGTGAGTAGTCAGTAGTCAGGTTTAGCAGACAGGGTAGACTATAGTTATAAGACTGATTAGGCGATATCAGCTATCTGATTGAGAGCTTTAATTACAATACAACAGAGTTTAGACACTGTTCTTTAGGCAGTTGTGAGCCATAGAAAGTTTCTGTGCAAGGAAGTGGCATTATCAGCTCTGCTGAGGAAGATTAAGCTGGCAGCATCATGCATGATAGATCAGAGAAGGGAGAAACTGCTGGCAGGGAGACCAATTAGATGGCTGTCATAGTAGGGAATATTCAACTGGGTACCCAGAGAGCTGTACATTATCCTTCTAGAGGATACTGGATAATAGATTTTTCTTTGCAAGTATCATTTCTCATGGATAGTAACTTGACTTATAAAAAAAGATTAGTTTTTTCTTCTTT
Organism: Lontra canadensis; assembly: GCF_010015895.1. Lineage (NCBI taxonomy): Eukaryota > Metazoa > Chordata > Mammalia > Carnivora > Mustelidae > Lontra > Lontra canadensis. Next base: position 14,473,108 of record NW_022631001.1, read on the forward strand.
TAGGAAGCCTGGCACTTTTCACATTGTGTTATAAATATTTGTGAGCAGGCTAGAATTCCCCTACAATATTATGGAGCTAGGAAGTGTGCCCTATATATATGGTTTATGTCCCTTTTGCACTAGATCAGATTCTTGCATCTAGTGCCCAATCAGTAAATGTCCATTGGATAAATAAATAGATTATATTACTGTCTTATCTAAAAGGACCATAGTTTTCACACTATATAGATATATAGGAACATGGATAGTTGAAATTGGGAGTGTTCCAGAAATTTTCAGATCTATGATTATACAACATGTAACATTGTCAAGAGTAGAATCAGATAGTAGTTGCAGGGTGTTTTGGGAACTAGGAAATCTATTAAAATACTATTAATTAAACATTTTCTGAAATGTTCATAGTCGTTACTATTCTCAGCTATAATTTCATTATTACTTTAGCAAATATGATTTATTTGTATGTATATGACTGTGATTGAAAGTAAATAACATAAGATCCTGGCTTAACATAAGAATAACCCTTTGTTTCTTATTTAAGGAGAGAAAGTTATTTTATTTTGACATTTATTATTGTCATCCTATACAACCTGATGAAAAGCGAATCAATGAATATAATACCAGATTTATACTAACAGGAAAACCTGAGTTCTCTTGTATAGACTCTGTAAGAGTGAGTCATATACTCAAAGCTTTTAATGCCTCAAGTCATTGAGGCATTTCTTAAAACTAATTTATTAAAGACATATATAATACAAAATCATCATGAGATTTCTTTAGAAAAAAGGATTTTTTTATTTAATTTTTTTTTGTAAACATATAATATATTTTTATCCCTAGGGGTACAGGTCTGTGAATCGCCAGGTTTACACACTTCACAGCACTCACCATAGCACATACCCTCCCCAATGTCCATAACCCACCCCCCAACCCCCCTCCCCCCATCAACCCTCAGTTTGTTTTGTGAGATTAAGAGTCACTTATGGTTTGTCCCCCTCCCAATCCCATCTTGTTTCATTTACTCTTCTCCTACCCCCTTAACCCCCATGTTGCATCTCCTCTCCCTCATATCAGGGAGATCATATGATAGTTGTCTTTCTCCGATTGACTTATTTCGCTAAGCATGATACCCTCTAGTTCCATCCACATCGTCGCAAATGGCAAGATTTCATTTCTTTTGATGGCTGCATAGTATTCCACTGTGTATATATACCACATCTTCTTTATCCATTCATCTGTTGATGGACATCTAGGTTCAGAAAAAAGGATTTTATTTATTTGAAAGAGAGAGTGAGAGAGAGAACATGAGAGGGTGGAGGGGATGTAGAGGGAGAGGGAGAAGCAGACTCCCTGCTGAGTAGGTAGCCCGATGATATGGAGCTTAATTCCAAGAACCTGGGATCATGACTTGAGACAAAGGCAGATGCTTAACCAACTGAACCACCCAGGTGCCCAGATATTTCTTTATAGTACTGGGATGTTAACTTCCAAATGTCCACTTGGCTCAGCTATAATACCCAGTTATTTAATTAAACACTAATCTAGATGTTTCTGAAGGTATTTTATACATGTGGTTCAGATCTATAACCAGTTGATTTTAAGTAAAGGAGATAAGTCTTGAGAATGTTGGTGAGCCTCATGCAATTAGCTGAAGGCCTGAAGAGCAAGAACTGTTTCCCAGAGAAGGAATGTTGCATCAGGACTGCAACACAGGGGCACCTGGGTGACTCAGTTAAGTGTCTGCCTGTGGCTCAGGTCATGATCCTGGGGTCCTGGAATGGAGCCCCGTGGCAGGCTCCTTGCTCATCGGGGAGCCTGCTTCCCCTGCTTGTACATGCACTCTCTCTGTCAAATAAATAAATAAATACATACATACATACATACATACATACTGCAGCACCAATCTTGTCTGACTTTCCAGCCTGCAGGTCTGCCCTATAGATTTTAGACTTGCCTGCCTCTACAGTTGCAAGAGTCAATTCCTTAAAATCAATCTCTTTTTCTCTGTCTCTCTAGAGAATGCTGCCTAATGTAAGCACCAGCTCATTTTAATAATAGGTAACACTTACATAATGCTTATTATATTCTAGGCAGTTATTAAGCATTTTACATATATTAAGTCATTTAATTCTCATAACAATTATACAGGAGAGGTATTACTGTTACTCTCTTTTTTATAGATGAATGAACAAAGATGCAGAAAGTTTAAATGATTTTTCCAAAGTCAAATAGCTAGTAAGTAGAAGAGCTGGGATTCAGTCCTAGGTAGTACATTTTCTAAAGCACCCTGCTATATAGTTTTCAAAAATAATAGATTGTGTTCCTGGATGCAAATGACAAGACAATATAGATCAAGAGCAGAACTTCATTTAGTTATTTTTCTTCTCTGTATGTGGTGGATTTGAGGTTCAAACTTGTACCATTATACATGCTAGTGTCCTATCATTAGCACTGTCATGAGCCTTTAACATTTATTAAGCCTATTAATGAAACCCACATTCTTACATGCACAATCTCACTTAATTCCCTCAATCCAGTGAAGTTTCTACTATATCTTTTACAATGTAGTAGACTCATTTTCTTTGACTCCACAATATGTAGTCTTGAGTCTCTCTGTCTCTTGGAGTATCCTGGAATCCTAAGAATTTTGAAGAAACTTATTGTTCAAATAGTCCAAGGACTTTTCCAAAGCAGGATGTTTTCTGTTGAATTCCATCTGATATTCATCCAATCTTATGTGCAATCTCTCTACCGTTGCAAAAGTCTGAGCAGGTCTTCTAAATGTTAGCTAGTATATTAAGGGCCAGATTAGATGTACTTTTTTAGTCAGTCTGAAGCAGAGAGTGGGGTAGGGCTGGAGTTTACAAGGAAGAAGTTGGAAATCAGGAGACCGAGTACAAGATGGAAACACAATTGCAACAAACAAGAAGTAGGCTTGCAAAAGAAAGGATCTATGTAGGACCTAGACTAGATTAAAGCAGTTGCTTCCTTGGGATACATTAACAGGGCAGCAGCTTCATGGCTGGAATGTCGGGTCATTTTAAAAGTATAGTATTGAGATAGAATTTACTGTTTCCATTATGGGTGTGTTCTAACTGTTTGAAATTTCTCCCATAGATGGAATAAAAGTATGCTTTCCTAAAATTCTACCTATTAATTGTAATTCTGCAACACAGGGCAAAATACTTCTTTTCCATCAGTTTGAAAGCCATCAATTATTCCCTTATTCTTCTCCCTGTCTTTCTTACCAAGTATTTATCTGATACGTACGCATCACATGGAGCTTTTTGAGAGACATTAGAAATTCCAGTTGTGTGTTATTTAAAACATTAAGTCAGAAAATAGGGTGATAAACAGTGAAGTATCTACTCTCATTGCAATGGTGCTAACTGAAAATTACTGGGATGAGGCTTTCTGAAAAAGAGATAAAAACAATTCAGTCATGTTTAGTGATGGCCCAGATATCTAAAATAAACTACCGCACTTTACTCATGAGGAACATGTCAGTAAAACAGAAAAAGAGCTCTGAGGAGCCAGAACCAATTCTACACTCTCTTATAAATTTGTCAGGATTAAGTAAAATAATGCAAATAAAGTACTTAGCGCATTGCTTGTCAGTAAATATTCAAAAAATGAAAATTATTAAATATAGGGAACAGTTGCTGTTGGCAAACACATTCATAAAACTAAGGAATGAAATCTGACAGCTTGATAGTAAAATAAGGCAGGAAAAGAAAAATAAAATGCAAAAAACAAATAGGAAAATACCAAAAGCACCATAGTCTGAGACCATTTTGTTTATGGTAAACTCACTGAAGTAATAAAGAAATAACAAAGGTTCAAAATAGTTTGAATTGTTTTAAGTGTGACTCCCTTCAGAGGAAAAGAATATGCATATTTTAGAAAGGCTTCCATGCAAAATAAAAACAAACATTTTATCCTAAAGGATTAAACTCTAAGATATGTGGAAAATTCCTCTTTTTAAAATAACTTGTTTCACACGGCTTCAGATAGCCAGGCGCTTATTTGGGTTGCTTTAGTTTGGTGTTACTGTGTGAAATTATTTGACAACATTCATTCAGCATATATTGATTAAATGCTTTGTACCAGGATCACTGGTGGTTATTCTAGGGGATAGAGAAATGAGTGAGACCATGAGGCCAGATCTTTGCCCTTTAGAAGGAAGACCCATATCTTAGGCACCCTTGAAGCTGGATTTCAAGTGCTAACATCGAAATGGATACAAAATTTTATGGGAGCACAGAACAGGTTTATTAAATATGAATTATGTAACTGCTGCCAAGAAAAATGAAAAAATATTATCTAGAATTGAAAGTTCTTGCTCTTTAGAACTCATAGTACATCACTAAATGGCTTTGTTTTCTAACATTTTGCTGGGACTCTGGTAAAATGACTCCCTATGGCAAATATTTCTTCATCAGCATTGATTGGTTCAAAGTAAAAGAAATATGTGCATAAAAAACACTTAAGTAGTCATTTCTTCACTCTATCAACAATTCTTCTTGAGTGCCTAGAGTTTCTACTCTGTGCCACATACTAGGGATACAGACATGAATGAGACTCCATTGAATCAGAGTGCTGCCATGGAAGGAACATAGTGCCATGGTGGAGCCAAGTGGGCTGGGGTGGGAATTCTGCTTCCCCTACTTACAGCAATGTGTTTGGAACATGCTCTTCTTACTCAGTACAATGAATATAGAAATATTTCTTTTGATAGTTGTTTGGAAGGTGGAATTGTATATGTCAAACACCTAATTTGTTTGGGTTTTGGCTGATTGTATGTGCTCAATAAATGGAAGCTATGTTAATGACAATGAAGTCCATAGTCCATTGGTGGGAGGCAGATATACGGGCCATAATATAATACAATGTCATAAAATAATAAGTGTGCAGATTTGCTGAGTAGGAAATGAAGGCTTCTCAGAACAGGTAACTTGAGAGAAGTCTTGCGTGGCATCCTTGCATAGGCACCAGGCTAATCTTCTCTGTTTTGTTCCAATTTTAGTATATGTGCTGCCCAAGCCAGCACTTGAGAGAAGTCTTGAAGTGGAGGCAGTAAACAGAGTGGGAGTAGTTTTGAGGATACAGAGTTACATTTGAAAGGCATGGCATCTGAGAGAGAGCATAACTACCCTCCCCCGAACCCCAGGAACTGCAAGAATCTCAGCATGGCTAGGACATAGTAGAGCATGGTGCAAGGTTAAGACTGGAGCATAGATAGGATCAGACTGTTAAGAATCTTGCATCGATCACTAAGGATTTAGGGAGTGGGAAGGCAAGAGAAAATTTTAAGTACAAAATAAAACAAATTCAATGGCAGTAGTTTGGACTGTTGGGAAACTATATCCATGAGATATAAAAGAAAGTACTTTCCTTGTGAAAAAGCCCGGTGGCAAATACTGATTTTAAGAGGGAAAGATGCCTAGCACCATGTAGTGTAAGAAGGAGCTGCGTTCTTGGAGTCGTTGGTAGATTCCATGTGGATAGAATGCTGCAATTTTGCCTTGGCTTTGGCTTTTTTAGCTAAAATGGAGCTATCAATAGCAGTGGCCATCAACAGTCATTATCTATGATGTTGGTGAATATAGTACAGCAAAGCTGAGTGCTAATCACATTCAGACAGAAATGTACCTAATGATAGAATATGACTGGCATCCCAAACACCTGTCTTGTTGATCAGTTTCCTCTTGTGGCAGCTGTCATACCCTTGAAGTTGCTTTGAAAGGAGAGATTCACAAATTAAAGAATAGACAAATAGACCCTGAGTTTCTAAATCGGGTTTCATCCCTAGGCTCTAGTTTGGTATCCTACTGAGGCAGCTAGTAGTATGGAGTTTGGAGCTCTTCTGCTTATACTGAGTCTAAGGCCTACATTAAAAGGCTGGCTGAACTACTTTTTTGGTATCTTTGTTTTAGGCCTTTATCCTTATATCAGCCCTTGAGATGTTATTGCTCTGATGATGACAAGAGGCAGGATTAGAGGGCACCTAAGGGAAAAATTGCCAAAGAAAAGGAAGTATTTCCCAAAAGGCCTATAACATCAAGCTTAAGTTGTACATTTTACGTCCTTTGTCCTGAGACTTGTCCCTGACTTTAGCTTGGTTTCTAAGGGCCAAGGGGGAAAGAAGAAGTCTTTCTCTCAAGATGGTGGAGATTATAGGAATTTTTTTTTTTAACTACACTGTATGTATGAAATGAGAGACTCTAAACATAGTGAATCCCCAAAGGAAAACTTCAAGAAGACTTTATTTTTTAAAGAAGTATTCTTTAAAAAAAATATTTATTCGAGAGAGAGCTAGAGAGCAAGAGAGAGGGCACATGTACAGGAGGCGGGAGAGGGAGAAACAGGTTCCCTGCTGAGCAGGGAGCCCAACATGGGCTCCATCCCAGGACCCTGGGATCATGACATGAGCCGAAGGCAGATGCTTAAACGACTGAGCCACCCAGGCACCCCAAGGGAGACTAAAAATAAAAAGACACACAACATTTGGATCCACTAACATTTAACTCCTTCCCTCTGCATCCCACCCCTACCATGGCTGATGTGGGTTGGGGTGTGACTGTGTCCAGTGTGAAGAGATTGATGTGTACCAGCCTCTGGTTCCCTCCCATCTAGAGATCAATGTAACAAAAAAGTGATGGTACCTACTTTATTCAATGCTGGTCAGATATTGTGGTACTTTTTGGAACCCTTAGGAAGAATAGAAGCAAAGTTGGGAGCATTTGAAAGAGAGAGACTAGGAGGCCAAGAGACACAAAACCATGTCCATCTCGTGCACAGAAATGTGTATGTTGAGGACAGAAATTGTATTTCATTCATCTCTATGTTCTATAGCAGAATGCCTGGCACAGGGTAGGAATTTAAGATTTTTTTAAAAAGATTTTACTTATTTATTTGACAGACAGAGATCACAAGTAGGCAGAGAGGCAGGCAGAGAGAGAGAGGGGGAAGCAGGCTCCCCGCTGAGCAGAGAGACCAATGTGGGGCTTCATCCCAGGACCCTGGGATCATGACCTGAGCCTAAGACAGAGGCTTTAACCCACTGAACCATCCAGGCGCCCCTTAAGAGATGTTTTAAATGCATAAATGAGTGAGGCAATGAATGACTACATATAAGGAATTTAGAATTTTCATTATTAGGGATGCATAAACCAAAAAATAATGATCATGGGGACAAGAGTGTCTTGACTTTTCATGTGGAAGAAGATCCTTAAAAGATAGATCTATAAGAAAGTGTTGAGGTCGTTTGGAGGCTGGAATAGGCCCAATGGAAGAAATACTCATCTAACAATCAATTTCATTATTTTGTAGTCATGGATATTCTATCTAAAAATTATCCATTAAAAGATAAGAAGTAAAACTCTGTTGACTGTGGTTACAGTTATACACAATATAAGGTAAAATAGAGATGCACCTGAGGGTGTATATTGTGTCAAGCTTATTTAACGATGTCACACGAATTCATCTCTTTAATTCTCAAAACTACCTATGATGTGGGTTCTATTATTATCCCCTTTTTAATAAATTAGGAATCTGTTTGTTTCCTGTTGCTGGGGCGTAGAGGGTAGGGATAGGATGGCTGGGTGATGGACATTGGGGAGGGTATGTGCTATCGTGAGTACTGTGAATTGTGTAAACTGATGATTCACAGACCTGTACCCCTGAAGCAAATAATACATTATATGTTAATAAAAAATAATAAATGAATCCTGGGCAAAATAACAGGCCAAAGTTCATATAGCTCTTGGTGGAATGAGGATTCAAACCCAGAAATACTTTTTCTAGGACCTGCAGTCAGATAAAGAAAGCAGAAAAACCAGAGAATCAGTTTTAGGCACCTTAGCACAGTATTCATTGATATATTCATTCATCAGTTAAAAAATATTGAAGAGTCTTCCTGTACTAGATAGTATGTTAGATACAGGGAATATATAAATGAATATAAAACATCTCATACCCTCAAGGGTTTATCTTCTCTGTAGCTGGGAATGTGTCAGATGTGCCTTAAAAAATGAAGGAAAAGACTAATATGAATTTTTTAAATAGTCTACAATTGCTGGTCAGGAATTGTAGGAGAGGGTGAGACAGAGAGGGCATATGGTGAGAGGGGCTGAGAAGGGAGCCAAATAGACTTCTCAGTGTGGAGATGAGTCAGGGTCAAGCAAGAAGGTCTGGGACCTAAGCTGGCTGTAGTCTTGGTAGCACCCCAAGACAAACAGAAGTGTTGTGTGAAATCCACAGTAGAATCTGGAGGATCCAAGGAAGTTTTCTTGGGAGGGCTGGCTGAATTGTCCATGGTTGACATGGTGGAACTAGGCTCAAACCGAGGGATCAGAGCTGTGACAGAACCTTAAAGGAGGCAGAATGAACTAGCTGATTTTGAATTCCAGGTTTGCCCTATGTCAGGTGTATAATCTTTACTCTCTGTGACCATTCAGTTTCTTCTCTGTAAAATAGATTGTAATATTTACATCAAAAGATAGTTGGGAGAGATTAAATGAGATTAAATGCAGACAAAACATAACACTTTGCCTGAACAAAGTAGGTACTTAATAAAGTTAGTTCCCTTCTTCAGTGTTCGTGGTTGAGGAAGGGCAGAGCTTGAGCCTCCCCTTTCCCCTGTGGATCCTTGCTGATCCTAAAGAGCTTCTGGCCCTTTATTAACTCACATTTTGTATAGGTTCCATAAAAATCAGACCTTCAAATCGAATACAACTTCGAATTGAAACAACGAAGAGCTTTGGGGAGGAAAAATTATTGATCTTTAATTATTTTCTCTTAGATGAACTCTTTCAGAACTGTTACCTGGGACATCCCTATAAACATTAAAATGTACAGCTGGGTGTCCACTTATCTTAAAAGTCAGTTCAGTAAGGGCATATTGAGATTCATTGTGGTGAATCCAGATGCTCAGGGCTTTACATTCTGACAGTAAAGTCACATATTCTAAGAAATAACATTTCAGTTTTTTGAATTTTGTTCCTTAAGTGGAATATTAGATCTGATATATTGGCTTGAATATTTTCCTAAAAATGTATTTGAGACAGCCATTTCTTGATTTACTGATTTCTGTCACTTAAACATTACTTACACAAATAATAGCAAATACCCACAAGATTATGGTTTTTCAATTCCAGTTTTAAAAGGTTAAGAATGGTAGAGAGACACATTTTGAATAGGCGAGTCAAATAATCTGTATCCATTATTTGTATAGCAGGAAAAGATGTTAGGATAATGCATTTGCCATAGAAGAAAGCAATGAAAGGCCACAAATTGCATATTACTCTAAATTTGTTCCTTTGATATATGTTTTTTAAAAAGGGGTAAGATGCTCCTTTGGTAATGTGAAAGAGGCAGGCGAAACCTCCTCTAACACAGTTTGTGACCCCACCACAGTATCAGTTCCTGGGTCCTCAGATTAAAAGGGCATAGTCAAGATTTTCTACAGAGCTGGGTTCTAGCAATTTGAAACCTCATTTGGATCCTGACTTAGTAATATATTATCTTGTGAACTTTGGTAAGTTTCTTAATCTCTGCAACCCTTCAATTTCCTCATTTGTAAAGCTCTTCGAATGATAATATATGGGAACATGGTTTATAAACTTAAAACCTCTATAGTACTGTTGTTTTAATCTTCTGGAAGTGTTCTTTTCCTGGGAAGGTGGTAAACCCAGCCAAAGCTTTGAAAGAGACCTTGTATAATATAAGATGGCATTGTTCATCTACTACCTCATTGCTGTACAAAAGATTTAGGTCCTTATTGCCTAAATATTTCTATGATAATGTCTCAGGAGTGCATATACAGAATCGCAAGCTCCTTCATCCCTCTCATTGTTAGCCTTATAAAAAGGTTTTACTGCATTATTTAAAAATTTGAATCACATTTTTGTCAATGGGAAGTCTGATGAATTGTAAATAACCTTTCTCATGGACACATTTTTATTGCATTTATGTAGTTTATCTAGTTACAGAAATCCTCCAAATATAAAAATCCAGCATTAATCCTCAAATGTCTGCTATTTTGCTTTTTATAAATAGCTATATCATGTTTTCTTTCTCCATACACTTCTATCTAGGAGCATGTATTTCTAAGTGTAACTCATTTCACATTATTTTGAACAGATTTCATTTGACCAAGAAATATTAGCCCTCTTAGGTTGGATGTGCACATTTGCATGCCAATAAATGGGATATGATTTTTACCTCATGGCTATTTTCATAGCAGTGATGATTTTGGGTTCCCAGAACTATGTAAATGTGTCTGGATGGCCCAGGATCCACTTTTTATATCATTAAGCATAATAAAATTACTCATTCACTCTATATAGCATGCATCAATCTTTATCTTACATCAATAAATGCTAACATCATTTTATTCCTTTCTTTACTGTTTTGTCCTCTCATTTCTAAATTTAGCTCACATGTACATTGTTTCCATTTTTTAATTTCAGCCTAAATAATTTATTGTCAAGCATTTTTTCGCCTATTTAATCACCTGAAGAATTTTGAGTTAGGCTTCTGTACTCATTCAGATAATTATAAATTCTTTCATGTTAGGGAGCTTATCTGAATACAGATTTTTATGGCCTTTCTTTTCTTTTCTTTCCCTTCCCTTCCTCTTTCTTTCTTCCTTTGTCTCTTTCTTTCTTCTTTTAACCAATATTTCCATTTAGTAATATAAGGTGACATTCTTTCTATGTCAACAAGAACATGATTGTTCTGGTGCTTTTAGTTTTTTGGTTATATCATAGACAGTGCCACAAGAGGTCATTCTTAATGGTGTGCAGTTTCAAGACTTTACATACTGTCACACTGATATATGTGTCCCTATGTTTATTGCAGCCTTATTTACAATTCCACAAGGCAATAAGAACACATGCTAGAGTGCAGGGACAGATCCAAGATCAATCTTAAGAGGCTGAGCCAGGAATCAAAGCAAAGAACTAGAACATTCTACAGTAGTCCAGATGAATTTGGACATTTCCTTGTAGGAGGACTTCATTTCTTTTTTTTTTTTTTTTTAAATATTTTATTTATTTATTTGACAGAGAGAAATCACAAGTAGGCAGAGAGGCAGGCAGAGAGAGGAGGAAGCAGGCTCCCTGCCAAGCAGAGAGCCTGATGCGGGACTCAATCCCAGCACCCTGAGATCATGACCTGAGCTGAAGGCAGAGGCTTAACCCACTGAGCCACCCAGGCGCCCAGGAGGACTTCATTTCTTAAGCCACTGAGAACCTCTGTTATTTTAGGCAGCTATGGGCTGAATTACATCTCCTCCAAAATTCATATTTTGAAGCCTTTACAGTGTGATGTTGTTGGGAGATGGGGTCTTTGAGAGGTAATTAAGCTTAGTTCAGGTCATGAGAGTGAGGCATTCATGTTGAGATTAGGGTCCTTATAAGAGACATTGGAGAGCTCCCTTTGCCTCTTCTCTCTCTCTCTCCACCATGCTAGGAGATAATGAAAAGACGGCAATCTGCCAAGAAGTAAGTTTTCTGCCCTGGAGAACTGAACCAGCCAAGAAGTACTCAATCTTAGATTTCCCAGCCTCCAGAATTGTGAAAAATAAGTTCCTGTTCTTTAACTGACTCAAAAAGATACATGCACCCTCCTGTTCAGCACAGCATTATTTACAGTAGCCTAGATATGGAAATAACCCAAGGGTCCATCCATAGATGAATGGATAAAGAAGATATGGTAACATATATACAATGCAGTATTAGCCACAAGAGAAGAGTAAGATCTTACCATTTGCAATGATACAGATGGAACTAGAGAGTATAATACTAAGTGAAATAAGTCAGTCAGAGAAAGACAAATAGCACATGATTTAACTCATATGTGGAATTTATGAAACCAAAAAAAGAAAAAAGACACACACACACACACACACACCAGACTCAAATACAGAGAACAAACTGGTGGTTGTCAGAGGGCAAGTGAGTAGAAGGATGGGTGGAGTAGAGACAGGGGATTAAACATACATTTTTCTTTCTATCTCTTAATCTGCCCAGGATTATTATTATAGCAAATAATAATATTGGGACTATTTTTTTTTTTACTTCTAATGTACTGGGACTATTAATGGCAATAATATACCAGACCTGAAAAAGAAAAAAAAATCAAAACCAAAGCACACACATGCAGAAGAAGAAAAAGATAATACACTAGATTTTTCACTTAAGGCTTTAATTAAAAAAAAAAATGGCCAAAGAATGTAAAGCACCTTCCTTAAATACTCTTTTTTCACTGAAGTTGCTGATAATATTCCTGAAAATTATTTTCACCTCTTTTGATCATCACTGACCTCAGCTATAGAATAGCTGGATCAGATTTCCAGGTTCCCTGGTTGTAAAGGTATAACACAGTTCCTTCCTCCCTCCCTCCCTCCCTTCCTTCCTTCCTTTCCTCCCCTCTTCCTTCCTTCCTCTCTCTCTTTCTTTCTTTTTTATATTTTCTCTTTGTATTTCTTTCTGTCTACTTCAAGCAGTGAACAAATATAATTTTAAACTTAACCTATAATAAAAAGATCATATGGATGGTTAATTAGACATCATTTAAATTTAGAAGTATGAGATATGTTTGCATCCTGAATTTTTTATATTGCTCTTCAGGTGTACTTAGGATCTACTAATTTAAACTGCCCTCTGAAAATTAAATATATGGAATTTTAAATAAAAATTATTTATTTATTATTATTAAATAATATTATTCAATATATTATTATATATGCTTATATTTAATATATTATATCATATAAAATGTAATACATATATTTATATTTAATATATTATTAAATTAGATTATTAATTAAAATTTATTTAAATGTTTAAGCATTTTAAAGAATATATAGCATTCTCTAATGCTGCTTATACATAATCATCTACATGTCTGTGAATGTGTTGGGTTTGAATATCTACATGTATGTTTGTGTGTGTGTATAATTTCCTTTGTAAGAGTTAATTGTGGTGAACATCAGGGGTTCCTGGGTGCTTCATTGGTTAAGAATCTTCCTTTGGCTCAGGTCATGATCCCAGGGTCCTGGTATTGAGCCCCATCTTGGGCTACCTGCTCAGCAGGCCTCTCCCATTCCCCTGCTTGTGTTCCCTCTCTCACTGTCTCTCTCTCTCTGTCAAATAAATAAATAAAATCTTTTAAAAAAATGTGAACATCAAAGTAGAATTAAAACACTGGTAAACATTAGAAATTAAAATACTGGTGTGATATCAATGGAGTTAAATAGGAATCCTTTTAATTATAAAACTACAAAAATGTATATTGTCAATTTCCCTTTAAGTACTATGTTATAGGAAATGTATTTCAGATACTTAAGGACTGTAGTAGATAACTTGTGCAAAAAAGTAGTTATTTAATATAATTTTAGTTTTTTCTGATTCAATTTTGTAAAATTGTGCTAACTAAATAACATGTAAGCAATTATAATTATTAGAAACATAAATGACTGATGTTGGAGAAAAAAATTTCTTCAACAATACACTGTGTCAAGATTCCTGTGAAATCATGCAGGCAAGAAATCATGTAGGCAGAGTTAAATACTTCCAGCTTTTCAACTATTATGTCACTTTTATCCTGTTTTCTTTTTATAACTTTTTTCTAATAATAACGTAATATATGTTTAATGTTGAATACTTAGCAAATATAAATATGCCTAAATTAAAAACAGAATGAAAAAGCAAATCATTAATAATACCATTACACAAGGTAAACACTGGGATTTTTATAGAACATTTTTCTAATATTTTCCTCTGTAATCTTAAGCCTATTTTTTTTAACAAAATTGGTTCATGCACATATTGTTCTGTAGTCTGTTTTTTTTTAAGATTTTATTTATTTTTGTAGTCTGTTTTTAACGTAGTACTATTACAGATCATTTTCCTTTTTTCTGATAATTTTCCATTTTGATAAACATTCTCCACATGATTTTTTTAAAGAAGATTTTATTTATTTATTTGTCAGAGAGGGAGAGACAGAGAGAGAGCATGAGGAGGGGGAGCGGCAAGCAGAGGGAAAAGCAGGCTCCCTGCTGAGAAAGGAGCCTGATGTGGAAATCTATCCCAGTGCCCTGGGATCATGACCTGAGCTAAAGGTCCTGGGATCATGACCTGAACTGAAGGCAGACACTTAATTGACTCAGCCCCCAGTACCCTTCATGTATATAAATTTAGTTTTGTCACATATGTTGTTGTTTCCTTAACTCCTAGGAGTGGAATTTTTGGGTCAACCACCTCTTTTATTTTTACTCCCATAACTGTACATATTGTACCATTTCTCTCAGATTTTAAAAATAAGCTACTCTAATTTCCATATTCTTATTCTTCTTAGATAGTTCTTTATCAGTGCTGACTGACTGGCAGACAATACCCAAGTTCTGTGTCCAGCTTTTGTGCTGAATAAAACTGCAAATACCTGTGAATTTGCTTTCATCATTGGACATTTGACCCTTTTAGATCAGCAGTGCTGAGGTTAGGAACTTTATGATTTCAGTGGTGAAAAAAATGTATCAGGGAAAACATTAACAAATGTAAGGATATTTTATGTTTTTATGTTCCGTAGTAGATGATAGAAAGATAAGGTTTTGAATAAATCAAGAAACTAGGCCTCAAGAAGCAAGAAAAATCTCAAATAAACAACCTAACTTTATACTTAGGGGAGCTAGAAGAAGGACAACAAACAAAACCCAAAAGCAAGAGAAGGAAGAAAATAATAATAATAATAAAGAGTAGAGCAGAAATAAATGATAAAGAAACTTACATACCAACACCACAGAAATACAAAGGATTATAAGAGAATATTATGAAAAATTATATGCTAACAAATTGGAAAACCTAGAAAAAAATGAATAAATTCCTAGGAACTCATAACTTAACAAACTGAAGACAATTTTAGGGGTCCTCATAGGGATTAGAGGAAACTCATCTAAGAGAATGATCCTGAAGTTTAAAGTTCATTAGCTTTGCTAATCATGTCTTTGATTATTGCTCTTACCACTTGTAATTGTAGTTAACTATTTATATTTTTCTATTGTTAAACTGTAAGCTCCATTATCTGCTCACCATTGTATCTTCAAATGCCTGAATGAGGACTGGATAAATAATACTTTATTTTGTATGGAAGAATAGAGTCAGTATGAGATTGCCCCTCCACAATTGGGCAGTGAATTTAAAGCATGTGATCTCAAGGTAAGTGCATGTGTAACTTTTTAAGGGTTAATTTCATCATCATTTTATTTAAAAATCAGTGCATTAATTGACTACAAATTTTGAAATAGGTGTATGGCTATGATAGCTTGCCAAGCAGAATAAATATGTATAAAATACAAATTATGCATTAAACTAAACTAAGTGACTGATATCTGGCAGACAATAAATGTTTGATCAGTGATTGTATAAAACTGATATGCAGCAAAAAAATAAAGAGAATGGAAACATAGTTATCCCTATATATATATATCCCTTATATCCCATCTAAGCATAGTTATATGCTGAGCAGGGAGCCCTGATGCAGTGTTGGGTCCCAGGACCCTGGGATGCTTAACCAACTGAGTCACCTAGGCATCCCTTTCATATTCCTTTTCATAATGGTTATGTCTAGTCCTACCTTTGGGACTCTATGCAAACATCTTGTGTTAGCCCTTTAGTACTTCATTTTAGCATTTGTGAACATAAAATTCCTGTGCTAAACCAGACATTGAACTGTTACAGTATTGGGAAACTTTTCACAAGTCCAGATGTCTGTTCTCTATGTTGCCTAACATTCTGCCCATTTTAGCCAGCTCAGGCTGCAATAACAAAATATTCTAAACTGGGTGTCTTAAACAACAGGATTTTGATACTTAAAATTTTTTTTTGAGGTATAATTGACATACAGTATTGGTTTCAGGTGTACAATATGATTCAATACTTGTATATATGGTGAAATGATTACCACACTAAGCCTGTTAATATCTGTCACCATACATAATTTAAAAATTTTTTCTTGTGATGAGAATGTTTAAGATCTACTCTCTTGACTTTCAAATATGCAATACAGTATTATTAACTAATCTGCTTTGTGTTATATCACCATGACTTATTTATTTTATAACCGGAAGTTTGATTCCTTTTACCCATCTCACCCACTGCCCCACTACCCACTTCTGGCAACTGCCAATATGTTCTCTGTGTCTAGGAGCTTGTTTTATTTTTGTTTTTAAGTTCCCACATATAAGTGAGATCATGTGGTATTTGTCTTTCTTCTATTTATTTCACTTAGCATTCCCTCAAGATCCATCCATCATGTTGCAAATGGCAATAGTTCATTTATTTTTTATGGCTGAATAACATTACATGTATGTGTGTATACACACACACACAACACATTTTGTTTATCCATTCATCTATGGATGGACACTTGCACTATTTCCATATCTTGGCTATTGTAAATAATCCTGTGCTGAACAGGAGGGTGCATATATCTTTTTAAGTTAGTTAAAGGGCAGGAATTTGATTTTCGTAATTCTAGAGGCTGGGAAGTCCAAGAGTGAGGTACAGGCTGATTCACTTCCTGTAGGATAGGTTTACAGCTTCATACATGGCCACCTTCTCCCTGTGTTTTAACACGTTGGAGACAGGGATGGGGAGAGGGAGCTCTACAATGTCTCTTGTAAGGACACTAATTCCATCATGAAGACCCCACTCTTAGGACCTCAGCTAAGCCCAATTACCACTCAAGGACCCCATTTCCAGATATCTTCACATGGAGTGGGGGGGTCGTGTCTTCAAAATATGAATTTGGGGGACATTGTTCAGTCCATAGCTCTGCTGAAAATAATATAGGTTCTCAGTTGCTTAAGAAATGAGGTCCTAATACAAGGAAATGTGCAAATTCATCTGGACTACTGAAGAATATTCTAGTTCTTTGCTTTGGTTCCTAGTTTAGTCCCCAGGATTTGATCTTGGATTTGTACCTGGACTCCAGCTTGTGTTCTGTATTGTAGATGTGGTGTCAAAGATAAATATAGTTGGGTATATTAAAGTGGTGAAAACAGATTTTGATCTGAATCTACTGACTGTAGGGATGCAGTGAATGAGGGGAGGGGGAGAGCAGGGGGCTCAGCAGAGTCAGAGAAGTGAAAAGTTACAAAGGGTTGATTGTATAAACATGATTAGGCCAGCTATATTTGCTAGCTGGCAGTTGTTGGAATTAGCATTCTATCCCTCCACAAAGACTGAGAGATCAGAGGCCCTATGCTTTCTGATGATTACATTTCAGAGTAATGATTTTCAGGTCTATGAGAAAGACATTTCTAAGTTGTAAAGGATACATATTCATAACTATAAGTCCTTTTTAGTAAATGCTCTAAGAAAGGGAATTCAGAAGCCTATATTAGGCGTTGGCTAGAAGAAATTAAATTCTCCTGGCAGTGCTGTGCTTCTCAGGCAGGCATTTTAATGGAGGAGAGTGGTCAATAGGGGGCTAGAGTCATCCTAATTACATGGCGTTATGCTGCCAGGAGCCAGGCTAGAATTTGGTCAGAACTCTTAGTGCAGTGTTTTGGATGGAGTTGTTATGGGCTGAGAGTTCTACAGTTCCCATGGTGTCTCTGTATTTTTGATAAATGACTTCAGTCCATCTTTCAATGTGCTTTTGGCATCCACATTGCGTTCTTTCAGGCCTCTGACCTCTGTCCATTCCTTTCCAACTGTCCTACTTCTGTCTCACCACTGTCAACTCACAAGGAGCCTACTCCATTACATAAGTCAACATAGAATACTCATAAAGCAGATTTTAACCTTATAAGAAAAGTATTCATTTATAAGACAGTGGATGTATATATATGTGTGTATATATACACATACACACACATATAATATAATGTAATGTATATATAATATATAATATATGTATACAAATACATATATACTCAGAGAGGAAGGTATAGAGAGTTATCCAGTATATCCTCTGCCCTCACCAGGGATAGCCTTCCCCACTGTCAACATCCCTCATGAGAGTGTAACATTTGTTACAATTAATGAACCTACAGAGATATATCATAATCATCCAAAGTTCATAGTTTACATTAGGTTCAATCTGGGTGTACATTCTGTGGGTTTGGACAAATGTATAATGATATCTACCCATCATTATATGTATTCATGTATCCATTATTCATCCTTACAGGGCAGTTTCACTATCCTAAAAATGCTATGTGCTCTGCCTATTCATCCCCTCAAAATGTACAAACCCTGGCAACCATTGACCTTTTTATTGTCTCTATAGTTTTTCTTTTTCCAGAATGTCATACAGTTGAATCATACAGTATGTAGTCTTTACAGATTGGCTTCTTTCATTTAGTAATATTCACTTACAGTTCTTTTATGCCTGTTCATGGTGTGACAGCTCATTTCTTTTTAGTGCTGAATAATATTCCATTGTCTGGATGTACCATAGTCCAACACTATTTCTTAAGCTGCATCTGTTATCACAAGTATTTCTCAAGGTCAAAGTAGTAGTTGATTAACGTGCAGTCGTAATTAGTTTTTAGTTTCATGATACATGACCATCATATCTGGTATGTCTGAAAAAGTTACACATTGTCCCCCCAAAAATGTAAGACATTCAGAAATAAAGAAATAAAGGGGCACCTGGGTGACTAAGTCAGTAAAGTGGCTGCCTTCAGCTCAGGGGATGCTCTCAGGGTCCTGGGATGGAGCCCCACATCTGGCTCCCTGCTCAGCCGGGAGCCTGCTTCTCCCTCTGCCTCTGCTCCTCCCTCCTGCTTATGCTGTCTCTCTCACAAATAAATAAATAAAATTAAAAAAAATAATAGTAATTCCTAATAGAATTAGTCAGAACTAAGTCATTTATAAAAAAGTGTAGTTTATTTCCAAAATTTATTGAAGAAACTTTTTTTTTAAGATTTTATTTATTTATTTGACAGACCAAGATCACAAGCAGGCAGAGAGACAGGCAGAGGGAAAGGAAGGGAAGCAGGCTCCCTGCTGAGCGGAGAGCCTGATGTGGGGTTCTATCCCAGGACCCTGGGATCATGACCTGAGCCGAAGGCGGAGGCTTTAACCCACTGAACCACCCAGATGCCCCTTGAAGAAACTTTAAAAAAAAAAAGTATGGTGGCGAAACTCTTTAAAAATATCTAGATTTCTATTGACTCTTAAATTAATTTTACTGAATATGCTTGCAATTTTGAAATATCCTCCAATATGATTGCTCAACCTGTGTACTACAAAGCATTCCTAAATTTTTTCCCTAGTCCAAATCTGTGGTTCTTTGGTACTTTCGTACTTTGGTTACCTGACTATCCTTAAGCCCTCCAGTGAGGCCATAGGAATTAGGCAAAATGATCCTGGAACTGCATATTCTCAAATTTGGTAATTATTCTTTGCCTGACCTTTTGGCATTCTCACATCTTAGCACATCTTCATATCTTTCCCTATTTGGACTTAGTTACCTTGTTCCCAACTGCCTGCCTGCCTGCCTGTAATGGAATGATCATCTCCACTGATCACGTCCACTAGAGATTTTTGTCTCTTTCTTCTTACTCATACCACCACCTCCAACCCTCATTTACACCCCCTCATCTCAGACTGCATCCTCTCTACTCTGTAGCTGTGATTACAAGCTGCTACACCCTAACTTGTATCTGTGAAACATGGCTGGCCAGCAGGAGGGCCAGAAATTTTCTACTAATTTTGAAGCATATCTTTATATCTTCTGTTTTTTAAACTTTTTCTAAAGCCTTTTCAAAGGTGTTATACACAACTGATGAATTACTGAATACTACATCTGAAACTTATGATATCCTATATGTTGGCTAATTAAATTTAAATAAAAAAACCCTTAATTTCAAATAATTTGTTATGTTGAGAATGTTTAACTGAACCAAGTCAAGAATATTAACATAATACAACTTTAAAATAATTAGTTTTAACATGCTTTCCAAGAGTGGCCACAACAAAAAGGTGTGGACATGCTGCCATCAGGCCTAAATGATGAGACAGTGAAAACACCATCAGAGGCTTTGCCATTACCTAAGTAAGCCACTGAGCAAATAGGCCTCAGTTCCCTTGGTTGTAAAATGGCATAATATCACTTTTCTTTGCCATCTCACACAGTCTGGTGAGATACTGAGAATGAAAGTGCTTTGAGAAGCAAAATGTGATGCATAGATCTGAGGAATGATGACTATGCATCTGGTCTACCTTTCTAGGGTGGAATGACAGGGAGTACACTAGCAATAATATATAGAAGGTTGTCATCTGGGATCAGAGAAATGAAATAAATAAGGTCTTAAGCTTCTTTAGGGTGGCATGTTGCAGAAAATGATGAATGTTGTCAAGACAATTGAATTTGGAAGGGGACCAAAGCAGCGATCGAAAAATGTGGCTTGAGTTGCTGAGACATTGAAATACAAGGACCAACAGAAATATCTAATATAATATACATAGTCCTGTGATTTAAGAAGATGATGAGCTAGTCTATATATTAATGTTCCTACTGAGGATATCAAGCAGTCTTTGATCTCTTTGTCAAACATGGAAAATCAGACTTCTGGGGAGATGGAAAATATTTTTCTATAAGTTCCCTGGCTATCCCTTGTCTCTGAAATAAGGGCAGCCTTTGGGTGTGAGTAGGGAAAGATTGTACTCCCTTGGAAGGTTTGGAAAGATACTTTGTCACCTAAAGTCTAACATTGAGAAAAATTGAATAAATGAAACAGTGAAAAATGCTAAGAAAAAAAGAGGCAGGAAGAGCATGGGAAGTGTCTGGGTAATTTTGGATAGAAAGACCAAGAAGGACCCACTATGAAGATTATATATGATTAAAGATCTAAAGGATGTTTCTATGGTCAATAAATAAATCATGTTTTATTCCTTCTCTGCTAGCTCCACTGACCTCAGGCTCTGGAGGAGGTTGATGGATGCAACAGCAGTAGATTTATCATTTAGTCACATAGCATTATAAACAAATGAAAATAATTTTATTTCTATTCCTTAACTATCTCTTCTGCTAATATTTTCCCAGATGGTACTGAAATGAAAGAACTACCATTACTCTATATTTAGGATGAATGGGATAAACTTGTGCACAGTGATTTAAGAACAGTATGTGATGAAAGCTGAACTTTTTTTTTTTGTAAGTTGATTTCATTATAAACTGAGATAGAAGAAATTAGAATAAATATTTTTTGATTTGAACATTAAATTTCATTAGGATATAATGTGTTCTTTGTTTTTTCAGTGACTGACACATGTTAAACATGAAGTTTAGAAAAGGTTCTGGAATACTATTCTAGTGGGTTCCCTGGCAAAGGCAGAGTGCTCTTAAGTTATACTAAAAGTCTGGTTATTGCATACTATTGAGCAGATACATATGTTAGTTATTGTTATCTTTACTTTTTTTGTTATCTTTACTTCTATCTTCAGAGTGGGTATAGACTCATGTTCACATTGGTATATAACTATAGAAATACAAGTATATAATTAGACAACTACACTATAATTATGCAACTATAATACAATTATATGACTACTATCAAATACAACTGTTCTCATGAAGACACATCATAAATTTAGTTAATGAGAATGATTCTCCATTGTATTCACTCAGAACACCATGTTTGCCTTATTTTTTCCAGTAGATAAAACTAGATAATATATAGGAGAGAGAAAGAGTGAGAGGATAAGGGAAAGGGGGAGAGAGAGACAGAGAAAGAGAGAGAGAGAGAGAGGAAATGGAGAGAAATATTTATAAAATGCTAACATTTGGGAAATCTGCATGAAGTGTATATGAGAATTTCTTATATTATTTTTTGCTATGTTTCTGTAAGTATGATATTATTAAAAAATTTAAAAATGACTTTACTTTACCCTCACCTTTTATTGATAGATGGATAGTTTTGGTTATAGAATTCAAGGTTCATTTTCCTCAGAAATAAATGACTTTGCTGCACTGTTTTCTCTTATACACTGAAGCTAGTCTGTTGTTTGTTTCTGAGTAAACCTGGAATTCTATTACCATTTCATTATTTGTTTCTTGGATATTTATTTGTATCTTTGTTACTTATTTACTACTTATTTATTGAGTTCTTAAACATTTGCCTGCTCTTGCAGGCATTCAAAATGGATCCATTAGCAAACCAGATAAAGGTTCCTGCCATCTGGAGTTCACATTCTACTAGCAAGGTAGCTGATAGGTAAGGGTAGACAAAATAAAAATAATAAATGAATTATATAGTTTGTTAGATAAGGGAAAAAGTAGAGTAGATAAGGGTGATCAAGATTGAAGTAGGAGTGGTTTGCAGTTTTAAATGTGATAGCGTAGGCATCATAGATAATATGAAAATTGAGCAATACTGAAGCAGGTGAAAGAATTACTTGTCTGGATATTTAGGAGAAGAGTTGCACAGAGGGAATGACCAAGCTAAAAGTCCTAAGGAATATGCTTTTGGTGTTTAGGAAAAGCAGAGAGGACAGTGAAGCTGGACTGGAGTAGAGAGAGGCAGAGCAGTAGAGTATAGAAGGTGAGGTTAGAGAGGTAATGGAGAGTCAGATCATCTGGGTTTGTTTCTATTTTTTTTTTCACTAATTTGACTTTTGTTCTTAATGAATGGGTATTTGTTACTAAGTGTTGCAAAAGAGTGACATGGTCTACCATATAGTAAAAGGATTGGTCAGCTGCTGTGTGGAGAATAGTTTGTAGAGGCAAGAGTAAATACAGTAGACCAGGCAGGAGGCCATTGCATAATTCAGGTGGAAAATGTTTTGGGACAGACCAGGTTGGTTGCAATGGAAGAAATAAGAAGTGTTAGGATTCTCAATATATTTTGAAGGTAAAGCCTCATCGTTTCCTGGCAGCTTAGCTGTGACATATAAAAGAAAGCAAAAAATGAAGAACGTCTTCAGGGTTTCCATTAGGAGCAATGACAAGAAAGAATGGACATCAGTTGGTGTGGAGGAAGCTATGAGCTGAGCAAGTTTGGAGGTTGGGAAGATCTAGCATTCGACTTTTTATAAGCTGATCATGATACATAGCCAAGTGGAGATTTTTTTTAAAGTTTTATTTATTTATTTGACAGAGAGAGAGATAGCAAGTAGGCAGAGAGGCAGGCAGAGAGAGAGGTGGGGGAGAAGCAGGCCCCCCACTGAGCAGAGAGCCCAATGCTGGGCTCAATCTCAGGACGCTGGGATCATGAACTGAGCCGATGGCAGAGGCTTAATGCACTGAGCCACCCAGGTGCCCCCCAAGTGGAGATGTTAAAAATATAGTTAGATATACCCAAATTATTATGAGTTATTCTGAAGCCATTTTCACTCCCTTCTTGATGCCCTATTTTTATCTCTGAAATCTTGAATCTTGTCCTTACTGTAGGCTTCTGCTATCTCAGAATGATGAATGAATGAGTACATTTATTAACTTACCATTTGACTAGCAGAAGGAAATTTTGGAAACATAATTTTACCTGACTCAAAACCCCCAGGCTTATCTATGATGCCATGCTGCAGGCTTTTTAAAGAAAATTTTATTTATGTATTTGAGAGAAAGAAAGAGAGATAGAGGGAGAGAGTGCACAAGCAGGGGGAGCAGCAGGCAAAGGGTGAAACAGGCTCCCCACTGAGCAAGGAGCCACACGTGGGATCCCAGGACCCTGGGATCGTGACCTGAGCCTATCCAAAGGCAGATGCTTAACTGACTGAGCCTCCCAGGTGTTCCAGGCTTTTCAGGACAAATAGCAGGAGTGAATGGATTGGATCCTGTGGGAAAGGTTTTACTAAAGGTCCCTTGTGATAGATGAGAAATTGTTCAGTGATCAACATTTGGATAACCAGCAGGAGTGCTGATTACTCTTAATCTAATGCAATACAACTATCATGATACAGTGTTTAATTTCACCGAACCCACTGAACCATATTACTTATTTGATGGCTCTGTTAAATAAACAGTTTAGCAGAGATTTCCTGGCATACACTTATTTATCTCTGATCATTGGCCTATGTAATAATTTAACTGGAGCTGTTTCTTGAGTACTATATCCAAACACATGTCATTTTAGTATAACTAATAGATATTTATTTTTGCTGCCAAAAACAAAGGCACCAATAGCAACCTAACTATGATTATCATTTCCTTCCTCTGGCCATTGACACAAATGCATTACACCACCCCATTATGGTTGCCCATTCATTTCACAGCTATAAGCAGTGACACATACATTTTTTTTTTTAACCACAGATGTTGATTTCCATATTGTTGCCCCGGTGCATAAACACTTCCCTTGTATATCATTGCTGGGTGAATATCTAAAAGAAATGTTCAGGCCTCAGTAGAAATAATATAGTGTGGAAACTTAGGTAGGCATCTCTCTTGGGTTAGAGAAATAGACTGTTTTTTTATGAACCATCTAGATTCATAACTATCTAAAGCTGAAAGACACCTGAGAAAATGTGGGAGGGGAAAGAAACTAACATTTTAGGAGCATTCATATATAAATGATGCTGTGCAAGGTACTTTACATATATTATTTCATTGAAATACCAGAGCATCTCTAAGAAAGAAGTGATAATAACTTAATGCTGAAGGTAAGGACACCAAGACCAAAATGGTTAAGAAATTGAGCTAAGAACCATATAGTAAGAAAGTAAGAGACCTGAGATTCTGTTCTAGCTTGTCTTCCATATCACTCTGTCTCTCGATTCTCTCATTTTAGAAATGAGGACAATATTTAGATATATTTACTGAGTTTTTCAAGGTCAGGTAGGTGGTTTATGGCAGAGCTGGGATTAGAAACCAGAATCCAGAATCTCTCTGGATTCTTTTATAGTATTCTATCTCCCTAGAAAGGGCCATAATTCACAGTACTTAGAATTTAACTATATTTTAAAATTATAGGAAGTTCACAATTTGATTTTTCCATGGAAATAAATGTTTGTAGCTTTCAAAGAATAAGTAAGTGAAATTATTGAACAACTTAACACTATTCATACAATTTTTGCCTGTTTCAGGCACATGTCTCTTTTCTCTTAGACTTTGTGGTAACACTTGTCTTATGTGTTGTTAAGGCCTATTGCTGCATTGAGCCCTTTAGATAGGAGACTGAGGGCTAAAGAGTGTAAGTGACTTCCCCAAGGAGACACAGATGCTTAATAAGTGATGAGCTGCCATCAAAGAAGAGAACAATGGTAATGTGACCAGAGCAGGGGTTTGTAGTGAAATATTTCTAACTTTAAGTAGAAATATTATTTATTCCTTCAATCTAGAATTATCTACTAAATGTCAACTATATACCACATCCTATATAGGTCTGGGGATGTAAAAATGAATGAAATAGAATTTTGAATTTAAGAAGCTCAATATCTAGTCATAATAAAAAAAAAAAAACATAGGCAAGTAAATAAGCAATAGCAGTTCTGAATCTTGTTCCTGGCAAAATAAAAAAATAATGTAGGCTTCTGCCTTCCTCAAAGTCAACTGTGGATGGAAACCCATGAGGTAATGAAGAGTTCTGTGAAATCTATGGGGTAGACAGGTACTTGTTTGAATAGATTGTTGATCTGGCTGGAGCTGAGGCTGGAGATTGACCAGTGAAGCTGTGAGAGATTAAATTAGCAAAAGAAAGCAGTTTGAAATCTGCTCTTGATTCTCCTCTACCTTTGTCTTGAGAGACCCAATACCTGACTGCTCACCATGGGTATTATTGATAACTAGACTTTAGACTGCTGGTACCCACGTCCTCGGAGTGGGGCTTGTCTAGTCTGGGGCAGTGCTTAGATACCCACAGCAGGAATAACAACTCATAGGCCAATATAATGAGACATCTAAGGACCATAACCACTTGAAAAAGAAAAAAGACAATAACTATAAAGTATATATACCATTTAACTCAGGGCTCTTAGAACAGCAGGATAAAGATTTTATATAAGCATAAAAATCTATCACAAAGAATAAACTACAGATGGCCAACAGATAAATGAAAAGGGACTCAACATCACTAATCATCAGGGAAATGCAAATCAAGACTACTATTAAGATTTCACCTCATTACATGACTGGATTAGAATGGTTATTATCAAAAAGATAAGAAAAAAAGTGTTGGTGAGGGTGTGGAGAAAAGGGAGCCCTTGTGTACTGTTTGTGGGAACGTAAATTGGTGCAGCCACTATGGAAAACAGTATCGAGATTTCTTGAAAAACTAAAATTAGAACTACCATATGATCTAGCAATTCCTCTCTTGAGTATTTATCTGAAGGAAATACAAACACTAACTTGTAAAGATATTTGTACCTCATGTTCATAGCAGTATTATTTATAATAGCCAAGAAATGGAAACAGCCTAAGTGTCCATTGATAGGTGAATGGATAAGAGGATGTAACTAACTCTCTCTCTGTCTCTCCTGCAGAGGAATATTATTCAGCCATAAAAAGAAGGAAATCCTTCATGTGTGACAACATAGATGGCCCTTGAGAGCATTATGCTAAATGAAACCAGACAGAGAAAGACAAATATTGTACGATTTCCCTTACATGTTGAATTTGAAAAAACAAAACAAAAAAACCTCAGAATGCCACCACGCTCACAGATATAGAGAACAGATGGGTGTTTTTCAGGGTTGGGGGTGGGTGTGGGTGAAATGGGTGAAGGGAGTCAAAGGTACCAACTTCCAGTTATAAAGTAAGTCATGGGGATGTAATGTAGAGCATGGTGACTATAGTCAATAATACCGTATTGCGTATTTGAATGTTACTAAAAAATAGAGCTACCCTATAACCTAGCAACTGAACTACTGGGTATATACCCCAAAGATACAGACATAGTAAAGAAGGGGCACATGTACCCCAATGTTCATAGCAGCAATGTCGACAATAGCCAAACTATGGAAGGAGCAGAGATGCCCTTCAACAGATGAATGGATAAGGAAGATGTGGTCCATCTATACAATGGAATATTACTCAGCCATCAGAAAGAATGAATACCCACCATTTGCATCGATGTAGATGGAACTGGAGGGGATTATGGTAAGTGAAGTAAGACAAGCAGAGAAAGAAGATTATCATATTTTTTCACTCAGATGTGGAACATAATCAATAGAGCAGAGGACCACAGGGGAAGGCAGAGAAAACTGAAGGGAAGAAATCAGAGACGAAGACAAACCATAAAAGACTCTGGACTCTGGGAAACAAACTGAGGGTTACAAAGGGGAAGGAGGTGGGGAAATGGGGTAACTGGGTGTGATAGGTATTAAGGAGGGCATGTGTTGTGATGAGTACTGGGTGTTATACACAACTGATGAATCATTGAACATTACATCAAAATCTAATGATGTACTATATGCTGGCTAACTGAATATGATAAAAAAATTAAAAATAATAAGAAAAAATTTTGGTAACTACAAGTTTTGACAGATTTTTAGCTAGACTTATTTTGGTGATCATTTTGTAATATATTGTATAGCTGAAACTATAGGTCAATTATATTTCAACAGAAAAGAATCACCTAAGATATTGGAATTTAAAGAAAATGAAATAATTTTAAAAATCCAGATCTTTGGTATAATAAATATACTATTTGAAATACAGAACATAATAAATGGGATAAATAATGAAATCGATACAGCTGAAAGACAGGTGAGGAACCTGAAAGCAAAGTGAAATTCTTTAAGGAAAGCAAGGAAGGGTAAATATATAGACTATATAAATAAAAATTAAAAGAAGTAGAGTATAGAAATTGAAGTGCCAACATTTGGATGATAGGAGCATAAAGATGAGAATTAAAAATATAATCTTGAGACTGTAATGGAGGTAGAGTTCACAGAACTAAGAATTAAGAAAAAAAAATTTAAGAAAAATGACTAAGCTAAGGGTAATGGGCCTAAAACACCAGACTGAAAAGATAAAGACTCACATCAAGAAACATAATAGAAAATATTAATACTATAAGACACAAAAAGAAGTTTATAAAATAATACAAAAGGAAAAGAACAGACCATATTTATAGGAATAAGACTCAAAATGATTTCAGAGTTGTCAGCAACACTGGTTGGAAGAAGATGGTGGTTTAATATTTTTAAAGTTTGGAAGGAAAAAGATTTTGACCTGGGGGTCAAGAAGTTACTTGTCTGTAATTCAGTTCTCTTCCTATCATGGAGGGGGGTGGCATGTTGTTTGGACAGTGGCAGGTGGCCTAATCTGATATGTATATAATCTTGCTGATTACTGACTTTCTGATAAATAGACATAAGAATATTTGCCTAGGAGAAGAATCCTTATATATGGATTTTCAATGTTTCTGGGTTAGGATTACTTATAATAAATAAATTTGTAATCTATGGATTAATGACAGATGGCTCCCAAGAAAATGGTCATGTAATCTATACAACTACCTAGGGTAAAATCCATGTTTTGTAACCTAAAAGTGTGTGAGGTAATTCACAAACCTTAGTCAGAGACCTCATCTGTTAAGCTGTATAGAATATCTAATGAAAGAAGGAAGGGTTTGAAGAACTGTATGGGATGTTATAGATCTCTTCCTGATTTACTTGTGTCTCTTGATTGCTTCCAACCTTTAAGTTATTAGCAGAGCTTGATATCAGAGAAGATCTTAGAGTCATGTGACACTGATTTGATAGTCTGTTCTTTTTTTTTAATGTTAGCGCAAAATTTAGAATTTTGTATCCAACCAAATCATCAAAAGCATAGAAAGGAATGCCCCTAAATCTGATAAGGTTCATCTTAAACACATACACACAGACACATACCCCATTAAACTAAATTGAAGAATGTAAGAAGTATTCTCTGTAAAATTAGAGTTGAGAATTGAAACAAGGATGGCCACTATCCTCAGTTCAAGTTAGCAATGTAAGGAAGCCCCTACTTAATATCTAAAACAATGAGCAGAAGTTAAAGGCCTAAGGATTGAAAAAGAGGAAGTAAAGACCAACATTTCTAGTAGATTATATGATTGTATATTCTTAACCACTCCAGAAAAACTGATAAACAAATAATAAAAATAATGGAGTTTAGCAAGGAGTTAGTATAAAATCATTAAACAAGAATCAATTATATATATCTAAACATTAGTAACAAATAATTAATAAACAAACTTGTCCTACATATGGAAAATTAAAGTTAGTTCCTTATCCATGATGCACAAAAATCAATTGCCCATGGAGAAAAGACTTAAATAACAAAAACAAACTTTTAAAATGTTAACTTTATATATATTTAAGTACATATGTATAGTTAAGTAACAATGATATTCTTCTACCAAGAGGAGCTGTATATGTATATAGTTCTACTATTGGAGATAGGGAATAATTTCTTAAAATACAAAAAGAACTAACCATATGGAAAAAGTGATAAATTTGACTTCAGATTTCAAAATATAAAATATGAAAATTATTCATCAAGTCATTTTAAGAAGGTGAAAAACCAAGTTATAAATTGAAATGTCTGCAATATGCATAATCAACATAAGATTTATTTTATAAATATTTAATGAACAACATCAATAAATATCAACACAGATGAGGAAACACATGTGGCTAATTAGCCTATAAAGAAATATTTAACTTTATTGGAATCAAGGAAAAGAAAATGAGACTAGGATAAAATACTATTTTATATCTATTTAGGTGGGAACAAATAGAAATGCTGACAATACCAAGTGGAAAAGATGTGGTGTAGTGGTATCTCATATATTGCTAGTGGGCGCATGAATTGGCATAGCAAATCAGTTTGGCATTTTGTCATACATTGAACATTTGCATATCCTATGAGCCATCAATTCTAGTTCTACGTATATACTCTAGAGAAACTCTTGCAAATTTTGTACAGGAAACCTGTAGAGGAATGTTTATAGCATGTTCACATTAATAAAAACCCAGAAATAGCCTAAATATGCATTTATAGAAGAATGGATAGTGATATGTTCATGCAAGGATACACATAGTATTCAAAGAGGAAAAACCATAGCACAAGCAAAAATTCAGATCAACTTTAATATTGAGTGGAAAAGGAAGTCCCAGAAGATTATGTAAGTAGGATAGCTTTTTATAGAGTAAGAAAACATGAAACCTCCAATATATACTTTTTCTCAGAATATATATGATATAAAAAATATTATATATATGTATACATGCATGCATGTATACATATATAAATAAAATGACTGGATAACTATCCACATATAAATACACACTTATGCATGTAGAAAGCCAAGAAAAGCCACCATATAATTAGGGTAGTGGTCAAGAGAGTGCTATTCAGTAGTATTCAGGGGATGGGATTGTGAAAAGCCCCAAAGGTATATGGAAGTTATTGTCTTTTTCTAGCGTCTACTTCAGATGATGGTTTTGCCAATATTATATTACTAAAGAGAAAGGAAAGAATAGAAGAGGGCCATGCAAAGACCAGGGATGAGAGTGTGTCATGAACCAATGATTATAATCAATCTAATTTTGAGTTCTTGAATTACACACATATGCCCAAATCTAAAATATAATGGTATCTGCTATGATTTGGGTAGGTACAGCAATGCAGTGTTTAATACCAAATGGATAAAAGGAAGAATTTGGAATTAACTTCCCAAAGAAGAGGATGTCTGGGCTATTGATAAATAACTTTTATTAAGTATGATAAGGTACTATGTCAGGTACTGTGCTAGGCCTTTGATGTGTGTTGACTCATTTAATCCTCACGATAACAGATAACATTATCACATTTATTTTAACATAACAAATAATTTAACAATGTCACACAACTAACAAGTGGCAGTTATTCTATGAGACAATTATTTACTCCCACATGCATGGCACTATCACTGTGCTTATGAGACTCTATTTTAATTTCTGCCTTCCTCATCAAAGGTTAAGGCCCTTGATGGTATAACCCATGTCTTATTGTTTATTTCCAGACCTAGGACAAAGTATAGATCATATTATTTGTTAATTAAGTGCTCATTGAATGAAAATGAATGAATGAACATGGTTTCTGTCTCTAAAAATATTACAGTCTTTTATCTAGTGGGCAAATGGGGAGCAAGATAGTATAGTGCAAGATATTTACCTCCTGAGAAATATGCACAAAGGTCATGACCCATTGTGGGGAAATCATGAAATTTCTTAGAAGAGTAATATCTTAAGGAGCCATAATCAGTATTCAGTCTGGACAAATCTTTTGTTTTGGGAAAGGGTAAAAATGATGCCAAGTAGGTCAGCAACTCAAAATTAGCCAGCTAAGGCTATTGATCTGATAGGTGCTTATATAGATGGGGCATCAGAGAGATAAAAAAGAAAGGGTTCAAAGTAGAATAATAAAATACCATGAACTTTCTAATATAATATATAGTAGAGAAACATATTAGATTACAGAGGGTTAATTGCAGGAGGATGATATTGAGGGAGTAGAAAGCACAGTGGTGGCAGGGGCCCATGTGGTAGTGGGCATCAAAGCTTCTAGCCATCAAGACTGCTTGACGTTCACAGTGTTGTGAAGGTCTAATTAAATCAAGACTCTGATAGCACAGAAGAATGATGAAGGTATTTCTCATCTTGAATTCCCTGGCCATCATTTTTCCCCTGGGTCAGGTCATTTTGGAGAGAACTCATCAGTACCTAACATAATGAGCAATTGTACATACAGATTAAATTTCCCTTTACTAGGTAATGAGAAAAAACAAACAAACCAGTATAACACGGAGATTAAGAATGTGGATTCTAGAGTCAGACTGTTTAAATTCAAAATCTAATTTTATCACTTGTTAGTCATGTGACATTGTTACTTAAATTATATGTATGTGTTAAGATAAATGTGATAATATTTCCTGGTATGAAGAGTAAGTGAGTCAATACACTTTAAATGCTTGGAACAGAGCCTGACACATAGATTGTGCAAAATAAAAGTTTTCTATCAATAGCCTGGACATCCTTATCTTTAGGAAGTTAATTCCAGATCCTTCCCTTCATCCATTTGGGATTAAATGCTGCTTTGCTTAAAAAAAATGCTGGTTTGTTGTACTCTTGTAACAACTTATACCTACCCATATCATTTATAACTCCTGTATATTTATACCTGTATCATTTATAATGGTTATAACTACCATAACTATTTATACTACCCATATCAAAAATAATTGCTATCACTTTAAATTTGTGCATATCTGTGTGATTAAAGCACCTAAAATTATATTGATTATAATTATTGGTTCATGACACTCTCATTTTTGTCTTTGCATGGCCCTCTTATTCCTTCCTTTCTCGTTAGTCTCAGAGAAATCTTCCTAGAGGGGACAGCTTTGCTTCTGTGGATTTTGGAATCTCAGTTTCTTCATTTGTAAATGTGCATGGCAGTAAGACTCTTGTGTAGTTATTTGAGGTTTAATTAAGAACGTATTTAACCCATCTGAAGCATAGTTTGTGTTATGGCTGAATTGTTTCCCCTCCAAATCTCTCATTTTGAAGTCCTAATCTCTAGTCCTAATCTTTGGTACCACAGAATGGGACTGTATTTGAAGATAGGGTCTTTAAAGGGATAATTAAGTTAAAATGAGGATGTTAGGTTGGGCATAATCTAATCTGACTGATATAACAAGAGGATATTACAACATGCAGAGTGATAAGAGGCCTGCACGGGTACAGAAGAAGTGCCATAGAAAGAGGCAGGAAGAAGGTGGCCATTTACACGCCAAAGAGAAACTTTAGAGGCAACCTACCCTGCTTTCATCTTGATCTTAGACTTCTAGCCTCCAGAAATGTGAGAAAATGAATTCCTGTTGTGTAAGCCTCCTACTCTATCTCATTTTGTTATGGAAGTTCTAGCAAACTAGTACAGTTGGCACTCAATGAATGGCAGCTTTTTGTTTGTTTGTTTTGTTTTGTTTTTAAACTTTCGTACTGGGTTTGGTGCCAGTCAGCCTTGGTTGAGATTCTCTGATTTTTAGTTTCTTCATGTGTAAAGTGCAGTGAATATTATCTGTCTTATCTTTTGTTGTGAGGATTATAAATGAGTAATACATACAAAGATTTTAGAATAGGGAATTGTGATTTTTTTTGTAAGTCTCCGCATGTTTGCCTGATCCTTCCTTTATCCTGACTACAAAAGTGTTAAAAACACAAGTCATTGAGATTATATTTGTGTGTATATATATCTATATCTATATATTTCTTTTTTAAATTAAGTTTTTGATTTTAATTCCAGTATAGTTAACATGCAGTCTTTACCTAGTGCTTTCATATACTGAAAAAGCCTCCTGACTTTTGTCACTACTGTCAGTCAGTGTCTCATACAATATATTTTATACATAGCTCTGGACTGGATTTCCAGAAGTACGTCTTTATTTTACTGTTTAACAGCGTTCAGTGGCTCACACTAACGATGAAATAATTTCTCTATTGTCTACTTAGGCACTCAAACCTTTAAAAAATTTAGATCCTAACTGCCTTTTCAGACTTACTTCCTATAACTCTGCTCCCCACTCCAAATCCTCCTATTTATATTACTCATAAATGCTTTTAAGTTCTAGTAAGTACTTAGGTTAGCTTATGTTGTCTCTTCTCTTCCAAACATAGTTTTTCCTGCTTCTATGGTTTGGTCCATACTTCTCCTTCTACCTGCAAATTTTTTTCTATGTTTATTTACCCCTATTAAAATTGTAATCATTCATTATGTCTCAGTTGGGCTTGTGGAGTTTTCCTTAATAATTTCAAACAAAAAAAAATGAGTTCTGCTTGCACTTCTAAACTTTCATCACTGCAGTCATTAACTTTAAAGAGTTGTTGCTTGGATGGATGCATAGTTATACGGATGGATGGATGCATGAAAGGAGGAATGAAAGGACACAGACACACATTATAGGCATACCTGTTTTTCTATCAACTTAACAAGATCATTTTGATATGGTAGTTACATTAGGAAGCACTTAAAAATTCTGATTGCTATGAAAAATTGTACACTTTTGAAATGAGTTATTAATTGTAATGAGTGATTTAATGACTTATTTAAATTTTTTTTCCCTTTATCACCATTTCTACTTAAATAACCTAGTCAGAATTGATTTAGTAACTATTGCATCTACATTATTACATGCCCCAATACATGAGTTGAAATTGAAAATTTATTTTAAAGATTGTCTTCATTAAAACTACTGAGATGAACATGTTGTTAGACTTCCCTAATATTTGTGAAACTGAATGAGTAGTTAGATAGATAGATGCATTTATAGTAACATTATAATTTTCTTTTCTGACAGGGACATCGGTAAGGTTAATTAGTGCCTGTAATGATTTTTTCCCCTTGATTAAAAGACACTATGCAAATACAGAGTACAGAATAAAGAATTCTATTAAAACCACAAAGCTTATATTGTCAGTGGCTATAGATGAATTTTAAAAGTTTGTTCCAGAAGAGAGAGAATCTAAAATTATTTCTAGCCCTGAAGCATGGTTTCCAGCTGAACGCCTTAACCCAAAGTATTATAATGAACATGTTTTCATTCAGATGAGACAACATTTAGTAGATAGAATTATGAACTTAAGACTCTATTGGACAGACAGAAAGTATGGGGAACAAATATCTATTTCTCCTCTTCTAGTACCCACAGGTGCTCCACTTGTTTACTAAAAAATGGGAGTGTACCTGGGTGGCTCAGTGGGTTAAAGACTCTGCCTTCGGCTCAGCTCATGATCTCAGGGTCCTGGGACCAAGCCCCACATCAGGCTCTCTGCTCAGCAGGGAGCCTGCTTCCCCCCTCTCTCTCTGCCAACTTTTGATCTCTCTCTGTCAAATAAATAAATAAAATCTTAAAAAATTTTAAAAAAATGAACATGATGTGCTTCCTATCCCACTGATATCATGTGCATGACTAAACCCACAAGTTAAACCATCTGACATAGGAAGGACCTGCCCTTACACTGTATGATGTGTATTTGGCTCTCAAAATTTCACTCTCATCAGCCTATACTGAGAGATAATAAATACTTTTGCTGTGCATGCTATCTCATGGCTCCTTTCCAATAGCATTAGAAGTAGACAGCATAGAATACCATTATGCTTTGCAGATGTTGGGAGGTTCAGGAGGAAGATAATGTCTTATTTTGCCTGGGATGCTATAATAGAATATCACTGAAGGGTGATTTAAACAACAAACATTTACTTCCCACAGCTCTGGAGGGTGGGAAGTCTAAGATCACAATGAAAGCCTTCTTCCTTGTTTTTAGATGGTCATCTCCTTATTACATGCTGGAGAACAGAGAAATCAGAAAAAAAGCTCTATTCTGTCTTTTTTTAAAAATAAGACTGCTAATTCCATCACGAGGCCTCCATCCTCATGTTCTAACCCCAAGGGCCCTATCTGTAGATATCAGCACCTTGGAATTAAGAGTTTCAACATATGAACTTTGGGGGTATACATTGTTCAGGCCATTGCATAAAGCTAACATTTTCTGAGCCTCTGTTGTATTACAGTACTTGAATTTGTATTTTGTTAACTTGAGAAGCTCTCACTGACATTATATTAGGCATCTTCGTTATGAAGAGTAGCTTCCTCTATCATAGCACTTATTTTTCTGTATTATAATCAGTCATTTAATTGTCTATTTTCCCTACTAGTGGGTAAGCTCTTGAGGGCAAGGAACATGCCTATCTTGTTAATTTCTGTATTCCCCAGCCCATTGTTTGGCACATAGTAGGAGTTCAATTAGTATTGTTAAAGAATGAAAAATTTATAATCTTACTTAATCTTCTCATTAACACTCCTGACCTCTCTGTACTTTACAATGGCAAAACTAATTGCCCTCAGGATTGTAATGAAAATCAAATTAAAGATACCTCTAGATTACGATGGCATATATTAACTGCAGCAAAGACTTTCCCTTTCCTAATACTTAATTACATGAGCAAAAATATAGTTAAAGCTACTCAGCACTCAGATACAGACACAGACACACAGAACCGCACCCCCCCCAAAAAAAACCCTACCACCAAAGAAAGGGTTGCACTCTAAAGCAACAACCTTGAAAAATTAGTGGCCAAGGAAAGAAACTAAAGGTTTTAGAGTAGAATATAGGAGTGTGGTATAGTTTGGCTTCTAGGGGCATCTAACCTTCTTCCCCAGGGTCATACCCATATCATTCTCCTTATCTAGTAAAAATTTAACTAGTAAGTGAAGGCTATTGGAAGTAGCTGTTGGAGGAGAAATGGATAAAATGAAGTAAATCTTGACACTGGCTTTCTTTGTGGAACATGAAGGATCCTAAGGCGATCCCTTCTCCAACTAGCTCTGCCAGAGGGGTATAGATGTTTATTAAGAAATGACTCCCCATCTGGGTCTGAGGGGCAAAGATGCTGATGTGCCAGGCTTGGAAGGCCAGACTTGTCTGGGAGGAAAAATAAAGCTTCATAAATGTTAAATAAATAAATAAATAAATAAATAATAAATAAAATATAACATTATGATTTGGAAGAGTCAATCCTAGAATAAGATGTTTAACAAAATCTCAGAAGACAGTGTAGTCACTTTTACTCCAAAGACTTTATATATGCTTAGTCTTTCTTCTACCACTTTTATTCCCCCCAAAGAAGAAATATCCAGACCTGAAACTGTAGCTAGGGGCAGGAATGGTAGGGAATAGCTCCAAGAAATCACCCACATTATATCAGAGCAAAGACAATGACAAAGCAGAATGCCCCTTTTTTCTTATGAGGAAAAGAAAACAAAAACAAAAACACATATGGTGTTGGGAAAATTGGACAGCCACATGCAGAAAAATGAAATTGGATCATTTCCTTACACCACACACAAAAATAGACTCAAAATGGATGAAGGACCTCAGTGTGAGAAAGGAATCCATCAAAATCCTTGAGGAGAACACAGGCAGCAACCTCTTCGACCTCAGCCACAGCAACATCTTCCTAGGAACATCGCCCAAGGCAAGGGAAGCAAGGGCAAAAATGAATTATTGGGATTTTATCAAGATCAAAAGCTTTTGCACAGCAAAGGAAACAGTTAACAAAACCAAAAGACAACTGACAGAATGGGAGAAGATATTTGCAAACGACATATCAGATAAAGGGCTAGTGTCCAGAATCTATAAAGAACTTAGCAAACTCAACACCCAAAGAACAAATAATCCAATCAAGAAATGGGCAGAAGACATGAACAGACATTTCTGCAAAGAAGACATCCAGATGGCCAACAGACACATGAAAAAGTGCTCCATATCACTCGGCATCAGGGAAATACAAATCAAAACCACAATGAGATACCACCTCACACCAGTCAGAATGGCTAAAATTAACAAGTCAGGAAATGACAGATGCTGGCGAGGATGCGGAGAAAGGGGAACCCTCCTACACTGTTGGTGGGAATGCAAGCTGGTGAAACCACTCTGGAAAACAGCATGGTGGTTCCTCAAAATGTTGAAAATAGAACTACCCTATGACCCAGCAATTGCACTACTGGGTATTTACCCTAAAGATGCAAACGTAGTGATCCGAAGGGGCACGTGCACCCGAATGTTTATAGCAGCAATGTCTATAATAGCCAAACTATGGAAAGAACCTAGATGTCCATCAACAGACGAATGGATAAAGAAGATGTGGTATATATACACAATGGAATACTATGCAGCCATCAAAAGAAATGAAATCTTGCCATTTGCGACGACGTGGATGGAACTAGAGGGTATCATGCTTAGCGAAATAAGTCAATCAGAGAAAGACAACTATCATATGATCTCCCTGATATGAGGGAGAGGAGATGCAACATGGGGGTTAAGGGGATAGGAGAAGAGTAAATGAAGCAAGATGGGATTGGGAGGGAGATAAACCATAAGTGACTCTTAATCTCACAAAACAAACTGAGGGTTGCTGCGGGGAGGGGGTTGGGAGAGGGGGGGTGGGATTATTATGGACATTGGGGAGGGTATGTGCTATGGTGAGTGTGGTGAAGTGTGTAAACCTGGCGATTCACAGACCTGTATCCCTGGGGGAAAAATATATGTTTATAAAAAATAAAATAAAAAAAAAACACATAGTAATCTTCTCCACTATTACAACAAAAAGAAATTAAAGTTATTAAAAGATAAAAAATCAACATAAAATTAAACTTAACTCATGGGTAGAAAGAAATTTATGCTGTATAGAATCAAAATCTTTCTTTCTTTTTTTTTTTTTTAAAGATTTTATTTATTTACTTGACAGACAGATCACAAGCAGGCAGATAGGCAGGCAGAGAGAGGGGGCGAAGCAGGCTCCCTGCCGAGCAGAGAGCCTGATGCGGGGCTCGATCCCAGGACCCTGAGATCATGACCTGAGCTGAAGGTTACACCACTGAGCCACCCAGGTGCCCCATAGAATCAAAATCTTTCAAATGGAGTTTCCATTTTACCCTTCTTTTATTTAGAGACATTATGATGCCTTTCTCAGGTGTCAAGTCATCTTGGTCACCGAAAAAAGAATATTAATATTTGGAAATCCTAATGTCTGCAAAGTATCATTAATTAAGGCCCCATGAACCTGTGATAGGGCTTCCTGTACTTCTGGCTCTTTAACTTATTTCTACTATGGAAAAATCAAGGTAATTAGTTTTGTCTCATATTGCCATGTTCTGAATTCTCCATCTTTCTATACCAAGAGGGAGATGGTGAGAGTAATGTCAACTTCTGTTCAATGACTTCACTACTTCTATCCCTTTCATATTATAAAAAATAAATAGCTACTGTAAGAGAAAAGCAAAGAAAGGATCCATAGGAAATATTGTATTAGTACTTAGTTTATCCAGATAACACACTGATGAAAATGCTCCATTTGTTTTTCTGCTTGTCTCTGTGTGTGTGTGTGTGTGTGTGTGTGTGTGTGTGTGTGTCTGTCTGTCTGTCTATCTATCCATTTACTTTGAATGAAGAAGTGAGATATTGTCATGGAAAGGTGTATTTATACCCCTGTTTGAATTAAAAAATAAAGTTAGGCTTTTGATCTGGAAGAAAGTAAATATGATTTACTGATGGTTTGATAATAACTCATTTTGTCAAATAGGTTATTTTGTGAACATTTTTCATAAAGTAAGCTAATTTGACTCTAAGATTTTGATGAAAATGTAAGTTCAAAAGATATATTGTTTAGAAGTGATACAATAATGAGTATCAGACTTACTTTTGTTTTATAAATAACTATAAAACTGGAGCAAAGTCACAAAGCAAGTGTTTTGGGGTGTATTAGGCAACAGATAATACAAGATTGTGATCTCTGAAGAAGTAAAATACACCAGGGTAGTTTTATCTGTATCTTATCTTTCTGCCTGGCAGAGAGGAAAAAATTTAAGGGTGGAAGAAAGTGATATTGGAACTTACTGATGCTGAAGTGGCTAGAATTTGCAGGAAAAAAAAAAAAAATAAAAAAATAAAAAAATAAATAAAATCCTTAAAAAAGTTTTCTACCATGTTTGCTGCTCTGATTATTCACATGCATGTCTTTCATGGAAATGTCTTTCATGTGAAAACTCCTTTCCTCACTAGCAACCTTCTTATTCCTCCTACAGGGAATCACTCAGGTACAAAGCAAGTCTCACAAGTCCCTCTTGGTGATCTCCTCATATTTAACCCTTTACTAGTTAGTCATTCAATAAATGTTTATTGAGCTTTTACTATGTACTGGGCCCTGAGCTTTTACTATGTTCTAGGCCTTGAGGATATAACAATGAATTAAATTCCTCCTGAGAGATAGGGGATGGAGAATAGCAAATAAATAAACAAATAAATGCAGAGTATGCCAGGCAGTGATAAATGCAATATAAAAAAAATAAAAATAGGATTTGGAAAATGTCATCAAGGAGTGGTAAGTAAGGCATCTCTGTAATATCATTTTTTAAAGTTAGAAAGAGTGAGGTCACACTTTCAGGTAACTGGAAGAAGATCATTCAGGGTAGAACTTGTAAAAGTGCTGAATGAATCAGGAGTACATAAGCTAACTGTGTGAAATAGATAAGAGTGTGGCTAGAGGAGAATGAGAGGGACAGAGTAGTAGCAGAGGAGGCCACAGAAGTAGTGTGGATTTTCATTATGTAGGTTTGTGAATGCTTCTACATGGACTTGGATTTTTTTTCTTTCCCTGAATGAGATGGGAAGCTATTGGAGGGAGTTT
The DNA here is from genome assembly GCF_010015895.1 of Lontra canadensis. Lineage (NCBI taxonomy): Eukaryota > Metazoa > Chordata > Mammalia > Carnivora > Mustelidae > Lontra > Lontra canadensis. The sequence goes on from NW_022631001.1 coordinate 14,513,272, forward strand.
TAAGGAGAGAAGTAAGATTATTTGACATATTCTATGGCATCTCTCTGGTTGCAGTGTAGACATTGACATTCTTATCCCTTAAGGTAACTAAAAAGATTATGCAAGGCAGATGAAAATACTTGCTGACTTTTTGGCACATCTTCAGTACTAGATTTGTGTTAGTGGTTTTATGTGCCCTGTTAGTGATCCTTTGAGCTATTCAGAAAGATCTTTGACATTCACCTATTGAAATATTGTTTTTAAATATTCATATATCCTATGAGTGACTAAGAAGATAATCATTATTTATTTTTACAATTAATGGAAAAACAAAAATATCCATTAAACCTACAATAGGAATACTTATAATAATTTTTTCTTCATTAAAATTTCTTTTTCTTAGCTTCAGATTAAAGACAGATGGTCTTTGTTTATAACTTTGTTGATATCTACTTACAGCTTAGCTTATCATCTCACTTGGCTTCAGGATTTCTGGTAATATTTTCAAATGATTATCACTAGGCTGACCCAGCAACCTTATTTTATACATGCTTTTTCTGTTTTATTCCAGTTTCTAGCTTTGCCTTTGGTCTTCTGTGATAAGGCAGGCATTGGGAATGGGTTTTACTTGCAATCATTCCCCCTCTAACTCTCCTCCCTGACACCATTCTGTCTTTTTCGGCAGCTTCCGAAAGAAGCCAAGATATCTAAATGTAACATTGGCTAAGAAGATTTAAGATTCACCAAAGAATTTTAACTCTGATGTACATGCTTCTTATTTTTTAACTATCACAGGCAAGTCCTCAGTTGATAACTCCACTACGAAAGTCTTTGGTGTAAGTTTTCTTTTCTTTTTTTTCAGTAGGGGAGCAGAAATAGGTTACAATCTGGGAAGTTTTCAGAATTTCACATCATGAGATGAAGATTTTCAGTACTCAAAAACAATAGTATCCTCTTTTTTTTCCCATTGTATTTAATTTGAATTCACTTTAAAAGACTCATTCTTTCCTATACATCATGCCTCCTTGTTTGTTATGTTACCAATTCTTCCCATGTGCCTACTCCCTTTGCAATCTTTTGTGTTCATTGTATATTCATTCACTTTCTGTTACTGTGTCTCAATGTTTTGTCCTAAGCATTCAAGTATGAAACTTAGGTGAATCACTGAATTTTTCATAAATACATTGTTAGTCTTCTTGTTGATTTATTTGTTGTGAATGATTATTCATGACATGTAGGTTTGTCTTACAACCTTCCTCTTATTTTTGGCATTTATCCATCCATTCAGCCTTCCATCCATCCAGCCAGCCAGCCAAATAGCCATCCATCCAGCCAGCTGTCACCCATCTAACAAATATGCTCTTTGGTTTTACTAAAAGCCAAGCACTGGGCTATGAAATTTGATACCAAAAAACGAATAATAATTTTAGATTTTCAATAAATATTTGTGTTTTGATTAGTGTTAAAACAATTTATTGAATCCATTGAAACTTAGTTTTGATAATATTTCTATCTTTATTTATTCACATATGAATTCATTCAATCTGATCCTAGGTAATACTCCTGGGTAATACTCATTCAGATTGAATGAATTGAATGAATACTCCTAGGTATTACCTAACAGTTTGTTGAAAATGCAGTTTCCCAAGATCCAGCACAGGCTTATGAAGTCAGGATTTGATTTTAACCAGACATCCAGGTGAATTGAAAGCATAGTAAAATTTTAGAAACATGGACTTAGAGTAAGAATAACCTGGCAGCTGAAGAAAGTAGACAAATCATTTTAAATGGAGGAATGACCACATGGAAAGGCATAAGACATGGAGACTATTTGTTCTGTTAAATCTTAAGGTGCATCAGTGAGGAGAAGGGATAGGAATTTGGTAACACACATGAGGACCAGACTGTGAAGGGCTTGTAAGCAGTATAAGGACTTTGAACTTTTTCTGAGCCACAGGGGGCAATTGAAAGTTTTAAAGTAGACCAATGACATGATGCTTTAGAAAGACAATTCTAGAAGCCATGGGAAGAATGGATTAGAAATGAGTAAGGAAAGGTCTCTTGACTATTCAAGAAGTTATTTTAGATGAGAAGTTATTTTAGATGAGAGGACCTGAACTAACATGGTGAATATGAAGAGCAGGAGTTGAATTCAAGAAATATTTTAGAAATAGAAATTATGGGAATTATTTTTTGACCGAATGAAGGAGATGAGCAATGAAACATGGATGGCTCAGAAGTTTCTACAATGTGTGCCTGGTTGGTGATAGCACTGAGGAGTTAGAACATACAGAAGAGGGAGCAAGTTCCACAGTGGAGAGAATAAGTCTAGTATTGGACATATTATCCATAAGTATGTATGAAATATCAAAGAGGAGATATTTAGGAATATGTTTAGGAGCTAAGAAAGGTTGTATTTTGAGATAGAGAAACAGGAATCCAAATTTAAAGGTGGAAGTTGAAGAAGATAGAGGGATGTTTTAAGATCACTCCTGGGGTAGCAGGGTAGTAATATCTGACCCAAATCAATGTCGAACTGCTTTGGGTTACCAAATAAACAGAAGAAAAGGAAAGAGGCGGTAACATGAGAAGGAAACAGAACTCAGAGATGATATGAATGGAAGGAATCAGTAGAGGATAGCACTAAGGTCATACGCAGGGGAGGTACAAAAATTGGGACCAGGAGCATAAAAGGTGAGATGACCTTGGAAAGAAAGAAGAATACCTAATTCTCCCTCCCTGAAAGAGAGAAGATAAGCTTGGGTTAAGATTTTAAGATATGAGTCAGCTTGCAGTGGAAACTAGGGGATAAGAGGTAAGGAAGTTTGTGCTTAATGATCGCTATTTTCTCAATAAGGTAGGAAGCAAGGTCCTCTGTGGAGAGAGAGTGGGCCGGGAAAGGATCTTGAAGAGAGCAATGAAAGTTTATAATAGCCACTTTAGGGTGCGGGAAAAGTAGCTGACTAGACAACTGAAAGGATTGCTGGACAGTGCTGAAAGCCTAGAAGAGTCTGGAAACTATAAATAACTACTTTTCTCACTCTATCATTGCATGAAATCTCTCTTTCCTCCCTTGCCTACTTTCTTCTCATTTATAGTTTGAGCAGGAAATAAATTTCCAATAAGTTTAAAGCCTAATTCAGGCAAGAAGAAAAACAGTCTTGAATTTCAAACACCTGAGATTAATCTGCTTGAAGTCTTATGCTTTAATTATAATTAATTGCTATACTTCCCTAATGAAAGTACCACATGTTCATTAAGAAAACTTGGAAGATAAAGAAAAATAAAAGAGGCTAATATTGTCTATTGAGAAAATAATTGTAGATACTTTTTTCCTTCCAGTACTTTCTATAAACAGTTTTATTTGCTTATTATATGATTGTGTTAATCAGATAAAAAAATTTTTGTATCTTTTTCTTTTCAACTCCTTAATATTTGTAACTGTTTTTTTAACTGATCATAAGAGCAATTTATGTTCATTGTCAATTATTGAAAATGCAAAAAAAATAAAAAGATGAAATTGTAAATCACTCATAATTTCATCACCCAGAAATAAGAATTCAGTTGTAAAGGGTTTTGATAAAAGCTTTTATGTCATGTTTTAGAAAATGTGTTCTAGCAACATTTCCTTCTTATATTTGATCCTAGTTCTTCTTCTTCATTAAGTTTAAATAATCTGAACTATAATAGAATTTTACCTGGAGAATCTCTAATTAGTGCAGCTACTACAAATGACCCGGTCAACTTTCCCCCACATCCTACTGCCAGAGAGGTAAGGACTCAAAAACAGAAAGCAGAGAGAAGGAGAAAGTATTGTCAATTTAAACAATAATGTTCCTGTCTTTGAAAGAATATAAAATATGTTTAGAAACAACATGAAACCTGCTCTTATCATGAATGTGAAAGCTATTCTCCTCTCCCCTTTTGCTTCCTACCCCACAGCTGACTTACATCAATTATTATGTCCTTGAGCAGTTGTGGCTCTAGAAATTCATATGGGTTGGGCGGGCTTCTGGGAGTGTAATAATCCCAAACACTGATATAGCACTGTCTTTGTGTCAGGCAGTTTTCTAAATGTTTGTACAGAGATTAATTTTATCTAATCTTCACAACAAAACTGAGAGATGAATAATGTAATTTTTCCGACTTTGAAGATAATGGACCTAAGTTATGAAGAGATTCAATAATTTGTCAAGGTCACATTCTTTAAGTGGTGGAACTAGGTTTCAAACTTATGCAGTCTGTCTGGCAATCCTGTTCATAACCTCTGTATGATATCTGGTTGTAATGGTAGCTGAGTGATTTGTCTTGGGTTAGGATTGTTAAGACACATATTACTGAGAACGTTTTTTTTTCTTTTTTGGTGTGGCTTGAGGATTGTCAGTGTTCTCCCAGCCTCTACCCATATTCCACTCTCAACATCCAAACTGTTTCTAAATTTTCTTGATGGTGTCCATGAAATGGTCCAGATGTTTTAGTAAGGCTTACAGTATAATTTCCTCTGTATTCTAGACTCTTATCATGGATTTTATTTATTTGTCATTTTTTTTTTGGTATGCTGTCATTCTCTCATCTTTGTGTCTCCCAGGAAAAAAAAGCCAGCTTGACACAGGTGGTTCTTGCTTTCTCAAGCTTAGAAAGTCTTATGGCATTGCTGTTTATTCCTATATCCTTAAAAATTATAAATAGTTATTCAGCTACTTCTAAGGGTTTGTAGATAATAGATGCTGATTTTATTCTTAAACTTAACAACAAATCTCCTTTCTTGCCATTAGATTTGCATGACATACTGAGTCTTGCCTGTCTGGCCTTCTTACCTTCCTTGACTGCTTCTTCTTTAGTTTCCAGGCTTGGAATAGTTACCTATCTGTGCCAGCACTGAGAAGTCTGGAATGCCAACTCGTGCTGTATTCAAGGTTTTCACAAGCTGCTGAGGGGAGCAGAATGGTAAAAATGGTGTCTACTGATGCTTATGTGACTTATGAGCTAGCTTGACCCTCCTATTTGAGTTTACTGTTGGATCTCCAGGGGTGCTGCCCATAGGACCAGCAGGAAAAAATATTAAAAGGTATTATGGTACAATCAAAAGAGCAGTAAATTCAGCATTGAATTCATATCAGAACTTTCATCATATAATGCCAGTCTTCTTCTTTTCTTTCCTTTTTCCTCTCTACTTTACTTCATTCCTCCCTCCCCCTCCCTTCCCTCCTTCCTGCCTGCCTGCCTTCTTTTCTTTTCTATTTCTAGAATGAATATGACTTTGTACTTAAGAGCCCAGCTCGGAAGTTAGATTACCTGTGTTCAAAGCTTGATTTCACCCTCTTACAAACTGGGGACCTTGGTCCAATTAATTCCTTTGGGGCTCACTTTCCTTATCTAAGAAGTCACCTCATAAGCCTGTTATGAATATTAAATGAGATAATGTCAGTAAAATGCTTAGAATAGTGATTGGCTCATAAGCATTGTAAGACTGTCTCTTCAGACCAGGTTCCCAAAGAGTAGGTGTTCTTTTCACTATGTATGTGCGTAGAAGAGTAGGTACCTTATAAATATTTGTTGAACAAATGAATGGTTAAATGAGTGGATGAATCTGTCACTAAATAGCTATGTGATGTAGGGCATATGATTTAACCTGTTCGAAGATGTGTGCTGGGCATTTGGGATACAATGTGAACTCATAGGGTTGTGGGAAGAATTGCACGAGATAAAAATAGGAAGGAAGCTTAAGAGCCCAAAGTTTCAGAGCAAAGGCTTTGAAGATAATTTTATCTTAGTCAAGACTTCTGCCACTAGATATAACCTTGAATAGATCATTACTTCTCTTTGAGCCTCAGTTTCCTCATCATAAAAATAGACATCATAATTCTTTTTTCAGGAGATTGATGTAAGGATGAAATGAAACATGTATGTGCTTAGAACATTGTTTTCTTAAAGTAGTTTGTTACCAAAGGAAAGGATTTTGTAAGCTCAAGATCACCATAAAAACAGATTTTGACTTTTTATTAAATACACAGTTTTCTATTAAATTTTCCCATGAGGTGGCACCAGATAAGAATCTAACAGTATCCTGAAAATTTAGAGAAGATTGAAAGGAATCGGGAAATCAGCTTTTTGTTTAAGGAAAAGAATTTGATGGTCATTTTGACAAGACAAGTTGAGATAATTCAAGCTTCTTAACTAGACTGATATGGTGTCCTAGAAAGTAATTTTTTAAATGATAGAAAAGTGATTTACCTAAAAGTAAAAAATTATTATAGTCCAGATAGTTACGTTGTCTTAAATTTCCTAATGATAAGGCAAAGAGATGAAGGACACAAAAAAACTTTGAATTTTTATATTTAATGAACGTAGAATTTTCAGTTTTGTGAAATAAGATTATTTCCTCCTATTTGATGTGGTGACATTTATTTTCTTAAGAACTCAAAATATTCCTTCTGTAAAAACTAGGAATGTGGGTGATTTGCAATAACCACTGAGTTGATGTCTGGGAAAGGAAGATCGCTGTGTTCTCTCCATTGTACTCAATTACACCTAAGACTTCATCTCTTACTGGTCTCCCCTCCTCTCTGTACTCATCACCCAGGCCTACTTGCTGTATACTCCTACGCTAGGGGCTTTGCATTTGCTATTTCTACTGTCTAGACTATATTCTCCAAATATCCTTAAAGCTACCTCTCTCACCTCCTTCAGGTGCTTAAATATCACCTTCTTGGCAAAGCTTTGTTTAATCACCTTGTTGAACATTGCAGCATGTCACTCCACCCAACTTTCCTGTCCCTACTACCTGCTTAGTATTTCTCCATTACACTACCAAAATTTGGCACCAAGAGCAGTTTTCTTATTTATTTTGTTCATTGTTTGTCTCCTCTGACCTCTTGACATAAACTTCATAATGGCGGAGAATTTTCCTGTGCTTTGTTTGCTGCTGTATCCCTAGCATTTAGAACAGTGCCTGACATGTCGTAGGCACTCAGTAAATGTTTGATGAATGAGTGAATGAACTCTCCAAATTAGGACAAAAAACAGTTGTAATTTCCTGTGGTAGATTTCTGTTTCATAAGTAAGGCTCTGACCCATATGTCAGATCAAATGTGGTTGGGCAGGTTGCTTAGGTACTGTGCTCCAGATATAGAATTTCAAAAAAATTTTCTCTTTGCAGTTGTAATTTAGTAGACTAGACTAAATACCATTTTCCCCAAATTCATATCCACTGAGAACTGTGAATGTAATCTTATTAGGAAATAGGGTCTTTGCAGATGTAATCTTGTTAAGATGAGGTCATACTGGATTAGGGTAGGCTCTAATCCAATAGCTGATGTCTTTATAAGAGGGAAATTTGGAAACAGACGCACAGGGAGAATGCCATGTGATGACAGAGGCAGAGATCACGACGACATGTCTACAAGTTACAGAACATGAAGGATTGCCAGTAATAACCAGAAGCTAGGAAAAGGCAAGGAAGGATCCTTCTGTAGAACCTTTAAAGGGACAATGGTCCTACTGACATACTGACTTAGGACTTTTAACCTCTAGAACTGTGAGAAATAAATTTCTGTGTTTTTTGTTTTTTTTCCCCCATCAAATTTGCAGTAATTTGTTATGGCATCCCAAGGAAAGTAGTACACGTAGAAATTGAGCTCATTCATTCAGCCATTGATTCATTGTGCAAACAGTTTTTGAGCATCAGACTGTGTTAGGTGATGATAAATGACCCAGTTCTTTCTGTCTTCTAGTTGTTCATAGGCTACTGGCAGAAACCCACAAGTAAATAGAAATTATTATAATAAAAGCATTATGAAAGAATTAAGTTCAAAGAGCACAGAAAAGGAGCATTTAATCAATCTAGCTTGGGGGAATGGAGGATCAGAAAATTTCTGATTTTCTGAAGTGGTAACTTCTGAATAAGCCAGATGGATGGAGAAGGGAATAGCTTTGTAGGCAGAGGAAAATATGTACAAAGGAGCAGAAGCAGGAGAGAATTTGGCATCATTTGGGAAGCTTCTGAAAGTTGAATTCTCCTGTAGTAGCTAATGGTGGAGGGGTTGCTTTTGAAGATTGTGGCGGTAGAAATAACCTGTAAAAATCCAGGTGAGACATATGATGATCCTAAGATAGGACAGGATAATCTTGTGGAAATCAACTGGTAGTTTAAAGACCCGGGATTCTACAGATATTGGTGTTTAGTTGCTTGGTTCTGGACAAGGATAGGAAAGGAGGGAACCTTCCTTGTTATACAAAGCTATGTCATTTTAAAAAATGGGAGTCGTTATAATGACTTACAATTCAGAATTTCACTTTTTTAGTGAAATTAAGGTGAAAATTTCACTTTTTAAAGATTGTGTGTGTGCGTGTGTGTGCACGTGTGTGAAGGGGGTGGGGAAGAGAAGAAGTGAGATGTGCTGGGTGGTGGGATCTGAAATATAACCATTTAAAAGGTATCACACTTGAGGGATTTTGTGGTAGTAGAACATGCATTGAATTGGAATCTTGAGTCTGAGTTCACATCACAGTTCTGCTTCTTTTTAAACCTTGCAATTTTATCTTTTGGAGTCTTAGTCTTCTCCTTTTAAAGTTAATATTCACTTTACTAATATCACATTATTGTTGGAATAGTAAGAAATAAAAGTATTTGAAAATTCTTATGAAGCATTGTACGAATATGAATTATTATAACAGATATTTCAATCCTGAGAGGGCTTCTCAGCTAGGTGACAAACTCTAAGATTCTGTGTTTTATTTTTCTATTCAGCATCTGCCTAAATCAAATGAGCTTGGTTCCCATTTTCCAAACATTCTAATGCCATGAAAATCAACATGAAGTTGTTTAAGACTTTAAATAACTTGAGGTAGAGGGCCACTTGGGTGGCTCAGTTGGTGAAGCACCTGACTCTTGACTTTGGCTCAGGTCGTGATCTCAGTGTTGTGGGATAGAGTCCTCAATTGGGCTCTGTGCTCACGGGGAGTCCATTAGAGATTTTCTCTCTTTCCTTCAGCCCCTCCCCTCTGTCATTCATTTGAGCGCTCTCTCCTCTCTCTCTCAAATAAATAAATTTTTAAAAATAAATAAATAGATAACTTGAGATAGAAAACCTGAATAAACTGACCTCTGAATCCTTCATAATTACCCACAAGTCTGGCACAAAATTTCTGGTCAAAAACCTGTGTAGAGACATAAATACATGAACAACAACAAAAATATATTAATGAATTAAATGTGTCTTCAGCCTCACTGTTGGATTTATAAACCTACTGAATTCTTTCCAGTCACCTTCATTATTCTTTCCATGACTAGGAAGGGTTATTTTCTGCCATTGCTGAAAATTACTAGGAATGTAAAGTCTGAAGGGATCAAGACTACTAGTGTTATGATCCTATGTTATTCCACTGCCTTTCTTTTTAAAAGAATTACAGTGTGACTGCCTTTTAAATTTACTTTCATTATTTTAAACTTCTAGATTATTTTTATATCATTGATCTGTTTAATTGTCCTTCTCTTTCACCAGCCTCTGTGATCCTTGAGGACAGACACTGTATTTTGTTTCTCTTTATATTTTAAGTCCTTGGCACTTAGAATATGTTCTTTATATATGGTGGTTGAATGAATGAAATGAAAGCATTTGAGAAAAAAATTACACAGGATTCAAGAAACACTTATATTTTTAATTTATTTTCATCAGTAACCATCAGTAAATAATAATAAACCACCAATAATACGACTATAAAGACTGAACTTGTTAATAAATTTCATATATGAGCAACAGACCTACAGCATCAAACATATACAAAAAATATTTTAAAAATATGCATATATTTCAGCAGGCTTGTATCATGAACCTGTATTTACAGAAAATAATGTTTGATTTATTCATTGCTCCCAATACCATTCTTGGAGTTTGTATTTCATTTCCTTGCAAAAGCATTCACATTCTTAACTCAGTCTCCACTATGAAAATAGGTCACTGTGATAGGTCCTTCAAAATACAAATACACATGGAATTGATATTTGCAGTTAGATCTGACTTAGAGACGTTCTCATTGTAGAAAATATTATAGAGCAATTTGTCTTACCCATAAACCTCTCTATTTTTTTATAAGAGATTTACCATTCAGAACAGCCAGGCAAGGGGAATTGAAACACTTTAGCCACAGATCTCTTAGTCACTGAATATTTATTATAGAGTATTTCTTAGTCTTGTTTAAAGAAGGAAAGAAAGGAAGTTTCCTAATTTGTGAAGTTCTGTTCAACAAGTTTTAAAGATTTTATTTATTTACTTATTTGAGAGAGAGAGAAAGAGTGAGGGGACGGACAGAGGGAGAGAGAGCGCCAGAGAATCTCAAGCAGACTCTGAGCCAAGTATGGAGCCCAATGTGGGATTTGATCTCACCACCCTGAGATCAGGAACTTGAGATGCTTAACTGACTGAACCACCCAGGTGCCCCTCACCAAATTTTAAAGATACTTTTATGTGACTTTCCAAAGTGCTGAACCAACTTTGTCATCTGTAGCTAGAAGTTTTAGATACTAGCACAGGAAATTCTTAGGATCAAGGTAAAATTTCAGATGAGAGGGGAAACATGTTACAAGGATGGGAAATAAGTAATTGGGGGAAGATATTCTAGGTCCAAGGAAAAGGGTAAGCATGGTGATAGGTGAGAAGATACAAGTCAGGTTTTTGAATCTGCTAGGCCATAGTGAAGTGTTCCATAATGATAGGCAGGGGGATACAGGGAGAGATGGTTAGGGTGGAATTTTAACCTTATTTTTTATGCAGTTGGAAGATTTTGAGAGGATTTTGCAGAGTGTGGTAGGGATCAGCTATATACTTTAGGAATGTGAATTTTGAAATAGTGTGAAGAAAGGATTTGAAGGACTGAGACTTCGGGAAATTAGAAGAGCCATGAGACTACTCTAATAGCAAAGGTCAGAGCTGAGCAGGAGAGGTAATAGTGGGAGTAGAAGGAGATGACAGATGCTAGAGACTGGGAAGATGGGGACTCTCCACATTCCACTTTTATGGAGGTCACAGTGGGGCACAGGAGTGAGCATTATGGGCTGGGGGTACTTTTCTTGTTCTATCATGGAATTTAGCAGGGTCCTGAATCCAAGCTATGACAAGATGGATTTTCAGAAGGAGCAAATGGGGTGCAGATTTCATTTTCTCTTTTGCTGAGGGGCTTGAGCTAAACTTGGGAACTTAAAAAGGAAATACGACCTGAGGCCTGCAGTAGTGTGAATTGTCTTCCCTTTCCTTCCTTAGTCTTATAACTCTTGCACTTATATCCTTCTGCTCTAGGCAGGACCCTACACTCCCTCTTAGGGCAACTGCAGATGTATAAACAGTTTCACTCTGAGAGACTTTATGGGATCATTGTGCCAAATTCTATTATTTCTACATTTATTTGCATTTTTTCTTTCCTTTTTGTCTTCATTCCCTCCTTATGAGGTCATATAAAAAATTAGCAAATATCCAGACAGCAATGAAATAAAGCAGGAAGTTAAATCAGGTATCTACTTTACATAATTAAAGCAAAGCCTACCTACTCCCCTTTGGTAGAGAGGGCAGTAAGCAATTTTCACCTTACTTTGTCATGTTACTTGCTAATTTCTTGAAGACCCAAAGGCACAATTGAGGTAGTCTAGTGAGAGAAGTCTTCTATTTGATCAGCTTTTCTCCCTGCTATTTAATAGAAACATTGAGATGCAAATCATCAATTAGCATTATGACCCTGGCATTTAACTTCTCAATTCCTTAGATATATAAAGGTTGTAAAGAAGAAAATAAAGAGATCACAGGTATGTGTGTTTTGAAATTTTTTGAGAGCAGATGCAGAAATGCAGATCATTGTTTTTGTTACTCTTAAAGGCCTGATTGCTAAAATTTTCAGGTTAGATTGATTTACTCAATCACAGGCTTGTTTGTCCTCCACACTTTTTCTGACATTAATGGTTATTTTCCTGTAAGTTAGTACAGTCTGTTTTTGATGATCAGCAAATCAGTTTTGATGAGAGATAGAAATGGGACTCGATCCAGGAAGACTCCTAACTTAAAATCCATTGTCTTTCCACCATGCTTCTGCCCTCATGACATCTCGTAAAGTAAACTGTGCCTGTGTGTGCACATGCATGCATGTGTGTGTATGTGTATGAGAGACAAAGAGAATGTACGTGTGTATGTGTAGGAGAGACAGAATGTGTGTGTGTTTACAAAAATACAAAAATGCAAATGCAGACTCAGGGCTTTATGAATTGAAATCTGTAATTCCAGATGCTGACTTATCACTCTCCTTCCCTTTCCTTAGCATTTCTTCATTCCCTTCTCCATCTTTTTATCAGTATTTCCTTTCCTCGTCTTTTTTTTTTTTTGGGGGTTTATTTTTCTGCTTTATATAAGGTGGTGATAGTACTGATGGTGTTTGCTAATTACAGGGGTTAATGTGGTGGAAATGTATTAGGATTATTTTCTGTTTTCTTACTCACTTTGTTTAAGAGAAGCCTCTTATTTGAAGGGTTTTTGGTCTGCTTAAAACCATGCTTTCTTCTGGTGCTTCCAAGCCACCTCCCATGGTCTCAGGTCTAGCTAACCTATCTGCCAGGACTGTTTCCCCAGCAACCAGTGTACTTTTGGACGTATTTCTGGGCTTCTCAGAGCCTTATGTCTCTCCTCCAACTGCTTGAAGTTATACCTCTTTATTTATTTTTTTATTAAAAAAAATTTTTTTTAAAGATTTTATTTATTTATTTGACAGAGAGAAAGATCACAAGTAGGCAGAGAGGCAGGCAGACAGAGAGGGAGAAGCAGACTCCCCGCTGAGCAGAAAGCCCGATGTGGGGCTCAATACCAGGACCCTGAGATCATGACCTGAGCCAAAGGCAGAGGCTTAGCCCACTGACGCACCCAGGCACCCCAAAGTTATACCTCCTTAGACCATTATGCAGCCGCACCTTCAGATGCTATAATACTGCTCCTTCCCTTTTGAGTCAGTTGATGGCATCAGCTGGTAATGAGCCTGCCATGCAGTGGTGGAGTGCAGCTCTGAGTTAAGATAAGCTCTGAGTTAAGAGAAGCTTGAGAACCACAGACAGAATCAGGCCAACCTTGTCTTTTTGTAATGGATTTGGCTATACTGAAATAAGTAGGAAATTATCTGGAACTCAAATAAGGTACATCCTCTAATAAGTAAAATTACACGATTTCCTACTTTGTGTAAAACAATTTTTTAGGTATTGTGGTGGATACAGGCAAGAGTTTTGTATTTTAGGACACTTGGAATTCAGCAAGAGAGATAAGGCATATTCATTAATAACTACAATGCAAGATAGAATGTGTATCACATATTATAATGTAGAAGAATGTAGCATAAAGAAGATAAAGGTTGGATGACTGAATGGATAGAGGGGAATTTTAAAGGACTCTCTGGAGACAGAAGTGACTATAGCAAGACAGAGTAAAAAAAAAAAGGAAGAGATATAAGAAAACTTTCAGTAAAAGGAGTTTAATTCCTTTGTCCCCCAAGCAGTAGGCAAGCACTGGGAATATGGAATGGAAGTAAAAACACCAAAAATCCTCTGCCTTACAGAGTTTACATTCTACTGGGGAAGACAGACAATCACCAATATACATAATTAATTAGATATTGATCAACGCTCAAAGGAAAGAATAAAGGAAGGATGGAGGATATGGAATGTAGAGTGGGTGGAGATGGTAGTGAAGACAGACCTTATTGAGACAGGGACTTTTGAATACAGACCTGAAGGAAGTGAGAGCAAACTAGGCAGCCATGGGGGGAAGTAGGGAGGAAAAGATTCAAAGAAGTCTTCCCTGTGTGGTAGAAGCTCAGCAAGGAGGGCAGGTGGCTGAAGAGGAGTGGTGGGGGGAGAGGGGAGGAGGTAGGGGATGAAATCGGAGAAGTATTGGAAGGCCACATCCTGAAGGGCCTTTTAGACCACACAAATGAATTTCAGTTAAGGGACCAGTTCCTTTGTGCCATAAGTGAAGAGAAGTACTGAAGACATTTAATCAAAATTATAAAAATAGTTCTGCTCCTTGGTCTTCTCTGCCTTCTTATACCAGCACCTTTGCCTAGTACCAGAAAGATCAATGCTGGGGTAGGCTGCCAACACTGATTTCAGTTTGAAAACAGGCAGTGTAGAAAACTGAACTTCACTCAGGTGGTATTTGTATTTAACGATAAAGCACACCTGGATGGCTCAGTGATTTAAGTGTCTGCCTTCAGCCTGGGTTGTGATCCCAGGGTCCTTGGATTAAGCCCCCTCATCGGGCTCCCTGCTCATTGGGGAGACTGCTTCTCTGTCTCCTGTTGCCCCTCCTTGTTCTCTCTCTGTCTGTCAAATAAATGAATAAAATCTTTACAAAAATGATAGAGCATTGTGTTTTAGAGTGGGAAGTGTCTTTTTTTTTTAAATTGTGTTATGTTAGTCGCCATATAGTACGTCATTAGTTTTTGATGCAGTGTTCCACGATTCATTGTTTGTGTATAACACCCAGTGCTCCATGTCATCCATGCATCCATGCCCTCCTTAATACCCATCACCAGGCTCACCCCCCTTCGTTCTAAAACTCTCTGTTTCCCGGAGGGGCTTAGATTGAGCTGCTGTGATCTTTTAATTTTATGGGTGAAGAGATAGGGACTCTAGGAGAAGAATAGAGACCAAGGTCACAGCATCAGCTAGTGACAGACTGAAGACTGGAATCCATGTTAGAACCCTGAACCACATCTGCCTTTCGATATCCATGTATTAACCCAGTGTGCTTGCAGAGAGGTCATGTAAGTATTGTGGGAGGAGAGATGAGGGAATGCTTTTGAGCTTGTTTTTCACATAAACCTTTTTCATAAAGGACAAGAACAAAGGACTCCTCCTCTTCTCACCTCTCCCTGGAGAGTCTTTCTGTGCCTCCCTTATCGGCAATTGCCCATTAATGTTATAAGCTCATTGAGCAGAGAGTGTGCTGATTTTGTGGTTCACATCTTACTAAGACCTCCTTGGTCCTTTGGTAACTGATCTTATTTGACTAATGATTGCAAATCATCACATAATGTTAATAATATTAGTCTCTTAACTGAAATTCATTTAACCTGGCTCAGCAGACATTTTCTGCATGTTATAGTTCCCTGTTGGGACCACTGGGGCTGATAACCAAGGAAAATGTGATCAGAATGGGCTTAAATGGAAATAACATATGGGGTTTTTATTGGGAAGCTGCATTGTAAAATGCTCAGTTACAATAGGAGATCTTTGTCATGATTCTGAGGGGATTACAGTCAAATTGTGATGTGTTGTTTGCCACATGCCTTAGTTATCTTAACATAGGAATCTTAATGTGCTCTAATATATTAAATATTAAATGTGAAAGAGGAAGGTAAAACTTGGAATTTATTTATCTTAGTCACTTGTGTGTTCATGAAAATATGCTATTCTTTGCCAAGGTCATCATTCATTCAGACATTTGTTCAGAATATATGTGATTCAGGGAAAATATATGCTTTGGAGTCAGAGAGTTTAGTTTGAATTCTTGTCTTGTGGATTACTACCTGTGTGACCTTTTGTAGGTTACTGAGCCTCCACTTTTTTCAGAATGGTTGTTACAAGAAAAAAAAAGTCAATTTAAAAATGTCTAATACAATGCACACAGTAGGCACTTCATTACTAGTGGTTAAAGAGAGTACCGTGGAAATTCAGAAGAGGTGGTGAATGTGAGGTAATCAGAGATGGCTTTTTGGAGGAGGAGACTTTTGAGATGGGTTTTGAAGGATAGGAAGCGGTTTATCAGATGCAGAGGGAATGGAAGAATAGTTAGGTAGAGGGAAAACTTTGGTTGAAGTCCAGAGGTAAAGATGAGGCTGGAGAGATAGGAGAGTGAGTAAAACAGTTCATTTACCGTTTGATATGATTTGAATAGTGTTAGGGAAGTTCTACTCTCTACCCCATTTATAAATATATCCTTAATCTAGGTGCCAAGATATGTGTGTGTGGAATATAAGTTTGCATTCTTTGCATGTTTCTTTCAAAATTCAAACATTCTTTTAGGATATGAAATTGATCCATTTCAATTTAATAAATTTAATGTCTATGTGCCAAGTATTGTTCTAATAACTGAGAAAATGACAATTAAAAAAAGGGCTTGAACTAACCCTCAAGTAACTAAAAGAATAATGGGAAGGCCAATCTATAAATCAGTAGCTTAGGTGCTACTACTGAGGAAATTAAAAAATGTACAAAGGGTGGAGTATTGCTTGAGCTAAAGCTTAAAAGATGAATAGGACTTCCAGTTGTGGGTTTGTTTTTTTTTTTTTCATTATTAGGACTTTAGAGGGAATTTGTTGAACATGATTTGGATAGGTTGGGTGTTAAGAGGATCCTTGGGAAGTAGGCTGGGGAGGCAGGGCTCTATTTCTCACTTGTGCCTTTGGCTAGCTCTGCCCCTAGAGAAAGAATGCAGTGGTTTCAGTTCAGGTCATGATCTCATGGGTTGTGAGACTGAGCCCCCAGTGGGCCCTGCACTCAGCATGGAGTCTGCTTGAGATTCTCTTTCTCTGCCCCTCCTTCCATTCACGCATGTGTTCTCTTGCAAATAAATAAATTAAACTAAAAAAAAAAAAAGAAAGAATGCCATTGTTTGTAGATTCTAAGAAGGTATTTGAGAGAGTAAACTCTATTTTCCATGCTTATTAGCACAATATATGTGTGGTTGATGTTTGACATATAAAATATGAATTATGCATGAGCAATAGGGATGAAATGTTGTCATGATAAAAATTTAATTACTATACACTATATTGCTGATGAGACAGCAAATTGAATACCACTGACAAGTTGTCTCAACAGTGAAATGTGTTTGATGAAATGTCCAGTCAATGATGAGATAATGAATTATCCTACTAGAACTAGGATAATGGTACCTTTGAAAAAACATTGCCCAAAAGAGATTGAAATAACATAAGTGAATTCTTGATTTTTGTTTTTTTGATGACAAGGAATACATGCGATGCCACTGGACTTTAATAATAATGATAATAGACTAGAACTTTCTGATTTTTAAGAAGGAATAGCATATAAATCTATTCCATTACAAATTTAGGTGATTTCCCTTTTTTTTTTTTTGTAAAGATTTTATTTATTTGACAGACGGAGATCACAGAGAAGCAGGCAGAGAGAGAGGAAGAAGCAGGCTCCCTGCTGAGCAGAAAGCCCGATGTAGGGCTCCATCCCAGGACCCTGGGATCATGACCTGAGCTGAAGGCAGAGGCTTTAACCCACTGAGCCACCCAGGCGCCCCGATTTCCCATTTTTTTAAATAAAATATGGAAATATCGTTTCAGCATTTTTGGTGATGAAATGAAGTATTTATTGTTTATATACTGTGTATTGGTGCTTTCATATTCATTATATCACAGCAATAACAATAACTCCATTTTTGCCAAGGTAGAATCTGAGGCTCAAAGTAGATAAATGACTTGCCCAATGTCACATGATTGGAAACAGCTAGGATTTCAACTCAGATCTACCCGGTTTCAGATTCTTAGGTCTTTCTACTATAAAACATTGCCCCTGTTGGTTAAAGAATAAAATAATGCAAATATTTTGCATTACGTTTGGAAAAATTGAGAATGAAAAATTGGGCCTTGAAAATCTTTTTGAGATAAAGAGAAAATACAGTTAATTACATCATACTTTGATCTCTCCTTTAGTGAGTACTTATTGTCTGGATCAATCTTTATTAAATTAGTTTGCTCATTTGAATCTCATGGAGGATCTTTTAAAAATATGGATTTCTGGGCTTATCACTAAAAGATTCTGCTTTCTTATTTCAATATGTTTCAGTATGGAGCCTAGTTGATAAGGTTTCCTATGTGATTCTGAAGTACACCCAGGTTTGGGATCTACAGTTTAGCTGATGTATTGAGTGGCTTATTCTCTCTAGTCATCTCTGCGCTGTTGTACGTACAAATGCCTAGATCATGGTTAAAGCTCTATTTTATTTGTTGTTGTTATTGTTTGTTTGTTTATTATTGGGGGGGGAGTGTAATAGGAAAAGGACAAGTTTAATTCCCTCACAGTGCTTTTCAAAGAGAGGGCAATAAACCACCTATGTAGGGAATCACTTTTGGTTGTTAAAAAATAGATCCATTATAGGAATGTGAGAATTTTAGAATGAATCTTAAGCAATAGCTGAGATATAATTTACATACAATAAAATGTATAAGTATTAAGTGCTTGGTTCAGTAAGCTTTGATAATTGCAAATACTCATGAAAGCACCACCCAAAACTTGACTTTCACCCAAAACTAATTACCTGATGCTTTTTTCCAATCACCTCACACATAATCCTCAGGTTTTTTTCTTTGTTTGTTTGTTTTGTTTTGTTTTGTTTGTCACCATAAGTTAGTCATGCCTCTTCTAGAACTTCATTTGGATAGAGTCATGCAGAATATATGCTTTTGTGTCAGGCTTATTTTGCTCTATATAATGTTTTTGAGTTCATTGATATTGCAAACATTAGTAGTTCATGCCTCTTCCTTGTATAGTTTTGCTTTCTATTAATACAACATAACATTTTTGTCCATTTATTATTGCGTGAGGGCTGCCTGGGTGGCTCAGTCAGATGAGTATCTGACTTGATCTCTGCTCAGGTCATGATATTCATGAGACTGAGTCTGACATTGAGCTCTTCACTCAGTGCAGAGTCTGCTTGGGATTCAATCTCTCTCTCTTTCCCTGTGCCCCTTTCCCAACTCTCACTCTCAATCTCAATCTCTTTCAAATAAATAAATAAATAAAATCTTTAAACAACTATTGCTCAGTTATTTATGTATTTTTGCCATTATAAGTAAAGCTACTGTGAACATGTTTGTATGTAAGTACATTATGGACATAAGTTTTTAATTCTCTTGGGTATAGACCTGGCAATTGAATTGCTGAATCCCAAGATAAATATTTTTTAACTTTAGAGGAAACTGTCAAAGAATTTTTCAGAGTGACTGTACTGTTTTATACTCCCAGCAGCAATGTATGAGAGTTCCAGTAGCTCCACATCCTCAACATTCGGCATAATCATTATTTTTTATTTTAACCACTTTAGTATATTTGAAGTTTCTATCATCTTTTCAAAGTAAGAAGTTGAAAAGTAGTTTCCCATCTTACTCGAGAGATCAGTTTCATAAAAGAATACTCCATTAAAATAGTAGACAGTTAATAAATGCACTTTGATAAGTACCAGAGAACAGGGTAAAGAAGAAAGTAGGGATGAACTATACTTTGGGATAGCTATGTAATGAGAGAGAAAAGTGATTGAGCTGGTTAGCTTGGATTTAGGGGCTTATACTACTTTTAACTTTTGATCTAATTTATGTCTTTATGTTCTAATGTAAGAAATAGATATTAGCTATCTATTAGCTATCTATAATTATAGAAGAGCACATTTTATATAGCATTGTTTTAATGAAAATTGCTGTTTTTGAGGAAAAGGCACAGAAAAAATCAGATTGCTAAAGACCTACTTCTTGTAGATAGTATTCTATGTGTAGGAAATGTCCAAAATACACATTTCTAATCAGCACTGGGGTTTAATTGGTGATTCCTGAGAAAATTTAAGCCATAGTGTCTAATACAATTGTATGGGCATACCTTTCAACCCTAATACCTGCTTTTAAACATCAGCATCATATGTCTGGTTGACGACCTTGTTGTCATGGATTGGCTTGTTAACATGTTGTGCCATGCTCATATATGTGGCCCTTTCACCAGATTGATTCCTGACGGGCAGAACTTTTTATGTACCCTCAGAACAAAGCACAAATACTGCTTTGGATATATACTGAGATGGACTGGTATTCATGTAATGAGATTTGATGCAGGTCATTTTGAGACTAATTTTGTTTAATGAACACATGTATAATTTTAAAGTTTTCTAATAGCCACATTAAAACAGTAGAAAGAAATGTGTAAAATTAGTTTTAATACTATATTTTATTAACTCAATACATGCATCTAATATGTTATCATTTTAACATGTAATCAATATAAAAATTATTAGTGAGTATTTATATTACTTTTTTTCCCTAAATCTTCATAACCCCATATCTGTTTCTCACTTATATTACAGTTCAGTGTAGCTTCTCAGGCACACTAATCACGTTTCAAATGTTCAATAACCACATGTGGCTAGAGGCTATTATATTGGGCAACATAGCTTAGATACTGACTTTGTAAAAACTACAAACTGACTTATAGATGTTGATAGTCTGGTCTTTCTAATGAAAGTTCAGAAAGGATTACCTTCTTTTTACTGGGCCTTTAGATAATGTAATCAAAACCTTGCTAGAGGTTATAGATTCCCCACTAGCACCTATCATAATATAACACAGCTATTTTAATTGTACACTTACCCTATGATCATACTTTACCCATTATCACATTTAAGTCTCAAAACAAACTTAAGGAATAGACATTATTCACATTTTACAGATGAATTATGTGTGGCCTGATTGGTTAAGTAATTTGCCAAAGGTTACATACCTAATAAGTACAGGTAAGGAGCACAAGCTGGATTTGAATTCAGGTACTACTAATCTGTTCTGAGGTTCTTCCCTCTCCCAGTAAACTGCAGTCATTCCTTGCAATTCTCTTCCCTACCTTCTTTCCTCTTTTCTTTGTATTCCTTCCATTGATATACTGGGAGTACAAACACTAGACGTACTCCTTTCTCTTGAGAAATTCACAGTTTAATAGCAGAGAGGAACATGAAGAAACATAAATTACAATAGGGCAGGGTCCCGTTGTAGAATTGTGAGTATAATGTTTTGTTCCCTGGGGAAAGAGTTGCTGGATCTTCTGATTGGTGAATGGAGGGGTGTTCAAAAGCAAGCAAGTAGTGTGTATGTGGGTCGTATTTGAGCTGATCTTGAAGATAACCAGGTGATTGAGGGGGAAGGAAGTGTTCTTGGCAGAGGGAATACCAGGTGCAAAGGCAGAGTCCCATTGTATGATCTACTGTGATCTGGTAAATGTAGCACAAAAATCCCAATGGACTGACCGGTGGGAATTTCAGTGTGGCAAGAAACTTGAGGTAAGAGAAAGAAGGGGAGAGAAGTGCGGGGAAAAAGTAGTTATAAGAGACTGAAATGTTGGTCGAACCCAGATCAGAAATGCCAGAATGGGGAGTTTGAGTTTTATCGTTAAGGCAGTGAAGGGTTATTAGATATTTTTAAATCAAAGCAGTGAAAGGATATTTTTCGTGGGGGCTATGGAAACTAATTTACTTAAATAAGACTGTTTTCTACACAAAATTTGACTGCAACCTCATCTTTAAATTTACTTCTCAGAATTCTATAATTCTGTATGTATGTATGTATGTACATGTACAGTATATTTCAAGTACATAAACTGATTTCATCTTGGAAACATTTTATAAGTACTATGAGGATTGCTATTATACCCTTTTGGAAATGTAGTAGCTAACCTTCTTTAAATGAGGTGCCAAATATAATGTATCTTTTTTGTAGGGAAAAGTTTCATGGTTTTCACCATTTTCTTAGAGGGGTCTGATTGTGACATGCAATTTTTTAAGAACCTATGCTTCCCATGACACCTGAGACCTAGGAATCTGAAATTATTTGCCAATTTTCCTAGTTAGTAGAGTTAGAACTAGAACAAAGATCTCTGAACTCCTAATCTAGTGCTCTTACTATATCCCACTTTTTTTTTTTTTTTTTTGGACAAATATCCTGTTTTCAGGGTTTTTTTTTTAATTAATTTTATTTTTTTTAAACATATAATGTATTTTTATCCCCAGGGGTACAGGTCTGTGAATCGCCAGGTTTACACATTTCACAGCACTCACCATAGCACATACCATCCCCATTGTCCATAACCCCACCCCCCCTCCCAACCCCCCTCCCCCCATCAACCCTCAGTTTGTTTTGTGAGATTAAGAGTCACTTATGGTTTGTCTCCCTCCCAATCCCATCTTGTTTCATTTACTCTCTCCTACCCCCTTAACCCCCCATGCTGCATCTCCTCTCCCTCATATCAGGGAGATCATATGATAGTTGTCTTTCTCTGATTGACTTATTTCGCTAAGCATGATACCCTCTAGTTCCATCCACGTCGTTGCAAATGGCAAGATTTCATTTCTTTTGGTGGCTGCATAGTATTCCATTGTGTACTATATCCCACTTTGTAAGAGAAGTCTCTCCTGTGACCATTAATCCCAGTACCTTTGCTTAAGACTTTTCTTTATAAAAGACTTTAATCTCAGGTGTTGACTAGACCAGAATCTGATAGGGTTCACTTGCACAAAGAATACATATGTTTCATCTGTCATTTATGGTGATTATAATCTTTTTAAAAAATAAATTTATTCTTTTTAAAATTTGCATGATAGTCTATATGTACCTTAATTTATTCATCTACTTTTCCTCTGAGGAATATTTTTATTATTTCCAGCTTTCACTATTTTTTAAAAAGATTTTATTTATTTATTTGACACAGAGAATGAGAGAGAGTATAAGCAGGGGGGAGCAGCAGAGGCAGAGGGAGAAGACTCCCTGCTGAGCAGGGATCCCGATGTGGGTCTCTATCCCAGGACCCTGAGATCATAACCAGAGTTGAAGGCAGCTGTTTAACTGACTGAGCTACCCAGGTACCCCTCCAGTTTTCACTATTATAAACAGTGCTACAATACATAACCTTATACAGGTATCTTAGTTCAATATGTATTTTTATAGGATAGATAACCAGAAATGAAGCCAAAATTTTAGTAGAAATAGTCTTCCTATGAGTTTGTACCCATGACTATACACGACTGGATATTATCAATCTTTTATTTTTTCAGATCCTCTGCCTAATTTTTAATTAAGCTGTTTGGTTTTTTTGCTATTGAATTGCATGAGTTTTTAATACATACATTTTGAAAATTCACCCCTTATCAGATACATGATTTGCAAATATTTTCTCTCATTCCATAGCATAATTATGATCTTATTAACTTGTTATGTGACATTTTAATATTTACTGTTTTCACAAATATCATCTCATTTAATCCTTTTGACAACTTTGTAGTAGAACTAAGCTTTTACCTGAGGAAATGCCAGAGAAGCTAAATTATGTGCCAATACCATGTGGGTGACAAATGTCAGGACTTGACTAGAATTTGGGGCTCCTGATAACCAGAGTATATATCCATTGAACAATGGCTTAGGGGCTTCCTAGTGTTGGAGACTTTGTTCTAGTGGGTTCAGTGCTTGGAACTTCCATCTACTCATTTGGAAAATAAGGGACTTTCGGTATTTGATCTATAGAGGTCCCTTTAGCTCTTCATGTCTGTGACTCTGTCCTTCAACTCAATAAATAAAAGATTGGAGTGCCTGGGTGGCTCGGTGAGTTTTGGGTCAGGTTATGATTTCAGGGTCCTGAGTTGGAACTCTGTGTGGGGCTTTCCACTCAGCAGGGAGTCTTCTTCCCCTTTCCCTTTCCCTCTCCCTCTTCCTTGGCTTGTGCATACACACACTCTCTCTCTCTAAAATGAATAAATGGGTCTTTAAAAATAAATGAAAGATTAATTTAAAGAAAATAAAACTAAGGTGGTTGCTTCCACCCCCCCCCACACACACACCAGAAATCATACTGCTTTTCTAAAGTAATCATCATGGGTTTTCTTTCACAGTCAAGATTTCCTAATACCCTTAAAATATAGGTTCCTCATGTGGGTTCAGAAGCCCATGGTTGAGTTACAGAATGTCTATCAATCCTTTAACATTTTATACAGAATTTTCTGCAAATATAATTATGTGCAATTTCTGTAGAAAGGTTCATAGTTTTCATTAGATTTCCAAAGATATCTATGATAAAAAAGAAAAAAAATAGAACTATGGATTTAAAGTGTAACTTGACATTTCACAATATAACACATACATCATTTTAGTAGTATGTCAATTGTAAAAAAAAAGTTCAATTATATCTGAAAAAGGCCCACAAATTTTATGGTTCTCTTACCACATAGAGGTTTAGCACTTTAGTGCCTATATTCTTTTCACAAGACATTTTAAATCTATCCTCCATTTTCTTTGATCTTTACAAGGTAGAGATAAAGAGAGAAATATTCAGACTTTGTGAGATATAGCTATTTTGTTGTGTTTTATGAGCATAATACAACTGGCAAAATGAAACAGATACAGTTGATTCCTTTCATGTGGATCTCACAAAAGGGTGCTTACACTGGGTTTCAGTTCTCTTAAATATTACTTCTATCAAGAGAATAGTGTGTATGAAGACCTAATAATTTCTTTTGTATTTGGCTGGAGGAAATTGCAAGAAAAAGCTACTGTTTCCATGCAGTTTAGATAAAGCACTCTAATTTCATGATAATTATCCATGCTAACCATGTATCTATTCTTAAAGCTCTTCAGTGCATTGTCTCAATGAAATCCCCAGAATTTTATCAAGTAAATGTTCAAGTCAGCCTCAGGTTTGGAGAAAAAAAGAACCTAGCTACAGTGGTGTGCTAGAGCCAGCTTGTAATCAGCTTGTGAAACTGGTTTTTAAATTTTAAGGAATTTTGCCACCTGGTTGGCATCATGTTGATAATCTAAAATTGCTCTTGGTGGGAATATTTGTACCATGGAAATAAGCAATGTACACTAATCAGGCTTCTGTTCTGTGGGAACCAGGCTCTTAAACATTGACCAGCATACCACTGTTTGGCTCATATAATTTTCTCAGTTAGGATTGAGTACTTTACATACTATCTAATTAGCAATCCCTAGAGAAAATTCAAATAAGGTAAACTTTAAATATTTTTTTTCTTAAAATTATGCTTCTGAAAACATTCACATAGGATGAAACTCCTGTCTCCAAAGTACTTGTGTGTAATACTTCTCATTTGTTGTCAAATAAATTTTAAGATAATGGAAGTACCACTGGAATGGAATTCAAGGTGCAGGGATTCAAGTGTCCTCTTTGTTATTCATTTTATGACTTTGAGCAGTTACTTCACCTTCTATGCTTTGGTCTCTCTAAGTATAAAAAGGAGGTCAAGCTGGATAGTTTGCTGGTCTTTATGAAGCTACTTAGTGTAAAAATTTTCCTTCCAAAGGAAAAATGAGTATTTAAAGATAGTCACAAAGAGTTAATATTTCATCTAAAGTAATTATACTTTGTGTGGTGATTATACATTTTCTTGTTATAAAACCAGAGTATATGAAATTGTACTTCCCCAATTTTTCCCATTTTAAATAGAGTTTATATATATACTATATATATATATATAGAGAGAGAGAGAGAGAGAGAGAGACAGAGTGTGTGTGTGTGTGTGTGTGTGTGTGTGTATAATACTTATACCATATAGTGTGTGTGTATATATAAGGATTTTTACATTAGGTACCCAGGTGCCATTTCTTAATTTGGTATGTGCATTAGAATCACCTGTGAAACTAAAAAAATACATTTGCTTGTGTCTCATTAAACATTAGCTCTTTTAGAGTTTACTAGAGTGAGTTTCAGACATATATTTGTTTATATGTTCTTATATAAAGTTTCTCTAGGTATTTCTGATTCATATCCCTGTTTAAGAACCAGTTTATAGATCTTTGGGTGGGTTTCATGCATTATGTCATAATCTGAAATTGTATATGACATATTGTGTGATGAACTCATGTAATAATTCCCTAAGGAGAAAATCCATATTTATAAAAGAGGCTTAAAGGAATGGGGGTAGGTGCTAGTGACTAATTTTCTGGTATATGAAATTTTCCCTACATATGACTGAAAGCAAAGGTGTCCATTATGTCTATGTGTACTATGAAATGAAATATCCTATCTGGAATTTTTTTGGAGATGCTTGACCACAAGGAAGAAACTAGAGAAGAGCTAGCCTAGAGCCCTCAAATGATAAAGGAGTTAGAATTTTGGTACTTTGTGAGTGGAAGTAGGTAGCTTGGAAAAGGCAATACTGTGGTAAAACCTGATTGAATCTGAAAACAGGACTGAAGAGTCCTTACAGAATTAATAAATAAATCTCCTCCTATCTGATATTTTTATTCAATGGTTGTCCAACTTCTGCTCTCAGAGAAGAAGAATTCACTATATTCCAGAGAAATCTATTCTATTTTTGGAACACCTCTAATCTTTATATAATACATGATATAAAAGTGACATCCCCTTTCTTATAGTTTCACCTCACTCTTCTTGGTTTTGCTTGTGTAAAACAAAACATGATATCTAATGCCATTTTCACTCAAGGACTAATCTGAGCACTGAATATATTGTTCTTGTGCTACTTGAGTTTCTTTTACTAGATAAACACCCTCAATTTCTTTAATCTTTTGGTTTGGAATTCAAGAACCATCCAGTCCCTGTGCCTAAATAAAGAACATATAGTAGAAATAATTATAGTTATATAAATCATTTGCCTCAAGTTTTTAATATAAGTACTTGCTATCTATAAACTTATCACCAATCCAGAGGACAAGCCACAGCTGCTAACAGAGATCTTGTTGCTGGTCTCCATGCTCTCAGGGAATCTCTTCAGGGTGTTTCTCATCTGTGTTCTAATCTGTTTGCCCAGTGCTAATGTATTATGTTTGCTTCATTTCTGCCTTTTTGTACAACTCTTTAATATCAGGGTTTAGTTTGGGCTATCTGTTTCATTCTTGGTTCCAAATTTCTGATTCCTGTCATTTCATTTTCCCTTGGCTTCATGCCTTTAATTCTGTGGGTCAGTTGTGAAATCCAAGTGAGTCTCTTAAACCCCTACCTGGGTCTAGTTCCTTGAGACCCCAGGTTTTGGAAAGAGAGTACAGAAACTTTCATCAGAAGTATCATATTTGGTTTTCCAGTAACAGTAATTCTATGAGCACTTCTTTATGTTGTAGGAGGGCAATTCTCCCCCTTAATTTATAGATTAAGAAACCAAGGTTCAGAGGTATTATGACCCTTATCTAAAGACACATAGCTAATAAGTAGATCTTCCCCTTCTCAATCTGGAGTATTTAGACTTTCTTTAGTTTTCAGGTATAGCAGGACAATATGATTATAACAAGTACCCTCATGGATCTGAAATTGGGTCTCTCCTCACCAGACAAGATCCTAGGGAATATTTTAAGGAACATGGCCTACCTCATTTGTTTCATATTTGTCATTATTATTGCCAACCTAAATGCATGTAATACTTAATATCCATTATTTCATTTTAGAATTGGAGGCATCTCCCAAAGCTATGAAGTAGATACCCTCATTTAAAAGAACAGTTACAAAAAATGGAAACTTATTCAAGTTCATGTAGCTAAGCAGCAAAGACAAAACCAAATCTAGTTTTTATTTTCTTATTTCTTTATTTTATTTTATTTTTTCTTATTTCTCTTAATAGCTCTTTATACATCCATATTTTATTTCTGTAATATTTTCAATTTTTTATGTTTTGGCTTACATATTGAGGTGATAAATTTTGTGTTTATTAGCTATGATATAGACTTTTTAAATTTATTTACTAAAAGTGTATTCTGAATCTTCATGGAATGTTCCTAATTTTGTGTAAGGAAAATTCAAATTTGTTGGGAGAAAGCTGATTAAATTCCCTTGAAACAGATAAATATATTATTTTTACCCATATTTATGTTTTAAAAAAAATTGTTAATTTTTAAAAAATTTTATTAATATATAATGTATTTGCCTCAGGGGTACAGGTCTGTAAATCATCAATCTTACAATTCACAGCACTCACCATAACACATATGTTCTCATAATTGTATTTCCTTGGTGTTGGTTGTGATCTGTCCCTTTCATTCATGATTTTATCAGTTTGGGCTCTTTCTCTTTTCTTTTTGATAAGTCTGGCCAGGGGTTTATCACTCTTATTAATTCTTTCAAAGAACCAACTTCTAGTTTCATTGATCTGTTCTACTATTCTTTTGGTTTCTATTCCATTGATTTCTGCTCTTGATCTTTATTATTTCTCTTCTCCTTCTGGGTTTAGGCTTCATTTGTTGTTCTTTCTTCAGCTCCTTTAGGTGTAGGGTTAGGTTGTGTACTTGAGACCTTTCTTGTTTCTAGAGAAAGTCTTGTATTGCTATATACTTTTCTCTCAGGACTGCATTAGTTGTGTCCCAAAGATTTTGAACAGTTGTGTTTCCATTTTTATTGTTTAATTTTTATTTGTTTCCATGAATGTTTTAAATTCTTCTTGAATTTCCTGGTTGACCAATTCATTCTTTTTTTTTTTCCCTAAGATTTTATTTATTTATTTGACAGAGATCACAAGTAGGCAGAGAGGCAGGCAGAGAGAGATGGGGGGAGCAGGCCCCCTGCTAAGCAGAGAGCCCCATGCAGGGCTTGATCACAAGACCCTGGCATCATGATCCGAGCTGAAGGCAGATGGCTAACCCACTGAGCCACCCAGGCCCCTCTGATTCATTCTTTAGTAGGATGCTCTTTAGCCTCCATGTATTTGAGTTCTTTCCAACTTTTCTTTTGTGGTTGAATTCTAGTTTCAAAGCACTGTGGTCTGAAAATATGCAGGGAATGATCCCAGTCTTTTAGTACTGGCTGAGACTTGATTTGTGACCAGGATATGATCTATTCTGGAGAAGGTTCCATGTGCACTAGAGAAGAATGTGTATTCTTTTGCTTTGGATTGGAATGTTCTGAAAATATCTGTTGAAGTCCATCTGGTCCAGTGTGTCTGTCACTTAAAGACTTTATTTCCTTGTTGATCTTTTGCTTGGATGATCTGTCCATTTCAATGGAGGGGGTGTTCAAGTCCCTTACTATTATTGTATTATTGTCAGTGTGTTTCTTTGATTTTGTTATTAATTGGTTTATATAATTGGCTGCTCCCATTGTTAGATCGTCTTGTTGGACAGACCCTTTAAATATGATATAATGTCCTTCCTCATCTCTTATTATAGTCTTTGGCTTAATGTCTAATTTATCCGATATAAGGATTTCCATCCCAGCTTTCTTCTGGTGTCCATTAACATGGTAAATTGTTTTCCTCAGTTTAAATCTGGAGGTGTCTTTGGGTTTAAAATGAGTCTCTTCCAGACAGCATATCGATGGGTTTTTGTTGTTGTTGTTTGTTTGTTTGTTTGTTTGTTTTTACCCATTCTGATACCCTGTACCTTTTGATTGGGGCATTTAGCACATTTACTTCAGGGTAACTATTGAAAGATATGAATTTAGTGTCATTGTATTGCCTGTAAGGTGACTGTTACTGTATATTGTCTCTGTTCCTTTCTGGTCTATGTTACTTTTAGGCTGTCTCTTTGCTTAGACAACCCCTTTCAATATTTCCTGTAGGGCTGGTTTCGTGTTTGCAAATTCTTCCAGTTTTTGTTTGTCCTGAAGGCTTTTTATTTCTCCTTCTATGTTCAATGACAGCCTAGCTGCATATAGTATTATTGGCTGCATATTTTTCTCCTTTAGTGCTCTGAATATATCATGTCAGTCCTTTCTCACCTGCCAGGTCTGTGTGGATAGGTCTGCTGCCAATCTGATATTTCTGCCATTGTATGTTACAGACCCCTTGTCCTGAGCTGCTTTCAGGATTTTCTCTTTGTGACTGAGACTTCTAAGTTTTATTATTAGATGATAGGGTGTGGACCTATTTTTATTGATTTTGAAGGGGGTTCTGTGTGCCTCCAGGATTTTGACACTTGTTTCCTTTGCCAAATTAGGGGAATTCTCTGCTATAATTTGCTCCAATATACCTTCTGCCCCCCTCTCTCTTTCTTCTTCTTCTGGGATCCCAATTATTCTAATATTGTTTCATCTTATGGTATGACTTATCTCTTGAATTCTCCTCTCATGGTCCAGTAGTTGTTTGTCTCTCTTTTGCTCAGTTTCTTTATTCTCCAACATTTGGTCATCTATATCACTAACTCTTCTGTCTCATTTATCCTAGCAGTAAGAGTCTCCATTTTTTATTGCATCTCATTAATAGCTTTTTGAATTCAACTTGGTTAGATTTTAGGTCTTTTATTTCTCCAGAAAGGGATTTTATTTCTCCAGAAAGGGATTTTATTTCTCCAGAAGGGGATTCTCTAATATCTTCCGTGCTTTTTTTGAGCCCAGCTAACACCTTGATAATTGTCATTCTGAACTCTAGTTCTGACATATTAGCAATTTCCACATTGATTAGGTCCCTAGATGTCGGTATTGCCTCTTGTTTTTTTTTTTTTTTTTTTTTTTTTTGTGGTGAGTGTTTCCACTTGTCCTTTTATCCAGATAAGAATAGATGGATGAGAGAACAAAATACTAAAAGGATAGCAATAACCCCAGAAAAATATGCACTAACCAATCAGAAGAGACATGAAAACCTGGGAGAGAATGAATATATATATACATATATATATGATTTATTTCTCCTTTCTTCTCCCCCAGGTTTTTGGGGGAGATATATATATATATATATATATGCACTAACCAAATCAGAAGAGACCTGAAAACCTGGGAGAGAATACATACATATATATATACACACATATATATATGTATATATGTGTGTGTGTGTGTGTGTGTGTGTGTGTGTGTATTTGATTTTGGGTGTATTTTGGTCTGTTAGATTAAGCTGCTTCCCAAAATTTTAATGACAGAAAAACCCATATGTGTACAAAAAATAAGGTTAAATACAATGAAGGGATAGGATATGGTTATAAATATGAAAATTTAAAAAGATTTTTTAAAAAGGTATTGGTAAGATAAAATAGTTTAAAAAGGTTAAAATTGGAAAGAGGAAAAATGAAAAAATAGATAGGAAAAAAATAAAATTAAAATTAATTTAATTAAAATAAAATTTAAAAAATTTAACTTTGAAAGACTAAAGGATCATAGGAAAAGAACCAGGAATTCTATGTGTTGCATTCCCATATCTCTGGAGTTCCGCAGTTCTTATTGATTGGTGAACTTGGTCTTGGCTTGATGTTCTTGTTGATCTTCTGGGGAGGGGCTTGTTGCAGTGATTCTCTAATGTCTTTTCTTGAGACAGAATTGCACCACCCTTGGCTGGGACTGGGCTAAGTAATGGGCACGGGTTTCCTTTTGGGAGCTTTTGTTCCCTGAATGCTTTCCATACAGCTTTGGAGGACAAGAATGAAGATGGTGCCCTCCCAATCTCCAGCCCTGGAGGAGCTGAGAGCTCAGAGCCTCACTCCTCAGTGTGCCCTCAGAGAAGAGTAGTCAATCACTCCCATCTCCCTGGCCTCTGGCTCTGCTCCATGCTCACCCTGCCTGTGACAGAGCATTTCTATGTCTAGCATATGGGCCCATTTGCAGTCTCAAAACACAGCAGATTCATACAGCGTGCTCCTGCTCTGCTCCTCTGGGGGGGGGGGCTCCATATCTGTCACTTGTGGGGTCCCCTGCTTGAAGAGCAGTGGTCCAACTGTGCCTTGGATCACAGTTTAAGGTAATCCCGAGCTGAGAGCCCACTCCTCAGCTTCATCTCTAGGGCCATCTTCTCTGTTCTGATACCTGGGAGTTCTGCCACACTTAGACACCCTTGGTCTTTTTGGGACCCTGCTGGTCCTGAGACCACACTGTCCCCATGAGGGTTCTACCCCCTGCTTAGCCTCTGGAGCAACATCCCTCAGTGGAGCAGACTTCTAAAAGTTCTGATTTTGTGCTCTGCTGCTCTACCACTTTCTGGGAGCTGGCCCCTACCCCCAAGGTCTATCTTCTCATATATCCTTTTGGATTCACTTTTCTGCACATCTTACCTTCCAGAAAGGTCACTTTTCTGTTCCTAGAATTGCTGCTCTTTTTCTCTTCGATCTCCAGTTGAGTTTGCACGTGTTCAGAATGGTTTGATAACTATCTAGTTTAACTCCTGGGACCTGAAGATATTTAGGTCTCCTAATCCTCCACCATCTTGCTCCACATATACCCATATTTATGTTTTTATAAGCTTTTAGAATATTCCTACTTTACCCTGTCTTTTCTTGAGGTACTTGTGAGTTCATTGGCTGTCCACCCAGCATAATTACCATATAATCCAACAATTCCACTTTTAGGTCTAAGTCAAAGAGTATTGAAAATGTACATCCACACAAGAACATGCACATAAATGTTCATAGCGTTATTGATAATAGTCAAAAAGGGGAGATAATCCAAATTTACATATGTAAATAAACAACATGTAGTATATCCATACAATAGACTATTAATCATCCCTTAAAAGGGGTGAAATACTAATACATGCTGAAATAGGAATAAACCTTGAGAACATTATGCCAAGTGGAGGAAGGCAGACCCAAGGCTATATATTGTATAAATCCACTTATATGAAATGTTTAGAATAAGCAAATCCTGAGTGGTAGACTGTAGATTAGTGGTTGCCATGGGCTGGAGAAGAGGGATAGGTACTGATTGTTAATGGATACAGTTTTTTTCTGAGGTGATGACAATGTTCCAGAATTAGAAAGAGGTAATGAAAAAGCCATTAAGCTATATACTTCAAAAGGGCTAATTTTCTGGTATATGAGTTATACCTCAGTTAAAATGCAAAACTGGTGGTTTATAAAGATGGCAATATTAGAAACTCCTGAACTCTCCTCTTCCCTTGGGCACACTGTATTAATAGCTATACATAGAGGAATTCACTTTAAAAGAAATCTGGAAACTAGGTGAGTGACTCCTACACATTAGGTGAATGATAATTGCATACACTGAGATGGATGGGAAAAGCTGACACACTTTTGCCATAAACCACACCTCTGTCACAATGCAATTAAAATGGGAGGGAACCCAGGTCTAGCTACTTCCTGAGGAGTGAAGGGTTTGGACCCCACATCTTAATTTCCGACTTTTAATCCTCCTACCTGAAGGACAGGCCCCAAAACACCTAGCTCTGAAATCCAACAGGGGTTGCTACCATGAAAACCACAGGACTATAGCAAACAAAGAAGAGCTATTAGTTGGTGTTGGAGCATTAACTATGCTATTATCCCAGAGTTTATCATAGAGGCAATAGTCAAAAAATGCCCATTTCTGAGTGTTTCTCTGAATAGGGCTTATGTACATATTTGAAAAGCTGCTTCCTGGGAGACAGGCTTCTAATTTAGCACAAATCTAGGGACTCATTCCCAGAGATCAGGAATCCCTGCAGACATCTTCTCTGTCCTCTCCCTCTAGCCCACTTCACATCATCAGATTTCCCTAGAAGGAGCTTGTACACACATCTGATGCTCTAGTTTATTTGGCCACTGCCTAAAGGATGGTTTCCAAGGCCACTTGGCTCTGGTAGCTAATAGGGATAACATTCAGGAGTCTCAAGGGACAAACAAAGAAGTTCTAAACAGGCTGAAAATCACCTTACCCCCTTGTGGCTATACCCCTGTGCCCACTACAGAGGGTAGAAGCAAATAATGCCTACCTCTCAGTTTCTCCCTGGAAGGAGCCTAACATACTTCTCTAGTTACTGAGGGTCCACTCGAAACTGGTTTGCTCTGGTTGCTGACTGTGATCTTCACCAATGGGACACTGACAGTTCTTGGTATACCTTGAATCATGGGGAGCTACTAAGAGCAAAGACAGTCATTGAGGTTTGAGAGACAGCAAAGAGCACAGGCCAGGCTGGTTGATGAACTACTCTCCTCCTTGAAAGCACTCTGTTGAGACTGGGAGGGATGGCTATATTATCTAATGTGCAGAAACAAAAACAAAGAGTCAGGGAAAATGAAGAAATAAGGAAAATGTTCCAAAAAAGGGTGAAATGCTAAAACTTCCAAAATAGATCTCAATGAGACAGAGATAAATGATTTACATGATAGTGAGTCTAAAATAAAACTCATGAAGATGCTCACCAGGCTCAGGAGAGAAGTGCATGAGCAAAGGGAGAATTTGATCAAAGAGATAGAAAATATTTAAAAAGTACTAAAGAGAATTTATAGAACTGAAGAATACAATAATTGAAGTAAAAAATTCAATACACAGGTTCAACATGAGGACTAGAATCAAGTCAAAGAAAAGATTAATGAACTCAAAGGTAGAGGAGTGGAATTCATCCATTCAAGGGAGCAAAAGAAAAATAGAAAAATAGAATGAAAAATGCTGAAACTAACTTAAGAGAGTTATGAGACACCATCAGGTGGGACAACATTTGCATTATGGTGGTCTCAGAAGGAGAAGAGAGAAAGAAAGGTGCAGAAGCTTATTTAAATAAATAATGACTGAAAAAATTCCCTAACCTGGAGAAAGAATCAGACATTCATCTGTCTG
Organism: Lontra canadensis; assembly: GCF_010015895.1. Taxonomy (NCBI): domain Eukaryota; kingdom Metazoa; phylum Chordata; class Mammalia; order Carnivora; family Mustelidae; genus Lontra; species Lontra canadensis. The sequence continues at coordinate 14,547,479 of NW_022631001.1, forward strand.
GAAATCCCAGAGTTCCATATGAGAGAAAATGAAAAAGAATTTTTATAAGACCCATTCTAATTAAATTGACAAAAGTTAAAGAGAAGGGGAGAAATTTATAAGCCACAAGTGAAAAACATCTTGTTATACAAAGGAACCCCAATAAGATTATCAGTGAATTTTTCAGCAGAAACTTCATAAGACAAAGAAAGTGGGGTGATCTATTCAATATGCTGGGGAAAACAAGAACAAGAACAACAACAACCACCACCACCACTACCAGGAATAGTAGACCTGGCAAAGTTCTTTTTCAAAATTGAAGGAGAGATAAAGTTTTCCAGACAAGACAAAGCTAAGGAGTTCATCACCACTACACCAACATTACAAGAAATGTTAAAAGGGGTCTTTAAGTTGAAATGAAATTACACTATTAAGTAACAGAAAACTATATGAAAGCATAAAATTCACTGGTAAATGTAGATATATATAGTTAAATTCAGAATACTGTAATGTTATAGTGATGGTAGATAAATCACTTACAATTTTAGTATGAGGTTAAATGACTAAATACTGGGGGCACCTGGATAGCTCAGTCAGTTAAGTATCTGCCTTTGGCTCAGGTCATGATCCCAGGGTTCTGGGATCCGGTCCAGCACTAGGCTCCCTGCTTAGCAGAGAGTCTGTTTTCCGACTTTCTCTCTGCTCCCCCCAACTGCACGCACACACTCTCTCTCACTCTCACAAATAAATAAACTAATTAATTAAAAATACATAAATGGCTGAATACTAAGGATAACTACAACTACAATAATTATTTAATGGACGCACAAGGCAGAAAGATGTAAATTATTAAATTGAAAACATAAAATGTGGGGAGGAAGGTTAAAAACACAGACCTTTTGTGTACCTTTGAATCAAGTTGTTATCTTAAAATAGACTGCTATAAATGAGGTTTTATGTAAGTCTCATGGCAATCACAAAGCAAAAACCTATAGTAGATATGCAATAGTTAAAGGAATCAAAAAGGTACTATACAGAAACTTAACAGATCACAAAGGAAGAGAGCAAGCAAAGAAGGAAGGAATCAGAACCATCCGTAACCAATTAACAAAAAGGCAACAGTAACTCTATACTTACTATTAATAACTTTAAAGGAAAGTGGACTACATTCTTGAATCAAAAAGTATAGAGTGGATGAGTGGATAAAAACAAAACAAAACAAAACAAAAAAGTAAGAGCCAACTACATGCTGCCCAAAGAGATTCACTTCAGCTTTGATACACACAGAAAGCAAAGGGATGAAGAAGATTGTCCTATGCAAATGGAAAGCAAAAGAAATCAGGAGTAACTATACTTATATCAGACTAAATAGACTTTAAGCCATACTGTAACAAGATACAAAAAGGTAATTATACAGTGACAAAGGGACCAATTCATCAAGATATTATAACATTTATAAATATTTATGCACCCAAGAGAGGAGCCCCTACACATATAAAACAAATAGTAACAAATATAAAAGGAGAAACTCACAACTATACGTAATAGTAGGAGACTTCCATAACCCACTTTTGTTGATGGATAGATCATCCATGTAGAAAATCAATAAGGACTTAAATACATGTTAGACCAGATGTACTTAGCAGACATTTTAAGACCATTCCAACCAACAGCAGCACAGTATATAGTCTTCTTAAGTGAACTGGGAATATTCTCCAGGATTGATCATCTGTTAGGCCATAAAGCTAGTCATAATAAATTTGAGAAGACTGTAATCATATTAAGCAATTTTCCAACCACAGTAATATGATTCTAGAAATCAATTACAAGAAGAAAATTGGAAAGTTCACAAATACATGGAGACTAAACAACATGAACCTGAGCAATCAATGGGTCAAATAAGAAATCAAAAGACAAGTAAAACATATCTTTAGATAAATGAAAATGGAATATAATGTACCAAAACTTATGGGATGCTGCAAAAACAGTTCTATGAAGGTAGTTGACAAGTGAGAAAATGCCAACATTTAAAAAAAAAAGGAAAGATCTTGAATAAACAACCCAAGTTTACACCTCAAGGATTAGAAAAAGAAAAAATAAGTCCAAAGTTGGCAAAAGGAAATAACAAAGATCAGAACAGAGATAAATGACATAGAGAATAAAAAGACAATAGGAAAGGTCAGTGAAATTAAGAGCTTGCTTTATGAAAAGATAAACAAAATAGACAAACCTTAAGCTAGATTAATCAAATAAAAAGAAGGATTCAAATAAATTAGAAATGCAAGAGGACACATTGCAACTGAATCTAGCTAAAAACAAAGGATCATGTGTTGATTTTAGCCATTCTGACAGATGGGAGAAGATATCTTATTGTAGTTCTGATTTATATTTCCCTGATGATCAGTGATGTTGAGCATCTTTTCATGTGTCTGTTGGCCATCTGAGTATCTTCTTTAGAAGAGTATCTATTTGTGCCTTCCACCCATTTTTAAATTGGATTATTCACTTTTGGGATATTGAATTTTATAAGTTCTTTATATATTTTGAATGCTAACCCTTTATCAGATATATCATTTACAAATATCTTTTCCCATTCCGTAAGTTACCTTTGAGTTTTGTTGATTGTTTCCTTTGCTGTATAGAAGCTTTTTATTTTGATGAAGTCCCAAGAGTTTATTTTTGCTTTTGTTTCCCTTGCCTCAGGAGACATATAGAAAGAAGTTACTATGGCTGATGTCAAAGAGGTTACTGCCTGTGTTCTCTGCTACGATTTTGATGGTTTCAGATCTCACATTTAGGGCTTTGACCCATTTTGGATCTATTTTTGTGCATGATCTAAGAAACTGGTTCAGTTTCATTCTTTTGTATGCTGCTGTCAGTTTGTCCAATACCTTTTGTTGGAGACTTTTTCCCATTGGATATTCTTTCTTGCTTTGTCAAAGATTAATTGACCATATAATTGTGGGTCCATTTCTGGATTTTCTGTTCTGTTCTTTTGATCTATTTGCCTATTTTTGTGCCAGTACCACCATACCATTTTAATTACTACAGCTTTGTAATATAACTTGAAGTCTAGATCGTAATGCCTCCAGCTTTGCTTCTCCTTCTCAGAATTGCTTTGGCTATTCACTATCTTTTGTTGTTTCATACAAATTTTTAAGATTTTTTAATTCTAGTTCTGTGAAAAATGCTATTGGTGTTTGGATAAGGATTACATTGAACGTGTAGATTGCTTTGGTAGTAAAGACATTTTAACAATATTTATTTTTCCAATCTTTGAGCATGGAGTGTCTTTCCATTTCTTTGTGTCATCTTGAATTGCTTTCATTGGTGTATTATTGTTTTCAGGGTACAGGTTTTTCACCTCTTTGGTTAGGTTTATTCCTAAATATCTTAGCGTTTTTGGTGCAATAGTAAATAGGATTGACTTCTTAATTCCCCTTTCTGTTGCTTCATTATTGGTGTCTAGAAATGCAACAGACTTCTGTACATTGATTTTGTGTCCTGTTAATTCATTTACTGATTTCTTTTACCAATTGTAGCAGGTTTTTGGTGAAGTCTTCTAGGTTTTCTGTATAGAATAGCATGCCATCTATAAATAGTGAAAGTATTACTTCTCTCTTGTATGTCTGGATGCCTTTTATTGTTTTTTGTTGTCTGATTTCTGTGGCGAGGTCTTCCAGTACTATCCAACAAAAGTGGTGGGAATGAGCATCCTTGTCTTGTTCCTGACCTTAGGGGAAAGGCTCTCAGTTTTTCCCCATTGATGATGATGCTGGGTATGGGTTTTTCATATGTGGCCTTTATTATGCTGGGGTATGTTCCCTCTAAATCTACTTTGTTGAGGTTTTTTTTTTTTTTTTTTTTAGTCATGAATGGGTGTTGTACTTTGTCAAATGCTGCTTCTGCATATATTGAGAGGATCAAATGGTTCTCATCCTTTATGTTATTTACATGATACATCATATTGATTGATTTGCAAATATTTTACCACCCTTGCAACTCATGAATAAATCCCACTTGATTGTGGTGAATGATGTTTTTAATGTATTGTTAGATTGGTTTCCTAGTATTTTGAGGATTTTTGCATCTATGTTCATCAGAGGTATTGGTCTGTAGATTTTTTAGTGGTATCTTTATCTTGTTTTGATACCACGGTAATGCTGGTCTCATAGAATGAGTTTGGAAGTTTTTCTTCCTTTCCTGTTTTTTGGTGTAGTTTGCGAAGAATAGGTATTAACTCCTCTTTAAATGTTGGGTAGACTTTGTCTGTGAAGCCGTCTGGTCTTGGACTTTTGTTTGTTAGGAATTTTTTGGTTACTGATTCAGTTTCTTTCCTAGGAATCAGTGTGTTCATATTTTCTATCCCTTCCTGTTTCAGTTTATATGTTTCTAGGAATTTATCCATTTCTTGTAGATTGTCTATATGTTGACATATAGTTTTTCCTAATATGGTTTTATACATCTATTTCTTTGGTGTTGGTTACTTCTCCTCTTCTCCTTTGTGATTTCGTTTACTTAAGTCCCTTCTCTTTTTTTCTTAATAAGTCTGGCTAGAGGTTTATCAATTTTAATGATTTCTTCAAAGAACTGGTTCCTGGTATTATTGATCAGCTTATTGCTTTTTTAGTTTCTATACCATTTATTTCTGCTCTACTCTTTTTTATTTTTTTTTCCTTCTGCTGGTTTTAGATTATATTGTTGTTCTTTTTTGGCTTCTTCATGTGTAAGTTTAGGTTGTTTATTTGGGATTTTTCTTGCTGGCCTGTAGTACTATAAAATTTTTCCTTAGAGCTGCTTTGGCTGTTTCCCAAAGGTTTTGGAACATTGTATTTTCATTTTCATTTTTTACATGTATTTTTTATTTTTTTATTTTATTTCCTATTTGACGCATTCATTGTTAAATAGCATGTTATTTGGCTTCCATGTATTTTTGGTCTTTCCATTTTTTTCTTGTGATTGATTTATAGTTTCATAGCATTGTGGTCACAAAAGATGCATGATATGACTTTGATCTCCCTGAATTTGTTGAGGTTTGTTTGTGGCCTAAAATGTGATCCAAACTGCACTGTTCCTCATGCACTTGAAAAGAATATATATTCAGCTGCTTTAGGATGGAATGTTCTAAATATGTCTGTTTTGTCCATTTGGTGTAGTATATCTTTCAAAGCCATTGCTTCCTTATTGATGTTCTGGTTAGACAATCTATCCATTGTTGTAAGTGGGGTGTTGAAAATCTCTACTATTATTGTGTTATTATCAATTAGTTCCTTTATGTTTTTTATTAACTGTTATGTATTTGGGTGCTCTCATGTTGGGTGTATAAATATTTATGGTTGTTATGTGTTCTTGTTGATTGTCCCTTTAATTATGATATATAGTATCTTTCTTTGTTTATCATTACAGTCTTTGTTTTAAAGCCTATTTTGTCTGATATAAGTATTTCTACTCTGGCTTTCTTTTGACAGCCCTTTGCACGATAGATGTTTCTCCATCCCCTTCCTTTCAATATGCAAATCTCTTTGAGACCTAATAAAGTTTCTTGTAGAGAGCATATAGATGGGTTTTGTTTTTTTAGCTATACTGTCAACCTATGTCTTTTGACTGGAATATTTAGTCCCTTTACATTCAAAATAATCATTGATAGATATTTGGTTATTATCATTTTATTGTTGTTTTGTGGTGGTTTCTGAAGATTTTCTCTGATCCTTTCATGGCTTGCTGATTTTCTTTAGTGATATATTTGGATTTTTTAATCTTTATTCTTTGCATATTTCTTGTGGTTTTGATATATGGTTGCCATTACATTTGTATATAACTTATTCTGCACATAGCAGTCTATATTAAGTTGAGGGTTATGTAAGTTTGAACCCATTCTTTACTCATCACCTGCCCATGTTTTATGTATATGTTATATTTTATATCCTTTTGTTTTGGGACTTCCTGGACTGATTTTTTTAAAAAGATTTTATTTATTTATTTGACAGAGATCACAAGCAGGCAGAGAGAGAGGGGGAAGCAGGCTCCCTGCCAAGCAGAGAGCCTGATGCGGGACTCGATCCCAGAACCCTGAGCTAAAGGCAGCGGCTAAAGGCAGTGGCTTAACCCACTGAGCCACCCAGGCACCCAACCTGGACTGATTTTTTACAGAAATATTTATTTTTGCTTTTTTTGTGTTTCCTATCTTTATACTGTCACTTTTGGTTTCTCCTTTCCACTCAAAGAATTCCCTTTAGTGTTTCTTTCAGGGCTAGTTTAGTGGTCATGAACTCCTTCAGGTTTGTTTGTTTGTTTGTTTTTGTTTTTTTGAAAACTCATCATCTCTGAATGATAACCTTGCTGGATAGAGTGAGTATTCTTGTTTGCAGAGTTTTCTCATTCAGCACTGTGAATATATCATGCTGCTCTCTTCTGGCTTGGAAAGTTTCTGCTATAAAATGAATTGATAGCTTTATGGGGTTTCCCTTGTATATTACTACTGTCTTTTGTATTGCTGCTTTAGAAATTGTTTCTTTATCACTATATTTTTGCCAGTTTAATTACAATATGTCCTGGTGCAAATTTGTTTTTGTTGATTTTCTTGGGGGTTCTTGGTGCCTTCTGTATCTGGGTATTGTTTCCTTCCCCAGATAAAGGAAGTTTTCAGCCATTTATCATTCAGCCAAATTATCATTTCTCCAGATAAATTTTCTTCTTCCTTTTTTTCTTTTTTTCTTCTGGGACTCCTATAATATTGTTACTACGTTTGATGGAGTCACTGAATTCCCTAAATCTGTTCTCCTTTGCCTCTTTTTTTCTCTTTTGTTCAGTTTGATTACCTTCCATTATTCTACCTTGTATAGTATCAATTTGTTCCTCTGCTTCTTCTAGCCTGCTGTTCATTACATCAAGCATGCCTCTAGTCTTATTTATTGCAATCTTCATATCTGATTGGTTCTTTTTTTAAATCTCCATGTTAATGGTCTCACACATGTCTTCCACTCTTCTCTCAAGTCTAGAGGGTATTCTTGTGATCACTGCTTTAAATACTCCATTAGGCATGTTACTTATGTCTCTTTTGCGTGGCCTTGTCCTTTTCTGTCATTTAGGATAAATTCCTGTCTTCTCATTTTGTGTAAGCCTCCATGCCTTTTTCTATGTGTTGTCAGCTACATCTCCTATTTTTGAGGATAATGGTCTTATGAAGAAGAGCTTCTATAGTGCTCTGCCATGTAATGCCCTGCTTCCCCAGGGCTTGGTGCTTCCAGGAGTGTCTCCAATGTGTGTTACATGTGCTCTGCTCTTTTGTCCTGGCCACTTTATCCTTCAGACCAGTTGTGTACAGAGGCTTTCTTTGCCTGTTGTAGGTAGTGTTTTGTCTCTGGCCTGAATGTGGGAAGTTTTAACTAGGTGTGCTCTGGTCTGCTTATGAAATAGACCTATCACCACTGCCACTAGAACCGAGGTCCTGCAAAACTCCTGGGTCAGGAGATGTGGTATGGGTAGGGGTTGAACAAGTCTTTGGGAGAGGACGACCCCACCATGTTTGGACTGAAGCAAACATAACTGGGAAGGGCAATTCCACCAGTGTGCAGGGGGTGAGGCTTAGTGTAAGCAAGATAGGTAGTGGGCATTGGAACTGTGCTGGTTCCTACAGGTGGCCCTATACTGAGTGCCAGGGGTGGGAAATGCCAGTGTCTTGATCCTGGAAGTGTCTTCCTAAGAATGCTGCCTCTCTGGGACTTGCTACAAGATGAGCAAATAATCTCCCCACTTTGTGTCCCAAGTGCTCTTCAGATGGCTGTTTCTACACTGTATGTATGTAAGCTCCTTGACTCACCTTCTCTCCAAGAGCAGTAAGCCTACTGACTGAAACTCCATGCTCTGAGCCCTGCTGGTTGCAAGAACTCATGAAATTTGGCTCCTCTCACTTTCCAAGCCAATTGCTGTGGGAATTAATTTTCCCTGTGTACTCCACTCTATGCTAGTCTGTTTCTCACCCTTCTCAGCAGCTGTGGCTCCCTCCCCACAACAGTGGCCACCAGCCATTTCTGTCCCAAACCATATCTCCACATTCCTGCCTTCTTTGATGTGGCTTTTTCTCTTTCTTTAGTTGTAGGGTTTGTTCTGACAGACTTCAGGTCAATTTCTGGGGTATTTAGAATTATTTGATAGTTATTTAGTTGTATTCATGGTAGGAGGTAAGCCTAGGGTCCTCTTACTTTGTGCCATCTTCCTTTCCTTGTATAGATGCTCTTTTTAGAAATAGCCACTTTTGACTTCCTTACAAATTGACCTTTAAAGGTTCCATAAAGGTGAATTGGATCTTTTTATAATGCAAATCAACAATTCTCCGTGTCTATGCATTTATCCGTTTATTTATTCAACAGATTTAAACTGAGAATTCTTTGAGTACGTATTTATTAGGCATGGGTTAAACCTGTCCTGGTTAATATGGTAGCCACTAGTTACATGTCTGAATTGAGAAGTTATGTACATTTAAAACACAAGCAGATTTTGAAGACTTAGTACTAAAAAAAAAAAAGAAGTGAAATATTTTGCTTTGATTACATGTAGAAATAGTAATATTTTGTATATATTGGGTTAAATAAAATATATTAAAATTATATCTTACTTCTTTTATTTTTAATGTATTTACTAGAAAATTTAAAATTTTATATGTGGCTGGCATTTGTTGTTCATATTATATTTCTTTTGTTCAGTTCAGGAGACCTCAGAGAACTAAAGTCAAGAGAATTCTGAAAGAATTTACAGTCTAATAGGGAAACAAACCAAAGGAAAATTTAAAGTGATCAGCTAAATGATAAAGAATATGGACTTTGATATTTTATTGACATGGATTTAAATCTCTTTACTCATATGTGATCTAAACCAAGTGATTTAAACACTGGACCTCAGTTTTCTAGTTGTGAAAATTCAGTGAAATAATATTTGAAAAATACTTAGCAGAATCACTGCTTCATAAGTAATAGTTATGATGATGTTGTTAATTACATCAATTTGATGTGAATGATAACACATGGCTGTAAGTATGTGCAGGGTGCTATGAGGACAAAGGTGAGGGACACTTGGCTCATATATGTGGATCGTGGAAAATTATATCTGAACTGCATTTTAAGGGATAGAAGGAGAGGTATGAATGGTCATGAGAGGAGTTTGTGTAAAAATGTGCGAAAACATGAGAGAATCTCAACCTTCCTGTTCTGACATTAAGATAGTCTACATAAGGATTAGCAAATTGATGTAGAAAATTGAGGTGTGGCCTACAAAGTTTAGTCCAAGACAACTAGCTATGCTATTAAAAGAAGTATGTGTGTACATAAAACATCATAAGGCTTTCTAAATATTCAGATTTATCATGTAATTCTTGAGCCCATATCCTGAAGACCTCAAAAGTCAGGTAAAGAGAACATAATGAATTTGATTCATCAAGTAAGGAAGAGCTTCTTCTTTAAGAAGAAAAAGCAATAGTATAGACATTCATTAAAAGAAGATTAAAAGAGTAAATAAACCTAAACACAATTGAGGATACTATTTTGAAATAGGCTTTTGCACCATTTTCTGCAAAGCATATTGCATCTCGGTATATTATGGCCAAAAAGCAAGCTGAACTGAAAATACAAATGCTTACAATTTAAAATCATCCATTGGAAATAAAAGAAAAAGCAGACAAAATAATGAAAACACTTTAATGCTTATAGATAAGTACTATTTGGGGGATATTTTAATAAGCAAATGTTTATTTTAGTTGCTTTAGAATATTCTCTTGGATTCTACATACATAAATTTCAACCCACGTTCTCTAGTTGCCATAACAACTTGATGCATTTGTTCTCTTGTGTCATTTTTTATCACATCAGTTTTTTTTTTTAAACTTTGGTTGCTATGATAACAGTATAGTTGTTAAATTTATTCTATTCACATTTTGTTCTTCTGGAAACTGGTAATTTGCTTTTATTTTTCTCCGAAGAAGTTCGTATTATAGAAGTGTAATAAGGAAAATTGTGGCCTAAGTTCTAATACAAGTTTATATTGAAATTTTAATTATGTGTATTAATTTATGCCCACATGGTATTACCTTTGTGACATGGACTATAGCTAGTGGTTATCTAATTCCACTCTGGAGAAAGCCATCAACCTTTGCTGTACCAAATGAGGGAAATAGGCAGTTGAGTGGCAATTGCATCTCTATGCATAACTTTAACCATTCTTAGTTGGTGGAAACTGCTTGGGGTGGTGTCAAGAAATTTACCAAAAGCTGCCATTACTTGCCCCCTTTGTAAATGCCTTGCTTTACTACAAAATGCAAGCTCATTTATTACAAGGAATGAAATCCTGGCTTAGTTAGTAGAACTCCCTCTAAGCTGACCTATTCCTAAGAAAAGGGAGTCAAAGTCCATTTTTTAAAGATTTTTATTTATTTGTCAGAGAGAGAGAGAGATTGAGAGAGCAAGCACTGAAGCAGGGAGAGTGGCAGGCAGAGGGAGAAGCAGGTTCCTTGCTGAGCAAGGAGCGAGATGAAAGACTCCATCCCAGGAATCTAGGATAATGACCTGTGGTGAAGGCAAACACTTAACTGACTGAGCCACCCAGGTATCCCTCAAAAGTCCCTTTACCTAGAATTACATATTTGGAGGATATAGAGCTATACATAAATTTGTATTTTTCATTCCGCTGACTCCTACAGTTTCCTCGATTTTCTTGCTTTTAATGACACTTTCATAAAAACAACTAATTGTATCACTTAAAATTGATGATACTCTGGTCCCTTCCAGCTCTGGAAATTGTTGTAATTTGGACAGGCTGTTTTGAGAGGCATGCCAGGGCATAAGGGAAAAAGGCAAGAGAGTAGAGTCAGAGATTTAGACTCTAATAGTTACTAACTATGGAACCCTGGAAAATAATTTATCTGCTGATTCTTGATTGTCAGATCTCTAAAATAGGAATAAGAATAATTAAAATAATTATATTTTAATATAATTAAAATAATAAGCTTTTTTAGAGGAATTCAGTGAAATAATATATTCGAAAGGCCTAGCCTAATGCCTAATACATAATAGATGCTCAAAACATCTTAGTTGCCTCTTCTTCATATTCCCTTTTACTGAAGGCCAGTGAGAAAGAATAAGAAGCCAGTGGCATTGTAGAAGGATAGTGAGCCCGGATTTATAGAAGCCTTCTCTCAATCAGTAATGTTCAGAGTTAAAGGGAGTGTAGCTAATTCGGACTTTATTTGGATAGCAGTTTCTTCCCCTGATATTGCCAAATGTTCAGTTCAGAAAGAGAGGTATGATAGGAGGAGTCTTCGGGAACCCATAGTATGTAGAGTTGTCTTGTGTTTATATGACTGTTTGTGTTAGAACATGGACCCAACCATAAGCTGAAACTTCATGTAGCTAGAGAAATCCTCCTAGCAAAGACTTTGTTGACAGATCTGGAGTCATATTTGGGCTATTTTGGGAACCTTTGAAAAGCCATATCTCAACCTGATTCCCATATATGTGAAACATAGGAATCAAAACATATTAAGTGAGCACCTATAGATAACGTCTACGTTGGTGTTTGTTATTATTAGAGGTAATAAATGTAACATACTTTCAATGAATGTTTGTTATTAATACTAGATGATTGTAGCTGATGGTGTTGTTAATAATAATGATAGCATTGATTGGCAAGTGCTAATTACAGTTTAGGACCCTGGCTACTTTGCCTGGGAATCAAGACAGACTTTTCTCCCAGCAGAAAAACCGCAGGATTTTGGAGAACATATGAATGTTTAGAGCCTGTTCCAGTCACATCTTTGACTTAAGACAGTAAAACAAATAAATGCCTGTAATCCCAGGCCACAGGTGAATGTGAGAGTGCTAGTATTCTGTAGTCTTGGGCTGGACCGATTCAGGAAATGAGAGTGCTGTGTCTATAGAAACAAGTGTCTGTGCTTAAGGGGAACTGAGGAGGCTGGAAATGAAAAAGTTACCATAATCCTATTCCTTCGGAATGCCTGAAGCACTCTGGAGTAATATGCCAGAGCATTCAGGGAGATGCATCAACACTGTCAGGCCACTAGGGTGTCATTTAGAACCTCTCTGCTGGAACAATGGAGACATATAAATTTCAACCCACATTCCCTGGTTGCCATGGTAACTTGATGCACTTGCTTTGAAGTGTCTTTTGTGTCTTCCCCACCCCCCTCTTTCTTTTTCTAAATATTAGGATTTTTATTTTGCCAGTAATTCCCTAAATGTGATTCTTGTGGCTTCCTACTCTTCTTTTTTCCATTTAAATATCTGAATTTGTGGCTGGGGAATGATTTCTACCTAAAAATAATAGCTGAATATGCATGTTCACACAGATGTGCCTGTGTGTCTATAAGTCTGTCTCTCTCTTTCTCTCTCTCTCTCACACACACACACACACACACGCACAGAGAGAGACAGATAATTACATCAAAAAACTGCATAGCATTCTAAAGATTTTTAATTTTTTCAAAAGGGCATTCTGTGTGCCTTAGATAAAAATTGAAAAGTAAGTGGTTCAATTCTAGAACAACTAACTGATTTAGTATTTCCTTAGTAACTGCAGTACGGCCAGGCTGAATAAAGAGTGTAATTTTCATCGCATATTTTTCTCCACTTGATTCCTTTAGCATATTTATATTAAGACAACAAGTGTGCTTCAGTGTACAAAGTAGAAGACAGACTTGAGTTGGCATTCATACTCCACTATCTCTTTGCTGTGTGACCTTCAACAAGTTACTTAACCACTCTGAACTTCGTATTAAAATGGGTTGGTAGTTACTTGTAAGATATTTGTGAGAAATAAATTGAGATCATACATGTAGAATACCTAGAATAGATACTACAACAGACTCTAGGACATTATAAACAAATGTGAATTCCTTCACATCTAATCAATTAACAAAATGTATTTAAAAAACAAATGTATTTTGGTTTCACTCATTAGATAAATGTGTACTTCATTTCCATATATATTTCCACATAACAAAAATGAGACACATATGAAAATATAGAAGCAGAATGGTATATAGTCTCATTGCTTGCATGCTTACAATGTACAGAACTGACAGTGGAAAAAAGCATTTCCAGCAAACCTCCAACAGAAGGTAACCTCTTGTTACATTCAGTTAGGATCTTTCATCTATGATCCATGTTTTTAACCAGGTTAAAAATGCCTGGTTAAAAACATCAAGCTCATAGGAGATTTAGAAACTGTTCCATCTACTGAATAGACAATATTCCCTTTTCATGTAGCAAGTGACTGTGCTACAAGTACATTCTAAATATAAAAATATGTTTAATCAGGGGCAATAGGGAGGCAGGAAAACAACATTAGGCATGCAGGAAAAGGGCTATTGCCAAGCTATGAGTGCTACTATTGCTATGCATTTCTGTGCAGTGTTGACAGGGAAAAAATAACAAGGGGATAGAAGCAAGATTAAATATTAAAAGGAGAACTGCAATTATATCACACGACACCTGCTTTCTAAAAGTATTGTGTCTTTCAGAGAGTAAGTCACAGAAAATTAAACAATGATGAAAAAGAAATCACTAGGAAAATTCTTAAAGGAATAATATCAAATCATAATTAAAAATATATTCTCAAGTAACAAGAAAAAAGCATAAAAGAAGAAGCAAGTTATTTTTTCTTTAGTGCTTGTAAATTGGAAGCGTTAGGTGGATAAAAATTATTTGAACAAATATTTGATAGATTTAACAATCAATGTTCCATTGAATGACTGAAGAATTGTCTACTTGATTATAATTTAAATAGAGGATAGATTTTGGAAACTGATTAAGCCAAATTAAAATCCCAGCACTGCCTTTTAGTAGCTGAGTAATTTGGGGCAATTGATCCAACTTCAATAAACCTCAGTTTCTTTATCTGAGATAGAAAAACTGAATTTCAGTCTAGGTTCTGCTAGGAAACTTTGTGTAAAACTAGACAAGTCCCTTTGTTTGGGTGGGTCTTTTTCTTTGGTGTATAAAAGTGAGGGAGTTAGTCTCTAGGTGGCGGTCCCCATGAGTACATTTGCAGTTTTGACATTCCAAGGCTCTGTGTCCTAGTTAGTGTTGATATTGAACTACATCTCTATAGCTAAGACCTGAAGGCCTTTATTTTCGGGCTTCTTCTGAAGCCACTGTTTACATTGGATCCAAAAATCAGATCCTGAAATTAACACAAGAGGGCAGCTTGTAAGAATTTCAGCTCTTTTCTTGTGCATTACTATACCCTCTAGAAAGTATGAAGTTTATCTGTCTCTAGAATCTGAGTGTTGATAGGTAACACAATATCCCCAGGTCTCTAGCTTGCATTCATCTTTAGTCAATGAGAGGACTTTGTGGTTCTGCTTCTCTTCCTTGAAAACTGGTGAAGAATATGCTTGGTGCTAGGAACTACACAAGTATCATTAAAGAAAAGTTTAATAAAAATAACATACGGCATTAGTTATTGTGGAAAATATAAAAATATATAAAGGCTGAAATAAATGTCACATACTATCATGATATCCAGAAGGAATCACAACAGTCTTTTGTGGATTTTATTTCTCAGTATTGGTGTTTCTCTCTCTCTCTCTCTCTCTCTCTCTCTCTGTGTGTGTGTGTGTGTGTGTGTATTTTCTTTTTACTAAACTTTGAGTATTCTTTTAAAGATTATTTATTTATTTATTTGACAGACAGAGATCACAAGTAGGCAGAGAGGCAGGCAGAGAGGAGGGGGGAGCAGGCTCCCTGTTGAGCAGAGAGCCCAAGGCGGGGCTCAATCCCAGGATTCTGGGATCATGACCTGAGCCGAAGACATAGACTTTAACCCATGAGCCACCCAGGCACCCCAACCCCTGAATATTCTTTTGAACAAACTTTTAAACTTCCTTTTATTTAAAAATGTCTGCTGACCTTTTTCTATTCGTAAAGATTCTTCTATGGCACAATCTTTAATAAGTACATAACATTTGCTCACATGACCATATTGAGTCACTGGAGAATAGAACTAAGTACATGGACTCTGGAAAAAGACTATGTGGGATTGTGTTTTCCACTCAATTTTCTCATCTATAAAATGAATGTGATAGTAGTATAGACCTCATAGAATATTGTGACAGTTAGATGAGTTAATCTTGAAAATAATCAAGAGAGCAGACAGTCAATAAACATTTATTATCGTTATCAAAAATTATTCTGTCCAGTCTGGTATCCATTTTTAGTGGTAAGATTAGTTCATTTGCATGTATTGTGGCTCTCAAAATATTTAGATTTATTCTCTCATTTTAAGATATAGTTTTTGTTTGTTGGCCATTATTTTCCTTTCTACTATATCGAACCATTTTTATCTTATATTTTACTGAAAATATTTCTATATTTGCTTTTTATTTTTTTCTCTGCTGATTTGGAAACTTCTGATTGCATTCTATTCTTTTATTAATTATGCTTTTGGCATACATAATAATCTATAAATTACTTGAAGAAATCATTTTTTTAAATATGAGAAGGACCTTCATGTACATTGACTTATTGAACACTGCAGTTTCCCAGACTACTATACTTAATTTAACATAAACATTAATTTTTATTTAAAATCAATGGCTTAAAAAATAAAATCAATGGCTTATTAAATTTATGATGTATTTTATTAGTATCTGTGCTTACCATTGAGTCGTGTACTTATGTGTTCTTCTGAGTTCACTTTCTTCCTGAAGTACACCCTTTAATATTTATTTTTGTAAGTGTCTTAATAAATTATCTTAGTATTTATATGCTTGTACTCTCACTTTTGCATGATAGCTTAGCCGGGTATAAACTTTTAGGTTAACAACTACTTTCTCTTTACTCTGTGAACATATATTCTATTACCTTTTTTTTAAAGATTTTATTTACTTATTTGAGAGAGAGAGAGAAAGAGCACAAGTAGGGTGAAGGGCAGAAGGAGAAGCAGACCCCCTGCTGAGCAGGGAGCTCGACATGGGACTCAATCCCAGGACTGCGGGACTATGACCTGAGCCGAAGGCAAACAGATGCCCAACCAGCTGAGCCACCCAGGCGCCCCTATTCTGTTGTCTTTTGATCTCTGTTGTCACTAAGGAGAATCTTCTTTTTTTAATTCTTTTTCTTTAAGAAGGCTTTTCTCTCTTGCAGCTCTTGAATTTTCTCTTTATCTCTGATGATTTTCAGTTTTATGGCCATATGTCTGAGTGCATACTTTTTTTAGTTTGGTAGTTCTTTAAAAGCTTTTTTTTTTTTTTTTTTTTAATCAGAAGACTTGTCTTGTTTTTTCAATCTTGGCAAATTTTTGATGATATTTATTCTTCTGTATTTTTCTCCACCTTCTTTTATTGTAGTCCAAGAAGATATTCATTAATCTTTCTCAATGCTTTCTTCATGTCTTCCTATTACTCTTCCACAATTTTTGTCTAAGCCTTTCAGGGCTGTATTCTGAGATGATTCCTTGTGCTGTCTTTTCATTCTTTCTCGATGTGTTTAGACTTCAGTTTATGACATCTATTAATCTTGATTTGTTTCAACAACTATACTTTTAATTCCAGTTTAATTGACTCTTTGTTATACTATCTTATTACATCTCTTCTTGTCTCATTATTTATTATTGGTTTTTAAAAAATTAACCTTATATTTTCTTTTATCTCCTTTAGCATCCTGTGTTTATTTAAAGACTTTTCCATATTCTTCCATTACATTCACATTGGACATATTCAAATTCTGGTTACTGATTTTGTTTATATTATAGTATAATATTTCTTCAGGTGGTTCTGCAGGTGTGTTTTAAAAACTATTTATTTTGAAATAATAAAAGATGAAAAAAATTGAAAAATGTAAAAAATTGCATGTATAATTCTCAAAAGTTTCCCAAAGGTTAGCATTTTATTACATTCATGTTACTCTCTCAAGGTGGAAATACATACATTAAAAAAAATAATAATTTGCAGACATAATACTCCTTTGCCCTTAAGTACTTCAATTTGTATTTTCTAAATACAAGGGTATTCTTTTATGTGATCAAGGTAAAATGATCAGAATCAGGAAATTAACCTTGAGTGTTAACTATTCTACATATCTTCTTCAAATTTTATTAATTGATCTCTTAATGTCCTTTGTAACAAAAGAGAAAACAATATTTCTGATCAAGATTCCAGTCTAGGACCACACATTGCATATAGTTCTCATGCCTTTTAAGTATCCTTTAATGTGGAATGTACTTCAGTCTGCCATGCTTTATTCCCAAGACTTTGACTTTTTTTTTTTATTCAAGAATATAGACATTTATTTTATACAGTAGTCATCAACTGAGGTTTTTCTGGTGTTTCCTTATAGTTAAAATCAGTTTATGCATTTTTGGTGGAAGACCTGCAAAAGGGATATGTCCTTTTTAATACATGATCTCCAAAAGAATGTAGAATATCTCTTTGTTCAAGTATTGATAATGTTAATTTTATTTACTCGATTAAGATAGCTTTTAGGAGCTACTATTTTTCCTGAATAATTAATAAGAATCATGGGAGATACTCTGAGTTTAGAACAATATACTGTGTTTCACTTACTTCTATTCACTACTTTTAGTATGCATTTATTATTCTTGCCTGAAGTAATTATTACTAAAGAGACTGAATAATTCTTTCATTTCAGTTATTACTAAAGAGACTGACTAATTCTTTCATTTCCTCTACACTTATTAATTGGCATTTTCCTATAAGGCACTGCTTTCCCTTATCTTTCATTTGTTTATTCATTTCTTTTTACCAGTATAAATTTATGGGTATTCATTTTATTGTGTGGGTTATAATTTATTGCTATCTTTATTTGTTGTTCAAACTGTCCTAAATTTGGCCATTGGAATTCCCCTCAAGTTGGCATCTGTGTCCTTTTGAAATATTCCCATTAAGTTTTTTTTTTGCATGCTAACACTTTTATTTTGATTTAGTCATATTTTACCATGGAAATAGATTTGTGGTTTTATTTTATTTTATTATTTATTTATTTATTTATTTTTAATTTATTTTTTTTTCACTGTTCCAAAATTCAAGGGCAATATGTGCCCTCCATAATACCCACCACCAGGCTTATCCCACCCCCACCCAACCCTCAGTTTGTTTCCCAGAGTCCACAGTCTCTCATGGTTTGTCTCCCCCTCTGATTTCCCCCAACTCACTTCTCCATCTCCCAATGTCTTCCATGTTATTCCTTATGCTCCACGAGTAAGTGAAACCGTATGATAATTAACTCTCTCTGCTTGATTTCTTTCACTCAGCATATTTTGAGCACTTTCTTATTTTCTGGCAGAGCAAGATGTACCAGGCTCATCTTGTATTCTCTGCCCCAACAGAGATCCTTGGTTCTACTTGATGGAGAATGGTATTTGGAAATCAAATCCGATCGGAAGAATAAACATTGTTAAAATGTCTATACTGCCTAGAGCAATCTATACTTTCAATGCCATTCTGATCAAAATTCCACTGGCATTTTTCAAAGAGTAAGAGGAAACAATCCTAAAATTTGTATGGAATCAAAAGAGACCCCAAATTGCTAAGGAAATGTTGAAAAAGAAAAAAACAAAACTAGGGGCATCACACTGATTGTTTCAAGCTTTACTACAAAGCTGTGATCACCAAGACAGCATGGTACTGGCATAAAAACAGACACATAGACCAGTGGAACAGAGTAAAGAGCCCAGATATGGACCCTCAACTCAGTGGTCAAACAATCTTCAACAAAGCAGGAAAAAATATACAGTGGAAAAAAAGATAGTCTCTTCAATAAATGGTGGGTGGGGGTCAAGATGGCGGAGAAGTAGCAGCTGAGACTACTTCAGGTTGCGGGAGATCAGCTAGATAGCTTATCTAAAGATTGCAAACACCTACAAATCCAACGGGAGATCGAAGAGAAGAAGAACAGCAATTCTAGAAACAGAAAATCAACCACTTGCTGAAAGGTAGGACTGGCGGAGAAGTGAATCCAAAGGGACGGGAAGATAGACCCCGGGGGGAGGGGCCGGCTCCCGGCAAGCGGCGGAGCAACGGAGCACAAAATCGAGACTTTTAAAAGTCTGTTCCGCTGAGGGACATCGCTCCAGAGGCTTAACTGGGGTGAAGCCCACGCGGGGCCAGTGTGGCCTCAGGTCCCGCAGGGTCACAGAAGGATTCGGGTGTCTGAGTGTCGCAGAGCTCCCAGGTATTAGAACAGGGAAGCCGACTACAGAGACGGAGCCGAGGAGTGAGCTCACAGCTCGGGCTTACCTTGAACCGGTCGCAGGCTCGGTGAGCTCGGAGCGCAGCCGGAGGCCAGGCAGACGGGAGTAATTGGACGCTGTTCCCTGAGGGCGCACTGAGGAGTGGGACCCCGAGCTCTCGGCTCCTCCGGGCCGGAGACTGGGAGGCCGCCATCTTCCTTCCCGTCCTCCTGACTCTACGGAAAGCGCTCAGGGAACAAAAGCTCCCAAAAGCAAACCTGAGCGGATTACTCAGCCCGGGACCTGGTAAGGGCGGTGCGACTCTGCCTGGGGCAAAGACACTTGAAAATCACTACAACAGGCCCCTCCCCCAGAAGATCAACAAGAAACCCAGCCAGGACCAAGTTCACTTACAAGGAGTGCGGTTTCAATACCAAGGAGAGCACCGGAATTCCAGAGGAGGAGAAAGCAAAGCACGGAACTCATGGCTTTCTCCCCATGATTCTTTAGCCTTGCAGTTAATTTAATTTTTTTTCTTTTTCAATTTTTTTCTCTTCTTCTGCTAAATTTTTTTAAACTTTTACCCTTTTCTTTTTTAACGTTTTTTAACTAGTTTATCTAATATATATATATTTTTTCCTTTTTATATTTTTTTCATTATTGGTTTTCTTTTTTTTATTTGTTTCTTTTTTCTTTTTTCTTTTTCTTTCTTTTTTTTTTTCTTTTTTAACCTTTTTTTTTCCCTTTTCTCCCCCCCCCCCTCACGATTTGGGATCTCTTCTGATTTGGCTAAAGCATATTTTCCTGGGGTTGTTGCCACCCTTTTAGTATTTTACTTACTCCTTCATATACTCTTATCTGGACAAAATGACAAGGCGGAAAAATTCACCACAAAAAAAAGAACAAGAGGCAGTACCAAAGGCTAAGGACCTAATCAATACAGACATTGGTAATATATCAGATTTAGAGTTCAGAATGACGATTCTCAAGGTTCTAGCTGGGCTCGAAAAAGGCATGGAAGATATTAGAGAAACCCTCTCGGGAGATATAAAAGCCCTTTCTGGAGAAATAAAAGAACTAAAATCTAATCAAGTTGAAATAAAAAAAGCTATTAATGAGGTGCAATCAAAAATGGAGGCTCTCACTGCTAGGATAAATGAGGCAGAAGAAAGAATTAGTGATATAGAAGACCAAATGACAGAGAATAAGGAAGCTGAACAAAAGAGGGACAAACAACTACTGGACCACGAGGGCAGAATTCGAGAGATAAGTGACACCATAAGACGAAACAACATTAGAATAATTGGGATTCCAGAAGAAGAAGAAAGAGAGAGGGGAGCAGAAGGTATATTGGAGAGAATTATTGGAGAGAATTTCCCCAATATGGCAAAGGGAACAAGCATCAAAATCCAGGAGGTTCAGAGAACCCCACTCAAAATCAATAAGAATAGGTCCACACCCCGTCACCTAATAGTCAAATTTACAAGTCTTAGTGACAAAGAGAAAATCCTGAAAGCAGCCCGGGAGAAGAAGTCTGTAACATACAATGGTAAAAATATTAGATTGGCAGCAGACTTATCCACAGAGACCTGGCAGGCCAGAAAGAGCTGGCATGATATATTCAGAGTACTAAACGAGAAAAACATGCAGCCAAGAATACTATATCCAGCTAGGCTATCATTGAAAATAGAAGGAGAGATTAAAAGCTTCCAGGACAAACAAAAACTGAAAGAATTTGCAAACACCAAGCCAGCTCTACAGGAAATATTGAAAGGGGTCCTCTAAGCAAAGAGAGAGCCTAAAAGTAGTAGATCAGAAAGGAACAGAAACAATATACAATAGCAGTCACCTTACAGGCAATACAATGGCACTAAATTCATATCTCTCAATAGTTACCCTGAATATTAATGGGCTAAATGCCCCAATCAAAAGACACAGGGTATCAGAATGGATAAAAAAACAAAACCCATCTATATGTTGCCTACAAGAAACTCATTTTAAACCCGAAGACACTTTCAGATTTAAAGTGAGGGGGTGGAAAAGAATTTACCATGCTAATGGACATCAGAAGAAAGCAGGAGTGGCAATCCTTATATCAGATCACTTAGATTTTAAACCAAAGACTATAATAAGAGATGAAGATGGACACTATATCATACTCAAAGGATCTGTCCAACAAGAAGATCTAACAATTGTAAATATCTATGCCCCTAACGTGGGAGCAGCCAACTATATAAACCAATTAATAACAAAATCAAAGAAACACATCGACAATCATACAATAATAGTAGGGGACTTTAACACTCCCCTCACTGAAATGGACAGATCATCCAAGCAAAAGATCAACAAGGAAATAAAGGCCTTAAATGACACACTGGACCAGATGGACATCACAGATATATTCAGAACATTTCATCCCAAAGCAACAGAATACACATTCTTCTCTAGTGCACATGGAACATTCTCCAGAATAGATCACATCCTTGGTTCTAAATCAGGTCTTAACTGTTATCAAAAAATTGGGATCATTCCCTGCATATTTTCAGACCACAATGCTCTGAAGCTAGAACTCAATCGCAAGAGGAAATTTGGAAAGAACCCAAATATATGGCGACTAAACAGCATCCTTCTAAAGAATGAATGGGTCAACCAGGAAATTAAAGAAGAATTGAAAAAATTCATGGAAACAAATGATAATGAAAACACAACGGTTCAAAATCTGTGGGACACAACAAAGGCAGTCCTGAGAGGAAAATATATAGCGGTACAAGCCTTTCTCAAGAAACAAGAAAGGTCTCAGGTACACAACCTAACCCTACACCTACAGGAGCTGGAGAAAGAACAAGAAAGAAACCCTAAACCCAGCAGGAGAAGAGAAATCATAAAGATCAGAGCAGAAATCAATGAAATAGAAACCAAAAAAAACAATAGAACAAATCAACGAAACTAGGAGCTGGTTCTTTGAAAGAATTAATAAGATTGATAAGCCCCTGGCCAGACTTATCAAAAAGAAAAGAGAAAGGACCCAAATAAATAAAATCATGAATGAAAGAGGAGAGATCACAACGAACACCAAAGAAATACAGACAATTATAAGAACATATTTTGAGCAACTCTATGCCAACAAATTTGACAATCTGGAAGAAATGGATGCATTCCTAGAGACATATAAACTACCACAACTGAACCAGGAAGAAATAGAAAGACTGAACAGACCCATAACCAGTAAGGAGATTGAAACAGTCATCAAAAATCTCCAAACAAACAAAAGCCCAGGGCCAGACGGCTTCCCGGGGGAATTCTACCAAACATTTAAAGAAGACCTAATTCCTATTCTCCTGAGACTGTTCCAAAAGATAGAAATGGAAGGAAAACTTCCAAACTCATTTTATGAGGCCAGCCTCACCTTGATCCCCAAACCAGACAAGGATCCCATCAAAAAAGAGAACTACAGACCAATATCCTTGATAAACACAGATGCAAAAATTCTCACCAAAATACTAGCCAATAGGATTCAACAGTACATTAAAAGGATTATTCACCACGACCAAGTGGGATTTATTCCAGGGCTGCAAGGTTGGTTCAACATCCGCAAATCAATCAATGTGATACAACACATTAATAAAAGAAAAAACAGGAACCATATGATACTCTCCATAGATGCTGAAAAAGCATTTGACAAAGTACAGCATCCCTTCCTGATCAAAACTCTTCAAAGTGTAGGGATAGAGGGCACATACCTCAATATTATCAAAGCCATCTATGAAAAACCCATCGCAAATATCATTCTCAATGGAGAAAAACTGAAAGCTTTTCCTCTAAGGTCAGGAACACGGCAGGGATGTCCGTTATCACCACTGCTATTCAACATAGTACTAGAAGTCCTAGCCTCAGCAATCAGACAACAAAAAGAAATTAAAGGCATCCAAATCGGCAAAGAAGAAGTCAAACTATCACTCTTCGCAGATGATATGATACTATATGTGGAAAACCCAAAAGACTCCACTCCAAAACTGCTAGAACTTGTACAGGAATTCAGTAATGTGTCAGGATATAAAATCAATGCACAGAAATCAGTCGCATTTCTCTACACCAACAATAAGACAGAAGAAAGAGAAATTAAGGAGTCCATCCCATTTACAATTGCACCCAAAACTATAAGATACCCAGGAATAAACCTAACCAAAGAGACTAAGAATCTATACACAGAAAACTATAAAGTACTCATGAAAGAAATTGAGGAAGACACAAAGACATGGAAAAATGTTCCATGCTCCTGGATTGGAAGAATAAATATTGTGAAAATGTCTATGCTACCTAAAGCAATCTACACATTTAATGCAATTCCTATCAAAGTACCATCCATTTTTTTCAAAGAAATGGAACAAATAATCCTAAAATTTATATGGAACCAGAAAAGACCGCGAATAGCCAAAGGAATATTGAAAAAGAAAGCCAGAGTTGGTGGCATCACAATTCCGGACTTCAAGCTCTATTACAAAGCTGTCATCATCAAGACAGCATGGTACTGGCACAAAAACAGACACATAGATCAATGGAACAGAATAGAGAGCCCAGAAATAGACCCTCAACTCTATGGTCAACTAATCTTCGACAAAGCAGGAAAGAATGTCCAATGGAAAAAAGACAGCCTCTTCAATAAATGGTGTTGGGAAAATTGGACAGCCACATGCAGAAAAATGAAATTGGATCATTTCCTTACACCACACACGAAAATAGACTCAAAATGGATGAAGGACCTCAATGTGAGAAAGGAATCCATCAACATCCTTGAGGAGAACACAGGCAGCAACCTCTTCGACCTCAGCCGCAGCAACATATTCCTAGGAACATCGCCAAAAGCAAGGGAAGCAAGGGCAAAAATGAACTATTGGGATTTTATCAAGATCAAAAGCTTTTGCACAGCAAAGGAAACAGTTCACAAAACCAAAAGACAACTGACAGAATGGGAGAAGATATTTGCAAACGACATATCAGATAAAGGGCTAGTGTCCAGAATCTATAAAGAACTTAGCAAACTCAACACCCAAAGAACAAATAATCCAATCAAGAAATGGGCAGAAGACATGAACAGACATTTCTGCAAAGAAGACATCCAGATGGCCAACAGACACATGAAAAAGTGCTCCATATCACTCGGCATCAGGGAAATACAAATCAAAACCACAATGAGATACCACCTCACACCAGTCAGAATGGCTAAAATTAACAAGTCCGGAAATGACAGATGCTGGCGAGGATGCGGAGAAAGGGGAACCCTCCTACACTGTTGGTGGGAATGCAAGCTGGTGCAACCACTCTGGAAAACAGCATGGAGGTTCCTCAAAATGTTGAAAATAGAACTACCCTATGACCCAGCAATTGCACTGCTGGGTATTTACCCTAAAGATACAAACGTAGTGATCCGAAGGGGCACGTGCACCCGAATGTTTATAGCAGCAATGTCTACAATAGCCAAACTATGGAAAGAACCTAGATGTCCATCAACAGACGAATGGATAAAGAAGATGTGGTATATATATACAATGGAATACTATGCAGCCATCAAAAGAAATGAAATCTTGCCATTTGCGACAACATGGATGGAACTAGAGGGTATCATGCTTAGCGAAATAAGTCAGTCGGAGAAAGACAACTATCATATGATCTCCCTGATATGAGGGAGAGGAGATGCAACATGGGGGGTTAATGTGGTAGGAGAAGAGTAAATGAAACAAGTTGGGATTGGGAGGGAGACAAACCATAAGTGACTCTTAATCTTACAAAACAAACTGAGGGTTGCTCGGCAGAGGGGGGTTGGGGGGGGGTTATGGACATTGGGTAGGGTATGTGCTATGGTGAGTGCTGTGAAGTTTGTAAACGTGGAGATTCACAGACCTGTACCCCTGGGGGGGAAAAAAATATATATATATATATGTTTATAAAAAATAAAATTATAAAAAAAAAAATAAATGGTGCTGGGAAAATTGGACAGCTGTATGTAGAAGTATGAAACGTGACCATTCTCTTACACCGTACACAAAGATAAACTTGAAATGGATAAAAGACCTCAACTTGAGACAGGAATCCATCAGAATCCTAGAGGAGAACATAGCAGTAACCTCTTCGATATCAGCCACAGCAACTTCTTTCAAGATATATCTCCAAAGGCAAAGGAAACAAGAGCAAAAATGAACTTTTGGGACTTCATCAAGATCAAAAGCTTCTGCACAGCATAGGAAACAGTCAACAAAACAAAGAGGCAACCCACGGAATGGGAAAAGATATTTGCAAATGACAGTACAGACAAAAGGTTGATATCCAGGATCTATAAAGAACTTCTCAAACTCAACGCACACAAAACAGATAATCATATCAAAAAATGGGCAGAAGACATGAACAGACTCTTCTCCAATGAAGACATACAAATGGCTATCAGACACATGAAAAAATGTTCATCATCACTAGCCATCAGGGAGATTCAGATTAAAAGCACATTGAGATACCAATTTACACCAGTTAGAATGGCCAAAATTAGCAAGACAGGAAACAATGTGTGTTGGAGAGGATGTGGAGTTAGGGGAACCCTCTTACACTGTTGGTGGGAATGCAAGTTGGTGCAGCCACTTTGGAGAGCAGTGTGGAGATTCCTCAAGAAATTAAAGATAGAGCTTCCCTATGATCCTGCAATTGCACTATGGGTATTTACCCCCAAAGACACAGATGTAGTGAAAAGAAAGGCCATTTGTACCCCAATGTTTATAGCAGCAATGGCCACAGTCGCCAAACTGTGGAAAGAACCAAGATGCCCTTCAACGGACAAATGGATAAGGAAGATGTGGTCCATATACACTATGGAGTATTAGGCCTCCATCAGAAAGGATGAATACCCAACTTTTGTAGCAACATGGATGGGACTGGAAGAGATTATGCTGAGTGAAATAAGTCAAGCAGAGAGAGTCAATTATCATATGGTTTCATTTATTTGTGGAGCATAAGAAATAACAAGGAGGACATGGAGAGATGGAGAGGAGGAGGGAGTTGAGGGAAATTGGAAAGGGAGATGAACCATGAGAGACTATGGACTCTGAAAAACAATCTGAGGGTTTTGAAGGGGCGGGGGTTGGGAGGTTGGGGGAGCCAGGTGGTGGGTATTAAGGAGGGCACATATTGCATGGAGCACTGGGTGTGGTGCAAAAACAATGAATTCTGTTACACTGAAAAGAAATTAAAAAAAAAAAAGAAATCAAAACCGAGTATTATTTGTGTTCATTCTTACTAGCGTTTTATCACTTTTCTAGGACCTCTCAGAGATGGAATCAAGAAATATATGATAGAATTAGAAAAAACATACCCATATGTATTTTTATTTCTATCCATCTGTTTGTCTGTATATTTACTATCTTTTAAAACTTTGAGTTCATAGAGATAGATATCTTCATTCTAACTTAATACTAAAGAATTTATTCATTATTCCTTTGCATATTTATAACTCCCTTCTCTGATAATCAGAAACATGGCTTCCATCAATGGCAATATATTTACTTAGTTTTTCAGTCTTAGAATACGCTTTAAGGAGTTTTGAATTGCTAATCCTTACCATCAAGTAAACCTACCAACTAGATTTCATTGTTTGTTTGTGGTAATTTCTTTTTCTTTAGCTTCATGCTCTCTGGAAATATAGTCAGAATACTTAGTCCAAGACTTACTTGGGTTAGTTTTTTTCCCCTCTTTTCATGGATTTTGATACTAATCTGTAATGTAGCTAGGTTTACTTGTTTCTCTGTATATTCCATTTTAGATCTTTCTTTTCCCTTCTTGAATTCCAGTCCCTCTTTTTCACTTTTTATTACAGAGCACCTAATATGGTTCTAACATTATATAACTATATAAACTATATCTAACTATATAAACAATATATCCATTTTTATTCATACCTGTAATCTTGTCTACCTTGTTTCCATAGACGTGTATTTTATAACCTTTCTCAATCCTTCTGGTAAGTGACCTGCTCATTAGCTTCTAGTGTATCATTCCTGTGTTTCTGTCAACAAATAAGCATAAATATGTATAATTTTTCCCCTTTATATATATATATGAAAGATATCACATTATCAGTATGCTTTTACACTTCTGAAGGCTCATATTGAATGTGAGATATATTTTTGTTTTCTATACTTTTTTTTATAGAAAGTAATCTCTGAATGGAATTTTGTGTTTGCCCTCCATTTGGCCTCTTGGGTTTCCAGTCCATAGTCAAGTCTTATAACAGTTTCATTTCTCTTTCTCCATTGTAATATAGCAGCTTTCACAGATCTAATCGTGGAGTCAGCATGCAGGTTGACTCAATTCTTGGTAATGAGGTAATATTTGTAGATCCTCTTTCTACAACATTTAATTTTTGTTTTATTTCTGATCCATAGAGATGTTTATACTAGTTTAGATTGCAACTATACCTTTTGTTTTCCCTCTTTCATATAGTAACTGTCATTGTGGGCTACTTAGACTAGAAGGAATGTGATATAAATATAAATTCATTGGGTCATCTTGACAAGAAACATAACCACTATTTATTATGTCTTTCCCTAATTTAGGTTATATAGGTTATTTCATTATGATTAACAAAATTTTAATGAACATTGTTATAATACATTTTATAAGCATCTCTCATTTTTTTCTTTAAGGTATATTTCTGTAAGTGAAGTTACTAGGTAAATGAGTAACTGGATTTTCAAGACCTTTGAAAGGCATTTCCCATTCTCATATTTCTCTAGAATTATTATACCAATTTATATTCAAACCTACTGTGAAAAACAGTACCAAACTTTTGCTAAGACTACTTTGAATTATATTTTTGGAAATTGGTAAGTGGAGTATCATTTTAATCATTAATTAAATTTTCTAGGCATGCTTTAATAACATTTTGTTATTCTTTTGGCATTGCTCTCTTCTCTCAGCAGAATTATTCACAGCTTTTATCAGAAAGTTCTGTAGCCAGTTGCTTAGTGTCTGTCTTCTCAAGTTGGCAGTCTGTAGCATAAGGGCAGTGGTTCTGTTTATTGGACATTGATTCCCCTATGCTCGGCACAGAGTAGGAGGTCATCAATATAAATTATTTGAATTGATAAATTCACAAATTCAAATGAGTAAATCATTGGACTATGTTTCTTAGATTAGTTCTCATTTGTTAACATTTTTATCTCTCTCTTGTCCTCTCCTGATTCTCCCTTTTTTCTTTATTTTAGTCAATGGTAGAGTAAGATTTGAACTTTTGTAGTAAGGCTAACTTAGTTTTCTGTATTCCACCTTTGTTATTATTGATGGTGATGATGCTTTTTCTTTACTTTTCTTCTTTTTCTCTTTTTTCTTTTCTTCCCTTCTTTTAGGTTAAGTGAATATTTATTAGAGTTCCATTTTCATCACCTCTATCAGCTTCATATTTTAGTGGTTTTCCTAAGTATTACAATATAGATCCTTAATTTATCACATAGATAACTATGAGTTAATATTTTGCCACTTCACATATAATGTAAGAATGTTACAGCAGTATACTTTTATTTACATTTGCCTATTTTTTGTGCCATTGTTTTGTTTTACTTCTACACATACTATTAATCCCAAAATACACTGTTGTTATTTTGCTTTGAGGAAATTAAAATGTGAAAAAAATTACTTATCTAATATTTAACATTTTTGCATTCTTCATTCCCTAGTGTAGCTCTGAGGGTGTATTTTGTATCATCTTTCTTCAGCATTAAGAACTTCTACTTTGGGACCCTTGGGTGGCTCAGTGGGTTAAAGACTCTGCTTTCAGCTCAGGTCATGATCCCAGGGTCCTGGGATGAGCTCTGCATCAGCAGGGAGCCTGCTTCCCTTCCTCTCTCTCTGCCTGCCTCTCTGCCTACTTGTGATCTCTTTCAAATAAATAAATAAAATCTTAAAAAAAAAAAGAGAGAACTTCTATTTCTTGTAGTTAAGGGTTTTGGCAATGAGTTCTCTCTGATTTTCTTATGAGAAAAATGCCTTTATACTAACGTTTTTTTAAAGAATATTTTTCCTGGATATAGAATTACAGAATGTAAGGGATTTTTTCCCCCTTATTTCAATTCTTTAAAGATATGTTTCTATTGTATTTGAAGTTAAGAAGTCATTAATCATTATTATTGTTCCCCAGTATGTACAGTGTCTGTTTTACTGATTGCTTTTAAGATTTTTTATTGTTCATCTTTTGTTTCTACTAATTTGAGTGTGATGTGCCTGAGTATAGCTTTCGTTGTGTTTTGTTCTGTGTGGGGGTTTGTTTGGATTCTTGGATCTTTGAATCCATATTTTTTTTATCCTATTTGAAAAAAGTATAGTCAACTATTTCTTTAAATATTTTTCTACCCAATCTTTCTTTATCCTTTGTCTGGAACTTCAGTTACACATATACTAGCCCATGACATATTTTCCTGCAGGTCTTTTTAAATGTGTATATTTTAGTTTCTCTCTATTGATCATTTTTATTCCCTATCTTCAAATTCACTGGTAATATCTTCCGTAGTACATCCAATCTCCTGTTAAGCACATTCAGCGATCTTTTCTATATTATAAATTCAATTTTTTAGGTCTTGAATTTCTGTTTGGTTCTTCTTTATGCTGTTCCTTTCTCTATTAATATTCTCCCATCTGTTCACTCATTATGTTCTACTTTTCTTTTAAGTTCTTAAACATATTTATAATAACTTTTAGAATATTCATTAATTAATTCTAGTGTCTTGGACGTATTTAGATCTGTTAGCCTTGATTTGGCTATTCACCCTTGGTGATAGGTCACATTTTTCTCCTTTGCAGGACTAGTAAATTTTGATTAATGCTGAATACTATGGATTCTTCATTTTGAGAATTTGGATTTTGTTTTCCTTTAAACAGCATTGAGTTATGTTCTGACAGGTAGTTAATTTACTGACAGATGAGACTAATCCTTTCAATGCCTACTTTTAAAATTTTCTTATAGCAGTTCTAGAGTAGCCTTTATTCTAAGCATAGGTTAGTGCTCATCATAAGGCATGGTTTTTCTAGGTCCTCAACTTGAATTCCTAGAATTTGAGCATTTTCTCTGCCCTTTGGCTACTCAGATGACATATCTTTTTTTGTTTGTTTGTTTCAGATGACATATCTTTTTAATACTGTGCAGCTTCTGTAATCTTTACGCAGCTTATGGTTTCGCAGTACCTGTTTAATGCCAGACATTAGAGAATCTTCTTGTCTGCATGGAAAACATTTTACTAAGCTAACGACTTAAAAGAAAGCTTTCACAGTTTTCTTGGAATAACCTCTTCTGAGATATATCCTTTCTGATACTCTGTAAATTTCAGCTCCTTTAGTAGATCTGAATTTTGACCTCAACCTCTTCAGCTCAGACAGGTTTGTCTTTATTTGGCCTCTTCTATTTTCTCAGGTCAGAAAGTACCTCTAGGCAGAAAGTCAGAGAAATTGTCTGGCTCACCTCATAATGTTTCTGTTTTCTTGGAGAATCACAATCCTCCATTGCCTGTTGTCCAAAATCTGGAGTGTTGTTTCATATATTTTGTCCAGCTTTAGTGTTATTTATGGCAGTTGATCATATCAAGTATCAGGTACTCTGTATGGCTGGAATCAGAAGTCCTTTCTAGCTGACTACTATGCAGGTGTGCAAAAAGTTAAGAGATATTTCTATGTACAAATATAGAATCATTTCCAGAATATACTTTTAAAATGAAAAAAGAAAGTGCTAAAGAACATCTTTAATATGCTATCTTTCATATAAGAAAGGAGGAGAAATAAAAACATATACAGGTATTTCCTCATTTATGCAAGAGTCACAATAGGAAGGATAAGTCACTCATTAATAATATTGATTATTTACAGAGGATGCTTACGCTGGAATAAAATGAGCAGGAGGAGAGCACTCTTTGAATTTTACTTTTGTATAGTTCTGGATTTTAGAACTACATTGTTCCACATTTAAGATATAAATAATGAAAGGGGGATGCCAGGGTGGTTCAGCTGGTTGGGTCACCAACTCTTCATTTCTACTAGGGTCATGATCTCGGGGTTGTGAGGTTCAACCTCACATGGGCTCCACACTTAGCACAAGTCTGGTTGGGTTCTTTCCCCCCCAATCTTTCTCCCTCTGCTCCTCACAATAAATAAATAAATAAATAGATAGATAGAAAAAATCTTAAAAAAAAAAAAGACAGGAATTCAAAATGGAACACAAACAAACAAATGAGCCTTATTACAAATGAATGATGTAATCACCTTGAGGGAGAGAGAGAAAAGAACACAATTTAGTTTGAAAAACAGCATTTGACTGTAATCACCAAGATTAATGGTAAAAAAATGAACTATTAATTTTGTTTTTTTATAGGACTAAGAGAGTGATTTCAAAACTGCTTTGTGTATTTTCAAAGATTGAGTAAATCAATATATGGTGGATAATCAAAGAGGCAAGTTTAATAAGTCTCTCATTCTCTTTATCTCTGTCTTTCTGTGTGTATGTGTGTATATGTGAATATACACACATACACACATATGTAATATATATGATATATATAATTTCTTAGCTCTGTCTGCTGAGAGAGACCAGAAGCAATGATATTCAGTAAGAATAAATGCAGGTAGGCTGCAGATTTAGGCTTCTTGTTACAATTCTCCATCAAATAAAACTAATTCTCCTTGGAGGAATGGCTGATTCTAAGACTGGGGCAAAGAAAGAAAGTATAAGATAAATCTGGAATATCTTGCTTTGCCAGAAAGTAAGAAAGTGCTCAAAACCTAATGGGGATATTTCAAAAGGACAGAGTAGCTAACTTGAAGGAAATCCCAATGGCCAAATTTGGGACAATTTGAACAACAAAATAAATAAATATAGTAACAGATTATAAAACAAACAGTAAAATGAAAATCCACGAGTTCATACTGGTAAAAATATGTGAATGAATGATTAAACAAATGAAGGAGACAAGAGAAGAGGAAGTTCTGCCTTGTAGGAAAATGCCAACTGACAAGTATAGAAGGAATGAAGGAATAAGAAAACCACCACTGGCAACCTCTGTAGTAATAGTTGTTTCAAGCAACAACGATTCATGAATGCTAAAACTAGTGAGTGGAAGTGAGTGAAACACAGGATGTATCTAAATTCAAAGTATCTTCTATAAGATTCTTATTACTTACTCATGGAGAGTAATAACCTCACAGTGTAGAAACCTGGCAGAACCATCTTAAATAAGTGATCAAGAGGTAACATTACCAGTCAGTGGGACAAACTGACAGCATGTACCTGCTGATAATGGCATACTGAGAAGCACCTGTAGTCACTTTCATGGTGATTTTGTGAAATATGTATGACCTGAATTTAATCATAAGGAAATATTAGCCAAACCCAAATTAAGAACACTTGAAAAAAAATCTAATACTCTTCAAAATATCAAGTTCCTAAAAGACGAAGACTGAATTGTTCCAGATTAAAGGAAACTAAAAATACATAAAAAATAATGTAATAAATGATTCTGGATTGGATCCTCAACCGCAGACCAATTGGTAAAATTTGATTAAGGTCTATATATTAGATAATAATATTGTGTCAGCATTATTTTCTTGATTTGTATCACTATATTGTAGCTATTATAATCTGTGTATGAGGAACATAGTATCCTTTGTCCGATTTCTATGACATTTTATAAGCCTGAAATTATCTGAAAATGTGTTTTAAAATTAAGAGAAAAATGTAAAGCAAAAATTAACTAAGGCCAATATGTTTGTATAGTCTTTATTTTTTAAACATTTCTCCCTTTTTTGGTTCCAGTACTTTTTCCTCATCATATCTTTTCTCAACCCTTCTTTGATTCACTGTTTCTTGTGAGATCATTTAATTCTGTAGCTTAGTGTCAGAGACCTTCCTAAATTGGCTTTTGCTTACCTTTCCTGCTTTATTTTTCACAACTTCTGCCTTGTGTTTCCTCAATATCAGGTCTACAACAACTTCATTATGAGTTTTTGTCATATGACTTTGCTCATGTCTCAACTTACATTTCCACAGCGTTCTTTTCATGTTTCTAATACTTCAAACTTGAAATGATCAATTTATGTAATTGTCTCACCTACTTTACCTTCAGTTCCTTAGAGGTCTGCAATAGTAAGTGTTATTTATGTTTATTGAACTGAACCTCTTTTGAATTTCCAGAGCACTTTTGTCTACTTCTTTTTTGACACTCAAAGCCTTCTAAGTGATTTTATAGTCACTTGTGTATATACCTTATTTCCATTAAATTTTTTTTGTGGTTGATGGACCACATCTTATTTGTGCTTTTCTTATAACATCTAGTTCAATGCTTTGTGTGTAAGAGTTTGAGAAGTATTTGTTGAATCAATAAATAGTCTGAGAACCTTTCTTGAAAATTGGTACTCTCTTCTCTTGAGCACTTGTGTAGTGCCTACTTTTTTCTTCCTGTTCAGGTTTCCAAGAACCCTTAGGCCTTTATTTTTAGGGCTAACATAATGGTGTTTAATTTTCTCTCAGAAAAAAAACTTAATTTAAATTCACTGGTTATTTATAATGCTAAAGTATTCTATAAAGCAGCAGTATGTTGTTTCCTATAGCATGTTTCCTGTGAAAGAATATCAACCTCACACTTTGGTAGTTTGCAATGTTTCTTATAGCTGAAGAGGATATAATAAAATGAAATATAACTAGATGCTCTATAACTATAAAGGCCAGAATATATTAATAGGCCTGGACTACTTGAGAGCACACTAGAATATGCCTCAGGCTAGTCTGTACACTTCTTATTTCTAGACGAAAGGATAGTGCTTCTGCTAGGAAACAAGAGCTTGTTGTCCTTACTTTTTGGACTTTATAAGAACTTTGGTTTCTTGACAGGACACAGATTTTGTGCATGGCACTTACCAGTACCAACATACATTTTCAAAAAAAAATTCAGGTTTAAGAAGAATGGTATAAATTGACAAAGATGCAAACAAATAAACCTACGTAACAGTTATTTCAGATGAGCACATTTACTTTACAGAAGAGTTCCAGAGTTCATAAAAATTTATTATAAGATTCTTTTTTAAAAACATTTTTTATTTATCCATTTGAGAGAGAGAGAAAGAAACTGGGAGACAAAGAGAGAGCATGAGCAGAGGGGTGGGTTGGAGGGAGAGGGAGAAGCCGACTCCCTGCTCAGTGCCCAATGAAGTGTTCTATCCCAGGACCCCAGGAATCATGACCTGAGTGCAAGGCTGACTCCTAACTGACTGAGCCACCTCGGCATCCCCTAAGATTCTTTTTTTTTTTTTTAAGATTTTATATATTTATTTGACAGAAATCACAAGTAGGCAGAAAGAGGGGGGAAATAGGCTCCCTGCTGAACAGAGAGCCTAATGCTGCTGCGGAGCTCAATCCCAGGACCCTGGAATCATGACCTGAGTTGAAGGCAGAGGCTCTAACCCACTGAGCCACCCAGGCACCCGAAGATTCTTTTAAATAGAAAACTCTTCTGGTATATATGAAAAGGTATATCCATTTAAAGTGAAATTGGTGTATATTTATCAGCACATACTGTGTAATGCAGAGTACACCTGTGTAAACACTGTGTATTAAATTTAATACATATCTATGCACATTTATTTTGTTCAGACACATGAAGCATATAAAAGTAGTAATACATTCATTGCCTTCAAGGAGCTAAAAATTCACTTGAATGGTTAAGAAAAAACACAAATAATACTAGTTTATTTTCCCTTTTGTTTGTACTGTGGGTTTTTACTAAAAGAAGTGAGGTGGACTAATCATTACTAGAGATGTATTCTGAGGGAATAATAGAATGAGGGTGCTCAGCTAGCTGAAGGCAGAGGATCAGCACAGGCTTTGTAGAGGAGGGGAGGTATATGAGTAGTTCTTTAAAAACCGGTAGTGGCATTACCAGAAATGAGGTATCCAGGAGTAGAAGCGGGTTCTGAAGAGAAAAAAAATCTTTATATTTTTTGAGAGAGAGAGAGGGAGAGCACATGAGCACAAGCAATTGGGATGGGGGGAGGGGAGAGGGTGAGAGACTCTTAAGCAGACTCCATGCTGAGCTCAGAGCCCCACTGAGATCATGACTTAAGCTGAAATCAAGAGTTGGGCACTTAATTGACTGAGGCACCCAAGCTCCCCAAAAATGATTCTGTTTATATTGAACAGATTCGAAGCACAAATGTGATTTTGAAGGAAATACAAACAAACATTTGAAAATGTAGGGCTAGCAATTAGGAAAAAAGGTCCACTGGAATTTGAGAGTCTAAATTTGAGAGTTATTTGGGAATGAGTATTGAGAGAAGAGGTAAAGGAAAGGAATTTTGGAGTAATAGTTAAGTCCAGGGGATAAGAAGAGGAAGAGGAAATGAAATAGAAGAGGCAATCAGAAAGGTGCAGTGTCAACTAGGAGAGAGATGTGTTTCTGAATATAGAAGTAAAAATTATAAAAAGGAGGAAGTAGTTAATAGTATGAAATGCCAGAGAAAGTGTAAGACAATGAAAACTATGGAAAGTCAAGGGAAGTAGAAAACAGTGAGGACTACAAGGTCCTTGATGAGTTTTAATTGTGTAGTATTTAGGGCAGAAGGGCGGAGTTCAGAGATAAAAGCAGAAGTCACAAACTGGCTGCCCTTATGTAGCCTCCAGCATAAGTTTATATTTTCTTTGGCCCATTCTGTGTTAGCTCACATGGTATTTTAAAAATATGTAATTTTTTAAGACTTTATTTGTCAGAGAGAGAAAGAGAGAGAGGGAGTTCAAGCAGGGAGAGTCTCAGGCAGAGGGAGAAGCAGACTCCCTACTGAGCAAGGAGCCCAACCTGGGACTCTATCCTGGGGCTCTGGGGTCATGACCTGAGCCAAAGGCAGACGCTTAAACAACTGAGCCACCCAGGCATCCCTAAAAAATACATAATGTTGTCAACATTTAAAAATCAAGGTATTTTACATAGAAGGTCAGACTTCCAAGTTCTCTTAAAAATTCTAAACGTCTGGCAATACTAGTCTGGGTTTCCTCATTGCAAGGAAAATGTCTGGAAATGACTAGAGACTATACCCATTAGGGAATGAACTGTCCGTTTTCCCAAGGACCACCCATCACTTCTTAGATATTTCTTGCAGTTGGCTCACTTTACTTATTTCGAGCACTCAGAATCATTTGACATTTTGACATCTAGATCAGTGGTTTTCAAACTAAAATGTGTCACATTCACACCAGAAATAGAGCTTGCAGGATCCTATCCCTACTGTTTCTGATTCAGCAGGTCGGGGTGAGACCCAAGGATTTGTCTAAAAAGTCTCCATGTGATGCTGATGGGGAAAGGTTCAAGGATAAGTGAGTTTAGGTAAGGAAGTGGTTCTGGAATTTAGTGTAGTGGTTAGATACATAGACTACATTCAGAGAGAACTAGGTTCTCTGTTTCTCACCCAGGAAACAAGGATGATAGTGTTTACTTCAAAGTAAAAGAGATAATGCATATAAAGTATGTATCAGTATCTTCAAAGCAGGACATAGCTTATAACTTTTCATTAAATTATTCAACTGCATGTTAAGTCTGTAAACAATCTTTCAAGAATACTGATTCTGGGGAGAAGATCAGAGATAGATTGCTAGTTTTGGAAAAAAGTGATCAAGGGTCTTTATTTTATTTTATTTTATTAAAGAATGAAGGAAGTATAGAAGGATAGAATAAAAT
The DNA here is from genome assembly GCF_010015895.1 of Lontra canadensis. Classification (NCBI taxonomy): domain Eukaryota; kingdom Metazoa; phylum Chordata; class Mammalia; order Carnivora; family Mustelidae; genus Lontra; species Lontra canadensis. The sequence continues at coordinate 14,584,387 of NW_022631001.1, forward strand.
TACTATTTCCATGAGAGCTAAATTGATGGGATGTTAGTAGTTGAAGAAATAATGGTGGAGATATGAAAGTATAGAGAGCCAGTCAAGGTATTGAGATTCAGGAAGTATATATGGAACACCAACTGGAAGAGGTAGGGAAGTTATAGATTCATAGCATCTAACCCAGCTGTGGGATGGTTGATAAAGAGGAAGGAGACTCTGCAGTGGATGAGATAATCTCCATATTTTAGATGACACCTAGCTAGTAAGTGGAGATAAAAGGACCACTTATTGCTTCCATACCCTAAAACCCATGCTCTTTCTTTCTGAACATAATGCCTTTCAAAGTCCACACTATTTCCTGTTAGACTGAATACTCTTGCTTGTTTGGATAACTTCTTGTCTTTAGAATTCTCTGTCCCATTAGATGGATGGGAGGATGGAGAAATACATGGAAGATAGATAATATATCTTACTGTTTTTGATATCCAGGAATCAATAAATAAGTTAATAAATATTAACATAAATATCGAATCTCTAGGGTATAGATGCATTTTTAGAGAATGATAAGTATTAAGAACAATACTTAGTGCATATTGTTTAGTAGATGAAAAAATAAAAGATTAAATTAGATGACTATATGGATGCCTGGATGAAGGAACAAATAAACAAACAGGGAACAAATGCTCTTATCCGACTTAAAATGACAAGCTCAGCTACTTGAGGGTACCCAAGTATCCTCTGCATCAGAAACATGAAGTCCTTTACTTTGTGGTCAGCCTGGAACAGTGGATTTGCTGACATGTTTGGTCTGACAGTGGATCCAGGCAACAATAGTAGCAGTGCAGACTCAATCAGATTGATTTCAGATGGCTTCATCAAGACCTTGCAGTGGGCATCTACAGTGAGCAGCCCTGATTTGTATAGTTCATGACCCCAGGGAGGAGTGTGTTTAATTTGCCAGTCTCTAGTATTCAAACAGGACAGATAGAACTTTTAGGCCATTGACAATACCCCAAGAGTCAGTAAAAATACAACAGGGTTTATCAGAAAGCACACTTGCCAGAGGTACAAGAATGACCTTGAGTTCTGCCACCTAAGTGGAGGAGCTTCCATTTTCAGTTCTGCATACCTGGAACTAAACACAAATTTCATCATCCCAGGGAACACCACCAGCTTCAATTTAGTGAAACTATTAGTGAAGCAGGCCCAGGCATTTAGTGAAACCTGTGAATCCAGCACCCCATTGAAGCAGCAGCTTTGCCTCAGGAGATTTTGAGCATAGGGTGCTTCTCTTTACCAGAGCTTATAATCAACCTCTCTCACTCACAAAGCCTCGTAGTTCAGAGGTGTCAGTAATGTTGTGAGGCTGCAAAGACAAAGAGCCTGCCACAGCTTGCTGAGCTCTTCCAGTAGAGCCAGTTGTTTTGGGCCTTACTTTAAAGGATGCTGATTTGTGCCCTAGCTGGTAACATGGCCAAGTAAGATCACACTGGCTCCAATATTCAGAATCTAATAAGGTGCTGGGCTTCTTTTTGCTTGATGGTTGAGGCTAAAAAGACAGAAGTATCTCCTTGATTGCTGGAGGGAATTTGCTCAGATAGCCCCTCAGTTTTGTCAGAGTTTACTATCCACTCCTGCTGGTTGAGGCTTCTGACTTGCCAAGTAATAGGACACCATCTTAGTTAACAATTCGAAGCCACTTGTACCAAATCTTAATGGCAAATAGAAGAAGAATTTAGGTATTGAGGAAGTACTGTAAACATACTGGAAGCCTTGCCATATGAATAAAAATTGGTCTTGGACCTTGAGTGCCAGTGGGATAGAAGAAAGATGACGGGAAGGGAACATACCAAGGGCCATTAGTCAGTGCAGTGGATTTAGTTACAGTTGCATGTTTGGAATTGTTGAGGCAATGGGATCAACAGCAGAATCAATAATCCACTGTGAGCCTCCAGATCCTATTAGCCTATTTTGCTGGCCATGCTAGGCTGTTGTTTTAAGATATTGCATCTTGGATTACTGTCCCTGCTTCCTTTAAGTCCTTAAGGTGACGATTTCCTTTCTTCTTCCTAAGATTCTCAACTTTTTTGTGGGGCTACCAAGAGAAAATAGAGAAAAGAATTAGAAGGAATGATTTATGTGTTCTGTTAGTATTTCTTTACACATAGCTTTTACTGATCAAGAGAATGCCTTCTGTACTTTCTGAGAATTTACAATGAAATATTAATACCAATTACACATCCAGCAGTGAAAACCACACAAGTGTTACATTGAGTTGGCCCAAAGGACCCCATATACAAGATCAACTAGCTTTTCTGCTTCATGGTAAACCCTGCCCAAATCCAATCACCTGAATTCTGCCCCTCCTTCTTCCAGCTTATGGAACCTAGTGGACTGTGATTTGGATGACTGTATGCAACAGACCTGTAAGAGTATGAGTGCTTTCCCTCCCAGAAGTTCTCGGGCATATTTCTTTGGGTCTGTATGACCTTTATTCCCTCTTAGGAGCAGGAAACTTTAATTTTATTTTTAATCATCTTTTTCCTTAAGGCATCTGAGGTCAGTATAACAAGGAAGGGAAGGACCATGAATCTTGGACAATGAGAGCAGCTCTGTGCAGTAAGAAGGCCCATTTACTTGTGATTTTGAGGGGTGTATAGATGGTTTGCAGCTCAGTGAAAGTGGACTAATACTGTTTTTGGTTCAACTGAAGTCCTATAACAGCACCAAAGCTGCCAACCTAAAGACTGGCATATTAACCATGTGCTTCCCCAGGACACAAGGTGTGGTGGTGTTATTTCATGTAGATGCCCATCACTCATGTGGATGCCCACGGTAAGGCCCTGATGAGACCAATGGGAATAAAGCTGCTCACTGAGCCTGCACTGCCATAATTGTTGCTTGCATTCATCATCATAGTGAAAATGGCAGCAATCTGGACTGAGCAAAAAGTAAATGACTCTGTATTTCTGGTGTCGAAGCTATCTTAGTACAGATAGGTGAGCTTGACATTCCTCTTAGCCAGATTGGAGCCCTGTTCCTTCTTTTTTCCTTTAGTTAAGTGTTCATCAATTTATTTAACTTAATCTTTATTTTTTCATTCATTAAATAAATATTTATTAATCTCTAAAAATTGATAAATAGTAAGATAGAATACCTGTCCTCCAAGGAACTCTAATAGGACAGACAGATATATAAACATGTGATTTATAATGCAATATGTTAATCACAATGGCTGATGTAAACTATGGAAGAAGAGGAGCATCTACAATAGACAAGAATCAGGGAAATCTTGGTTTCTGCTCATAATAGTTGCTTGTTTCTCTCCTTTCCTAATCAGCATGGGTACATTGCCCTATAACTGTAGTCTGAAAAAGAGTGAGAACTTCTGCTCATCCAGAATGAATCTTGGGACTTGAGGGTGACTGGTAGATTGGTGAGGATGTCCCACCATCAGGGGATAGTCAGCAACAACCAGGGCACCATCTGGGAGCTGTCTTTGAGTTTATTTCCCAGTACTTGGCCTGGAATCACTTCATAAATTCCTTTATTCATAATTTGTAAATGCCTTAACAGGTATTAAACTGGAGGATCATTATTAAGCAGTTGAGCATAAAGTTCATTAACATGTTGGCTACCAATTCCCAAGGGGATCCTAGAAATCCCGTTCATCAATCTGCAAGTCTCTGATTCTTTCTTTTCCAGAAAAACATGAGTGTCAGCATTCTGTCCTCATCACAACTGTCAAGAACTGTGAAGGGGCTAAGATTTAACCCTACTTGTAATCTAAGAATGTGACATGGTTTCATGAATGCCAGAATGTCACAAGACTCCTAGGACAAAGCCAAGGGACTTTATTATTTACCACTGTAGCGTAGCTAGATAGCAGTTTCTCAAGCCCCAGTTCCTGTAGGATGATGCAAAATTGGCCAAGTGATACATTCCCATGCAGTGGAGAATAACCCTCAGTCTAGGGAACGGGAATTTTTATGATGTTCAGTAAGCAAACTTATCTTCTGCTCTGGAAGTAAATATTTTTATCATCCAAAGCTGTGGTTATACAAAGATCCTTGAAAAGATAGCCCATAATGAAAATAGTCAGTGCCTCTGCTAATTCTGAGGGCTCCAACAAATTCCTCCAAGTATGGGAATATACATAAGATGAAATTAGCCCTTCTATGTTCATCTTCCTATTAATCATGTTCAGCTTTTACCAGATTATCAAGTTATACTTGAATCACCTATGTTTAACAGTCCCTGGTGAAAAGCTTTGAAATTTATAAAAACTTGCCTTTGAATAACTGTCCCATTTTATGTTTTCTTTTTGGGAGCAATATAAAAATGGGTTAGAAAGTGCAGTCATATTCTAAAACTAACATAAGCAATACTGAATAATATTTATCCAGGTCGTAGACATTTTAATGTGCATGCTAAAAGTTTGAAAAACACTTAATTCACATTGCAGAGAACAAATAGGGAAGTATTGCTTTCTTAAACTATTTTTTTTTTTAGCTTACAGATTGCAGTGGGCCAAAAGAAAATGCTTCATGTATTGAGCAAAATAAAGACAATCAGTGTTTTGAAAATGAAACTGGCAAAAAGACAAGAGTAAGTGTTAGAGTGCTTTCTTTGTTTCTGTGTTTAATGGGAAAGATATGGTTTTTTTCTCTGTGAAGTGTAACCTAAATTCCACCTGGTCAGCATATTGGGTTCTCCTGCTACTGAGTTGACATTGGGTATGTATCATTTTGAACAGTTGTTGTGTTTTCATTTTTGAGAATTTTGCGTTCTTCGTGCGTTTTGTTGTATATTCTTAAGTTGCTGGTAATCACACAACCGTTTGGTAAGCTACTTCACTTCTCCTGTCTTCTCCTGTATGGTTCAGGACAGAAGAACCCTCATGTGAGACTTCAGTAGTGGCTTTTTAGGTCCTATTGGAGGTTTTGTTTTTGTTTTTGTTTTTGTTTTTTAAGATTTTATTTATTTATTTGTCAGCGAGAGAGACAGTGGGAGAAAGAATCCAAGCAGGAGGAGTGGGAGAGGGAGAAGCAGGCAGCCCTATGCATGACTCGATGCCAGGACCCTGAGATCATGACCTGAGCCAAAGGCACTTAAGGACTGAGCACCGAGGCGCCCCCTATTGGGGTTTTTGGGCAATAGCTTTCCCTAAGAAATCTGAAATATATTTCAATCATACTTTTTTGTGGTTGTCATGTATATTTATTCAAAGTAGGGAATCCCAATCAATCATCTATATGGTAATGTTAAAGAGATCATAGTGCTTTAGATTCAGGAATAACTTGAATCCAATGAAAGTATGTGTATTTCCAAGTACAAATATTTTATTAATCAGTAACCTCAGATTTATTCCTGATTGATTGCCACAAATTGATCCTTATTTAGCCCAATGATATAAATTGGGGTTCCATTTTCCATTTTATTGATAAAGACATCAAATTTAATCATGAAAACAAGAAAATAAATCATGATTATTTTTATGAACATCTGATAAGTATTTAAAGCACACATAAAATTATTTTGGGATATGATTCCTAAGTATTGGCTTTAGTGAGGCTTCTTGAAATATGCCTTCAGTGATGTTGCTTCTTGCCTTTCTTCTGAATCTTCTGTTAGTAGGCAGAAGGAGTCTTCATTATGGCTCTATAAGCCTTCAAGTTTCTTTCAGATATGGGGTGGTATGTCTACTGAATGGTAAATGTCAGTAAAGGACAGTTTTTCTGTTGATTATCATTTATAACCTGGGCTGTTTTCTGTCACTGCCAATTAGTTGAACCTCTTAATGTTGACTTGATCTTGGAACCTGGGCAAAGTTCTGAGTCAGTTGCAATTACGAATTTTCATCATTATGAAATGGGGTCTGGAGAGAATGGTCAAGAAAGAATGCTTCAGATATTTTGTAGTGCAACTTAGTGCCCATGGGCAGAAAAAGCTGCACTTTTGCTATATGAAACTGGTGGTTATATGCTTAATGCTCAAGGGGGAGGGGATGTGCAGGGAATATTAGATCATAGCTGTCTTCAAATTTCTACTCCTAAAACTATTTTCACAAGATTTCTCTGCTGCTTATCATTCAGCTCGATATTAGCTATTGGTAAGATACACAAACAGATATGAGATTCTTTAAGAATGCCGCAACCAGTACCTATTTGATCCTTATCAAAACTATGTAAGCTATAAGTCAGCCTTCTGGACTAAAGGTGGACATTTTTCTGCTTCTATCCCTCATCAATGACTGCGAAGAATTTAGTTAACATAAGAAAGGTTGGATGGTAAGTTGTATTTCTCTTTGTAAGGAATCTGTGGAACCTAGAGCCAAATTTAACTAGTAAAAAGTTTATGGACCACCTCTATAAAAGACTGTTGTCTCCTCTGCTGAAAAATGATTTTGTTTAACATTGAATCTGTTATTCAAACTATTTGAGACTGTAATAATATGCTAAAAGTGTTTCCAGGAAAGGAAGTTATCTAATTTGGCAGTGGCACTATTTTTCTCCAAAAGGCGAGAGGGAGGGTGAATGTCCATACTATTTTATTTATGTATATATAGATATCTATCTATATATATATATCTAAAACAAATTTTTAGACTTCCTGACTGTCCAAAGGATATTTGTATTCTTGCTTCCTGAAAATGAAATCATCAGGCCTTAGGAGAATACAAATGTGCCAACTTGTCAAGCAGCTAAATTAAGTAAGTGCTGGTAAATATATTAGGAAAACTTTTGTGTTTTTATCATGGGAAAATATATTGCTAGCCTATGCTATTTAAACTATAAGAGCTTTAGTTTTTTAATCTCATAGGTTAGTTATGAGATTTTAATGAGATCTTAAATATGAACATGTTTTGTACTATCTGGCAAATAGTAGATTTTTATTCTTTTGAAATAAATTTCAAGTCTTACATTTGTTTTATTAAAATGGTAGACATTGTTACAGTTAGTTCTTAGGGTTTCCTTGGGTCCTAATCTATATTACATAACTAAGTCTATACCATTTCTTTTTGGCTGGAAACCCTTTGGTCAAGAGGAGGCTCCTGCCTTGATTTCTACTTGTTGCTGTTCAAAATAAGTTCTGATTAAATTAAAGTAAGCATCAGTGTGAAATTCTTAATTATCTTGAGAAGAAAATTAATTCTGTCACAAACAAAAGGGTAGTCATGATTATTATAAGAACACAAGATGTTACTGTAGCTATTTAGTTCATAGACAATTCTTCAAAGGCTATTGACAGTAAATCACAATTTGGAAATCACAGTTGTTTAGATCTATTACACTGGACATTCATTTCTTCATCTTCATAATTAGGGTGTTAGATCAGATTATTTTTTAGGATTCTTCCAGATATAAAGTCTAATCATTCTGTGGCAGTCAATAGCAGACAAATTATATTGTATAAATAGAGTCCACTAATAATACAATTAAGTATGTTAGCCAGCAATAGCTAATGAGCCTCACACAAATTTAGACTTATGTGGTAGACACGTATCTAGAACAAAAAACAGGAACATCTTCATTATGCCACATTAGTTTGAGAAAATTTCAACAACCCAGCTCATGGGCCAGTGATTCTTTTTTTCTTTTTTTCTTTTTTAAAAAGATTTTATTTATTTATTTGACAGAGAGAGAGAAATATAGAGAGAACAAGCAGGGGGAAGGGGCAGAGGGAGATGGAGAAGCAGACTCCCTGCTGAGCAGGGAGCCTCATGTAGGACTTGATCCCAGGATCCTGGGATAATGACCAGAGCCAAAGGCAAATGCTTAACCAACTGAGGCACCCAGACACCCAGACCCATGATTCTTAAAGTGTGGTCCCTCAACAACCAGCATTATTATCTTCTAAAGACTTGTCAGAAAAGTTAACTCTTAGGCTCCACTTTAGAACAAGTGAATCAGAAATGCTCAGAATGGGACCCAGACATCTGTATTTTAATGAGCCCTCCAATGGATTCTTAGGTTTGCTACAATTTGAGAATTACTGCCATGAGTAGTAAACCTCTGGACTTCCCTCTGAAGAGTCACTCGACATCTTTTCTATAACATGCTTTAAAACAGTCAATTTAGGGAAGACCTAGAAAGGGATTCGGGGTTTTATAAGGCAATTAAGATAGAAGAAATGCACCATACATACTCTTTAGGTTTCTTGTTTGCAGTTCTCATTTGTTGGTGAGCCTCCTAAAAACTCTGTGTGCTGATTTTCTAACATCATTCAGAAACATATTAATGTCTATATTGCTCTCTACTCATAGTTGCCCACTTTTGACCATAACTTAATTCATAACAGGCTTCTGGAAGTTATTATGCCACGTGGGAGATGTCTTCCCTAAAAATATTGATCCAAAAAAATCAGAATCAGAAATAACTTTTTAAAGATTTTATTTATTTATTTTTTTAATCATTTTATTTATTTATTTTCAGCATAACAGTATTCATTGTTTTTGTACCACACCCAGTGCTCCATGCAGTCCATGCCCTCTCTAATACCCACCACCTGGTTCCCCCAACCTCCCACCCCCCCACCTCTTCAGACCCTTCAGATTGTTTTTCAGAGTCCATAGTCTCTCATTGTTCACGTCCACTTCCAATTTCCCCCAACTGCCTTCTCCTAACTCCCCATGTCCTCCATGCTATTTGTTATGCTCCACAAATAAATGAAACCATATGATAATTCACTCTCTCTGCTTGACTTATTTCACTCAGCATAATCTCTTCCAGTCCCATCCATGTTGCTACAAAAGTTGGGTATTCATCCTTTCTGATGGAGGCCTAATACTCCATAGTGTATATGGACCACATCTTCCTTATCCATTCGTCCGTTGAAGGGCATCTTGGTTCTTTCCACAGTTTGGCGACCGTGGCCATTGCTGCTATAAACATTGGGGTACAGATGGCCCTTCTTTTCACTACATCTGTATTGTTGGGGTCAATACCCAGTAGTGCAATTGCAGGTCATAGGGAAGTTCTATTTTTAATTTCTTGAGGAATCTCCACACTGTTCTCCAAAGAGGCTGCACCAACTTGCATTCCCACCAACAGTGTAAGAGGGTTCCCCTTTCTCCACATCCCCTCCAACACATGTTGTTTCCTGTCTTGCTGATTTTGGCCATTCTAACTGGTGAAAGGTGATATCTCAATGTGGTTTTAATTTGAATCTCCCTGATGGCTAGTGATGATGAACATTTTTTCATGTGTCTGATAGCCATTTGTATGTCTTCATTGGAGAGTGTCTGTTCATATCTTCTGCCCATTTTTTGATATGATTATCTGTTTTGTGTGTGTTGAGTTTGAGGAGTTCTCTATAGATCCTGGATATCAATCTTTTGTCTGTACTGTCATTTGCAAATATCTTCTCCCAAATCCAGATACTTAGAAGTTTACCATTTTCTTGAGAGAGCAAGAAAAAGAGTGAGAATGCGAGAGAGAGAGCACAGAGAGAGAGGGAGAAGCAGGCTCTCCACCGAGCAGGGAGCCCAATGCAGGTCTCCATCCCAGGACCCTAGGATCATGACCTGAGCCAAAGGCAGCTGCTTAACTGACTGAGCCACCCAGGTGCCCTAGAGATTAACTTTCATTTACATTCCTTATTTCTGGTCAGCAGGGAAAATTACCCCATTTTGTTATACTTTCAGTGGAATTTCAGTATGTTTGGAGATGCTTTTTGCCATCATTGAAGTTTAGACAATTGATTTCTCTTCTTTTACAAAGTAGTTTTTTCAACTGCAAACTTTATCTTGCTCCAGTTTCAGGACTTAAGAATCATGCCACTTGTCATATGATGTGGAAAACTCTGAAGTTACAAAGGGCAAAAGAATTTGCAAAATTTATTATAGATGTGTTTTCCAGATCTGATGAAATTTTATAAATCTAGTAAGAAAATTAAAATTAGGAAATGAAAATAAAGATATCAATGAGAATTCTAGACCTTTACTGATAAAGAAATATTTTAAATTTAATGTGGTTCCTTTATTTTATTATTTCCTTTGAACAATCTTAAATAAGTGGAAGTATCTTTTAGGGCTATGCTCCATGTTCAATTAAATCTAATAAACAAAAGGTGAAGTCTGGAGATACAGTTTTCTAGAATCCTAGTGAGAAACAATGAGGATTTCTAATCAGATCACTGGGAGAGGAGGGAATTTTGACAGGACTTGGTTAACAAGTAGATTTGAGAGATGGGTGATATCAGAATGAAAATGGGGATATTTAGGTTGCCTAATGGACAAGCAGAATGAATTCAATAATGACGTCTTAAATTTGAGATAATGGCAGAACAGCTAAGGGGAAGTATTATTAGAGTGTTGGAAAAATTGGTTAAGAACCAAGTGTGATATCAAAAGTAAGACAGTGTGATAGAGTGAAAAGAGAATAAGGTCCACAGTCAGATACCACAGTTTATATCTTGGCTCTACCACTAATTAGTCATGCAACCTCAAGCAGATTAAATGGCCTCTATTGCTATTTGTAAAATGTAGGTAGTCTCTATCTTGTAGGGCCATAATAAGGAACAAATGAAACAAAAGGACTGATAGCTAAATATTCTGATTATTATTTACATTTGGAGACATGACTGGAGAACTAAATGTCTCCTAAAAGTATTTAAGTTTTAGATAATGTTTTGGTTCTTTGGTACTTTAAATCTAATTTCTTAAGCAGAAAAGAGCTAATCTTGTGAATTAAAACTGGTGAAGGTATTAAGTGGATACTATGCAAATACCGTACTGGATGGGACATAAAGTTAGGTCTCTTTTAACAAGAACAGAGAGGTAATTGGGTGGAGAGAAATTTGACTATAAGAAACTATCAGACAAAAGGAAGCATGATGTAGGAGTAGGTCATAATTAGAAGCCGGAGATCTTGGGTCATTGTCTTTGTCCTCTGATTATTTGGGAGTTCTTGGACAAATCACTTGGCCAATCTATGCCTCAATTTCCTAATCTAATGTGACTAGATAATTTATGTTTTAAGTTATAATACACTTATAACACTTTGATAGAATAGGAAAGTTATTGTTAGAGAATCCCAACATTGCCTTAATTTTTTTTCAGATTAAAATGTATCTGTTAATGTACTCTGTTAAATACCTGCACCTTCTGATTGAGAATAACTTTGGCAACTTGTCTCTATTTCACTATTTACTGTCCTTGACAATATTTATAAGGAATCTTCTTTTCCTTAATGCAACTCAGCCATGGGGAAGAAGATTTTTGTGTTTGTTTGTTTTAGGGAATGAGAGCAGAATGGGGATTTCCTTGCCTTTATATAGATACCTTAGATGCTCCCCATGGTCCTTACTTTAAAATGGTTCCAAGTTATAAAATGGTTCCAAGTTAATCTTCCTGGAGAACTAAGTTCAGAAATACCACAGAATCATCCTCTCACTCCCACCCCATATCAGCTTCAAGTTCCACATAGCAAGACTTACAAACTGATTGCCCCCCAGTCTGAAAAAAACACAGACTCAGAGGATTAAAAGTAATTTTAATAGTAATTTGAAGCAATGATTCTGCTCAGTCCTAAATTTCCTCTATTACTGTCCTATAAGGGAGAATCTGTCTTCTCCTGGAAAGCCTCTAGTTATAGGATATTTACCACCTCCCAAGGTGTTCACTCCATCTGGACAAGTTTAAATATTATGTAGTTATTTATTAAAATTAAACTCATGATATTCAGACCATTTTAGCACTGAGTATATTTTCTATTTCCTAATGTCAGTGAAAGCAAAATGGTAAACTTCTAAGTATCTGGATTAATGGGGAATAATCTTTTCTTTTTAATGAGATACTGTAGTTAACTCTGGCTAATTTGGTTTACTAACATAAAAGGTAGAATGTAATTACTCCTCATTTTCTGGTTGTTGAAGATACTGTGCTTTATCTTTGAGCATCTTGTAAGGCCTCAGGTTCAGTGTTCTGCCTTTTAAAGAACAATGACTAGACTTCTTTACTAGCAATGCAGGAGATCAGGTTTTTGTGTTACCAACTCTGACATATTCATAAAACAATTTTAGCTAGTCAATCCAAATGTCAATTACTGATTTACTAGTTGCCTCTGAAGCAACGCAAATACTACAGAAATGATATTCTGGTTATTTGATATTTCTGTATTTAGGAACTTAGTTTTTGTTTTGTTTTGTTTTATTTTGCTTTACAAATGTTTGAAAACAGCAAGCCACACACTGACAGTTCAGAGAATATTCAGATATAGAGCCCTCGAACCAAACATTTGAAGTTTATGGTATTTACTACCTGGATAGACGAGTTAATGATTTTGAAAGTACATCAGATCAGCATTATACTGAAGACGGAATGGGACGTGGCATTAGATGATCAAGCTTCGTGACCTGGTTCATCTGCTAAGTCAGTAGCGTGCCCACCATGCACTAGTTTACCAACCGAATAGCTATATAAATTTGAGCAAGTCAATTTTTCCTGAGTCTCAGTTTCGTCACCTGTAAAATTATACTTAATTCACTGGTTGTAAATACTCAATGAGAATATGTATATGAATGTGTCTAATTACAGCCTGCCAAATAAAAAGTTAATGCTAAATCTGAAAATTACTCTTTATTTTCTGTATTTGTAAATACTGTGGTTAGTGTAAACACATATTGAGAAACCAAGCTATATTAAAAGTGATAGAGTGCAAATCTCATGTTGTATCCTGATTCTAACACTGTTTAAAAAAAAAAAAAAAGAGTTTCTCTGGGATACATCTTACTATTCATTCAAAAAAGACTTTCACATCTGCTACACATCTGGCCACTGTTCTAAATACTGGTGATACAGCCACAGACAAAACAGACAAACTTCTTGCTCCCAGGAATACATTTCAAATAGAGGATATGGTAAGATATGAATAAAGAAGATAATTTCAGATTGTGATGTTTCCTATGAAGGAAATAAATAGGATTATTTAATAGAGAATGATAGAAGGGAATGTAATTTAATTAAGGAGGTCAGTTGGGGAAGGGCTTATAAAGTGCTAACATCTGAGCAGAGACCTTAATGATGAGAAAGGAGACAGCTGTATGGAAACCCAGGGGAAGAGGGTTTCAGACAGAGGGAGCAACAAATTCAAGGCCATGAGGAAGAATGAGAGTGAAACACTATGTTTGAGGAACAGATAGCAGGCCAGTGTAATGGGATGTAAAAAGGTAGAGTGTGGGAAGGGCAGTAAACAAATACTACAGAGGTGATTAAATCAACTTGAAATAGCATTTCAGATCATATAGCTTTCCAGATTTGTGGCCTATGCACAATTATTGGGATTATTAAACTCTATTCGACTCACAGCATTGGATAACAGTAGGAAAAATTAAGCTTTATAAGGAATGTACTTAATGTTCAACAAACTTTATATAAACTTTGTTTTTTTTTTAGGGAAGTGGTTTTTATTGAATTTTTTTTTTATCATTTATAGTTTACCATCTGTAATTATCTAAATTTCAAAGATTGTTTCAATTTGATGATAATAAGGGGGAGTGTTTACATGGTTATCAGTTACATATGTTTCAGTTCACTTAGATGAGCAAAACTGACATGCAAACCATTGTGGAAAAGTAGGTGAAAAATGAATACTTCTTGATTTCTGGTGGTAATTTTTGATTCATTCAAAAATTTTATTTAATATTTATGTGTGCCTTACAAAGAAACGTACATACTTAACATACACAGAATACGTAGACTCCTACCTTTCCTAAATCATTTTCAAGATGTGATACCACCCAGGTATTTTTTCATCATGGAAACTGTCTAGAGAAGTCAGTCCTTTTCTAGTTGATCCTAATTTCCTATTTGCCTCTGGAGAGTTTGGAAATGAGGGCAGGCATTTTGCCATGATCTGCCTGAAGTCTATTTATTTTACTAAGCTAACAAGCTATGCAGATGTCATTTCTGCGCCTGCTGTCCTGGGTATATGAAGAACAGACAGACGGGATGGAAGTCCATGTGGGTGGATTTCTTCAGTTATTTCCCTTGGAGCTAATCTTTCTAACTGGAGGCTATTCCTTGTGGGCTACTCCCAAGGCCCTTATAAGCTCTAACGACCTCAGTATAGGAGCCCAGAGATGTGCCTGTCTTTTTAGGGAGAATGCAAGTTGTTTGTAATTAGTCTGCACAGAGTAGAAGCTACCTTCTGCTGGAGAAGGCCTTTCCCATCTGTTTGTGTCTCACTGTGAGGTTGGACCCACCCAGTGAGGTAGAAACTGCCTCAGGATTTGGGGTATGGAAAGCACAATGTATTCTGGTTTGGAGTAATTTAGGGGCTGTGTCACCTACGGCGAATTACATAATCTCAGAGAGCTTCAGTTTCTTCATCTATGAAACAGGGGTTGTATTTCCTTTTTGAAGGGTATAGTGACCATCAGAGATAATATGTATAAAGTATCTGACACATGATTTCTGATAATAGCCACATGACAAATATAAATATAATAAATATAAATATTTGTATTTGCAAATATCTTCAGATATCTTTAGATATATAAAACCAATCTATTTCTTAAATATACAATACATGTAATATATAGTCTCTCATATATATATTCATATATCTATATATCTCTCTATCAATGATAGCTATCTGTACATATGGTTCTCAAGTGGACGAAGGGTGCATATCATAGGTTAAAAATATCTCTTATCAAGAAAAAATTAACAACATAACTGAATCGGTGATCATTCTTTCATTCCCCAAATATTTATTTTGTACCTCTTAAGTAAGGATATCATACTAGGTGGCAGAGAATTACATTGTATCTGTACTCGAGGGGTTTAGATTCTAGGAGAATAAGCAAAGGATATTTTTCACTCTTAGATTTTTTCCCCCCATGGGGGGAAAAACAAAGTAATGCATATAAATAGTTAGGATACAGGCTTAGTACAAGTAATTTATAAAAGTAATTTTCTGATATCAAACCTCCAATGGTTGATTTTACTTAGAATCAATATGTTCCTGGATTGGTATCATTAACCTTAAGGAATATCAAATCAAGTAAAGCAATTTTCAGGCTGTGGCTTTATATCTTGGCAAATACTTCTTGTGAAATCACAGACCCAATCGAGCTCTATGTCTGTAAAAAAAAAAAAAAAAAAAGAAAGAAAAACTTCAAGCTGATGCCCTGTTAATTTTAAAAATAAAAGAATGTTTCCCTTGAGACAAAGAAGTGGATTATCTTCTATCATCTTTACATCTGAGGAAAATCAATGGAGAGCAAGGTATACACAAAGTAGAAAGCTGCAGCCTAAATAGAACTACACTTCAAAATGTTAGTTATTTTCTTTTATCTAAACATACAAATGTTGTCCAATTAATCACATGTGGTAAACACAGCCTAATGATTATAGAACATGTATATTCCACATGCTTTTGCAGCACATTTGTACTCACTTAACATTACATGAATGATGCTCTTTTTTTTCCCCAGCAGAGGCTGCATGTTGTTTGTAAAATGCCTGCTCTAAAGTGCTTTTATTTAATGGAAACTCACTAGATGTGTACATGTAAGCTGCTTGCATAAAGATGAAAAATAGTATTGATTTACTTCTTTTTCAAATATAAAGTGTGCATTACATTCTTCTTCCTCACAACTCCTAGCTAACCCTGTGGGTCCTTCTCAACTCAATACAAGGTTCCTCTCTGTATAGCTTTCCCTGGCTCCTCTATTCTGGATTAAATGCCTCTGTGTTGTGATTCTCAAATACCCCAAGTGCTTGCTGTACTGTACTAGTTGATACATTTGTAGGCAGGAATTTGGCTAGCTTTTACTCACCCTTGTGTCCCCACATAAGTACATTGTTAAACCCATTTGTTGAGTTAATGAGATACTGCAGTAGGCAAAGGGAATATAGAGTCAAAATTGCCAATAAAGAGCCCTTGTTCTAGTAAGGGATACAAACATTAATCCAAAAATCATATAGCAAGCCCTCAATAAACACATGTTAGGGGTGCCCGAGTGCCTCAGTGGGTTAAGCCTCTGCCTTTGGCTCAGGTCATAATCTCAGGGTCCTGGGATGGAGCCCCGCCTCGGGCTCTCTGCTCAGCGGGGAGCCTACTCCCCCCCACCTCCTGCCTCTCTGCCTATTTGTGATATCTCTTTCTCTGTCAAATAAATAAATAAATAAATCATTTTTTAAAAGATACTAAGTTAACCAATATTAAAAAAAAAAAAACATGTTAGATGAATGACTTTGGAAGTGTATGTGGTATGCCAGAAGCTATGCTAGATGAGTTGCCTTCATTCTGTTGGCCTTTACAGTTTGTGGAGTGTTTCATCTGTGATTAGTCAGGCTGAAGGTTAGTTAAGCTTCCTATGTCAGTTTGTCCATATCTTAGCTTTCTCTACTCTAGGGAAATGGATATGGTTCCAAAGATACCTTTCTTACAAGGGTACCTTGTAAAATATCCATCTTACTCTGCTACATGATTTATTTCCTTTCTCTAGTTCCTGAGTGTTTCTGTTACGATCACGACCAACAAAACTTGGGACTTGCAATAAGTTACTACATATTTGTCCTGGGGAAGTCATTTAAATTTTCAAGTGGTAAGAATATCACAAGTGCTTTATCAACTTCAAAGTGCTGTAGGAACATAAAGCCTAATGATTTTGAGGATGAATATAGCAGTCAGTCAATCAGTTGCATATTGGATAGCTTGTTTGTGTCACAGAAACACTGAAACCTGGGTAAGTTCAAAGATGTGATGTTATACATACTTGGAGGCAAGTTTAGGAAGTAAATGAGTTAAATTATTATGATGATGTAATAAATGGGATGTAAATAATCAAAGTGATGATTTTTTTAACCTTTTGATATTGCTGAACTATACGATAGTCACCTAATTGAATGGACCAGAACCTGGGTTTTATTTGTGTTGTTTAACTTGGAAATAATCTGAAGTTTATTACACCAGTAGGATAACAGTTTTATAACTGTAAAAAACAAGTTTTTGAACCCCTTTTTTTCTTTCCTCCTCTGAACACATAACTGATTTGGTATGAACTTTTTGATATTTTAAAAAAATCCGTAGGATAGTGCTCTCATTTGGGTAGAATAATGACATGTCAGTTTCTGAGACACTCGTCTATTTAGCAATCGGGAAGATATTAAGGTTAGAACCTGAATAATTCATGAAAGGTGGATTAATTTTACATGTTCAGCCCATTTTAAAATTGTTTATTGTAGAAACTATATTTTTTTAATGAAAAATGAGTGTGTGTGTGTGTGTGGTAGGTGGGGAATGGTTCTACTGGTATCTTAAAGAGGTAATCACAGTATGTATGGGTCCCTAGACACTTCTTAATGTTCTCAGTGATCTAATTGACCATGTGTTTTCTTCTTAGGAGGCAAAAGGAGGCACTGATTTCCCATTTTTATTGATCAGGTAGTGCTTTCCATTCTGTCATTCATTCTAATTCCCCCACCCCTTCTCTCTGCACCCCTGTTTCTTTCTGTCTTTTCCAGTCTGTCTTTGTCTATGTGTCTAATAGGATGAAGGAAAAGTATATTATTATCCAGAGTGATGCTTGTCAAACGTCTCAAAGGCAGTCTGTGTAGCAGTTTTGCTGGAAGATAGGGAGGGATTTGAGGGGAGGGGGAAGGTTAATCACTTGGCTGTTGAAATGCTACAGAAGGGAACACAAAGCTCTGCCCACATAATGAGTGCCCGCAGGCAGCCAGTGAGGAGGGAAAAGTTCGGGAAAAGAACTCATTTCTTGTCTCTCAGAATGTGGAACTTTTGTAAACACATCGGAACCTCCTGTCACCCCAATTTTATAATACACTTATTTCTTAAAATATTTAGGTTGTGTATTCACAGACGTCAGTGACCACACAAATAGGTACGGAAAGAAAAGAAGAAATTTAATCTTTCTAAGTTAAACCTCCAGATCTGCAGTTTTTAATGTCCCTGGCCCGATTTTCCTTTTCCAGCTGTTAGTCATTTGTAGGAAGCTGCCCTTGTAATTGCAAGTGAGTTGGGATGTGATGTATTCAGCACTGCGTGCACCGTAGCTTTTCAGTCATATCTTTCGAGTCATTCAGACTCCCGGGGAATCATGTTCATAATAAATAGCTTTTTATTATCCAAAGCCGCTGTTCTGGCAGCGAAACGACAGCCCTTTGATAGATGGGCCGGGTCGTTTTTTGTGTTGTGCTTACTCAGAGTTGTTAGTAGGAAAGACGAAGGCAGCAAAGGGGGGACTTTGGCAAAGCAGCTCTTATGGGTATACTGAAGCAGTAGATCAGAATTCAGAAACAAGAACGAGAGCTGAAATGTGATTCTCTGGTGCCTGGTGTAACACTTCTCTCCACCGTAGAACTGTGCGGGGCACTCTCAGGAGCCTCTTTCCGATCTCCGAATCCACTAAAGGACCATGCAGCCGCGGAGCCCAGCAAGCCGCCGGGAAGTTTTGCCGGAGCTGATTTCTAGGGGATTTTCCGGTGCCTAGGAGAATCCTGCTTGCTTTGAGCTGTGTGGAGGAGGGCTCCAGTTTCCCATGAGGGGCCCCCTTGGAAAAGCCGTCTGTGCAGAATCCAGGCTCTGCTTCTCTCTGTGTGCTATTTATCAAAAGGCTTTTCTCACCTTTGCTGATTTGCTGGTGTGATTTCCATGTACTGAGTCCTGTGTAGGGATCCAGGATGGATTGCCTGTGCATTGTCACCACAAAGGTAGGATAGGAAACAGGGCTGTTGTGTGCAGCATTTTTCTATTATTATTCTGGTCCTGTAATTAAACAGCTCTGGTAGGTGCTGTCAGTTCATGAGATAAAATGGTTAGTATAATGTACTTTGCTGGGCATTTTGTTCCCCATGATGGTCTGAGGGTCCTATCCTCATTTGATTTCAACTTCTTTAGTGATATTGTGTGTTTGTGCAAATGAAAGAGGAATTTGCCTGTGTTTTTTTACGGAAGGATTTGCTTTTGCCTCTATTTATAGCTCAATATTAAAATATCTATAGTAGTAGTATAGCTTACACATCATTTTAACATAACATTTAAGGGTAGTCTTTCTGAGTGTGATAATTATCTTTTCATTTAAAAACCATGTCTCCTATGCTTGAAGAAGCCAATCAGCTTTACTGTGCCTTGACGTATTGTTTCTGATTGGAGAATTCTGACATTCTGTATTTTAGTGATTTTTTTTTAAAGGAAAAAAAAATCCTTAGGCCCTAATTTAAAATAAACAGACAAACAAACACAATAGTTAATGTTGAACCAATTCTATTTTGATTAGAAGCAAATGAAATATTTGCATTATCAGAAATAGAAATAAAAGTGGGATTGGAATAAAATCAATAGGCATTCCTTTTATGGGTTTATAGAAAAGATCTAGAAATTTCAAATGCATTTTATTTTATTCTGTCATCAGTTCAAAATAAGATATTTAAATTTCATAAACACTGGTTATTTAAAATTACTATTATTTTTTTAAAGAACTAATTAAAATACACTTATTCATCAGCTTCCTTTTCACTTTGCATGTAGGCACACCATGAGTTAGTTTGAGCTATATCTTTTAGTATCTCACATTGATTAGACACCCATTAAACATGACAAAATCAATACCTTAGTGCATAAGACTCATTAAGTGTAGATTTCCCACTGTGATCTCCTTTCACCACTAAAGAAAAGATTATTTAATTTTGAAGCCACAAGCCAAGTTCTTTTCCAGATTATATTTCAAAAGATCTTAATGGATCTCTTCCCACATGACCTAGTATCACATGGCAGCTTCATTGATGTCAATAGAGCTGAAGCCTAAAAATTTCTGTTGGGGTTAGTTGACCAGCCTCAAAATTACATTAATACCTTATTTTACTTTTAAAAGTTGCCTACCATCCAATTCGGTTTTTTCCAGGTAAGTCAGCAAGAACAAACTAAAAAACAAACAAACAAACAAACAAAAAAACGCTAAGTGAGAAATTTTATTTCCATAGGTTATCTAGAAAAGGAAATAGTCTCTTAAACATGTTGTACTTTCACTGACGTATTACACTCAGTGTTACTTTTCTTGAGTGGTTACTGTCAGGTCTGACTTACATGTATTTCATTTATCCCCAAATCATAATAATTGCAGGTACTGTGAAATATAATTAGTACTTTAAAAATAAGTTATGAAAAGTTATTAATTATAAACCCAAACTATAATCTGTTGCATTGAACAATTTGTTAAACAATTAAATTGACACTGCGAACTTAGTTTCCTCAATTTGGAAAACATGATCTAGTTAATAAAATATGTCATGTGCTTTATATTCTTTTAACAAAGTATTAATGACCACAGGTAAAATGGAAAATTACTATTCCGCTTTAAATGCTATATCAGACATACATGTCATTATTCTAATATTTTGATTTATCATGTAAATTATACAACTCAACAGGACAAACACCCATGTGAGAATTCATGAATTTTCTGAATTATATTCATGAATATTTCTAGGGTGGTACAAATATCATCTTCATAGGACAAACATATTTACAACAAATTCATATCATGATGGTAGTAAATAATGCATGACTGATTTAAAAGCTCCATAAGAGTGAGAGCCTTCCTGGCCAGCTTCAGATCCCAAATCCTGTCCACCCAAATCCTACTACCATTGGTACTCTTATTTTTCCCCAAGTGGCCGTGCACTGGGGATGTCCTTGCCACACTTTCCTGGGACTCTTTGATAGGAAACTTGCCAACAACTTGGAAATTTTAATTCTAATTTGGCTCAACTCCCATCTCATTCTTCTCTAGCAATGAGTCTATCTTCTAGCTGCTCTGGCTGAGATACTTTCTTCAAGTCTGCCTTTACGGCAGCTCTGTGTGAGACTGGAACTCATAACTATCCTGATCTGTCCTGGGCTCCACCTCACCTACAGTGCATCTCAGTATCACCCTTGTCAAAGTTTTCACTGGCAGGGAAACATAAATACTTTCCCTGGTTCTCTTTTCTTCCTGTGTTTGCATGAAAGGCACTTACTGTCCCACTTGGACCCATGTTACACACACTATTACACACACTGTAGAAGTAAATTTCTCTTCATGTCTCTGCTCCACATTCCTAAGAATGGGTGTTAGAAGATTAATGAGAGGAGAGATTATGACAAATCAAGACAAAGCACTGTATAATGGCTTATAAAAGGATCTATTAGACATACCAGAGAAGTATTTTTATTTTTAGCTTTTCTACATATAAAAAAAGAAGTGACTGTAACACATTTCATAATAATCTAACCCTTTTGATAAAATAATCCTATCCTATCTCACCCATAAAACTCAGGTTGCTTACTGTCTTAATTACTCTAGCCTGGTCAGACTGATTTGCCCTCAGGTTTGGGGTAAAATCTTTTAGGCCAGGAAATAATCAGAGCAACCAAAAACAGAGTTTCTGCCACAGGGATCCCAAGGTCTTTTCAGATGTTCAGAAAACTCACTTTAAAAGAAGATTGAGTCATCTCTTTTATTTGACTGTTCCTGTCCAGTTTCACTTTCCACTCTTTTGTCACAGATGTCACTACTGAGAAAAAGAAGTAACATGACTTAGCATGAAAAGTAGAACTCTAGAGCAAGACTTGGACTTAAACTGTAGTTCTGACAATTACTAGCTTAAGGTTTACCAAGTTGTTTAACCTGATCTCCCTGAGCCTTGATTTCCTCATCTGTAAAAAGGATGTATTATCTGTGTGTGAGTGATGTTGTGGTAATAGAAAGTACCTACCACAATTCCTGGTGTATGGAAAGAATTCAATATAGAACAATTTATTGAGTAGCACACAATTTATATCTTTAATCTATCCCTGTGTTTGGTTGTGGTCACTGAGGAAAATGAGGTCATCTTAATAATACTGATTAAACGCTATTTACTAGTTAATATAACACATTTTATAGGGTGGGCATTTCCTTTTCTTTTAAGATTTTATTTATTTATTTGAGAGAGAGAGTGAGAGTGAGCGCGAGAGGGAGAGCACCAGTAGGAGGAGAGACAGAGGGAGAGGGAGAAACAAACTCCCTGCTGTGCAGAGAGCCTGATGTGAAACTTGATCCCAGGGCCCTGAGATGAGCTGAAGGCAGACACTTATGTGACTGAGTTACTCAGGTGCCCCGGAGTGGGCATTTCTTAAATATGTTTTGAATAATTGTAAAACAATAGTCCCAATAATTTTGATAACTAAAGTATAAGGCAGATAATGTTAGACTATGTTAAGGCACAGACATTCTGTTGGGTGATTGGCCAATAGGACAACAGTTCTAGACGGCAAAGCAGAGTATTCAGGGGTAAATTTGATAAAATGCAAGCAGTAAGTCAAATTTTTCTTTTCTTGTGTGGGGATTCTTAAGTAGTAGTAGTAGTAGTATATGTAGTAGTATATTGTTTTGACAAAAGAACAGAAGAAAGGTGCAACTTTGTAAAATCAAAGTAAATCTGCACTTTGTAACTTTGTGTACCAAGAGGCATCTGGGTATCAATGTCCTTGCCTGTCAAATGAGTGTATTTTATTGCACGTTTGAGGTTCTTCCTTTTCCCTCTCTAACCAGTGTTATTCTAAAGTGTATTATCTCTGCAAATAAAATTATTTATGTACACTAAGTATCTTAAAAAGTAATAGTGGGTAAAATATACAATGATATCATTTCCCATGTCCGTTAACCACACTTACAGACACTAAAGAAAGTTTAAAAAAATCTGCAAATATGACTACAATACGTTAGGTAGCTGCTGTAATTTGTAATAGAGGAATGATGGTACTATTAATTTTTAATGTGTTTAACGGTATTAGCAGGTTATGGCGCATAATAAAATTCAAATAGCAGAATGAAAAGTGGAGTAGGCAGTATAAAAGATGCTTTATTGATGTTGTTAATACTATGTCTCTTCTGTAAGTAAGATATCACTTTTTAGCTCCACCAACCCACTATTTTTTACACTAAAGTTGCTCAGAATTTCTAAAAGAAAATAAGTGTTGCTGGGCATTTGGAAGATATTTTTTTCAAGGCTACTGAGCATCATATTACTTATGACATGAATAGAAAAAAATAAACATTATATTCTTAGAAATAAATTTATCATAGCAATATTTATAACTATAATTTTTGGGGGGGTTAAATAATTTTTATTTTCCACCAGACCTTTATGTAGAGAAAATGAAACAAGTCACCAAGGCAATGAATGGTTTGCCTGAGTGGCCCTGTCTTCATAGACAAAGCTGTTAATTCATGCAGGTGTGTAGTTCTGTCCAATCTCATGGTGGAAGCAGCACACCCATTCATTCATTCTATTTATTTAGCAACTATTTATTTATTGAGTGCCTAGTGTATACCTGACATATTGGTAGGTCCAGGGATACAATGAATAGTCTTTTAGTCTAATGGAGAAAACAGCTGATTATAGAAATAACAGTAACATGTAACAAAGGAGTGAACGTAGAATGTTATGGCCATGAGCAAGGGGATATCTGAAGAATCTGGTGGGCATAGATGCAGGATAGGCAAGGGCTTAGTATCAGGAAAGAGTTTTCTGGGGAAGTGACAATTAAGCTGATATGTACAATGGAGAGCACAATGGGGATGGGAAAATTGTTTTAAGCAAAGTCCTAGATGTAATAGATAGATAGATAGATAGATGATAGATACACAGATAATGAAGTGAGGGAAGAGAGAGACAAAAAAGAAGAGGGAGAAAAGAGAGAATGGTACTTTTAAGGAAAGAAAAGTCAGTGTAGCTGGGATCTAGGGGATTCAAAGTGAGTAGCAAGATACAAAGTGTGCAAATAGATAGGGACCCAGTTAGAAGTATCAAAAAGTTGAGATGTTATCTTAAATAGGATTTTCCCTCTATCATTAACAATGATCCTAAACCCTCATTTGCTCTGACTTTCACACAGTTTGTTTCTCTGATAATTGAGCTTTCTCATTCTATTTTCTCCACATTGCCCTTTGCCCATCCTTACAACTATTTAGTAAAAATAGTGAGTTTACATTTCACTAGCAGAGTGACCTTCTCTGGACTGTATTTTTCTCTTCCATGAATTGGAAATTTCTCAGTCTTATTTTGAGGGTTCAGTGAGGTGATAAATATAAAATGCTTAACATACTGCCTGTAGGGGTGGGTGTGCTGCTCTTTTATTGGCGTCCACTGTCTCCCTATCTTCCTATAGTTCCTTGGTGCTCTTTTCATATATATTCCTGCCAGTGACTCTGATTTTGATACCTGTCATTCCAACCAAGTGTCTTCAAGGTGACAGGCCACTATATAGAGACTCCACATACTGGAGCAGGGAGAGGACTTAATGGACCAGGGAAAAATCTACTCAGTGGCAGAGAGAGGAAGAAATACAGCTAAAAGTGGGGAAAATTTAATACAATCTGGCCTTTTTATGTAGGAAAGTAGGAAAAACAGTCAGTGTGAAGAGATTCCATGGCTCTATTAGTAACCTGGGATTAACCATTTTAATAATGTGAAACACTTTGGCATATTTATTCCACTAAAATAATAGCTTAACTTTCCTTTATTAAGTATTCTACATAGCTGCCAGAATGATTGATCTAATACCTATGTCCAATGGGATAGCCCTGCTGTAGCATCCTACTGAACTCAAGATAAGCAGTTGTCCAAATTCTTTCATTAGTATATAATTCTCTTTTGACCTAGCACCTGAATTCCTTTCCTGTCTTATCTTCCATCATTCTGCCTTGAGTTTTATAGTCTAAGAATCTTAAAAATGCATGGACCAGATCATACTTATGTCTATGCTACCTTCTATGACCTTCCTTAAACTAATGGACACATTGGTCTTGCTGGCCTCCCTTTGTTCCTCAAAAGTATCAGCCATACTCCTGTTTTGCAGACTACCACTCACTACTCCTCTGTCTAGATGGCTCTGTCTATCTATCTAAATCTTATCTGTCTTCCAGATCTGACTATACATGCCACACACCCTTTTGTAAAAGCCCCAGTTAGATTGTATGCTCATGGCATTATCTCATATTATTCCATACTTCTGTCTGTCACAATTCATAATTCTATACTGATTTGTATGGTTAGTTTTTCAGTGTCTCCCTTTTGATGAGACAGAGCTTCACAAGGAAAGAAACATCTATTTTTCTCATTTTTGTGTACGTAATGTCTGGGACATTTTCTAGCACCCTGAAGGAACTTGATGAGTTTAATTAACTCTCAGTTTCAGACAACCCAGTGAAATAAAATCTTCCATATCTTAAAGATTTGGCATAATCACACAGCTGAGCAGCTTCATAGTGGGGATTCGAATCCAGATCTTCGTGACTCTAATATCCATACTTCTGTCCAGTATCATTATCCCGTAGTTGAATCACGTCAGGTTATTATTTAGTTAAAACATACTCTTGATATTATATTTTGGATTTTATTCCTTCTCTACCTAAACACCTAATTAAATAAAAATAATGCATTCACGTAATGGTTAATTTAAAATTACTCGGGATTAATTACAGTTTGTAGTGTTTTGGACATGTAGCCATAGCCTGTGAAAGTAAACTTACAGAATGAAATAAAATGTTATTTTATGAATCACACCAGCCATTTTGTTAATACATTTGTTAATACATGTAAATGGCCTTCTCTGCCAAACCTGATTACCAGGGTATTATTCACAACATTAGTCCTGTTTTGACACTTTGAGGAAAGCCACATGTGCTGTGAAGAACTAGGAGTCTGAGAGGATTGTCCTTTGGAAGACCTTTAGATAAATCTTATTTTATCAGACAAATGTGGGTTTGCAAAGGAAACAAGTACAAATAAAATTTTGCAAATCAAATAGTATTGAAACACATTTATTGTGCTCAAATCAGAAACAAATCACACAACTCTTTATAAATTAAAAAAAAGAATTCATCACTTCTCTTTATTTTGTGCCCCTTGTTTCATCTGCATATTTGTAGATAAGATTTTCTTAAAGGAGATTACCATAATTACAGTTGCTTGAGAAACCCATCTCATTTCATGGCTATATATTTCACCAAAGGCAGTTTGGGAGTGTGCATTGGACCAAGGTTGAGAAAGTGAAGTCATAGACTTGGGTTTGCCATTCATTATATTAGTAATCTTAGTCAATTCAGTTTACCTTTACTGAGGCTTTTTTTCTCTAGTTTATGTTGGTAACACTATTGGTTTATCTATATTTCCTTCACAGGATTATTGTACACAATCAAATGAGTTTATATATTTGGAAAATGTAAAATTCTTTGTACATGGAAAGGATGACTATTACTTTTGAAAGGAGGAGATCTTAGAGTCAACTGGGATCTTTTATTACTAATAACATTACTACTGTATGATGGAAAAAATGAGAGCTGTGTTCATATATGTATTAGAACTCATTTAGTGACTTTGGCAAATTGACCAGACGTGTCTGAGGTATCTCAGAGAAGTGAATATTGGGCAGGTGGGCAGCTGTTGGCATCCACCACTGAATTTGGCTTAGAGTGACAGCATAGCATAGTGGAAGCACAGCCTTTGGAGTCAGACAGATCCTTGCTTTACCACTTATTGGTTCTGTTTGTCAGGAATAAATTACCTAATTTACCTAAATATCAGTTTCCATATTTATGAAATGAATTAACAATAAGCACTTCAAAGGGTCGTTATGAGGATTAAATACAATATTTATTACCTCCACAAATAGTTACCCAGTACATACTGTATGTCAGGTAGTATTGTAAGCAGAGCAGATACAACAGCGACTAAATTGAACAAGGTCTCTGGTCTCATAGAACTTACATTATAGAGCAAGGAGATTGGCCATTAATGGGCACACAAACAATCAGTATAATTATAGATAATGATGATAGCTATAATTTAAAAGGCAGAAAAATGTAATGTAGAAAAATGGATGAATGTACAAAGGGACAAGGGCTATTCTAGATAGACAGGGATGTCCTCTCTGAAAAAAGTTCTGGGCACTTGAAAGGACCAGCTTTATGAAGATCTTGGGGAAGAGCATTCCAGACAAAGGGAGCAGCTAGTACAAATATACACATAGGGCTTACTATAGCAATCGTAGGTAACATATAGTTGCTAAATAGCTTGTGTATGTTTTTACTCCTTCTCATCTTCCTTTTCCTTTATCTCTTTTTTGAGGAATCTGCCATTTAAGGATAAGGTTCATAGTAAAATCATCAATTCAATTAATCAGTTACTACTCTAGTAGCAAATTTTGTGGTGTGGTCATGGTGATGGGAATTTCTTCTGGTTTTAGTGACTATTTCCCAGGTTCATAGGTATTTATTGATGAGAGAAAGAGACCAAATGTGTTAACCTTTTCTTCCAGTGTGCATTCAAAATTAATACCAGATTTAAAATCCTTTGAAAAGAGCCCTCTCTCCAAATTCCTCTATTCTAAACATCTACCCACACATATCCATTTCTTTGTATGTAATTCAATTCCTAAACTAACCTTTCAGGGGACAACAAGTCTTGTGAAAAATTGGTTTGACAGTAAATGAAAAAATTCTTTGAAATTTAGAATTTTATTTACCCGTTAAGTAAACTTAAGTCAAAAGTTCCAGGAAAACATCCACTCTCTGAAGCCCTCTGAGCAGAAATCATTCTCCTACTCTGTTCTCTGCTAAGTGGATATTATGTCATTATCTCAGTTGTTATGAAGAGTGGGAGTTGATCTGGATTCTTATTTTTCCCTAAATCCCACTGTGTCCTAATTCTTACTCATTCTTCTTACCTTGTCCATTCTCCCACCCTTTATACATTTTCCATACTGCTGAGACCTTCCTTAAAAAATATACATGCAGATATATATATTTATATGTGTGTATATGCTGTGTGTATATACATAAACATGTGTGTGTGTGTATGTGTGTATACTTCATATGTATGTTGTAATTCTTGTTAAAACCCTTTAGGGGTTTCCTGTCTCCTACTGTCCCATTATTCAAAGTGTGATCTATTGATCAGTTGCAGTGGCATCCCTTCAGAGCTTGTTGGAATGCAGAATTTCAAGCCCCATGGGCGAACTACTGAGTCAGAACCTGCATTTTAGTAAGCTCTCTAGTTCATTTTGCACATTAAGGGTTCAGAAGCATTGACCTGCAGGATGAAGTTTGCATGGCCCTCTGTGTTTGGACCCCTGCCTAACTTTTATAGCTCAGGTTCCACCATCTTTCATTTCCTAACATGAACTAAAGTCACTTTGTTTCACGTTATTTGTCTCACATTATTTGTTTCCCCAAATTACCTGAGTTTCTTTCCCCCATTTCTATATGCTTTACTTTATGCCTAGAATGCCTCCAACTCTAGGCTGATGCTTACCTGATATGACTCTTTCTGACCTCTAAGACTCAGCTTAAATGCACTTTCCTACATAAGGGCCTTCCTTGATTACTTTCCTTGCAGATGTAGCCAGCCACTCTCCATGTCTTCAGTTCAATGTCTGTATCTGTGTGATAGCCGTTATCTAGCTGTACAATTAATTTTTACATGTGTCTGCCTCTTGCTAGAATGTGAACTCTGAAGATGGGGGTGGGAGGAGTATTTACTTATATTGATAGCCAGCCACTTAGTATGGTGCTAGAAGGTACACCATAAGTGTTGACTGATTCTTACATTTAACAGACATTTGATAGATTGTTGAATAAGTGTCAGAGAATGACGTGCTTCCTTCCTGCAACTTACACACACTCGTACATGTATATGTCTATACACACACCTGTCTCTATGTATACTTACACAGGTGTATATAAGGTGAACCTTACAGTGCATACATACAATATATACATGCATACATGTAAAAGGTACCTTTGTATTCTGCTGCATAGACTATTCAGCTGACAGGCAGTCACTTGGTGAACTTAATTGATGAATGGCTGCTGGGCCAAAAATGACACTTGAAATATCATTTTAATATAAGAGAAATGGGCTGAAAGAGATAAAAGTCCCCACCACACACCAAGAAAAATGGTACCTGGATCACATCTATGATAAACCAACTATAAAGATCATCATTTAAACTTCTAAAATCCAAGTATAAAAATATAAGTCAGTAGCCTAGTTTTATTAAACAAAAGCTAAAGCAGTCAGATCAGGTTTTTAGATTGAGAAGAGAATGCCAACTCATGTCCATTTAACTTCACAGGGACTTTATATATAGTTAGATACTTAATCTTGTTTTGGGGAAAACTATTTTACTTTATAGCATGTATATATTTACCATAATTATATTGCAAAGGTATAGCAATTTTTTACTACACAGTGTATTTTTATAATACTATATATTTTTACTATAAAAACATTAAAATTTGTCTGAAAGATATACAATAGAAAGTTCTAAAAAATGACTTTATTGTTCCAAATTGTTAGGTCATGAGCGAATTGAAGAATTAAAGAATTGAAAGAGAGTTTTCTTTTTCTTTTTTTTCCCAAATCAGGATGCATTATGTTGTACTCAGCTTTCAGGATACGAACTTGTATAGGAAAGGAATGTGAGTTCATAGCAATTCTGCTATTTGTTTTTGGTTTTATTTATTTATTTTTTACATTGCTTTGCATTTTGGAGAACAAAGTGTATCAGTTCCATTGACTGGTTTTACCCCGCGTAACCTCCAAAAGGAAACAAAAAAACTATAATAACGATTACTTGGAATTTGTCCAACTAACCACAGATAATACCAGCACTATGTGAGAGTGTCCCAAATGGATGTTATGGTATTCTGTGGCTAAGATCTGAGTTAAAAATTTTAGGCATTTTCAAATATTTCCTGAAAATTAACCTGAGACGCCTAGACAGAATGCGTCAAAATAATCAAATATGCCACTTTTCCAGGTAACAATATAGTCAGCAATAGAGATTCTCCTTGAAGACCACTTACTCACATTAAAAAAAAGAATATCCAAAAAATTGAATCTTAAGGTATGAATTTATTTATTTATTTAATATTATATATATAATATTATATATAATATATTATGAACATATATATTTATTATCCACACTAGCAAGAATTTTGGTTGTTGCATAAAACATTGTTCAAAAAGTGTTAATTAAAAAACCCTACTCTTAAAAAAAACTTACTCTTTTATGTTATATATTTTATCTTTTATATTTTTACAGAGAGTTTTATTAATGTCATGCTATATTTATGCTATTCCACAATAACATAAATTATTTATTTTCTAATATGATTCAAATTAGAAAATGTGAAGAAGAGTTCCATTCTTGCTGATAAAAGGTTTTCCAAAATCATTTGCTAAAGACACCAGAAATAAAACCATATATTTTTAGCAAAACAAATCCTTCCTCTCTGTCCTTTGTTATGAATCTCCTAGGATTTCAAGCTACAGTGCTTTCCTGCTAGTCCTTTAAAATAAAACTGTCCTTAAGTAATACACATGTAATTTACTCAGCAATCTAAAGTTCTATTTAAGTCGAGGACAGGTCTAATTGCTAGTTCTTCCTGGCTGACTACTTGATGTTGGCTATGGCACCTGATCTACAAAAGCCTGCAAATTCTTGATTAACATTCATCCAAAAATATATACTCATAGGTGTCAGGAAGACAAGGCACATACAAAAATAATATCAATCAACCCCCTTTACTTTGTGTTAAGTTTTGCCAGAATTTTAATTATCTGAGAAAAAACCCCTATCAGAGAGAACTGTATGCCTTTAAAATGATGGCATTCCATGTGTATTTTTCAGAAAACGCTATCTGACGTATAGGCATTTTTTGAAACTCGAGAAGATTATAAGAACAAATTGATATGAATTGCATATTTAATAGGTTGTAATTATGTCTTATCAAAAGCTCAACTTTTTTAATCCTTTATTCTTTGGAAATATGGTAATTGTCCCCTTTCCCATGTAGTTAATTATAAATTTCAGGAAGAATTAAGTAGGCTAAAACTCTTCACTTTTTTTTCTTTGTCTCTATGGTAGCAGTGAGAATAGAAATGAATTGCTTTGATCTTGTTTCTGAATGGTCTTTCTTTCCTCAAAATATGGACCTTATTTTGTGGACTTGAAATTTTAGATATTTTTTTATTAGCTAATAATTCAAGGAAGGTATTTTTTATAGATGAACTTAAAAATGTGTCAGAAAGAAAAATGCAGTTTATTTTAGAAATCACAGACTTTGTTTCCATAAGAATTTGTAGTTTAAAGTAGATAAGATCTGCCAATGAAGAATATTCTTTGACTGCAGTAGTATATAACATCCAAAGCTTGTTTCTTACAAGGAGAAAGGTACAACTATAGTCCATTCTTCTTGTCTTGTCTTGTTATGTCAGTAGGATGGAGAGACAACATGTAAATATTGATGATATTTAAAATATTTTGCAAGACCACATTTTTAAATCTTGCATTTAGAGGCTTATTCTATTGTATCTAACTTCACATAGCAATAATTCAACTTCCAAAGAATTCTAGAGCTTCATGAAGTATTAGGACATACTGCCACAAAATGTTAAAATACCATAATAGGGGCACCTGGGTGGCTCAGTGGGTTAAAGCCTCTGCCTTCGGCTCAGGTCATGATCCCAGGGTCCTGGGATCGAGCCCCACATCAGGCTCTCTGCTCAGCAGGGAGCCTGCTTCCTCCTCTCTCTGACTGCCTCTCTGCCTACTTGTAATCTCTGTCTGTCAAATAAATAAATAAAATCTTTAAAATAAATAAAATAAATAAAATACCATAATATATTTTTTTAGAAATATTTACAGGCCAGTGACTTCAAATAATGTGATCCCAGACTACTTAGTCAATTCTGTCTCCCAAATTCAGTTATCTTAAAACTGCAGTATTTCAGATATTCTTTTCAACTTAGATTTAAAACTTACCTTTAAAATTCCCCATGTTTGCTAAGTACTTTCTTGTACTTTTTCTCATTTATTTTTCATAGTGAATTTGTGAGACAAATAATATTACTTCATGTGCAAAGGTGAGAAAATAGGCTTGGAAGAGCTAATTAATCCCTGATTAATGAGATAAATATTAATATTTACATAGTATAATATAAATATATTTATCTTAATACTGTTAGAATAAGTACTAGACCCTCGGCTAAATATAGGACATATATTATCTTATATAATCCTTATAATAATCCTTTAAACTGGTATTTCTCTCTCCAGTTTATAGATGAGAAAACCACAACTCACAGAGACTAAGAAACTTACCTCAAGTTCCAGATCCAGAAAGTAAAAAACTCGGCATTCTAACCCAGTTCTAGTGGATTCCTCATAGTATTAAATACCCTTCTCTACAACCTTGCAGGGTTAATGTGATAAAATAATGAACTAACAATATATGTCAAATGTCTGGCATCTAATAGGTGCTCAATAAATATGATTTCATTATACAATCAAGAAAATGCCTTGTGAATGTAAGTCCTGGGGCCCTATCTCCATTGATACCATGCAATGTCAAGTTACAACAGTAACAGTAGCTCTCGTGTATTATAAATCTTTAAATGTCACCAACCTGAGAATTCAGAGCTCATCTCACTCATCAGAGTTAATTAATCCTGGTAACCAGATGGTTACAATATTATTTTAACCTAGAGTGTTTAATTTTTTTATGTCCTACCTAGCCACTGATCACACCTGTGCTAACCTGGGCAAATGCTTGTCTGGAGTCACAAGGGAGTTTGGAAACCTTGAATGTGACTCAGCGCCGCCATCACTGCCCACTGAAAAACCCTCATTCTCAGCATTCTGTAGAGAATGGGTCAGCAGCATTTTCATTTCCAGAGGAGGCAAATGCATGACTCCCCAGCAGGGCTCCTGTCTTAGTAAGGACTTCCTCGGAAACAAATTAGGCCAACTTATTTTAAACATCTTTGAAATGAGCAAATAAGAAGAAGCAAGTAGAAAGAGAAGCCCAGGAAGGGATGAAGTCAGGTATTGAAGGATTATGAGGAATTACGTCCAAAACTGAATGAAAAGGTTAACAGTAATCATGAATATGTTTTGCATCTGTAATTGATACATTGGAGAAAAAAGACTTATGGGATATAATGATAGATGCCACTTTAACAGTACCCCATTTTTTGCCCAATACTCCTTCGTATTATTAGTGTCAGTAATCCCTACCCTGTTCTCTAAATGAAAACTCAGGTAGTCCCATGACTTCCCATGAATTTCCAGTTATTTGCAGGGAATTAAAAGTCCTATGATCACTTAAAATCACAATACAGATTCAGTTTAGTAGTGAAAATTTTCCAGTTCCAAATATTAATCATAACTCTGAACCCTTCTCCAGATATAAGATTTTTATTTTCCCTATGATGGGATCTTCAGATAAGACAGGAGGCTTTCCTTCTCCATTTGCTAGTTGGTTATTCTTCTTTCCAGGTTTGGAGCATGAGAGGGAAGTAAAATAAGAAAGCAGAAAGTTCTTATTGGATTGGAATTATCATAGTTTTTTTGCTCTCTGAAACTGACATGGAACATAATAATAATTAGATAATAATAACAAATACAGAGATAATAGCTAGCACTTACATAGTGATGATTGTGTATAGGGATAGTTCTAAGTGCTTTATTTTTAGTAATTCCTTTCATCTTCATAACTGAGGCAAAGGGAGGTTAAGCAACCTGCCCAGTGTCACCTAGCTAGTAAATGGTGGATCTGGGATTTTAACCCAGGCAGTCTGGTTCCAGACTCTGTCTCTCCTGAGCACTGTTGTGGATCTTGGGGAGTTTTCCCTTCTGGGCCTCTCTGTCTAAATCTTCTGTAATGTGGATGATGTATTTCTTTAGAACCTAGGTTTTTCAGCAGTGAACCTACATAAAGGGTTGTGGAAGGCATCACAGTGGCTCCAAGATGGCTTTTTTTTTTTTTTTTTTTTGCTTGACAAACTCTGAAAGTGCAGGCTGGCCCAAATGAAGCCACTTCTCCTGAGGCAAAGACCAATTTGTCATGTTCTCTCACTCGTTAAATTTTTCAGGTGGGAGGTAGATCCCAGGATACAGGCCTCCCAAATTCAAGGAAGTTATATCAAGGTCTAGGTGTATGCCCATTGAAGCCTCATTCAGTAATTTAACAGAAAAATGAGATTTCACCCCCCTCAACCCCTCTGCAAATAAATCCCTTTATAAATGTCCAAACACATAACCCTTCTATAACTTCATTATAGATAAGGGTTCAGAGACCTGAAAGTAGTTCTTGGTAATTTCCTTTGAAATTATAACACCTTCTTTGGAATCTCATTTTTGTCATGTCTTGATGTTTAAGACAAGACTACCAATGTAACATTTTGTGCCTATACTACTGTGCCTGGCAAAATTTGATTTTCTCCTTTTCTTTAACAACTTACCTAAAATTATACATTTTTTTATAGCAAGTTAGGAAAATGGATGAAAACTTTATTTGCTCAAATAAATTATTTATACGTATGTGTATATATAAATATTTATGTATGTATGTATATACACACCTTATTTGTTTATGTATATGTGTTTTTTGTATCTATATTTATATATCTATGAAGTTGTTGATTTGGATGCATACTGAAAGTTTTGTATTTATTTTTCAAATTTTTTGGGTAATTTCCTTAACTCTCGATGTGCTGGAGCATATAATGAACTAGCAGTCAGAAAATGTGTTTTCTAATCATTTTAAAAAGAAGAACTAATTTTTAAGTATTATATTAATGTTTATAATAATTAATACTGGAAATATAATTACTCATCACATTTATAAAGTACCTTAGAGTTCGCAGCCCATTTGCACAAAAATTATTACACGTCATTTTATTTCAGCCGTGCAAAAACCACTTAGTTTTACCATTTGAACATCATGTTTTCATGTCTGTTTCCTCACCTGTCAAGCACCTGAGAGTTTCAAAAAGATGAGAATGGCATCTCAAGTACTTTTCCATAGACTTAACTCAGGAGAGCCTCTTGTGGATTTTTTTAAAAGAAGATTTATTTATTTGAGAGAGAGAGAGAGAGGGAGGGAGAGAGAGTGTGAGCAAGAGAGAGCAGAAGCAGAGGAGGTAAAGGGCAGAGGGAGAAGCAGACTCCCTGCTGATCAGGGAGGCCCATGCAGGACTGACTCCATCCTGATTCTGGGATCACGACCTGAGCTGAAGGCAGATGCTTAACCGATTGAGCCACCCAGGTGACCTGAGCCTCTTGTGTTTTGTATAGGACCAGGAATGGATCTGCCTAGGTCTGTCTACTCCTTATTAAGACTTATTTCCCCCACAACCTGTTGTTCATGCATTCCTTGTGAAGTAGAGATAAATGAGAGGAAGGCAGAAGTCATCTGTCTGTGTAGCATAGAACAATTCTTTCCCCTCAGTCCTAGGTTTCTGAGACCCAGAACCAAGGGGCTTTCTGACCAAGTCCTAGAATTCCTTAATTCAATTGTAGATGATACATGGACCTTTACCTCAAAGGCTGTCTACTCATCCTTTCCCTTCTAAAAGCTTTACTGGAAACTGAAGTATTTCCTCTGTTAAGCCCTTCCTTATGTAGAGTTCAGTACTCTTACCTGTGTCCTAAATTTCTCTGTGCCATTTTTCTTAACCCTTTCTCATCCTTTATTCCTGCCCCCTAAATGAGTGAGGTAGGTCTTTTTGATTGGCCCATGCCATGTTTTATTTATATCATCTCAATTAATTGCCTTATAATTGCATGATTATAAGGCCATTGTCTTCCTTAGACTCAGAACTTCTTTTAGACAGAGACTGAGTCATGGTATATCCTTATTCCTAATACAGTAGCTGGCACATACTAATTTCTCAGTGAATGTTGACCAACTACGTGAATGGATGAATGCTCATATAACCCTGTTTTTTTTTTTTTTAAGATTTATTTATTTATTTTAGAGAGAAAGAGAGCATGAGGATGAGCAGGAGCAGGGGAAGGGGAAGGGGAAGAGGGAGAGGAGGAGAAAGTGAAAGAGAAGCAGACTTCCTGCTGAGCATAGAGCCGATGCAGGGCTCAATCTCACAACCCTGAGATCATAACCTGAGCTGAAATCAAGAGTTGGACACTTAACTGACTGAGCCACGAGGCAGCCCTTTAACCCTGTTTTAAATGTAACATGCTATAGTGTATCTCCTAAAAGTTTGGGAGCTCTTTGAAGAAAGAATAATTGTTTAAATTTTTATGCCTCTAAATTTTATATCTCCCTATATAACTAGCATGGTATCTTCCACATAATACATATTCAGTAAATGAGTGGCTGGATAAAGGAATGAATGAGTATGTGTACAGTACTATCATAAGACAATTCTCCACCCAGGAAAAAACCCTGTGATTACAAAAATCATTTTACTATGACTATTACAATAGAACCTTTCAGCTTGTTCTCTGCTTTTAGAAGAGCATGCTGTTTTGAATGAAACATTTAGGTCAAAATTTTGTTTGGATGAATCAGTTCTCACCCTGCCACACACAAACTTGTTTGGAGGATTAAATGACTAAATGTCTACATAAATACTTTGTAAACTCCAAAGCACTCTAACAGACACAAGCTGCTGATATTCAAAAAAATCCTCTCTCTTTCTAGAGATGGGATTCATTGGGTAGAAAATCTTTAGAGTTTTCTTTGCCAAGCGTTTGTCACTACTCAAATCCTCTGTAGTTACATATTTACATAACCAGTTTGAGGTGTAATTGTCCAGCATATCTGGCTCATTTGCTCAGGATAATCCAGAATGAAATATGTCAAGATATTATAGTCAGAAAAAGACAACCAAGGAAGATGAGAGACTTGGAGATATCAACCTGTCTAAACAGCATAGTATTTTAAAAAGATCAAAACCCATAGATAGTTTTGTCTCTTGAGAGAACATGTTTTCCAGGGTTAGCATTGCAAACGCTAAATCCTAATCAAGTCACATACAGACAATCTGTAGGTATGACTATCCAGGGTAGATGGATGGGAGAGAAGGGGAGGGGAAAGCTGGGTCTCTGGGTTAATTTGTTACCAACTTTTATCTTAAAATCTTGTTTGGCCCTTTAGGGAATTCTAATGTTCCCTCTTGATTTATAGGTTGAAAGAGCACTTTCCTCTAGTATTAGTTGTCTTTCTAAATGGCCTTGTAACGGGTGTGGATCTTCCAATTAGGTGATAACCCTAAACTCTTCTGAACACATTAAATGTTAGAAACAATATTGAAAAAGGAGAATGAAAACTTACAGGGAAAAAGGAAGAATTTTAAGCCCTTTACATTACCTACTGTGGCAAATCCCTTGACCCCTGTTAGATTTTCTTCTTTCAAAGTAGAGGGAAGGTTTAAGTAAAACCAAAGGTTACGGTTTTCAATAACTACACTTGGGTTGAAAGCTCTTGTGAGACCATCTCTACTGGCAGTTCTCAACCTTTGTTATAACTCAGACTCAGAGGAATAACTATA
The DNA here is from genome assembly GCF_010015895.1 of Lontra canadensis. Taxonomy (NCBI): domain Eukaryota; kingdom Metazoa; phylum Chordata; class Mammalia; order Carnivora; family Mustelidae; genus Lontra; species Lontra canadensis. The sequence continues at coordinate 14,621,729 of NW_022631001.1, forward strand.
TCTTATGGTAACAGTAGCTCAGAATGATGGTGGTTTTCAAATGGACGGTACACTCCTTTGGAAGACAGAACATATTAAATTCTTGGGAGGAATGTGAGGTCTGGAAAAGATTCATGAGTGAATGACATTTCCTCTCCCCACATAGAGTTGTGGACCTAATAAAAAGCCTCTTATTTTATACATGAGAAAAGTGAGGTTTAAAGTTTTAAAGTAACTTTCCCAAAGTTTCACAGATGGATTAATCTGCTTGATTAAAACACTAATGGGGTGGGGGGCGCCTGGGAGGCTCAGTCATTAAGCGTCTGTCTTCGGCTCAAGTCGTAGTCCCAGGGTCCTGGGATTGAGCCCCACATCTGGCTCCCTGCTCAGCGGGAAGCCTCCTTCTCCCTCTCCCACACTTCCTGCTTGTATTCCCTCTCTCGCTGTCTGTCAAATAAATAAGTAAAATCTTAAAAAAAAAAATACTAATGGGAAAGTCTTCATATCCAAAACTCAGGTAGTAATGGAGTAAGAGAGACTTACTCAGATTTCCATCTTTCTTTATACTACATGCTTCATCCCTGGAAGTTCAGATACTCCTTATTTTAGCCCCCTCACACTTTATGAGTACTTATATTCCTCCACCCAAGCATAGCTCAATTATTATTTATCTCTTGTGCTCCATAAAAATAAACACTATCTAGATATGAAACAAGCTTACTACTACTACTACTAATAATAATAATAAATTAGTACAAAGGAGACATTCATCACTGTTAACATTGTTTGATATGAATTCTCATGATTGGAAATAATAATAACTAGCTTTTTTGGTCCAAGTTTTGATTTAAATTCTAGCTGGTTAACATATAGTGTAATATTGATTTTAAGAGTAGAATTTAGTGATTCATCATTTACATACAACACCCAGTGGTCATCATAACAAGTGTCCTCCTTAATACCCATAACCCATTTAGCCCATCCCGTACTACCTCTCTCCATCAACCCTCAGTTTGTTCTCTATCATAATAATAACTAGCATTTTAACTTTTAAATTTTTAAAAGACTTTATTTATTTATTTGACACAGAGAGAGAGCACATGCAGAGGGAGCTGCAGAAGGAAAGGAAGAAGCAGGCTCTCCCCTAAGCAGGGAGCCTGCTGGATCCTAGGACCCTGAGGTCATAACCCAAGCCAAAGGCAGCTGCTTAACCGACTGAGCCACCCACATGCCCTAACCACTATTTTAATAATATTTTCAAATTTCAAAAAGCTTAAGCTCATATGTAGATAAATTATATTTATTTATCTGGCTTAGGCTATCAGAAAAGGAAGATAAGATTGTCCTGTTACTTTGTGTGTTTTATTAACACCCTTGCAGATTGTGGTTATGATTTGGGATGAATTTATATGTATCATCTAATAATATTTGTATGAATAAGGTGAGATACTAACGCTGTTTCACAGATGTGACTACCAAGACTCAGACTAGCTTATTACAGCAAGTACATGGTTGAGCTTAGCTTGAAATTGTGGTCATCTGACATTGGTTGAGTGTACCTCATGTACCCTATTGGTACTATATGTCATATTTTGATTTAAACAAGAAAAATGAGCATGGGGATCGATGGCCTAAGTGTATTTTTATGGTGACTTTATCAATAATCACTCAAACAGCACTTTAGAATTTAGTGATGTCTTAAAAATAGATTACCTAAATAAAGTTTGTTCTAAAAAGCTTATAAATCACAAAAAATAATTCTTAGTGTAAGTACTGAACTCAATATTTTATTCCAGTTAGGTCAGAAATGTTAGGATCATTGCTAACATGAAAACATATTAGCTGATAACATGTCTTAAGGCCCATTAAACAGATAGAAAATGAAAAATACCAGAGGCAGCTTCTCACACAGGAAACATTTGTGGGCATCAGAGTCAGTCAGCTTCTTGCTGCAATCCCAGCAAGGCTGTTTTATTGTAGGGTAGCTTTTAGGCAAGTTGCTTAGCCTCTCTGAGCCTCAGTTTACTCCCCTGTAGAATGGGTTCAATAATACTGCTATCTATACTTATTGTGGTGACTAGTGATAAAATAATGGATCTAGAACAATTTTCAGCATATTCAGTAGCTCAATAAATCACAGCTAGGTTTTTTAATGACTATTGGTAACATTATTATTAGTCTGTTTATATTATAATTGAGTGTAGAATAAAATAAATAAAAGGTAAAAGATATGTTATTTGAATCACCTTCTCCCCTTTTTAACACTAATCTGGTCTCATTATTACAGGGATGGAGGTGTATTGTTAGTGAAAGTGAAGCACTTCATTATTTCTAACAAGCCGATTAGAAATAATTTGTAAGAGTTATAACGAAAGAATAGGTTAGCTAGAGATAAATTTCTTATGTAAGATGAAGTGCCTGGCAAATGGCTTACAGTGTCAAATCTTCATGTTCCTTGTTTGATTTCTTTGCACCTCATTTTCTGTTGTGGCAAGAAAGACCTCTAAGATCTGTTCTGTAACGACTGTACATTCTGGGGTTCTATGAAATGCTCTAGAGAGAATCATCACCACTAGCTCACAATCAGGAAGGGGAGACAGGTAAACAAGTCTCTCTGTACCTTGACTAAAGTGATCTTGCATGGGTACAGTGTGTATCAATTTTGTCTGGAAGCCCAAAGGAAAGAAGACCAGTTTTACCTCTGGGTTAGGAGGGTTCTCAGATGGGTCCTGTGGGGGCCTGAAAGGCCACCTGCTGAGGAAGCTTAGTGCCCAAAATCCAGTCCTTAGAGTTATAGGAAAAGCAAAGGATGATTTCTTATGCCCTAATAAGAGTAGAAATTACATACCTAGTTTTCTGCCGCACTGCACCAAAAAAATCATTCTCAAAGGCTTCTCCTATACTTGCAAATAATGTAATAAACATATTGATGATGGATATGGCAGCTTGTATATATTGCTGCACATAATATATAAGATATAACAATCACCTTTACTTATTTGCAGCAAAACCAAGGCAAATGCCCAGCCCAGAATTGTTCAGTGGAAGCCCCTGCTTGGATGCCTGTCCACCACTGTACTGTAAGTGTGATTAAAGGAGAATTATTTTTATATTTCGGAACAACCTTAGTGGAATGGGCTAGAATCCTTCCAGGGATTCTAGAAAGATTTTCTTTTTTTTTCAGAAAGCTCTGCATTGTAAGAAATATCTGTGATCAGGGATTTATGTGTTTTGTTTGTTTGTTTGTTTGTTTTGTTTTGGAGTCAGGATAATTTGCCAAAGATTTATTTAAATGGATTATTGATGATTTAGATTTGGATGGACAGTCATTAAAATGAATATATTTGCACATGTATTTTTTTCAGTAGCTGCATATTCAGCAATACTTGATTTTAGATGCTTTATAGAAGGATGCTTTCTCTTCTGTCATTGTTGTGTTGACTATTTAATAGTGATGAGTACACGGATTTCAAATTTTCAAGTCTTTCTTGTATAATAATGGTCTCTGCATTTGTGTGAAATCTTCTATCAGAGAATTTTCAAGTGCCTTAGAAACAAACAGGTACTATGTCATTATCCCTGTGTTACCAATGGGAGATTTAAATGCAAAGGGAGTAAGAATAATGTATCAGTTGTAAAGCTGGGAATAGATCCCAGACACCCTGACTCTTTTCATGAACTCATTCTACTACACTGTAAAGAAAAGTCCGTGAAGAAGTGGCTGATTTGTATGATATTCTCCCATACGTGCTTTGCCTGATAGATGTGACAATGGTTCCTTTGGGGAATGTGTGTACTGTAACTGACAGTTTGCCTGTTATAAAATAATTTGTGTGTGTTGGAGACAAGGAATCTGAAAATTACTTTTCGGGCATTCCCCTCATTTGACCCACCGTGCAAGCAATGTAAAATGATATGCGGAGCTTCTTAAATACCGTCATATATTGTTGCTATAGAAGCTGCTGGAAGGTGAAGCTGGGCTATCATAGCGCAACTTAGGAGTGCTTTCTAATGCAGTAGGCCTGGGGGAGCCTACTTTTCACTCTGATTCATAAGAGTATGAAGCCTTTTGTTTTTGTTTATCTATGGAAGGAGGAGAATGTGGGATCACTTTCAATGTAGGAGAGATGGTGTAGCTAAATTTTGGAGGCATTCCTGCGGTGCGGAGGCAGCCCAGACTTGCTGGAGACTTGGAGAATAAAAATGTCACACTTGTGAGAGCAGATGGTCAGAGGGGCGTGCATGCTATGGGACTCTGCTAATGCCAGAGAAAGGATGAGTTTTAATAATTCTGTTTCTTCATCAGTCACTCCTCCTACTGTATCCCTGGTGATATTATCTCATAATTAGTGATTTGTAAGTCTGGGTGCTATTCGGGGTCCTGGTGTACCTGTGCTTAGGTAAATGCCTGGTATGTGGTAGGTGCTCTGTGAGAGCAAGTTCAATGAATGAGACTTCAGTCTGTTGACTTCCTCTTTAGTAAGTTTTATTAAATTACCTACAGCTCTTATATTTGTTGGCAAAGAGGAATAATTGTAGTATTTTACCTTCTTGGGTGGGTGGTTTCCATTTCTTACTTTCAAGGGTCATTTTACACTTTTCCTGCACCGAGTATGATTGAGAATGTATTTCAAGGAATTTTGTTTCAACCTAAGCCAAATTTAGTGGTTTGATTCAGCTGTGTCAGGCGCTATGACTGTTGCTGGAAGTATGAAGATAAGTAAGATAGTATTCCCATTTTACCAAAGACAATCAATATATAACACTAGACAGAATTCTTATTAGGGGACTCCTGGGTGGCTCAGTGGGTTAAGTGGCTGCCTTCAGCTCGGGTCATGATCCCAGGGTCCAGGGTTTGAGTCCTACATCAGGCTCCTTGCTCAACAGGGAGTCTGCTTCTCTCTCTGCCTCTGCCTGCCACTCTGCCTACTTGTGCTCTCTCTCTCTCTCTCTCTCTGACAAAAAAAATAAATAAAATCTTAAAAAAAAAAAAAGAATTCTGATTAGTAGCTGATCCTCTACTACACTGATCATTTCAGGCCCAAATAACAGAAATTTGACATTTAGTTATTTAGTTATTTTGTGCAGTCTTATGGCAAGTAAATCTATTATTAGAATTATGTCTTTTGGATTATTAAAAATAATACATCTTTTATTATTACCTTAGACTTGGACCCTGTAGGATCTAGAAATCCCAGATTAGGTCTTTCTGTTATAGGAAATTTGTGACCAAGTCGATGACTACATTTAAGACTCTTCCTGAAGAGCACAAGTCAGAAATGACAAATAGTCTGATTCTCAATTCTGTGGTCAGGTGAGAACATCAGAAAGATGTTTTTTCTTGTTTCTGCTGTGGAATTAAGAGCTGCTGGTTTCATAGATTTCCTTTGCTGTTTATTTAAAAGTAATTACATTTCCCAGTGGGGCAGACACTTTCCAGAGGAGTTGACAACTCATAATGATTCTGTTTTCTCTGTTAAGTAACCCTGATCCACAAAGGTAGGCTTTCAAGGTCCATGTTTGGGCTATGTGAGTCTGTCCCTGGCCATGCCTGACTGATCTAGGGGTAAATATCTCATCTCACCTGGGCCAGTTGGATTCTCTCTCCTGGGAATTTAGCATATGTACTAGAGAGATACCAAATTGATATTCAATAGTATTGAATCATACAAATGACAATAGTTTGGAAAATCATCTGTGAACCTCAGCTGTTGAAATCCTTAGGCCTGTTCTATACCTGTCCTTCTGAGATTCTGCTTACTCAAATCTCTCTTTGATTTTGTGAAAAGGTCCCAATAATCTGCTGATCATCAGTAAGTTACATTCCCCCCCTCCAAGTTATTCTAGATTTTGTTTTTATTTTGTTTATTTGGGGAAGTGTAATTTAAAAAAAAAAAAAGATTTTTATTTATTTATTTGACACAGAGAGAGAGATCACAAGTAAGCAGAGAGAGAAGGGGAAGCAGGCTCTCTGCTAAGCAGAGAGCCTGATACGGGGCTCGATTCCAGGACTCTGAGGTCATGACCTGAGCCCAAGGCAGAGGCTTAACCTACTGAGCCACCCAGGCTCCCCTGTAATTTTTTTTTTAATTTGCAACTAAAGAAGGAAAAAAAAAAAACACCACTTTAACGAATACCCCTAGTCAGCAGCACTTATGAAGCTCCCAATAGCATTTACATACTGAGTGGTAGTTACACACAGGAAGAAATACTGAGAACACTGAGATTTTGAGAATTTTCAGTAGTTTATTTAATAATGGAAATAGTCTATTTCTATTTATTCCAAATATCTAATTATATACAACACTTGGGTACATAAAAAATGACCAAAGAATAATTTGGTAATGACTTACTCCACATTATAAAATTAGAAATATGAATAATTAACTATATAACTGGCATAAGCATATTTATAAAACAAAAATACATATAAAATGTATAGTCTTTTTGGTATTAATTTCCATTCTCTCATCTCTCAGGAAATAGAAAAATCTTAGCCTCCTGTGTTTAAGAGAATGTTTTGTCTGTCTCAAATCCTTCATTGACTGAAGCAAGTTATAAATAAATTAATGCATACTTACATTGTTAATAGATAGTCTGTTATCTTTGTGCATTTTTAAGTTTACTTGATTGCTTCCTACATTTTTCTTCCAGATGCTCTATTATTGTTCCTTGGTGCTTTGCTCTGAAATGATCGTATCCTTATAATTGGGCTTTATTACTTTTTCCAAAAACGTCTCGGTCTTTGTGTGTGCATTTGCCCCAGGTTCATTTTAAGTGCAGAGCTTTTATCATTGGTTTTCTTAAGAATGCTTCTCTCTGCAAATTGCTCTGCAAATGCCTGTCACCAGCTCCATGTTGCCTTGAAAATGGCTTCTATTACTATTTGCTTAGTCTCTTCCTATATGCTCTCTTTTTTTTGCACTCCACACCTCTGTAACAATGAAACTAAGAGGTATTTTAAAGACTTTTCCTTTTAACCAGAACTAACTTTGCACAAATTAGGGTTGAAGATGAATAGAAATTTTACCTTCAGTAATTATACAGAAACATGGACGTATTTATGCTTTTTGAATAACCGTAAATAAAATATCTTCCCTAACAAAAAGCATGACAGTTTTATTTGTTAATTTCTCTCTCCTTGTATGGCTGCATTAAGGACTAGAATGATATCCTTCTTCACCTCTACGCTTTTAAATTTAATTGGGTCATACAGTCAAATGAATATGAGCAGTGGTTACCTGAACCCCTGCCACTTATAAGCCAATGAAAGAGACCCATTGGTTCTGGGACTCAGGTGAAAACTGGCTGATCTCTGAATCTGGGGTGAACTAGGCCAAGAATTAGTTTCTGGTGCTTAAAAACTAAGAACCTTAGATTCGACCAACTGCAGGAGGCTTGAGTGGCTGCTACATTTCAAGGCCTAAATATCTGAACCACTCAGTATGGTTATGGCTTATGCACGGAATTGTTCACTTTCAGGAATGAAACTTAGTTATTGGGCATTACTTAGAAATGACTGTAATATGTGATTTTATTGTTTGGAATATGATATATAAATACATATGGTTTGTCTACAATAATCACTTTGTTTCTCTGCGTATTTGCATACTTTAAAAATAATGCAATGAGAGGAGTTTCCAAAAGTTCCTGCTGTTATAGAGATTATCATGAATATTGTTATACCTGTATATCTCTCTTGTTATGTAATATTCACCCATAAATAGATATGTGAAGTATTTTCAAAAATCATGTTAACATTTGCAAATTAGAACGCTATATTCTGACTACATCAACTTTCATCTACTCATTTAAAAAGCATTTGCTGAGTACATTTTATAAGTTATAAACCCTTGCATTCTTTAAGATAAAGCAGGAAAAAATACATTTAAATAATCATTATGCTGGATAATACATGCTATAAAATGCTAAGACAAAATGCTATGGGGTACCTGGGTGTCTCAGTTGGTTAAGTGTCTGACTTTTTTATTTCTGCTCAGGTCATGATCTTAGGGATGTACAATTGAACCCTGTGTCAGGCTCTGTACTGAGCATGGAGTCTGCTTAAGATTCTCTCCTTCTCTTTCTACCCTTCCCCGCACTCAGACTCTCTCTCAAAAAAAGAAAAAGCTATGAATGTACAGAATGGAGATGGAGGTTTGCTTCAAGATGGATTTTGGAAGACAGAAAATGCAATATTTGGTAATAAATATGCAAACTTTAAAACTGATTAAGAGTTTGCAATGCAAACTCCGCCACTTACTAGTCATGTGACCTCAGACATTTTACTTATCCTCTCTTGAATTTATACATGCAACAGGATATATTTTTTAATTTTTTATCTTTTATTAACGTACAATGTATTATTAGCCCCAGGGGTATAGGTCTGTGAATCGTGAGGTTTACACACTTCACGGCACTCATCATAGCACATACCCTCCCCAATGTCCATAACCCAACCACCCGCCCCCATCCCCCGCCCACCCCCTCACCCCCCCAAACCCCAACCCCCCTCAGCCCCCCACCCCTGCCACAACCCTTCGTTTGTTTTGTGAGTTTGAGTCTCTTATGGTTTGTTTCCCTCCCGCTCCCATCTGCAACAGGATATTTTGAGATTTACATGTGATAATGCAAGAAAGTGTTAACATAGAACCTGGCATGTAGCCATTGCTTGGTGAGTGGTAAGAGAAAAAAAAAGAAAAGGATAGGTCATCCCAGAAGGAAGCAAGTGGGGCAGGATGAATTGGTGAGGAACATAAAAAATAGGCAGTAATTAGTTGTTAATTTAGGGCTATTTATTTGAATTTATTTAGAAGGATCCTTTCTTTGGAAAAGGATTTAGGCCGGGACAGAGAAAAGTTCTAGGAGTTAATAAACATCTTTTTTAAGACTCTGAAAGCAGAAATTCTGAAGCTTTTGAAAAGAAACATTTTGCTCTTTGACAGGCAGGAGCTGATGATGTAAGAGTGTCATATTAACAAGAGATGTTTATATTCTGAGTTACAAAGACCATTTTTGAAGAGTAGAGTTGGATACTACTTTTAATTTAAATCATTTTAACATTTCCCTACCATGTCTCTCTAGATTATGAAAGTAATTTTTCTCTTCTATGGGAAATCAATAAAAACAGACATTACCCAAAGAAACCAGAGGAGATGTTCATTTAAAGTGTTAATTATTTCATCGTGTTCTCTCAGACTGCCTGACGTTACCCAGTCAGAATCAGTCACTCTAATTGAAGCCAGTTAATACAATGTGCATAAGCAATGGTATAGTAATCTAAAGATTTTTCCTCCTGATTTTATAGCTCCTTCCCCACTTCTATTTTTTTCTCCACAGTTCACTGTGTGACCTCATTTTGTATACAGCCCACATAAAACCCAGACCGTGGTACTCAGAGACATCCAACCAAGTCATAAAATAAATAAAGTTGTATCTGCTCTCTGGGTGCTTCCAGAATTCCTATGAACACAGCACCCGCTGGGCTAACTCAGCTGGTGGGAAATCACACCCAGGATGGCTTTGATGAGTATTGTCTTTCCAAAGACCGGATACAATTTTTATTTTTTATAGCAAGGTTTTCATACCATCAGCAGTCCCATAATAGAACAAAAAGTCAGGACATTATCAGATGATCACAGTTTTCAGAAAATTGTGGAAAATTGCAGAGTATAGGGCCTTATCTTGGTCTGCACTGGGATTAGAGTGCATCTGGCCATCTGGGTGGTAGCTATGGGGTTAGAAAAGAATCCAGAGGGCAAATTATCTTAGAAAAATCACAATGCACTTTAAGAAATGTGAACTCTGCAGAATGTCCTTGATTCCAATTTTGCTGTAGTCAAGTGCTTTAAATCAAGGTGAGTATGAGGAAGATTAGACTGACACAATAGATACATTCCTTTTTTCTCTCTCTTCTGGCCCTTATAGTACTTTGGATATATACTTGTTTCTAGAGCATGTTGGGAACTGCAGTACTTATATCAGATAAATTTCTTACAGTGATTTCTGAAACATGTCCAGAAAGGAAGTCCATAGTATGCAGGGGTTGGGTGGGCATTGCTTCATGGGAGAGATGAAAGGGTATTCCCAGTGAGCACCCATAAACACTACACAGAGTACAGAACAGAAGTCAGGCAAACAGGTACCCTGCATGCTTTGGTCAAAGAAAAGAAGGTTGCAAGTCCTGAGGTGCTACCAAGATCTGAGAAGCTAAGTGGAAGAATGATGGGTAACCATCTAGGAGCAATAGGCAGGCCCACAGTAAAAATGAAGTCAGCAAATTTTATGTCCCGTGTCCCCAGTTTCCTCTTTCTGTACCTTTGAATATTTCCTGAGAATTCCAACTTTAATCAACTTGACTGATTCGGTGCCTTCACCTACCTCTTTCTACCTTCTCTTTTTTGTGATGCTATTATAAATCGGATTTTTTTTTTTAAATTTCATTTTGGGTTGGCCATTGCTAGTGTATGGAAATACAATCAGTTTTTGCTTAGTAATATTTGTACCCTGAAACGTTGCTGTAACTGTTAGTTATAAGAGTTTTTTAGTGAATTCCTTGGGATTTTCTATATATAAGATCATGCCATCTGCAAAAAGAGATAGTTTTACTTCTTCCTTTCCAATTTGGATTCCACTTATTTCATTTCTTTGCCCAACTGCCTTGGCTAGAGTATCCATTACACTATTTAGAGTTGGCAAGAACAGACATTCTTGACTTGTTTTTGATTTTAGGGGAAAGTATTCTTGTTTCATCATTAAATAGGATGTTAGCTCTGTGTGTGTGTGTGTGTGTGTGTGTGTGTGTGTGTGTGTGTGTATGTTTAATAGATGTCTTTTACCAGAATGGAGTTCCCTTCTATTTCTAGTCTTTTGAGGGCTTTTGTCATGAAAGGGGTCGTTTATGGGGCACCTGGTTCGCTCAGTGGGTTAAACCCCTGCCTTTGGCTCAGGTCATGATCTCAGGGTCCTGGGATTGAGCCCTGCATAGGGCTCTCGGCTCAGCAGGGAGCCTGTTTCCCCCCCTCTCTCTGCCTCCTGCTCAGCAGGGAGCCTGTTTCCCCCCCTCTCTCGGGCTCCTGCTCTGCCTACTTATGATCTCTCTCTCTCTCTCTGTCAAATAAATAAATAAATAAATAAATAAATAAATAAATAAAATCTTTCAAAAAAAAAAAGAAAGAGGGAGATTTGTATGTTTTGATATTTGTCTTTAACACAGATCCATCACATTGGAGCATAATACAGATTTTAATCTGTTCTAAGAATGCTTTGCCCTTCTATTGAAAACATTAAGCAGAACTTTTCTAGGATTCCTGAAAGCATAATCTCCCTCGTCATAATCCCCACCTGACTTTGCCAAAGGATAGCTCTTTGGTTTGACAGATGAGAAAACTGAAGCTCAGAGAAGTGAAATATCTTTTTTTGCGCCTCACATTCAGCACAGAGGGAAGCTAGGCGAGTCTTTCAGGTACCCAGTCTTTTCCCATTTATGGCATAATTCATTATCTCTCCTGAGCAAACTGATGCTCTTTGAGTTTGCTGTGGAAATTAATGAATTCAAAAGAGATTGGTATTTTATTAGCTGTGTGTTGTATCATAGAAGGTGTCATGAAGATTCTATGCATTGCAAAGCTGGGCGACTTTGCGTTGTTGGACAACCATCTTGGCAGCCATAGTAGCATATTTGAAGGTTTTCCTTCACAAGACTGTCAGGATTTCTAATCTTATTTATTTGGAAAAGTCCATGTGGATAACCACTATGTAAACAGAGTTAGAAATATATTCAGAAATTTAGTTATGTCCTTCTGTTCAGAACTAAAGGAATTTTTAACAATGGGTTTTCTTTAAGAGGATTGCTAACTTTATTTTCCTTCTTGGTTTCATCATTTGATATAGGAATTGAATATGCAGTGGTCACTTGGAGATCCTCCATGGTAGAGCTATAAGCTACAATATTATTTTTCACAGGTTTGTAGTGGGATGCTAATATAGAATAGGGTGATTCAATAATTTATAAATTATTGAGAATACAAAATGCTCTAATGTGATGGATCTATGGATTTTCCAATTGAAGGGCTTTACTTTCTGTATCTAGAAAAATTCCAGAAAGAATTGAATATTTGTTTTCTCTGCCATTGACTTAAAGGAGCTTCAACTGTGTTTACTGAACTTTTTACTTATTTAGTATCCAGCAACCTCAATTATGTAGTATAAACTGAGAACCATTTAGAAGTAAACAAAAATGTGTTGAAGTGGACTAAATCAATATTTCAGTGTTCACAACCCATTTACCGACTACTATTCTATGACCTCAGTGTGTGAGCTTTTTAATGCTTGCTTCTCAGGCATGTGTGTTTGAACACGAGAGAACCATAATACTTATTTCAGAGTCTATTTAGATATAGTTCTAATAATCATGGCTAACCCATTAGGTAGGATCCAAATAATTAGAACAGGTGTATGGAAATTCAAGAGAGGGCATTACTAAAACCTGGTATATTAGCAGCCAAGGGATCTTGCAGCCAACAGTGAGAAAAGAAATGGTAAAAGCAAGCACAAGCTTTCAAATTCCATGAGATAATTCAGTGGTGGGGGCATTGGTATATTACAATGTAATATTTTAACTGATATTTATAAATGTTGGCCTTGAGCCAACACAGAAACCCCCCCATCTATAATTATCTCCAATTTTTTGAATACTAATTACTTTTATCATATCTAACTCTGGGCTACTAAAAAATTGCCTATCTAAAAATTTTTTCAAAATAAACAAAAACATATGATATTTCAATGGATGAATTTTAATTCTCTGGTAGATTCATGTTTGTAAACATCTCTTTCTTTGATAGTTTTGATAGATGAGCTGGCATGTTTCATCTTGTACAAACTCTCAGGATAGTGGGTTCCTCTCTTTTCCAACTTAAGTAACTGAGGTATTGGCTTGAGTTTGTGGTGGAGACAAAGATGATGTTGAGTTGGGGAGGGAGACTGACAGCAAAACAGGGATCCCTGGTGATGTGTAAAAGATTTGTGTTGGGTGTTGTACTGTCCTTGATTTTTAACAGTGCGAGGCATTGGCATGTATTGACATTACATGGGATTTGTAAGCTAACATTCTTGCTACTAAACTTTTCACTCATCACTCAAGAAAGGAGTGTTTCATAGTAGTAGGGTCATAAGTTTTGGGTCAAACACATCTCCCTGCTTTTGCTAGCCATTTGAACTTTGAGTAATCATTTCAACATCTTTTTATCTCACTTTACTAATTTGTGAAATGAAAATAGTAATAGATACCTACCTTGCAAGATTATTTGAAGAATTAAAGACAATATATGCAGTATGCTTAAATCAATGTCTGGCCCAAAATAGATCCTCAATACATGTTAATTTTATTATTATGGCATTATTATTATCAGCACTAGAGAACTATGAAAATGATTACATGGCACTTAAGCAATGAACTCTCTAACAGCTTGGCCAACCTTTAACTTAGCTCAGATATTGGAAGATGTAATTGAAAGGTATGTGTCTTAAATGTTTAATTGAGTTATTTTTTAAAAATATTTTGTTTTTATTTATTTGTCAGATAGAGAGAGAGAACACAAGCAGGGAGTGTGGCAGGCCGGTGGAGAAGCAGGCTCCCCACTGAGCAAAGAGCCCAATGTGGGACTCAGTCCCAGGACCCTGGGATCCTGACCCAAGTTGAAAGCAAACGCTTAACTGACTGAGCCACCCAGGCATCCTAATCAGTTAATTTTTTAAATATGAAGTGTGATTTTTTTTTTTTTTGACAGTGATTTCTGTACCTTTGGAAGTCATTTCTGAACTCAGAGGCATTGCTGTACTTATTTTGGCTAATTGAATTCCTGAAGAGTATTATGGGACAGTTGGTTTGATCCCTGAGTGGGGAAGAGCCTCTGGGAACACACATGATTGCTTTGGTTATGATGTGCTAAGTCCAGTGCAACTATGATGGAATCTCTCTTGTTTTTTCTAGAAACAAAGACATACATGTCTTACAAACTGTCCAGAGTATTTCTCCCTAGCTGTCTTACTATTCCCTTTTATTCAGTGTTCTTAGATCACTATAGGACAAACACAGACATCATCGAGTGCTCTTGATGTGGGTGTTGGTATCTGCTCATAGACCAGCTACAGATATGATATGAAGCTACATATCATGAATCATGACAGTCATGAATCATGACAGCTCTTCCTAGTGAATAATCCCATCTTGGAAACCCCATACTGTGCATGTCCCCCTAAAGAGTTTTTCCAAAACAATATTCAGGGTATGGTTATTTCACACAACTTTAGTCTTTAAACAAAGGTCGTGCAACATGTGAACAAAAGTGTACTTTACATAGTAGTATGATTTTAGGCATTTTAATTTTAGTTTTTTAATTTAATATAATAATAGATATTTATTCTCTGTCCTTTTTGGGAACATTACAAAAAAATCATTGACTTTATAATGAACCTAGAAATCCAAGGAATAACAACAAGGAATTATTATTTAAATGCCTGAATTATTAAAAAAAAAAAAAGATAAGGAAGTGTTTTTGCCAAAGATGTCCTTGGACCTGTTTACGATTCCAACTTTCTTTGCTGCCCTTCTGATTGTGTTCATCCCTGTTCAGGCTTGCCTCATTTAGATTTAGCCTCAGGTGGTCCAAACAGGGAAGCCATTTGACAAGGCCATGTCTGTAGCAACAACCAACTTCCTATGACCAGTACAAAACAGGTGTCAATGACAAACCTCTTGAAGCAGCCTCCAGCTACCCCAGATCTCTGTGGAATTGTACAAAATGTTTGGACAAACTTTGGCCCAAAGAAAACTTTTAACAGCACTTGACACAGAAATGGAATATTAATTGCTGCAGCTTCTCAAGGAGGTCCTATTCACAGCAGGCAGCAGAGTCCATGACTGCCTCATAAAAACAGCCCCTTCTAGTCTGGATTGATGGATTGGCTTCAGCAACAAAAGGTACAACAAAGGCATCTAATCAAAACCGCAAACCTGAGCATGATTAGAGTGGGAGAACAAGCAGATTTTATAACAATCACCCTTCCATTATAGCAGCAAGGGAAAATGTATTCAAACATTTGAATATTTTATTTACTGACCCATATATTTTTAACCAACTCAGAACAAACATCTCATTAAAGAAATCAATGCCACTTAAGTCTGGATTGGCTAAATCTTCCAACCTACTG
Organism: Lontra canadensis; assembly: GCF_010015895.1. NCBI lineage: Eukaryota > Metazoa > Chordata > Mammalia > Carnivora > Mustelidae > Lontra > Lontra canadensis. The sequence goes on from NW_022631001.1 coordinate 14,636,921, forward strand.
AAAAAAATTGCTACTTGATCTTAATGGCTATTTTAGATTGCATTTTGGTAAAGTAAAAATTTTGCATAATTTAATATCCACAACTTAATTAAGCACATCATATAAATAGCCTCTCTCTAAAGATGCTAATACTTACTCTGTTGAAAGAATTAGTTTGTTTCTACAATGGATTTGGTCATACACCATTGTTCTTATTGTTCTTTAGGTTGTGTCAGCATTTTCATTAAAAAGTTGTACTCTATTTATAACTTGGAAGCAAAAATGCATTCTGAGCTAAAACTTAATGTCCAAAGTCTTTGTCCAAAAGCAGTTTTCTAAAATGTACACAGAATGGAAGTTTTATGACTCTCTGAAAACTTGTAGTCTATAAGAAGACCTATAAGACACAAAAAAAAGAATCTCATTTACTTCAGTCCCCTATGAATCAGTTCAGTCCACAAAATCTGAGAAGAAAACTGGGCTGTGGAAAGGGAGACAATCTTCCCTGACATGGTCCAGGAAAGTCAGAGTACTTAGGTTTTATCCTTGGTTGTACTACTTAAAATACACTGGAAAGAGCATGGGCTTTTCCTGGGACTGCATTTACTGAATTTGGGAATATTCTTCATCTCTTTGAGCCATGTATATTGATCAAATGAGATGATGTACATAAACTGCAGTACATTGTTCATTTCCTTCTCTTACGATTGATGGTGTTGCTTGAAGCTACTGACTTGCTTTTCCTCCATTGTTAAGAGTACTTTTTTCTGAGAGTTCATTTTATGAGTGGCTTTTCTTAAATTTATGTTTTTCAAGCATAAAATACTAAGTCAAAAGAATGGTAATTACAAGACCATCCCTAAAGAGTGCAAAGTACTATACAGAACGTAAGGAGATCTCATGCAATAGTAGAATATGTAGAAAATTACTCCCTTTCTCTCCATCAATCCCTAGTCTGGGGACTTCCTTTGCTTTCTGCAGTCTTATACTATATAGGCAGAATAAGCCCAAACTGTCCACCAAGTGAACATGAGTAGTCATTGGTAGGTCTGTGGCTATAGAGAGCCCTTGGCAGCAGAAATGTGTTCTTTTGTAAATGAAGGGAAATGCTCTCTTTAAAACTGTTTTAAAAAAATAGAAAAAAAGAGAAAATTTAAATTCCTGTTGTCAGAACTGTTCTCTTGCCTATAGCTAGTTTATCATCTCAACATTTATTATTTAAACAAGGCTGAGTCTTCTGTAATACATAACTATTATTCTTTCTGCTCATTCAAATTCATTTATTTATCTATCTTTCCTCCCTTTCTCCTTCATTAATTTCATAAATGTTTACAAGGTGTTTACTATGTCCCAGACACTATTCTAGGTTCCATAAATTCATAGAATGACAAAACATACAGTCTCTGCCCTTAAGGAGGAAGTAGAAATAAAGAATCACACAGGTGGGAGCACCTGGGTTGCTTGTCTCTTTGCCCCTCCTTGCACTTGTGCTCTCTCTCTCTCTCTCTCAAATAAATAATATCTTAAAAAAAAAGAATCATACAAGTAAGATAAGTTTGCAATATTGATGAGTTCTGCAAAGGAGATGTAACATAGTGTATTGGAAGTGCATTGAGATGGCACAATGTACAAAGGAAGGTCAGAGAAGGCTTCCTTAAGGTAATGCTAATTAAACTTAAATTTGAAAAGTAGAATCAACTTGGGGAAGAAGGAGGAAGAGGTTTATTCCAGCAGAGGGAACTGCATGTACAAAGATACTATCTCGGGAGGGGAAGTTCTCTTTATGAGGAGCTATAAGGCCAGTATGGCTAGAATTCAGAGAATACATTTCAGGATGCTTGGTGGGAAAAGGATTTGGGAGGGAGACACAAGTCAGATGATATTTAGGATTTCACTGAAGTTTTTAAATAGACTGGTGAGAGAGGAGAGGATCTTGTAGTATGGTCATATCTGAATTTTGAAATCTTCACTGTGGAGGCTATGTGGAGAACACGTAGGAGAATGAAAAAAAGAAAAAAAAAGAAAGGTTGTGGTTAAAAACAAAAGAAAACATCAGTCCCAGCAACTTCTTCCTAGAAACATTGCCAAAGGCAAGGGAAGCAAGGGCAAAAATGAACTATTGGGACTTAATTCAAGATCAAAATCTTTTGCACAGCAAAGGAAACAGTCAACAAAACCAAAAGGCAGTTGACAGAATGGGAGAAGATATTTGCAAATGACACATCAGATAAAGGGTAGTATCCAAAATCTATAAAGAACTTATCAAACTCAATCCCCAAAGAACAAATAATCCAATCAAGAAATGGCAGAGGACATGAACAGACATTTCTGCAAAGAAGACATCCAGATGGCCAACAGACACATGAAAAAGTGCTCCATATCACTCGGCATCAGGGAAAACAAATCAAAACCACAATGAGATACCACCTCATGCCAGTCAGAAGGGCTAAAATTAACAAGTCAGGAAATGACAGATGTTGGAGAGGATACGGAGAAAGGGGAACCCTCCTACACTGTTTGTGGGAATGCAAGCTGGTGCAGCCACTCTGGAAAACAGCATGGAGTTTCCTCAAAAAGTTGAAAATAGAGCTACCCTACAACCCAGCAATCGCACTACTGGGTATTTACCCTAAAGATACAAATGTAGTGATCCAAAGGGGCACATGCACCTGAACATTTATAGCAGCAATGTCCATAATAGCTAAACTATGGAAAGAACCTAGATGTCCATCAACAGATGAATGGATAAAGAAGAAGTGGTGTATATATATACAATGGAATACTATGCAGCCATCAAAAGAAATGAAATCTTGCCATTTGCAATGACGTGGATGGAACTAGAGGGTATTATGCTGAGCGAAATAAGTTAATCAGAGAAAGACAATTATCATATGATCTCTCTGATATGAGGAATTTGAGAGGCAGAGTAGGGGCTTGGGGGGTAGGGAAGGAAAAAAATGAAACAAGATGGAATTGGGAGGGGGACAAACCATAAGAGACTCTTAATCTCACAAAACAAGCCGAGGGTTGCTGGGGGGAGAGGGAGTGTGGAGAGGGTGTTTAGGTTATGGACATTGGGGAGGGTATGTGCTATGGCAAGTGCTGTGAACTGTGTAAGCCTGACGATTCACAAACCTGTACCTCTGGGGGAAATAATACATTATATGTTAATAAAAATAATTTTAAAAATGGAAACATTGCAAACAACATGATGTTCTAACAGGATCTTGATGCAATAAATTATGCTGTCTACACAAAGTAGAAAGTGACCTTGAAGAAACACTTCAGGGAATGAAAAAATATATTATGGTATGGTGCTCATGGTATAAAGTAAATATTTTATTACAAATGAAAACAAAACAAAGCAGAACAAAATTCTAGTTAGGAAGCTTTTGTAGAAGTCTAACATAAATTAGAGTGATGGTTGAAATGAAGAAGTATAAACAGATATGAGATATTTAAAGGTGAGGATCCCAGGACATAGAGATGAATTGTGTATGGGAGTGGATAAGAGGGAGGGAAATGTAAGAGATAACTCCTAATTCTTGGACTTGTATGAAATAGTGGGTAGAAGTATCATTTACTGAATTCTGGTGCTCTAGAAAAAGCTTCATTGGGTATGGTATTAGGAGGATTATGAAATCCATTCTGGACAAGTTCAGTTTGAAGAATCTTTAAGGTAAAGTAAAGATGTCTGTTTGGCCTGTGAACATGGGCAGGAAATGCAAGGTCAAGGAAGATGTTTTTGTTTTCCTGAGAAAAAATGAGAATATTCAAATACTGATGTGTCTAAGAAACCAGCTGATTTAAGGACTGAGAAATGTTCAATAGATTATTCAATAAGGAAGTAATTGATAGTTTCAGTAAAGTGGTAGAGGTTGAAAAGGGCTTGAAGAAATAGAATATTTACAGTGTATTTTCTAGATGAATAAAATCTTATGCTTCAGAGAAAAATGTTGACAGCAGTTGTTGTTAGAATGAGAGATTAAATACTTAAGAGAGAAGGCCTAATCAATGTGTTTCCTTGAAGAAGGAAATGGACAAGGCACAAAGACTATGTGCCATGGTCGATCTCTAATATGAAAATACAGATGTGTGAAGGTATCGGTATATTTATGCATATTTCTGGTGGGAAACTGAAAGAAATCCAATTTGATGGCTTTTGTTTACTCTGAAATAGAAAGTGAGGGAGGTTACCTGCTGAGAATGGGAGGAGAGATGGAAAAAGGAGGGTATCAGATGCTGGAACTACCATTATAGGGAATGGGAGGATGAGATGATCAGACGAAAGATGAGACTGCCAGGGTTCCTTCAGAGTGCAAGTGGAAGTTTAGTCCTTTAGGGAAAATGCTTTCTGATCTAACCCACACCCCACTGTGTTCTCTTTGGTTTGGATTCTCTTAGCTCTTGTATGGAGGCAGCCTCTGTCACATCAAAACAGCTGCCTTGTCTCATTGACATCATTCTTGTCTGGCTCTTTTATACCTGTATGTCTAATCTCTGCAACAGAAGAGGGCAACTCAAGGACAGAAACATGGTTCCACAATACCTGATAGAACACTGTGCTCATAATGGGGGTTATTAAGGGTTTATTTGAAACTTGAAGAGGTTTATTAAACATGAGTCAACTGTGGGACATTCTATACTGGGAACTTGACATAAAGATGACTCCTTGTTTAATGTATGGTTTTAAGTAAAAAAAAATATATAAGGATGGCCATTTCTACCTTTTTCAGTTAAAGGATAATTTCCTTTTATTCTTGGAGACTTAGTCTAGGAATTCTCTCTTTGAAGCCTCTCTTGACCTCCAGTCCCTCCATTGAGCCCCACCTGCTAAATTATTTTAGCATTTATCCCATGAAAGAACATTTGAAATTTTATATGATTCTTTTCCTCATTACTTGTGAAAGTGGCTGAATCTTACTTAGCTTTCATTTCTCAGATCCTAGCCTAGGGCTTCTTGAAATTGAAATGAATGGAATACAAAAGATGAGCACAACAGAAATCAATAGAGATTCTCTTGATTATCTTCATTCCAGGAAGACTTGTTCCTCTGCTATTTCTCTTTGTGTCACCATTTTCCAAGTTGCTGAAACCAGAAACTTGGACATTTTTGATGTTTTTCTTTTTCTTACCTTCTGTATTCAGTCTGTTATTGTTGTCAGATCTACTTCCAAGATGTTTCTAAAATTCATTTATCTCCATCTTCACTGATACAATCAATATCTAAGTCACCCATCATCTCTTACTTGGATTACAAATGAGCGGATTTTTAACTTGGTCCTTCATTTTCATCTGCCCCTCCCCTCAACAAGCCACTATTCACGCATTTGCCCAAGTAATCTGAAAAAAAAATATGAATATAATTATACTACTACCCTCTCTAGCTTAAAACCCTTTTTTTAAAAAAAAAATTATTTATTTATTTGAAGGGAGGGGGAGTGGGTAGGGAACAGGAACTGGCTGGGGAGGAGAGGGAGCCTGACATGGATATGGATCTCAGGACTCCCAGATCATGACCTGAGCTGAATGCAGATGCTAACTGACTGAGCCATCCAGGCACCTCAACGTAAAACCTTTTAATGGTTTTCCATTGCACTAAGCATGCATTTCACACTTCTTGACACAGTGTCAAGTCCTTAAATAGGGTGGCCTTTGCCTGTCTCTTTCAGTTCATGTCATAACAGTCTTTCTCCAACTTACCGGTTCTAGGCACCAATGTTTTTTTTTAGTTTTAGAAGACTCCGAGGGCTTCCGGCTTAAGTATCTTTGCCATCACTCTTTCATGTACACTGAATATTCTTCACACACTGAACAACCAGCTCCTTCTTGTCTTTACGTTTCAACCTGAATGTTACCATTTCAGAGGTATCTTTTCTGTTCACAGTTTCCTTCTAGGGAATTTCCCCCCTCTCTTTCTATTCCTAATTGCTTTTATTTTTCCTTTATACACTTTATCACAGTTTGTAATTGAATATGATTTGCTGACTTATTTATTATGTTATAGGTTGTAAGCTCTGTAATAGCTGGGAATTTGTCTATTCTTTTTGCAGTAGTGGACCCAGTACCTACCACAATGACCGTGACTTAGAATCAACTAAGTGTTGCCTTCGTGAATGAAATGCATGTATGCATTAATGAATGAATAAAAATGAATAAATGAACAGAATAGGAGGAATGAGATAGCTTGACCTCTCAGGATTATTGAGGGAATGACACATGGAAGTGGACACAAAAATGTTGACAAGCAAAAGATTTGTACACTTATTAAGGATTTATGTTAAACTTGCTATACGTTGCATTATTTCATATTTTAATTTGCTTTTGTGCTACAGGTAAAAAGTGCATTTTGTGATTAGATTTTCGTGCCACTCTTGCTAAGCAGCAGCCTGTTGATATGCCATGGTTAATTAATTGAAGCAGATTTCTTTATGAAAGAAGAATCAAATCTGATAATTTTTGGGTGATTTGTGTATTCACGTGTGTGTGCACAGAGTAACATACTAGTGAGATGCGTAGGACTTAAAGAGAAATGTGATATGCTTTTTCCTTTGTGTTCATGGAGTGCTGCTTTAACTTAATTGAATTGGTTATCTTTGGACAGTGAGTCTTATTTTGATAGTTACTAGCTCTCCATGCCAAATAATATTTGATAGCATTACTGTTTTCTCTGGCTTCCTTTTCTTTAGTTAGTTGTTCACTTTTTCTTTTTTTGGTCTAGTTTTCTTTTACTTTAAAATTTCATATCAGAGACCAGTCAGTGTAGTGCTCATATAAAGTAGCTAAGGGCAATTTAGTTTTCTCACTCTTCTATAACTATTGTTTGCCCTCCCGTGTTCCATAAACTTTGGAATACTGAAAATGTCTTATCTGAACAGTGTAGTCAGAATTAGGGGGAAAACCCTCATAAAAGTAGAAAGTAACTTCAGTATGCTAAAAGTAAGCTCAAATTTATTAAGATTGCTGAATTCCAGACTCCTGCTACTACTGATTTACACTGTAGCCTAAATTAGACCTCATCTATGGGAAAAACATCAGAATTATGGCAATCCAGACAGTAAGATATTATATGACCATGAGTGATTAAAAATATATAGCTGATTAAGGATATATCTCCTATACCTATAAGGTTAATTGCATGAATTTTTTTTTAAAGATGTTATTTATTTACTTGACAGAGAGAGATCGCCAAGTAGACAGAGAGGCAGGCAGAGGGAGAGGGGGAAGCAGGCTCCCTGCTGAGCAGAGAGCCCGATGTGGGGCTCGATCAATCCCAGGACCCTGGGATCATGACCTGAGCCGAAGGCAGAGGCTTACCCCACTGAGACACCACATGAAATTTTTTGACAAAGACATTATGAACTACAAAATACTCATGATTTGTTTTAATTACAACATTTCTTTCTGTAACCCAACAACAAGCAGAATTTACAATAATGCCCCTGAGGCGATTCACTTATCCAATAGACATATATTAATTACCTGTTATATATAGAGCACTTTTCTAGGAAGGTAGTGTAGTGAAGTGTTTAAAAACATTGACTTTGGAGTTACAGTTCAAATGCTTCTTACTTGTGAACTTGGACAGTAAGTAGCCTAATCTTTATTTAATTTTATTTACTTACCTATGTGATAAGTTTTATGAAAAAGTTAAGATGGAAATAAAATGTTTTCTTCACATTGATATAATTAAATTATGTAAAACTCTTAACATAGATCCTGGCACTTTATAAATGATAACTTCTTGATAAATGAGGACATTTTTTAGTCTAATTCCTTTTCTTATTCCTATTTTTAGAATAAATACGATTACTTTATAGAAAGATTATATTTCATAATAAGGTCATGATTATAAAATTTAAATTAAATAATCTTGTAGATGAAAAGATGTATTGAGAAAATGCATAAGACACGATACTTGATAGTGATTTAGTGATATCACTTAATATTTTGTAAGGTGGCCACTTTACTATTGGCTCTTATATTGAAACCAAACCTGCCATTCATCCTTGTTATATTATCTATACAAACACAGTTCATTCCATCTACGAAGGCCTGCATAGCCTTTGGAGCTACATGTTGTATACATAGCTGGAGCAAAGTTTGCAAGCTGTAGAAATTGCCAAGAAGAGAGGTAGGAGCCGGATTATGGATGGCTTTGTATCATTTACTATAAACAGCAGACATTAAGAGGAAAATGCATCAAGGCAAACTTGGCAACTTGTGTAATACTATGGCATCTTTGATTGGGCAGTCTTGGAATCACTGCCCAGCTTTAAGCACTGTGCCTATAGTTGGTATGATCTTTGCATCATAGCACTTATAGAATAAATGCAGAGAATTTTGCTATGTCCTCCATCTAATTTTATCCATTTGCATGAAAGATTGAAAAAAACTTTGGGCCTAGACTACTAAAATTGAACATGTATTTCTGCCTAGAGACATAACATATATTGTTTGGGAGTGCTATAATAGCATGGTTATTTTGCTTTTCTCAGAGTAGGAGCAGGAAGAGTGTAGTTGACTCTATTAACAAATGATAACTTGGCCAGTACATACAGATACTCTACTGGATGTCCACTGTGTTACTGATAAATTTATGATCTAATTGGGATGCAAAACACAAACATAAAAAAAATAAAGAATAATTATAGACAAGAAATGTTAAGTTATATAGGAAAAACATTGACAGTTTTTCTGCAGATATTCAGAGAAGGAAAGAAGAGTTCCTAGCATCATCAAATGCCCTTGAGATAGTATCTAGGAGTTTCTGTATTCCTAAGACTAATTTTAGAAGCCCATAACTAAAAAGACTTGCATGGCATGATGGAATGCTTTCTTGAGTCAGGATGACATTATGGATTGATGGCAGTCCAAGTAAGGTGCAAAATAGCACCAGAATAAGGCTGCAAATGCCACCATATATTTCTCAGTAAGATAGTGGACAATGCTGTCATCTTCTTTTTCCACTTCAGTCTCTTAAAAATTATTTATGAGCATAATTGTGAAAAAGTAACCAAGAGAATCAAGAGTCAAAATTTCCTTGGGAGGTACTTATGCAAAATGAGTAGTAGATAGCCTTCAAACTCTAGAACAAACAAGCAGTTCACATAGAACACATTATTTCAGCAACCCTAAAGATACTTGCATAGCTCTGAGGGTCTATTTTGGACCTTTAAGATCATATCATTTTCACCAGCTCATGTTCTTTCTCATCACCCTTGCTCAGTTTAATTCAAAATACTATTGAGTCTAATAACTATGTGCTAAGCGTTGTGTCACTCACTAGAGGCACCATGGTGAACTAGTTCCTACCATTAAGGAGTTCACATTTTTCCCATTGGAGTTGGAATAGTAGATTGTATGTATCGCTTGTTGAAGGGTAATGGAAGAGACATGGATTTACTCCGACACCATGAACCCACTTACCAGTAAAGTGCCCTTGGATTAGGTGATAACCTCTTCATCTATCAAAACCATGCTGATGGATATTACTTTATATACATACTCTATGCATCAAGGGAGCTCTGAGAGCCACTCTTAATCCTACTAAATATTCTTAGTTCATTGACTCTGAAATTTGAGATGACTATCCCATACCTTTATGTTCCTCAAAACTCCACTCTCACTCTCAGCTAACTTGCTTTCTATTTCACTGAGAAAGTAGGAGCAACCAGAAGAGAACATTCATAACCCCTACCTGCCTGCACCTGTACCCACATATTTTGACTTCCTTTCTAACACCCCACTTGAGGCCATGTTCTACTCCTTTTGTGCTAGATCTCATTTCCTCTTTCTCACCTAAGGACATTTCTTTGGAAATTCTCTTCACTCCTTCCCTTCTCTTCCCTCCCCTCCTCTCCCCTTCCCTTCTCTCTCTCTCTCTCCTGACCTCTCATGCATCATCAATTTTCTCCCTCATATCGATGTCCTTTAGATACTTGCTATAAATATTTAATTTTGAAAACCCTTTTATTCGGATGCAGATCCCTTCCAGTTGCTCCCCCATTTCTTTCTCTTTTTATAGCAAAATCCACTGGAAATATCTATACTCCAATTCAATATCTTTAATTCCTATCTTCCATTCTTTTATTTATTTATTTATTTATTTATTTATTTATTTATTTTGAGAGAGAGTGTGTGTGGAGGGGGGAGGGGGGTGGAGAGGGAGAGAGGGAGAGAGAGAGAATCCTAAGCAGGCTTCATGCTCAATGTGGAGCCCAAAACAGGGCTTGATCTTACAACCCTGAGATCATGACCTGAGCCAAAATCAGGAGTTGGATGCTTAAGCGACTAAGCCACCTAGGTGCACCTCCTGTCTTCCATTCTTATTTGAACCTGTTTTATTCAGGATTTTGTTTCTAATTCATTGCCAAATCATTCTTGACAAGGTCACCAGGGATTTCCATGATGACAAATCTAATGGATGAATTCTTAATTCTCTTCTTAACCTACCTCTGTTAAATAATCCATTCTCTTTGAAAATTTTCTTTGCTTTTGAAGCATTTTTTTCTCTTTCCTGGTTCTACTCAGACAAAAGTAGTTACTGTGGCTCTGTCTCTTTCACTGGTTCTATCTTATCTTCTTACGTCTAAATTTTAGGAGACCCCAAGGCTCTCTCTCTCTCTCTCTCTTTTTTTTAAGATTTTATTTATTTGTCACAGAGAGAGCACAAGCAGGCAGAGTGGCAGGCAGAGGCAGAGAGAGAAGCAGGCTTCCCACCGGACAAGGAGCCTGATGTGGGACCCGATCCCAGGACCCTAGAATCATGACCTGAGCTGAAGGCAGTGGCCCAACCAACTGAGCCATCAAGGTGTCCCCCAAGGCTCTCTTAAGACCTCTTATTTTCTTTATATAGATGAGTTCACTCAGTCTCTTGGCTTTATAGTCAATCTATAAACTGATAAGGCTCAAATTTATGTTTCCAATTCAGAGTCCTTCCTTTATAACAGATTTATATATTCAGTAGCCTACTGAATGTCTTCACTTGCCTATCTAACAGGCATTGGAAACGTGTCCAAACCTGAACTCTTGTGTTTCCTATAAAACCTATTTTTCTCAGTCTTCCTAATCTTAGTAAATGGCAGCTTGGCCTTTTTAATTGCCTAGGCCAAAAGTATTGAAGTTGCCCTTGACTTCTCTCTTTCTTTTGCCCTGCATGATGGATTTACCTTAGAAGTATGTCTAGAATCTTAGTGTTTCTTACTACATCCACTGCTTTCACATTGGTCCCAGCCATCATCTTTTATGTTACTGTAATAGCCTTCTAACTTGTCTCCCTGCCTTTGCTCTTGTCTCCAGCAACCCATTTTCCTATAAAAAGACAGGTCATAGGGGAAGGGAGGGAAAAATGAAACAAGATGAAACTAGAGAGGGAGACAAACCATAAGAGACTCAATCTCAGGAAACTAACTGAGGGTTGCTGGAGTTGGAGGGGGTGGGTTGGGGTGGTTGGGTGATGGACATTGGGGAGGGTATGTGCTATGGTGAGTGCTGTGAATTGTGTAAGGCTGATTAATCACAGACCTGTACCCCTGAAACAAATAATACATTATACATTAATTTTTAAAAATACAATAAAAAAAAAGGCAGGTTAGATTATGTGACTCCTCTGTAACTCCTTCCTGGACTCTGATACCACCAAAAGCCAAAGCTAAAATCTTTATAGGTATTTATATAGTCCAGTTTGTATCCCTTCTACATCTTCTACTACTTTTCCTTTCCCTTCACTCCACTCCAATTACACGGTCCTCCCTGAACCTTCCAGGCGTGCTCCCTCCTTGAAGCCTGTACATTGCTTTTTCCTTGCCTGGGATGTTCTTCCTTCAGCTATCCACATGGCTCATTCCCTGGCTGTCTTCTGATCAAATTACATCTTATTAGGCCTTCCTTAGTGACCTTATGTGGCACCTTCCTTAGTGACCTTACATAAACACACATTCTCCCAGCAATTTTTAGCTTGCTTTATTTTTCTCAATAGCACTTATCACTAATGGAAACTTATCTATTTATTAAGTCTCTCTCACAATAAAGTATTCTCTATGAGGGCAGGGATTGATTCACCATTTGGCACAGTTTTAACCCTGGGCATAGAACAGTACTTCATTCCTACTAGGTGTTCAATAGATGTTTGTTAAATGAGTGAATATATAAAATAAATATAATAATACCTGCACTGTAGTTGTAGTGAGCATAAAATAATACACTTTATATTAGCCCACTTAAAAAAACCTATAGGACAATAATGTGCCAGCTTTGATTGCTTCTTAAATTCTACATGATTGCAACTGCTGTAAAATAATTCTCATAAACAGTCCAAACCGGCTTTGTAGAAATCAGAGATGCCATGTTTCAGTCATACAAAATGGAGAATATCCCTCTAAATAGAAACAGAAACTGCAAGCCAAGAACTGGTCTACATATATAAGGCAGGAAAAAAAGAACTGTTGGATTTTTTTCATTTTTTTAACATATTCCCCACACAGAGATAAAAATAGTGTCAGCTTTGAACTTGAAGGATGACATTATATGTGCAGCAGCACATTTTTCATTTTTATGTATAACTTTTGACAATTATGATGTTAAATGTATTTTTAACCTATATTTTTGCATTAATATTGAGTGAGGTTTTAGCTTTCCATTCAGTGGCATTTAAATTTTTACTTTTAACTGCGCAGCTGATTTCCTTTAAGTTCTGACAGAGAAGCTAGAGGGAATTAAAAAAACAAAAAAAAATTAGAAAGAAGGCATCTTGAAATTTCATTGCCAAATATCTCCAGTAGTATAGGCTTTTTCAGCAATATTTTGGTACACATTTGTTCCTAGCACTCCGTTAATTGATATGTGTCCCAAATGAAGTATTACCCTCCTGTGAGAAGTCTTCCTTGTCACTCTGCCCCGGAGATAGGTCCGGGAGCTCTTTTTCCCAAACCCTAATCCTAAATTACTGCACTGTTTTTATCCTATCATTATGATAAACATTGTATTGATTATATTTTTACAAAGACAAAATTTCTTTATGTTCATTTATTTATACATTCAACCAATTTTGAGTGGCCAAATCTATTCCAAGCATTGTCCTGGGGCTCTGTGTGTAAAGATGTATGAGACATGGTTTTGATAACTTTGCTCATCTTTAGATGTGAGTGTTTTGAAGTTTTATCACTGAGGTTCTTATCTTTCTATGCCTAATGATTAGCACAACATTAATAAATATATGTAGAATGAATGGATGAGTCTCTAAGTTAGAGCAGGGAGTTCCTGAAGACAGGGTCATCTCTGTGTCTGTGGTGCTTAATGCAATGCCTCGTACATAATGAAAGCTCAATAGATGTTATATAGAAAGTAATAATGAGTAGTCATTGCGGCATCCTCCATCTTGGTGTCTGAGACAGGCCAACATTAAAGTAAGTGCCTGAGTGTAGACTCTATGAATCCCCTTGGCTCAAATGAGACCTTTAATTAGTGCTTCTCTGGAGACCATTTTCTGTACATGCATATGTCTAGTAACTAGTAGAGGAATGTTCTAGGTTGATTAGTTGAGTGTGGTGGGATATGATAGTAACCGAGAGAGTGCTGAGTCTCACTGAGGAAGGACCACGTTTGGAGTCTGGTGCTTTAAGACAATTCTTTGGCAGGCCTTGATTACATGACTATGACACATGAAATCACTCTTAAAATTTGGGATAAGTTCAGTGCTTACCTTCTCAAAACATTTCAGGCATGTCTCCTTTAGGTGGGTGAAGAAAATTTGGAAAGTTAATTGGCTATTTCCTGACCGAAGTCTGAAAATTGAACTCATCAGGAAGTGCTTCCCAGCATCCATTTTGAGATACCAGTAATTCTTAATTAAAAGTGTTTTGATCTCATATGGTACATTTAATCAACAGTTTCCTGACTAGTTAGTTCAGACAAACCCATGTTGTCTCTGACCAGAGTTAGGAAAAATGCTATGATTCCTTTATATGTTGAATGGAGTCCTTAAATCTTTGCAAGACTGCTGAGCTCTTTGAGATCCAAGATATACCATATTTATCTGTGTATCTCCAGGTATAGCATACTTTCTGACACATGGAAAATAGTAATTACTACTTTGATGATATATGGACCAACAGATCAAATATATAAATGAATAAATTTATTTACTTGAAGACTTGAGGTCTCCAGTGGAAGGATACTCTAAATAAAACTACTAAGTAAAATGGCAAGGATTGTTGCTGTTCCTGTATCCCCCTTGAGATAATACTCATTTCACAACTAACATATGGTTATACCCTCTTTATAATATTAATTCATTACAGACAAGGCCCCCTTGGTTAGAACATTAAGTAATTAGTTTAATTCCCAGAGATTTACCATTATTACCAGTTTGGTATGTGTTCTCCCAGTCCTTGGCTTTTGCACATTAGCTTATAAATAATTATCAGAAAATATATAGTACAGTTGTGTGTGTGTACATTTAACTTGTTTAAATAGTGGCATACTTTATTGGTTTTTTGTTTTGAAATTTGCTTTTTCCACTTGATAATATGTTTTAAGATCTTTCCATGTGAGCATAGTTGGATTTACTGTCTTATTTCTGACTGCATACATGTTATTCCAAGTAGCACATCATACCACATTTTATCTGTTTCCATTCAAATATTTAGATTTAAATATTTAGATTACCTTTAAGTTTTCAAAGGTTTAAGTAAGGAATGATGCAATCCCTTTGGGTCCCCTCCCTCTTTGTGCCATCACTTTGCTATCACTCAGTAAACCTTGCTTTGGTACCCCTCACCCCCACATAAAAGAATGATGCAATGAACATTTTTAGACACACATCCTTAGGTATGTTGATTAGTCTTTTTACACCTAGTCTTTTATATCTGTCATTCCCTTTTTAGTTCTAATTTAAGAAACAGTTTGAAGGATGGTATGGCAACCTCAGTTAGGTTCATTCAGGCTTAACCTAATCTCAGTTAGGTTTTCCTTTCAGAGAACATTTCTCTGTAGGTTCATTAGTTCCTTCATTTACAAATCAAATTCAAATTGAGCACATATTGTGTGTCAAGCATATATTGGGCCTGGGGATATACTAAGGAAAATCATGGTTTCTTTGTTTATCAAGCTTAGTTACAGGGAAACATCTGCTAGTGGTACAAATCCCAATATTCCTGATAAAATTTCTCATTGTAGTATTGCTAACTTTTGTAAACTTATTGATTTTTTTTTTTTTTTTTTCCAAGAGAGGACTCAGTGCCCAATATTGTCTTGCGGGGGTCCGTGATCAAAGGAACGAGGCCAATATAAAGTGAAGGTTAAGCAAAGCTTTATTCGTGCCAAGCATCAAGAATCAACCGACCGGTCAGGGCCACCTCTAAAGAGATTGACCCCTCCCAATCTTACAGGCTACCTTTTATTGGGTAAAACCGCAACCCATATCTTGTTATCTCAACCACCGCGTTTGTATGTCTCTTGCTGATTGGCTAGTTCCATCTGGCTTGAACTAGCCTATCTCTCTGGTCAGAATTGGCGCCCAAGTTTGGTGGCCAAAAGGTGGAATTTACATTCTTTGGTGGTTAGGGAGGGTTGCATATGTGCTTTTTACTGATTAGATGTTTTCATCTGGCCTGACTCATCCTTGTATTCTGGGCTCTGTTATCAGGAACTAGCTCACTACATTTTACTGGTTTCCTGGACTTGCTTTTAAGTAAGCTTCTCTGGGGGCAGAGTTAATTTAAGTTTACTGTACAAGCAACAAAATGGTTGTTTAACTGAGAGGAGTTGCTCTGGCTAAGTAGGTCCTTATAGTCTTACCATTAGCAGAATTGCCCTTCTTTTGTTTGTAGCCCAAGGTTATTCAGATATAGGTATGTAGAGATGAATCTTTTTTTTTTTTTAAAGATTTTATTTATTTGAGAGAGAGAGTGAGGAGAAGTAGAGAGAATCTAAAGCAGACTCCACACTGAGCGCAGAACCTGATGTAGGGCTTGATGCCACAACTGTGAGATCATGATCTGAGCCAAAACCAAGAGTTGGACACTTAACCAACTGAGCCTCCAGGTGTCCCAGCAGAGGTGAGTCCTTTGGTAGAAGCTATGTACCCACCTATTGTGAATCTACAAAATAAAAGGAGAAATAGTTAATTATGTTGTGATTCTACCATGTGTCCTTGCAGGATCACTTTCTTTCCTGCTAATCATGCGTAATGTAGGTCATTACCTCCTGATTGTAGGCTCCTGCTAATGTACTGGCAGAGTGAAATGCAGGCTGTGTAAGGCTTAGTAGGGAAAACATGCTTGAGAATTTGTAAAAAAGAGCTCAACCCCAATGGGGCTCAAAGATCTTCCTAAAACTTCAGAGGGAATATTCTGTGCCAGAAAGATTTAATTTAACATTTAGTTCCACTAATGTTTATTGAATGCCATCTTGCATTTATTGAATGCCAGAATATGGCAAGAAGCTACAACTCAAACCAGATTTGCAAGTGGTGTTAATGAGAAGCAGAAAGCAAACAGATCCAAATGGATATGAAGACAACAAGAACAAAATATCCACTATCACCATTTATTACCAGGAACTCTGATAAGAGTTTTATATGCATTTAATTATATAATCTTTACGGTAACCTTGTAAGGTAGATACCAATATTTCAATTTTACAGAAGAGAAAAATGACCTTGAGAAAGGTTAAGAACTTGTTAAAGGATATATAGCTACTAAATGGCTAAGATGGGCTTTTAACACAGGTTTCTGTGGTTCCATTGACTGGCTTCTTCCTCTGGGTCATTGCCAGTGAAACTGAAATCCACTCTTGGTGCCACTACCAGAGAGAAGACTGGGGGCTCCTTGGAGTAACTGGGCAGGTAATTTCTTGTTTTCATAGTACTAGGTTTTCCTAAGTCTCTGACCCCACGCAGGATGTAGAAGAAGGGATTTAGGGGCCTGTCTTTAGTCTTCATGAATATATCAGTTCTTAATCTATCCTACATTAATATTGCAAAGGGGAAAATATCACTTTTTAAATTTGGGAACAAATACATTTACTTGATATGTCTATGATAAAATTTGTTCTTTTGGCTACCTTCACTCCTCATGCATCAGTCAGAAGAATATAAGTGTTAGTATCTAATAAATATTTTTGTTGCCATTCCAAAAGAAAAAAAGGCTCTAATTCTTGACACTAATCTGAAATGAATGTTTTCATTTTGCATGCATTAGGTTGTTAATTGTCTTGTGTCCTGATGAGACATGAGACTTTTATAACCCAACATCCAGAATGTCAGTAGATGCTATCAAATGATGAAATGTCATATGTATGAATGACTGATCAACTTTCTTAAATTTGTGGCTGGTGCTTACTGGTATGTTGTTAAGGAAAACCACTGTCAATGTTCAGACTTAGCTTTTTGCAACAGAGTATAGTTGTTGAAAGCATGGGCTCTGGGATCACACAAACTTAGGTTTGTATTCTGTCTTTTCCATGAGCTCTGTGAGTTAGCACAAATAATGTAAACTCTCCAAATCTTTTTTTCATAAAGATTTTATTTATTTGAGAGAGAGAGAGAGTGAGAGAGAGAGCACAAGAAGAGAGAGGATCTGGGGAAGCCAACACCCCCCGAGCAGAGAGCCCAATGAGAGACTTGATCCCCAGACTTCAGGATCATGACCTGAGCCAGAGGCAGATGCTTAACTGACAGAGCCACCCAGGTGCCCCTAACCTCTCCAAGTCTTAATTTCCTCATTGTGAAATGTGATGATATAGTAAAATTTATATCATAGACTGTTGTGAAGATTAAATGAAGTAATACCTAGAGCCCTTGTCAAGAAGCGTATGCTCAATACATGTTAGCCATTATTACCATTACTTAAGAAATTAAAGGTTAATGTTCCTCAGAATACAGTTGCTATAATACCTGCATCAGGATCACGTACAATGTTTGTTTAAAATATTAGGCTTCTGGATGGCAGTCAGATCTCCTGATTCAGAATTTCTTTGGGGAGGATGGTGAGCGTAGAAGTTGCACAATAGCACTCATTCATAGAATTCACACATACTAAAGTTTGAGAAGCACCATCTCAGAAAGAGAGAGAGAGAGGAAGAGAGAGAATGTGTGTGTGTGTATGTATGTGTGTGTGTGTGTGTGTGTGTGTGTGTAGGGTGTGTAGGTTGGTTCAGCCTCATTTATGAGTAACTGCTATATTCCAGGACCTGCCTTAGGCACAAAGGAAGTGAATAGGGTGGTCCATTTTCAAAATCAGAATGGAAAAACTCTTGTTTCTGTACCAGGTACACTTGTCATTCTGAGAACAATGAACTGAAGAGGGAAAGAGATAATGCAAATATCTTTTCCATTCTCTAGGTTACCTTTTAGTTTTGTTGATATTTTCCTTCACTATGCAGAAGTTTTTTATTTTGAGGAAGTTCCATAGTTTAATTTTGCTTTCATTTCCCTTACCTCAGGAGACACATTTTGAAAGAATTAGCTATGGCTGATGTCAAAGAGGTTATTGCTTTTGTTCTCTTCTAGGATTTTGGTTGTTTCTGTGTCACAAATTTAGTCTTTAATCCATTTTGAATGTACTGTTGTGTATGATACAAGAAAGTGGTTCAGTTTCATTCTTTTGCATATTGTCCAGTTTTCCCAACACCATTTGTTGAAGAGAATATCCCCATTGGATATTCTTTCCTGCTTTGTCAAAGATTACTTAACCATATAATTGTGGGTCCATTTCTGGGTTTTCTATTCTATTCTATTGATCTATATGCCTATTTTTTATACCTGTACCACAATGTCTTGATCACTACAGCTTTGTAATATAATTTGAAGTCCAGAATTGTGATGCCCTAGCTTTGCTCTTCTTTTTCAAGGTTGCTTTTACTGTTCGGGGTCTTTTGTGGTTCCGTACAAATTTTAGGATTGTTTGTTCTAGGTCTATGAAAAATGCTGTTGGTATTTTGATAGGCATTGCATTAAATGTGTAAATTACTTTGAGTAGTACAGATATTTTAACAATATTTGTTCTTCCAATCCATGAGCATAGAATGTCTCCCATTTCTTTGCATCATCCTGAATTTCTTTCATTAGTATTTTATAGTTTTCACCTCTTTGGTTAGATTTATTCCTAGATATCTTAGTGTTTTGGGTGTAATAGTAACTAGGATTGGCTTCTTAATTCCTCTTTCTGTTGCTTCATTATTGGTGTATAGAAATGCAACAGACTTCTGTATGTTGGTTTTGTATTCTGTGAATTCGTTTACTGATTTCTTCTATCAACTGTAGCAGATTTTTGGTGGAGTCTTTGAGTTTTCTGTATAGAGTATCATGCCATCTGTAAATAGTGAAAGTTTTACTTCTCCCTTGGATATTTAGATGTCTTTTATTTATTTTTGTTGTCGATTGCTGAGGCTAGGACTTCCAGAATTATTTTAAGTAACAGTGGTGAGAGTGGACATCCCTCTCTTGTTCCTGACTGTAGAAGAAAACCTTTCAGTTTTTCTACACTGAGGATGGTGTTGGCTATGGTTTTTATATCTGATCTTTATCTTACTGAGGTATGCGCACTTTGTTGAGGGTTTTTATCATGAATGGATATTGTACTTTGTCAAATCTTTTTCTGAAGATGTATCTAATTCCTACAGTGCCTGTCATATTGTCACCATCAAATAAGAGTTAATATTCATTTACTGTTATTATCTATAAAGTGATTTTTCCACACACAATATTTGATCACCAAAATAGTTCTTTTAACTGATTCAAGGTCAAGATTGCTTTACCTTTGGGACATTTTGCCTTGCCTGTCTTAGAGTCAACCTGTGAAACCAGGGTAATCCCCAACCCAGTCCTGTCATTGTACTAATGGGCAGTTCTTCTATTATATACCCACCTTGGGCTGCCAAGGGCTGACCAGTAAGGTTTAGTGTCCAAGTCTGGAAACCTGGTACTAGAACAGATGAAGATAAGAATAGAGCAGATTCCTGCCCTTAAAAGCTAATGTGCTAGTGTTTTGAGAAGTTTATATAGTTTAACTCATTTAATATTTAAAAATAACTCTATTCATTATTATGGCCATTTTACAAATGAAGAAACAGAGTCAGAGGGCTCAGGCAATTTTCCTAAGATCACACAGGGAAGAACAAAACAAATGATAAAAAACTAGTAGTGCTAGGATTTGATCTCAGACAGACTGGCTCCAGGGTCCATGTTCTAAACTGTTACTTGTAGTCCTGTCCAAATTGGTTTTGAATAAGAAGACAATGTCATAGGAGCCTAAATACCAACATGAAAGTAAGAAATGTAACTCTCTTGGAAATTTCACAGAGCAGAAGCCAAAAAGTATTGTGAGAATTTAGAAGAGGAAAATAGCTTGGGGTAGGCCAGTCATAGTAGAATTTGTAGAAGAAGTGGGAGAGGACTTGTTCCCTGGAGGGTGAATAGTGAGTGATTATATATAGCACAGTAGCATGAAGTGAAGGAGCACTGTCTTTATAGTAAGACAGACCTGGGTTCCATTTTTAGTCCCTACACATAGCTATGGGACCTTTGGCAAATAGCCTCTATTTTCTTATCTACAAAATATTAATAATCTTATGTATCCCACAGGTTTTATTTTTAGATAGAAGGATGGGTAGGATGCTGGAGAATTACAGGCACAAAAATCGGGAAAACAGAAATGCTGATTTGAGGGCACCTGGGTGGCTTAGTCATTAGGCATCTGTCTTTGGCTCAGGTCATGATCCCAGAGTCCTGAGATAGAACCCTGCATCTAGCTCCCTTCTCAGTGGGAAGCCTGCCTCTCCTTCTCCCACTCCCCTGGCTTGTGTTCCCTCTCTCACTGTGTGTCTCTCTCTGCTAAATATATAAGTAAAATCTTAAAAAAAAAGAAATACTTGGGGCACCTGGGTGGCTCAGTGGGTTAAGCCTCTGCCTTCAGCTCAGGTCATGATCTCAGTGTCCTGGGATTGAGCCCCGCATTGGGGTCTCTGCTCAGCGGGGAGCCTACTTCCCCCTCTCTCTCTGCCTGACTCTCTGCCTACTTGTGATCTCTCTCTCTCTCTCTGTCAAATAAATAAATAAAATCTTTTAAAAAAAAAGAAAGAAATACTTATAATTTGAGAGGTATCTAATCATCTTCCTAGTGGAAGAGAGAGGATCTGTATGGCAATAATGATAGATTTGAGACTGTGGTTTGGGATCACAGTATTAGGAATCTTTTGATGAATGTACTGCTTAAGACTTTAGGGATTGGTAGATATCCTTGAACTTCTTACTACCTGGAAAAGCTGGGCACATTACATAATTTTCTGTGCCTCAGTTTTCTCATTTATAAAACTAGGACTAAGTAAAATGAAATATGTAAAAATTTAAGCCTAGTTTGTGTTAATGTGTTAATGGTCAATTAACACTACATATTAACATCACTACCAGTGGTAGTAGTATTCAGCAGGAAAAATATCTATCTATCCATCCATCCATCCATCCATCCGTCCATCCGTGGGAGTAAAATAACAAAAATGTTGTTTTCAATGGACTGCTATCATTCTACAAGAAAACATAGCTGAAGATAGACAGTTGAAGACAGATACTATAAGTGATAATTGAAGTTATAATTATGAATGGATTATTACTAATCAATAAAAATATTTACCTAACTTATTAATAGTCTAAAGAAAAATGATAGTTACATTTTTGCTAAGTTCTAAGATAATAGCGCATTGCTGTTTAGGTACCATATTTTCAAAGAGTGACAAGTGACAAATTGCTGTATATCCTAGAGACTGAGGAGTAGAAAATGGGAACCAGGCCCCATGAGGAAAAAGGAGTCATAGAATGAATGTGGGGTTTTATTCCCGAGAAGATATAAGAGTGCAGTTATGGTTGTTATGTGGAAGGGGAGATATATTTATTCTGCATATTCTAGAGGACAAAAGGATATAATAAACTGGTGTGTTTTCAGTATGAATAACAACCTCTTTAATAAATTGTGAGCTCTTCTTAACTGCTCACATTCTAGGAGGTTGTGATGTATACTTCTTAAAATTCTGGAGAGAGAAGCCTCACTTTGTGGATAGGACTGAGTGATTTTTAAGACCCCTATAAATCCTAAATATTATGATCAGGCTGGCTTTTAGGCTTATTGCATAGAGCAAAGTGAGGGAGAGAGAATTCCTAAAGTAAATAAATAAGTTTTTGAATAAGAAGGAGAAAGTGGGAGAATGATATTCATTTTCAATTGAGATAGTGACTGGAGTGATTTCATTAAGCTAGGAGGGGAAAAATGGTAAGGAAATGCATGAAGAACTGTAGGGTATTCATGAACACTTTCAGAAATTAAAAAAGGTGATGACTGGGAAGGAGGTGGCATTATTCATAAGCGTGACATGGTGATAACTTTAGCCCGGGTTGTTGTCCAGTGACAGCATAAGTGGGAGTCAGCATAAGTCTATTCTCTCATGAAGCTAGTAGAGGGGGAATATCCAGAAGAATTTCATGATAGGTTACCACTGTTCCTAACTTGGAGATAACCTGTGGTAAATGTAGTATAACAAGGTAAAGAACCGCCTCTGCCCATCCCACCAAATTTATTCAATAACTACCAAAATGCCAAACATTAAGTGCTAGACTCTTTTCTCTCTCCATGTGTATCTATACATATATATGTGTGTGTGTATATATATATATATATATATATATATATATATGGTTGTTTATGTGTATATATGTATATATGTTTGAGTATATTTATATCAGTTTATTTAATCCTAATATAAATTTTGAGAGGAGAATATTGCCTGTATTTTACAGATTAGGAAACTAAAGCTCTCTAGCATAGTCATATGCTCGGATTCTCATAAGCTAATAAGTAGATGCTCCTGGGATCCGGATGTCTGCCTAATGCCAAAAGAGTGTTTTCTTCTTAGAAAACTGAATATTTAGATTGTGAAATCTAGTTTAAAATCCTGAATTTGCCTCTGCATATTGTGCAACTTGGGGCAAGTCATTAAACTAACTGGATCTCATTTTCCTTCTCTGTGATGAAGAGACACTTATCCTGTCTGTAGATTTCTATGTAAGTAGAGATGAGAGGTTCCCAAATCTGGAGCCATCAAGGAATTTTAAACAAGGGAAATACACGGCTAAATTTGCATTTTTACAAAGATCTGGTTGATACTGTTTAAGATATATTGGAGGAGGACTAACATAGCCCCAGAGAGTGCCCTTAAGAAATGTTCCTGCTAATAAATGGTTTATTATCTTAGGGTAGTGGTATATGGGAGACATGGTAGAGGATATACTTTTAAAAATATGTAGTACAGTGTTTCCTCACTATTTTTTCATTATTACCCCCCCAACACACACACACACACACACACACACACACACACACACACCATCTAAGAGACCAGGAGACTTTTTACAAACTTTGTCCTAAGCAACTCTTGCCTGGAGAACTTTGAATACCACAGATATACTGCAAGTAGATTTATGTTTTATATATATGTGTGTGTGTGTGTTTTATACATTAAATATTTTTTTACCTTCTCTATTAGTTGGGGATAGAGAGAGAGAGATTTATTTTAAGAAATTGACTCACAAGATTGTCGAGGCTGACAAGTCTGAAATTTGTAGGACAGGCTGGCAGAATGGAGGCTCACGCAGAATTTCTATGTTGCAGTCTTTAGGCAGATTTCCTTCTTCAGCTTCCTCTCTCTGTTTTTAAAAGCTTTAACTGATTGGGTGAAGCCTACACATTATGGGGGGTAATCTGTTTTACTTACAGTCAAGTGATTATAAATGTTAATTATTAAAACAAAAACACACAACTTTATAGCTACATGTAGACTAGGGTTTGACCAAACAACTAAGCATCATAGCCTAGCCAAGCTGACACATAAAATTAACCATCACTCCCCCTTTTCCAAAGTAACTAATTTTCATTCCCCTTGGGTGATATCACTTCTGTTGATATCATAGCTTGATATCTTTGTATTGAAGTAGGAGATAAAATAACATGATGTACTGTATCGTAGATCAATTTCCTGGTTGGAATATATGAGGCAAAGGATAGAGAGGCACTGAAGGTGATTTACAGATTTCTAATGTGAACAAGTGAGCGGATAGTGGTGCTATTCACTGAGATAGGAAACGCATGAAAAAAGAGTCTATTTGATGTGGAATATGATGAGATTTGTATACAACTGTACTTTTTACAGTGAAATTTTGGCATATTCATTTATAAGTCTTTCTAACTGCTTATACCTAAAAAATTGAGTAAAATTTATTAGAAAATCTTTTAGAAAAATATGATGGTTCTTATTTTAGCTCAGAGATGGCATGATAGGAAATCACTTTTAGCATTCAGGCCTGAAAGAGTTTCTGGAAATATTTGGTATCATTTTCTTGGTTGTGCTATATTCCTACTACTTGGATACATTGTAAAAGAATATGATATCCTAAGAACAAAGTGTTAATTGTATGATATTTTGTTTCCTCCTCATGTTTGTCTTGTTAACAAACATACACCTGGCCTTAGTAACTTTTCTGTATTTTTATTTTACCTTTTTTCCCAACTAAATTGTGAGCTCATGAAGGAAAGGAATAATGGGAATTAGGTCAACAAATATGTAGGGTCTAAAATCATTTTATTTGTTCCCACAGAGCCCAGATGAGTGCTTTGCACATCATAGGTGGTTAATAAAAATCAAATGTTTGTTGAAGTAAATGTTGTGATACAATTTAGTATAAATTTGTCTACAAATACCACAAATCATTGCTTCTTATTAAATCACTGCTCACAGATTTATGAAGCGGTGAGGATTATTTCCATTCCACAGCCTAGATTTCATATTTCATTCAAGAAAAGAATGGGGAAAGCTCATTTAACTGCTTCAAGTTAGAGGGACATATAGCCTATTGGTACTAAAGTTGGTTCTTTGTAACTTTAAACTATTTTGTTTTGTAGAAGCAGATTTCCTAAGCTGATAATTACGTAAGTCTTTAAAAATTCTCTTCGTCTACCATTTTTCATTGTGATTGCCTCATTATGTATGGATTCCATATTGAATTTTTAAAAGTTACAGAAAGTACATGTCAGCTTCATATAAAAGATTTACTGCTCCATCACTTGATTGTGGGAAAATGGAAAAAAAGTGCATATTTTGTAGTAATACTAAGAAGCATAAGCAGTAGACTAGAGGAAAATTTGCGATTAATCATTGTCATAACCCATGTTCCCCAGAAAACTCTCTAAAAAACCTGAGATTTATATGCAAACGTTTATTAAGGAATACTTTAGGAACTACTCCTGGGAGGAGTGATTTACCCAGAATTAGAGAAAGGGAGTTGAACCAAGTTCCAGTTATGACAGAAGCCTCAGATGATCCTATAGGGAGCTCTGGAGCTAGAATGGCCCTTCAGAGTTGTTCTCATTTGAAGCCAGCTTGCTGGGTCATTGTACCACTACACCTGTGAGTCACTGGTTGGAAGTTGCCCAAGGGAGGGGGAAATAATTTTGGTCTCAAGGCAGCTTTCTGGAGAAGGGCGCAGCTGTGAATCTTAGCAGCTAACGCTCCGATCCAATGGGAGAGTAAGTGTATTGATCCTGAATTGAGGATGGCACACATCAGTACGTAATATAAGATTTGTTTAGATTTTGTTTAGTTATCACTATTTTAGTACTTAAGTACATTTAGAATTTTCAATTCTTTAATGATTAGATGCCTTGACTGAAATGCTTACTGAATTAATTTAATTAAAATAAATATAAGTGCATTTCATGATTCTTTATTCCACTTCCATCCTTGTTCCACCCCTGCTGGCAGAGCCATTTAAAAATATTTTTCAAACTGTTGTGTACTGCTGTAGGTCTATTATTACAGTTTTTTTTTTCTGCTATATTGATTACACAGTTCAGAAGCCACAATTTAGTTGTGGTGAGAGTATCAACTCTTTTAAACAACTGGTTTCAAATGTTTCAAAGGCAGATCCATGTATTATGCTCTTTTTAATTTATCAGATCTGCCTTTTCAATTAATTCAGTGATAGAAAACTTTTAAAGCATTCATTTCTGTTAATAGTTAAGTTCATGGATTTGCATATAAAACAAATATGATTTAAGTCCTTCCTGCCCCTAACAAGCTGTATGACCCAGGGTAAGAACTTATTTTCTCTGAGTCTTTTTTCACTTGATCTCTAATGTTACTTATAGAGATAAAATTGTTAACACATCATTTAGGACAAATAGATTTTCAATAAAATGTACCTGCTATTATTATCTCCTCAATAATCATGTGTAATGGGAATCACTAGCCCTTTAAACAGATACATGCCTAAAGGTAGAAAATACTAGTTAAATACAAAGTTCTTTTATGTAGAATTTTATAGCTGGAATGCAATTAGCAACACTAGTTAAACCTAAGTTGTCTCTCAAATTTTTTAATTGTTACATTGGTAAAGATTTTCATCCATAAGTAATGAACTTTACCTTCTTCCATGGCATAAAATAGCTTCATCTTATTTTCTGAATTGCTCAAAGAGTATTGTTAACTACTTTGAGTCTGAATTCTGTTTAATTTCAGATAACCAAAGTGAAAAAGGCACAAATTTCAAGTTTCATCAGTGCAATAATGGGAAAGTCCTGCTTACTTAGTGTATTATAAACTCCAAAGTGACCCCTCTTTTTGCAAGTTATGTTCATCTTCAGTAATCTGGTTAGACTAACTTCAAATCCTACATCTGAGTCATCCAAGTATTAGATGTCCTGAAATGGGCAGGAGAAATGTCCAGAGTCACGTGATACGTCAGGAGCAAAGTACCTGAAGTATTAGAGCACTTGCCTGAGAAAGATATTATAAGATGAAATGAATTGAAATGACACTCAGAGAGCAAAACTGTTGAAAGGTTAATGGGGTCAATGCCTAGTGATATGCTTTAGATTTTATAACATTTTTATCCAGTAAAACAAAAGTGACAAAAATATAGCATAGAAATGTGAGATAACTT
This sequence comes from Lontra canadensis, assembly GCF_010015895.1. NCBI lineage: Eukaryota > Metazoa > Chordata > Mammalia > Carnivora > Mustelidae > Lontra > Lontra canadensis. Next base: position 14,663,883 of record NW_022631001.1, read on the forward strand.
AGTAATAGAATTTGTAACTCATAATTTTTAGGATTTGATCAAGAGGATTCATTTTAGTGAAATTTGAAATTATGTATGTTCCTAGGAAGGACAAAAAGTAAAATATTTATATTTCAATCCTCAGTTTTTCCTTTGGGAAGAAATACTAAATTTCCTCAGCTTTTACTGCTTTAGTCTTTTGAGGCTTGACTGACATGCCACCTTTCAAACAATATGACAGTTGCCTTCCGAATGATGTGTCCTGAGAAGCAGGGCATTGGTTGCTGGGGTCAAAAAAACAAGTTGCTAATTTTGTTTTTAATCTAACCTAAACCAAGTAATGTATGAGCAAAAAAATCAGCCAAAAAATTCAAATCATGTATTTAGTCTTGAAAATATTTGTAGAAAAAGGATGTCATTACAGAAAGAGAGGAGTCAAAATGACCTCGACAGAAATTCTAGACAGAAATTTCAATTAACACACACACACACACACACACACACACACACAAACAACAAAAGCAAAATAGAAAATGAGATTACGATCAAGCTAAAAATCTGTTACATAGAAAAGGAAACAATCAACAGAGTGAGAAACCAACTTCGAGAATGGGAGAAAATATTTCAATAATATCTGATAAAGGGTAATATCTAAAATATATAAAGAACTCCTACAATTAAGTAGCAAACAAAACAAACAGAAAACAAATAATCTGATTAAAAATTGGGAAAAGGACTTGGATGGATTTTCTCCAAAGAAGACAGACAGATTGCTAAGTATAAGAAAAGATGCTCAATGTCAGTAATCATCAGGAGAATGCAAGTCAAAACCATGACGACATATTACCTTACATCTGTTAGATGGATGTTATGAAAAATAAAACAAAAGAAAAAAAAATCCAGAAAATAACAAGTGTTGATGAAGATGTGGTAAAATAGGAACTATATAAAATAGTTTTTATACCCTGTTGGTGGGTATAAAAACTGGTGCAGTCACTATGGAAAACAGTATGGAGGTTCTTTTAAAAATTAAAATTAGATCACCCATATGATGCAGCAATTCTACTGGTGGGTACTTATACAAAAGAATTGAAATCAGGATTTCAAAGAAATACCTGCACCCTCATATTCATTGTAGTATTTTTACAATAGTCAAGGAGTGGAAATGACCTAAATGTTCATGTACAGATGAATGGATAAAGAGGTTGTGATATCTGTCTTTCATCTATCTATAAAATAGAATTATATGTACAATGGAATATATAATATATAATGGAATTATAGATATATAATGGAATAACACACACACACACACACACACACACACGCACACACACACGGGAATATTACTCAGCCATAAAAAAGAATGAAATCTTGCCATTTGCGGCAACATGGATGGAGTTAGAGAGTATAATGCTAAGTGAAAGAAGTCAGTCAGAGAAAGACAAATACCATGTGATTTCACTCATATGTGGAATTTAAGAAACAAAACAGATGAATGCAGGGGGAAAAAGTAAGAGAGGCAAACCATAAAACAGACTCTTAACTATAAAGAACAAACTGCAGGTTGCTGGAGGGGTAGTTGGTGGGAGAATGGGTTAAATGGATGATGGGTGTTAAGGAGGGCACTTGTTGTGATGAGTCCTGGGTGTTATATGTATGTGATAAAGTACTAAATTCTGTTCCTGAAACTAATATTACACTATATGTTAACTAATAGGAATTTGAATAAAAACTTGAAACAAAAGAAAAAGATTATACGGTATATTTGTACAATGGGATATTATTCAACTATTAAGAAGAATGGAATTTTTTCATATGCTACAGTATGGATGAACATTGACATTATGCTAAGTAAAATAGGTGAATCATAGAACAAACACCACATGATTCCACTTATATGTAGTATTTAAAGTAATCAAACTGATTAAAGCAAAAAGTAGAATGATGGTTGACAGGGGCCAAGGGTAGAGGGAAATGGGGAGTTGTTCAATGAGTTTAGTTTCAGTCATATAAGACGGAGAAGTTCTAGAGATGAAAAAGTTCTAGAGATCTTGTGCTTATAGTTAACAATATTATACTCTACATAACTTAAAATTTTAAGAGTATAGATTTCATATCATATATTTTTACCATAATTCCTTAAAAAATCATATGTTGACCTACTTACTTATCCATTCAGTCATATTTTTTTTAATTTTTTTTTCTTTATTCATTTGACAGAGAGAGAGAGAGAGAGAGATCACAAGTAGGCAGAGAGGCAGGCAGAGAGAGAGGGAAGCAGGCTCACCGCTGAGCAGAGAGCCCGATGCAGGGCTCAATCCCAGGACCCTGAGATCATGACCTGAGCCGAAGGCAGAGGCTTAACCCACTGAGCCACCCAGGTGCCCCAGTCATATATTTTTTAAATTGAAGTAATGTATAAATACAAAAAAGCATGCTAAGGTTTATCTTGATGAATTTTCACATAGTGAACACAATCACTCAGATCTAGATATAAATATCAGCAAAACAAGGGCCTTCTCTGTGCACTCTCTCAGTCACTAACACCTATACTGCAAAAGTCACCCTCCTCTTGACATTTGTTACTTTGGATTAGATTTGCCTGTCTGAAATTGATATAAATGGGGTTCTACAGTATTTTTTGCCTTCTTTCACTCAACACTATGTTTGCGAGATTTATCTTGTTGCATGCTAAAGCAATTTGTCCTTCCTTACTACTGTATAATAGCCTATTACACAAATACACCACACTATTTATTCACTTTCCTGTTGATGGATATTGTTTTTATCTCCAGTTTCAGGCTATTACAACTAACTTTGCTAGGAGCATTTTGATAAATTTTCAGTGTTTTTTAAATTTAATTTAAATTAAATTTTTATTTATTTATTTAAATTTATTAATTAAAATTTTAAATTAAAATTTTAAAAATTTATTTAGTTATACAATTAGGAGTGAAACTGCTAGATCTTAGAATATACATATGTTTAGCTTAGCAGAAGATTATAAAAAAATTTTCCAAAGTGGTTATATAAATTTATACTCCCACTAGTTATCACATGTTAGTTCCAGTGGCTCTACATTCTTTTAGTAGCTACTTTGGTGAGTATGTGGTAATATTGTGGTTTTAGTTTTGCTTTTCTCTCATGACTGACGAGCTTGAAATTTTTTTCATGTGTTTATTGGTTTGAGCTTTCAAAGATTTTATTTATTTATTTGACAGAGAGATAGAGAGAGAGCACAAGTAGAGAGGCAGGCAGAGGGAGAGGAAGAAGCAGGCTCTCCACTGAGCTGGGAAACTGATGTGGGGCTGGATCCCAAGACCCTGGGATCATGACCTGAGCCGAAAGCAGCTGCTTAACTGACTGAGCTACCCAGGTGCCCCTCTAGAAGTTTGTTTTCAATTGATATTAATTTTTACTTAACTATTTGGAACTATATCTGAAGTCTCTTGGGTTGGAGATCTCTTTTAAAATAATAATTCAATTAGTTTTTTAGAGATTGCAAAACGTATTTTCTATTTATTCTTTTGTAAGTTTTGGTAAGATTTTTTCACTCTAGTATTTCTCCATTTCAAATAAATTTTTACCTTTAATTGGCATTATTTTGTTTATAATGTCTTCTATAAAATTTGAAGAAGTATTCCACTTTTTATTTCAGATGTTTATAATTTGTTTCACTTATTGCCTTAATCAGTCATACTAGGTGGCTATAAATGTAAAATCTTTTCCAATAACCTATTTTAGGTTTTCTTGATTTTTCTCAATGCTATATTTATATTTTATTAACCCCCCCTTTTTAAACCGTTATTATCTCCTTCCTTGACCTTATTTTGGTTTTATTTTCTATGTCTTTCTAGCTTCCTGAAATGGAAAATCTGCTAAAAGCTACTTAGAATAATAATTATTATTTTTTGTATAGCCAATATTCGTTTAGATTTACCCATACATTTTTCTCTTCTTTATTCTTTTCTGCATTTCTGTCCTTCTTTCTAGAATTGTCTTTAACCCAAAGAACTCTCTTTAGTATTTCTTTTAATGTAAATCTGTTGGTAGATTCTCTCAGTCTTCATACACTGAAAATATTTTTATTTTGCCTAAATTTTTTAATCAAATTTTCACTAAATATAAAATTAATATTTGTTAGTTAATACTTTAACAACCTCTTTGACTTCAGTCATTTTTTTTTTTTGAGCAATGAGCTGTGAGTCTTATTGTTTGTTCATTTATAATTAATGGATGCTTTTAAGATTTTCTCTATGTCATTGCCTGTCAGTAGTTCGATTATTACATGTCATGGTGGGTTTTCTTTGTACTTAACCCTACTTGGAATTAGTAGTACTTTTTGAATCTGTGACTTTCTGTTTTTTGTTGGCTTTGAAAATATATCGATCATTTTAATATTTAATATTTTATATATAAATATATTATATATTATATAATATAAAATATAAAATATTTCATAATGTAATGTAATATATCATATATCACATATGACATATAATATGATATAATATTTTATAATATTAAAATATTTTAAAATATTTATATTTTATAATAATATATAATATAATATAAATATTTATGTAATATAAAATATATAATATATATACATATAATTATATATATAAATATATATATTTTTTGAATCTGTGACTGATTTTTGTTCACTTTGAAAATATATTGATTATTTTAGTATTTTATATTTTATATATAAAATATATTATATTTATATTATATATATAATTTACATATAAATATAATATATATATTTTATATGATATTTTATACATATCATATAATGCTTCTGCACATTCTCTGACCCAATTTTGGGAATCCATCGACACATACTTTTTTCTTCTAGGATCTGTATGTGTTTTGTAGCATTTTAAAATAATTTTTAATCTCTATTTTCTTTCATTGGTTCATTTTGGATTGATTTATTAATATTCCTTCCAGTACACTAACCATTTCTTCCACTGAGTCATATTCATTTTTAAACCCACCTATTGAATTGTTAATTTCACTTACTGAATTTTTTAGTTTATGAATTTCTATTGAACCTTTTTCATAAATCTAGGTCTCTGGTATCTCTCCATGTTTTAAAATTAACATTTAAAACAAACTTTCTATTGAGCTGTAGGTCTGTTCTTCTTCTTTTTTTTAATATTTTTTTTTAAGAAAAAGATTTTCTTTTTAAGTAATCTCTACACCCAGGGGCTGGAACTCACAACCCTGAGATCAAGAGTCATATGCTCTACTAACTGAGCCAGCCAGGCGCCCAACTGTGGGTCTGTTCTATTTTTTCTTTTTTCTTTTGTTCTTATTTTTTGGCAAGCTGTAAGTTTTTATTGAATGACAGGATTGTATATGAAAAATTGTAGGAAATCTGAAAAACATCATTTTGTTTAGAGAGTTTTTACTTTTTCTTCTAACATGGAGAGAGATTAGGGGCCTATGACTTTAATCCAAATTATAGGCTGGGAAGAATTGGAGACAGTTTTAGTTTTTATGATAATGGTTTATTTCTGGTTTCTCCCTATCCCTATCCCTAATCTTAACCCTAACCCTGATCTTAACCTTGAGATGTTTATGAGGGCATTTCCTCATTGGTAAGCCTGAATCCCAATTTTTGTCCCTCCATCATCCTGTGATTATTAAACATTCTGCTTCGGTTCTCAGAGGCTTCACTCAGTTTCCTAGTCTCTGTCCGTGCTCTGCTGATGAACTGAATATTGCCTTCAGAGAAAAAATAGCACATAGCATTGGTCTTACTTCTTTGTATTTGACTTCATTGCAAATTCTTGAATCCTCAAGTCCTAGCTTTTCTTTCAATTCTGAACTTCAGTTTTTGTTTCTAAGTCCCTTGAAACCGCCAAAGTCTTTACTCAGCAGCTGTTTTCTGCTCAGCTTTCTGATTCAGTTCCTCAGCCTCTTGCTCTGTACCAGGTACAAATAGGAAAATGCTTTCTGGGGAAAAGAAGTGTTGAGTCTACCTCAATGAATTTCCTTCTCAGGGATCTTGGCCTCTTAAGTGTTGGCTGTCGTGGTAGGTCTTTGATGACTTCAAACATTTCTTTGATAATCCTGCCTTTTGAGTTTTTCTCAGCAGGAGGTTTAGAATGTTATAAACCAGTCCATCAGGAAGTTCTACCTCTCTCTGTCTCTCTCTCATAATTTTAAAACTCTGTATTTAAAAAGAAAATTTAAGGGTGACTGACTGGCTCAGTCAGTAGAGCATGAGACTTTTGATCTCAGCATTATGAGTTCTAGCCCCATGTTGGGATAGTAAAAAATTACTATTACTAAAAATAGTAATTTTTTATTACTAAAAAAATTAAGAGATTAAAAAAAATAGGAAGAAAATTTATAATGTAGAAAATTGTATCCCCCCCAAAATTACTATTTTTACTATTACTAAAAATAGTAATTTTTATTACTAAAAAAATTAAGAGATTAAAAAAATAGGAAGAAAATTTATAATGTAGAAAATTTTTCTTCTTATGATTATGTCTGTTTGAGGGTCTGTATTTGATAAAAGATTACGGGAGTGTGATTTGTCTGAAGTCATTAATTCATCTAATTAATGACAGAAATGGTGTTGTTCTTTGCTTCACAAATCAGTCCACTGCCAAATTTAACTTGTTTGCTTTTAATATAGTTAAGGTCTTCAAATATTTGGAATCATTAAAGAGATAATGAATTGCCCCGTTCATTAGCTAATTGATCTGTATTTTTATTATTTTTCTCTCAGTTACATTCTCTTAATAATGTATATATTTTTTTCCTCCCTATTTTTTTCCTTTATGTGTTATCTGCCAAGTCTTAAAAGATTGGTAAGGGTAAAGTTTATACTACTTGCTAACCCATGTCTTTACCTCATTGAATTGCCCACCTTGTGAGGCAAACAGAGCAGTTATAATTACATTTATTTGGCTGGTGAGCCAAATTAGTCTCAGAGAGGTGACACAGTTTTGTGAAGTTAGAATAGCCTGTACTAAAATCTGATCCTCTTGCTTGGGTGTTTTTTTCCACCACTACTAAAGCAGATGGCAACTCATTAAGCTTCGTGGAAATCAAGAGATGGCAGGACTGGAAGGCATCTCAATGATAATGTAGTACCATTCTGTCAATTTGCAAAGAGAAAACTGAGACCACAGAGGTGAAATAGCTTCCTCAAAGTCACATTGCTAGGAGGTCACTGCACTGGTACTAGAATTCAAGCCCCAGATTTATTCCTTTACTTTTGATGGTAGGAAGAAAGCCAAACTAGAGCAGAGAGGACAATGTAGAGAAAAATTTAAAAAGCACCATGTAGCAGAATTAATAGGGTAGAATAGCAGATAGTTTAAAGTAATAAATAAATTGATTCAAGAGCTTTACTTAGGTACAAAGCAGTAACTCTGAGCACCAAAGATAACTAAACGTAGGACCATACAGTGAAGGAAGGCTGTTGGATTTCCATTTACCTGCCAGTTCATAGGCAAATCACATAGGAGCATTTCTAACTTTCAGTCTTGAGATTATTAGATCTCTCAGATTGATCATATAATAGAAAAGCTTATGAATTCCTCTCTTCTTTTAAAAATTGCTCATGACAATACAAAGTAAAGTTCCAAAGATATGTTGCTTAAGCAAGTAATTTGCATACCAATAAATAAATATTTGTTACTCTGGTTTTTATATTCATCATTACACTGCCAAGTCATTTTAACAACTGTTATGTAATTATAAGGTAATCAAAACATTTGCCAGTATACCTTATAAATTCATAACCAAATTTCCTTTTTACTTATTTGGTGAAAAGGACCAAATATAGTTCACATTTTTAAAGGTATATAAAAAGTTTGACTATTTATGTAAGCCTATATCCTTTTTTTTTAATTACTTGTTTTGTCAGTTAATATTTAAGTCCTTTGTGAATTTACATTTCTAACAGAGGGATAACTCTGATTCCAAAGAACATTTTGGGGGGTAGTAAGAATTTATTTTTATATTAAAGTATGTTTTCTTTAATATGTTTTATATTAAAGAATCAGAAATAGATTATAAACTCCCAAGGGCATTGTTTGTTCATTTTTCTGCTCCTTCACATGCTCATCTGATTTTTGTCACTTAGGAACCTTCATTATACCTAGTTGGCCTTTATAATGACATTTTCAACATTAGGGAACATTCTCTTTGCTTTTCTTGCATATTGATTTTTAGTCCCAGAGCAAATACTCTCAATCTTTTCTTGATCCAAGAGAGCAATTTTCTAGCCATTCTTTCTAAAATCTCTCCTGCTGAGAAGTGTCTCTTTCTAGCCGTTATAGCATTAATTATTTATAATTTTAGATACATTGCTTATTAACCATTTTGATCGATATGACAGCACAAAAGCTATTGAGTTCTTGAACCACACTCAAAAAGCAAGAGTTACTAGATAGTATGAAGGTGTACTAATACTTATTAAGTACTAGGTGCCAAATCTATTCTGGGTACATTCATATATAATAGAATATGTTCTTTACTCTTACCATAGAGTCTAAGGAAAATATGATCAGCTCTACTTGAAAAATTAGAAAACAGAATTAGAGTAAGTAGCCATTGGTTATGCAATAGTAAAATTTGGTATTAGAATTTGAACTTTGGTCTAAGTTCTCCCCCACACCTCTCTACAACTCCAGACTATAAAAGTATTCAATCATCTTACACACCTCCTTCTAACAGTCATCATATTATTTTTTCAGTGACTCTACTCCTTGCTGGAATAAGAGCAAATACGTGTTTTGTTAAATTTTGTACTCATAGTCCTTAGCACAGTGCTTGGCACAGTTAAACCTGTATACAATTTGTAAGATGAGTGAATTGATGGATTAATGAATGAATCTAGATTTTTAAATGACTATACTGTATTTTATGGGAAAATTTATATGGTATGTATATTTACAAATTTGGGTAATTTGATAAGTTTTCAAGCAGATTTTTTGGGAATGTCAATGGTCTACTTTCTTGCAGGGTTAGAAATATACATTTGTGGTACTGCGAATATGTATTTCTTCCAGTAGAATTAAGTGAATATTTTGGTAAGAAGTGAGAGTTATCTATCATTGTGTCATAATAGCCAGTTGAAATTTTGAGGTATTATTGACAGGCCAGAAACAGCCTTCTTCATTTACCTGCAAAATGTGGAAACAATATGAACTCAATGCAACTGCATTGTTTAAGAAGCATGACAGTGCTCCAGATGTGATGACTTTGAAATCTCTGTTGTTCTTCATGGTGCACTGGTGCTTGGCTGCCTCACTTAATCATTGTGGCATTAATGATGGCACTAGTGGCTTGAGGCCTTAACTGGGTACTTGGGGCCAGCTACACAATAAATGGGAAAACTGTTAAGCCTTCCAACAATGTTAATGCTGACCAAACAGAGGTTGAATGCCTGCTAAACTAAAAGCTTATTGGGATAAGCAGAACAAACATGAATAAGTTTTAGGCTTTTAGACATGATTGAAATGCAGATGGAATTTGAGTGATGATGAGGTTTGATATAAAAATGTTATTAGGGACATAACAAATCACATTTCATATGAGCCTATTGTTTGTTAAACACCTTTAATTCATTCTTAAAGCTTTCTCTGCGAGCAGGGCTCACAAGCATGTTGTAATGAAATGCTTGAAACGTTCAGTGAGGGGAATGGAATGAGAAGGCTTTGGAAATAACTTCTTGTGCTTGTTCCTCTCTACTTTTTTGGGTAGTAGAGAAACTTGGAGCTGGTCTAGCATACTCTTGGTGCGGGTACTTTTGACTCTGGAAAGTATGAGTAGAGATAAGGACTAAAGAAAAGAAAGGCAAAGGTTTATTCTTCAGGCCTGCTGGTTTAGGAAAAGATTGTTGATATTTTCTTTTGTGTGATTCAGCCCAGGCGACAGAATAAGAGAGCAGATAGGAATTTAGGAGAGACCTCTATTGGGAATGCTTTTAAATGTGTATTTTAATTCCTTCTTTGTTCTTAATAAAGACTTCATGTATTTTTACCCTTAGTCCAGAAGATGTATATGTGCATTGTGTGTGTGTGTGTGTGTGTGTGTGTGTGTGAATGTGTGTGATGACACAGTGGGTCACTTCTCTCTTCCTGGGAAAAATGGAGTTGCTGAAAGATCCTCTATATCTGTCAGAACTTAAACATTGTGTGCATCAGTAATTGGAAAGACGGCATATCTAGCCAGGCAAGGGGAACTCCTAACAATTCCTGATGGGTAGAGGTTCCACCATAGCTGTTTCACACTAGGTGAATTATTAGAAAGGTGATGAGAAGTCTGGCAGTATATTGGATATTATTCAGCTAATAATATCCAATATTATATTATTAATATTAATAATATTTTTTGCCTTTTTATAATCTTTTGTTTTACTATAATCTTTTGATATAACTAATTTTATTCCAATTGTATTTCCCACACCTTTTCCCCCCCTTAAGTTCTTGATTACAAACATTAAGTCTCTTTGCATAGTGTGAAGCCTTTGCAGAAACTGTTTAAACTCTGGGTATTTGGTAGGTGCTTAAACTACTGACGGTGACAGTTCTTACTTAAGAATACTAGCTTAAAACAAAACAAAACAAAACATAAGAGAATACCATATATACCAAATATAAGAATTTCTTCTTATATTATCCAATACTTCATGTCGTGAGAAAGTTCCGGTAGTACTGTTGCAATGAATCATGTATCACAACTATGTATTTTGGGCAGTTTTGACCATTATCCCATGTTCATGGAGAACATGGTGGCATATTGTGAGTATAAACAAGAGATGCTGCTAAATACCCTGTAATGCACAATGATCCCTTGAAACAAACAATGGAAATGTCAATAGTGCTCGGGTTGATAAATTTTGGTCTAATGATCCAGCAAATACTGTGGCCAGTTTTCCATATTGCAGACATAGTGCTAGGTCCTAGCATTAGTGTAATCAGCATAGCAAATGTATCTCTACCCTTACAGAAATACATTACATTAGGAAAACACATGTCAAACACACAATACTGCCAAAAGGTACTATAATTCCTCTTCTTAAAGAGGGTTATGAGCTGGGTTCTAGGATATGATATGATTGATACTGGGGGTCTGGCAATAATTTAACTCATGGCAGCATTGATGCTGCAAATCCCGAATGCCTAAATCTATTAACTTTCTACATGTGCCCAGTCTTCAACAGCTGGTGAGGCAGAGGATTGAAAGGGGGTGAACCACATGATCTCTTGTTTAGAAGTGTCACAAGATAGTCATAGGTAAAGATCACTGTACACAAAATACTTAAAGAACAAAGCAACTATATGTACTCATATCATTGTAGTACAGGGTCATTGAATTTTAATCCTAATCATAGTAGCTTAACTTCTTTATTTAGTTCTACTGGTTAAGAGGAAGATCTTTAGGAATCATCAAAGTAACAACAAAGAGAATAACAAAGCATTGTTCATTTTTCTATTTCTCCTTAGACTGTTGTCTTTGTTTATGCATTTTACATGTAATTCTCATTTTAATATGCAAGCTCTTTTTTTATCCTTATTTTCTCCCATATAAGTCTGGTTTCTATTTTGTTGGACTATTCATACATACCACTTTTAATGGCTCCATTAAATCCCACTTATAGATGAACTCTAATTTCTATAAAACATTTTCCCTAATGATAAACATTTATAATCCCTTTATTTTTACAGATGACAAAACTGAAGCCTAAGATATTGGATGGCTTAACTAAATAATTACAGATACTGTCCATTGGTTTGAAAAATTGATATATAATTAATATAGAAAAATCTTAAGGTTGTTTCTCACATTTCTCTAGAATCTGTAGAGCGGAAAAGGCAACGTGTGATTGCAGATTCCCAAGGAGTCTCTTTCTCTGGTCAACCTCATATTAGTTATAACAGTAGTGTCCATTATAATAAGTGATCTTCTCCCCCACCCCCATCCTTCCTTTAATTTGGTGGAATTTCCTGGGTACTTCTTGTGCTGCATATAGAACATACCCATTTTTTAGGGATTTAGCCTTGCGGTTTGGATGTTGAAAGAAAGGTAATATGGTAGGGGATGATTAAGAGGAGAAAGACTGCTAGTTTTCTCATTAGCATTCATTAATCATGGAATCTAGTCATTTTTAATCTGACAGTTTGACAATGGGTGCTTTTGTATTGCGAAAGCAAAAAATAATTGCTTTGTGTCATGTATTAAAAGTCGAAAAAAGGTATTGCTTTATGAAAAGTGAGAAAACACTATCAAAGCTGAGAAAACTATCATCAGTCTCTAGTAAAATAGTAGACTATTAGCAAGGCAACTTTTGCACATTTCACTCACTATGAGTTAAAGATAGAAGAGGAATCTCTAAGGCAACAAGGAAGGAATGCTCATGGAGTCAATAGTTAAATATCTCACTTAGTGGGAACTCCATTTTTACCTACTAATAATCAGAATGCCTTTCAATTAGAGGAGAAATGTCTGTTTGACTCTTACTGGTGATTTTTTTGCAAAACTATACTTAGGACAGGTATGTAAGACATGTAGGTATTGCCATAAGGCATTCTTATTTTTTCATTTGGTTTTTGTAGCCCAATATTAAAAGCAGATGACTTTTTCTCTCTTTTAAAATAATTTATGTACAGAGTTTTGTGCTTCCATCTACAAAGCACTTCCACAGAGACTTATCCCAGTTAGTTCTTTTAGAACTCTGAGGGATGAGTGACCTTGTTCCCATTTTGCAGATGAGACTATAGATCCTCAGGGAAACTATGCAATATATTCTATCCTAGATCACATAGCTAAGAAGGAGTCCAAGTATTCATTGGGGTTAAATCTCATTCCCAAAAGCCATGAGGTCAGAATTAGCATGCCTCAACCTAGAAAGGTCAAGTTGATCATTCTGTAGTAAAATCACTCTTTCTGTATACCCCTGGATTTGAGTTTTTAAGGGAGTTTTAAAATCAAACTATTTTGCTTTTATTTTTTAGCATTTTGTTATACTTGGATTTCACAGTGTTTACTATGAGAAGTATTATGGGCATGATATGTCTATTGTACTGATGAAAAGCCCAAGGGACTCAGTGAGGAAACTAAAGATACTCCCTAAGATATTGGGATAGCAAATACTTGGCAAATATAGTCTTAATGTAATTAGTTTCTTTTTTTTTTTGAAACAATGATCCCTCTGATTGCAAAAATACAGAAATTTCAGATTTGGGAGGAAATTATAAAAATAAAAGAAAAAAAATCACCTATAATCCTGCCCCTGAGAAGTAATTATTGCTATATTTAGTGTCTTATATTCTAGTGTGTTCTATGGAAAAATGTCCAAAGAGATGATAAATTTGGAAAATTAAAACAAGCAAACAAAAAGAATATGCTTCTTTACTATAGAATATCTCAGGGCATTTAATATGCGAAGATGTAATGTGAGTCTCTAAGAGAAAGAAATAACATTCAGGTTTTTGAATTCTGCATATATAGGATGGAGTAGAAGAGTTAAGAATTTAGAGTGATTTGGAATGCAACTTGGTAGCACGTAAGCTGTGTGAAGGTTAATGCAATAATGTATGCTGATATGGTGGGCAAAAGCAAGCCATCTATAAACTGAAAAACAATGGGCATTTTGGGGGTTTTCTTCTTTGAGGTAAGTACTGTGTCAGTTTTCTTTAAATTGATTTCCTAGTTTTAAACTTACTCTGTGAAATAACGTCCCCATTTCATAGGTGATGAAATTATTTCTTGCAGTCAAAATGTCCTTCTTATAAGTCAATCGGAGAAAGACAACTATCATAGGCTCTCCCTGATATGAGGAAGTGGAGATGCAACGTGGGGGGTTTGGGGGGTAGGAAAAGAATAAATGAAACAAGATGGGATCAGGAGGGAGACAAACCATAAGAGACTTAATCTCACAAAACAAACTGAGGGCAGCCAGTGGGGAGGGTGGTAGGGAGAGGGTGGTGGGGTTCTAGACATTGGGGAGGGTATGTGCTATGGTGAGTGCTATTCATAGACCTGTACCCCTGGGGCTAATAATACATTATGTATTTATTAAAAAATTAAAAAATTTAAAAAATATCCTTTTTGATGGATTATGTTGGGAATAGTCTTCCAATTAACAGAGCAAAAGGTAAAAATATAAAATTCAATTATCAGGGTATGGCATATTTTCATAATAAATTCTTTCCCTTACTAGTAAAGGAACCCTAATCATTTGCCTCATCTGAAAGGTTTCTAGGCTCTTCTCTTATTGTCACATCTATGCTCAAATTTATCTAATTGTGCTTCTTATATCAGAATATAGCATTAAATTGCTTGGATTTAGTAAGTAAGGAGTGCTGTGGGGCAGCAGTCCATATACTGCTAAGGGAGGTCTACCCTCAAAACCCTTTCTCTCTGGTACATACACAGCTTTTGGATAGGAGCTAATTTCTTTTTTAACATAGTGGGAATTAGTTTGCACTTTGCTAAATTCTCTTTGAGAACATTTGAGCTGAAGCTGTCAAACTATCAAGCTGCAGAAAGGAGTTTATTGGAGCTATCAGATGTAGGAAGCCGGTGGGGCTATGAGAGGTAAGTTCTGGGGTGGAAGTCTGACTCTTTACCAGGCCTGAACCTCAGGGAAGCCAAATTAAGCCCGCAGGTCTAGGCTTAAACCAAGCTTTCACTGCTATCATTTGCTTCATTTGGGGACATATTTTCTAGTGACATATTGGATCCTTTCTCTGCCAACTAGTGATAATGATATTTAAAATCTTGTAGAGAATAACAGACATCTCTAGAGAAGTGGTCCTTTTCTACCAAAATGTCTTGCCTTCTGGAATTGTTGAAAAGAGTCCTCATATTTCTTCTTCCCTTTGAAAAATTGAGACTATCCACAGTGCTAACCTCATTTGAACTTAAAAGTAGGCATATGTTTTTGCACTTTTATTGTGTGTTTAAAACCTTGTGTGTGTGTTTTTTTTTAATGTGTTTTACTTTTCAAATTCAGCTTAATTATTTTCAAGCAGGTGTGATAATGAAAGATTAAGCTGATATGTATTGGAGGCGCAATTTTGGTTTGTTTGTTTTTGGTGCTTTGTTGCTCTAGCCTTCCTATTACCCCTCCTTTTAAAAAAGATATTATAACATAATAATAAAAATTTAGGAAAGTAGAAGAGGAGGATCATTTATAATTTTACTACTATAATAATAAATCTATTTTCAGTTTTGCAGATTCCCATCTGTTGGTCTCTGAGGGGAGCCAATAAATGGCATTCTACTTTTCTGCCTGGGCTTTGAATAATTTGAGAAAACAAAAGAGTGGCAGATGGAGCCAAAATATTACCTTTATTACTGATTAAGCCCAGGTTGGAATATGGAGCTTATTGTGAGAGCCAAATGATCTGGTAACTAAACCTTGGAATGAAGCAGACTCCTTCCCCATGATACTTTCTTCCCACTTGCACCAGAAATGACCCATGCCTGAACTCAGTAGTGGCAAAGATTGTACTCTTTGGGGAGAGGTAATTTCTGGGGCTCATTTGCGCCCCAAAAGAAGAAGGGTACAGGTGGGCCCACATGTTCCATTTACTTTTTACCAAAACTGATAAATAAGCCACCCTTCATAAAAATAGTAGTCTCCTTTAGATTACATTTTTTAAAAAGATTTTATATATTTGTTTGACAGACGGAGAAAGACAGACAGAGAGAAAGAGAAAGCACAAGCAGGGGGAGCAGTAGAGTGAGAAGGAGAAGCAGGCTCAGAGAGCCTGAGGTAGGGCTTGATCCCAGGACCCTAGGGTCATGATCTAAGCCAAAGGCAGATGCTTAACCACTGAGCCACCCAGGCACCCCTAGATTACATTTTTAAGAGAGATTCTGAGAAATGGGTCTCCTGAAAAAAAGTATTTTTTTTTGTTCCTTAGAAAATATTAAGAAATGGTTACTCTGATGAACTGTACAATTTACTTTGTTGTCAAGTTCCTGGTTCATATAGATGAGTTAGAGTAGCATTTTTAGGTTATCAGTGAACTGGGCTTCTGTGGTGGTGACATTAGAATTGTGATTATATTCAGTGTACCCCCTCATCAATGATTAGTTAATGAGCATCTATTCTAGTACTCTGGGGTTCCAGCAAAGGGTTAAGACAATAATTCTGACCCAGGGAGCTTTCAGTTTAATCAGAGGAATAAATATCATGCATAGGAAACTGTAGAGCCAATTATAATTGTGAAATTGTGCCCTGTATACCAGATATTCTCAAGACAGTTAACATTTACAAGTACAACCTACTCACAAAAGTGTACAATTATAAGGATAACTTGAATCCTCTTCAGTTTTAGGACAGGCAAATAGTCTGTCCTCTAGGCAGTTATAGTAGAAGGAGGCAAAAAAGTTAATAGGCAAATATAATTTTATAAAGCTGAAGAATAAGAGGGGGGTATAGTAGCACAACATGAGAGACATCTAACACATTCTTGGGGTGTCAGAGAAATCTTTGTGGTGGATATTATATCTAATGAAAGCTTGAAAAAACAAGTAAGAGCTACTCAGTGAAGCAGAGTCCTAGCATGTGCATAGAGGTCAGGAGATAAGGCAAATTTAATTTAGGAAACTGCAAATAATTTAGGATAATTCCGAGTACAATGCCTGGAATATGCTCAGTGTTCATTAAAAATATTCTGAATATATAACTTCCTCACTGAACTTTGAATTTGAAGTTGAAACATTATATACCAATGAGTAGGTGTTAACTGGTAGAAGGAAGGAAAACAATATTGGAGAATACTATCTGAGAGGATAGAATATTCCTTTTCATTCTGTACTAAGACAATACTTTGAATGTAATTTTCCACTAAAAACAGAACATTTAAAATCAGATTTGAAAAATTATTTTAAACGTATTTTATTAAAAACAACTTGATTTTTTCTGACATTTCTAATGTAAAGGAATTATAAAGAAATCTTCAGATTCTTTGTTGTGCTAAAGCTCTGTAAACTGGAAGTTAAAGAACCATACATCTAAATAGCATTCTACATGCCTATAGTTCATTTTATTTTTAAAGTACTTTATTGTGGATATTCTTTTCCTCTATTTATGATGATGTGGGTTTCCCTGTGAATTTGATTTTATACATTGATGGGTTAAACAGGTGTGACAATAATCACAATAATTATTTGGTGATGTTCTCCCATCTAAATCTCTCATGAGTAAATAATATTAATGACCAAGATATAGAGATAGAAATGGAGATAGGGATAGAGAGAGAGAGCAAAAGAGAGAGAGAGAGAGAGAGAGAAAGAAGTTTATTTGTAACAGAATTATGTATAATGCTTACAATTGTGAATAACTTAAATGTCCAAAAAGAAGGGAAAAATTAAATAAACTAAAGAAACCTATTAGGGATAAAGTCATTATTAAAAAAAAAAGAAATAAAGTCTTGTTGCAAAGACTATAATAAAATAGAAAAGGGCTTATGAAGTGAAGGCAGGTTTTTAAAGAATATAAAAACATATATTTGATATTGTTCCATTCTACACAAAAGTTCTATGTATAGAAAACATAAAGGAAATATACTAAATATCAAGAATGGATAAAAATATGATTGTGCAGTGAGGATCTGACTGGTTATTTTCCTTCTTTTTTGTTTTCTGAAATGTTTTCAATAAAAACCTACCATAGTATTATTTGAAGCATGCACATTTTTTTCTTTTGGTTTTTATTTAAATTCCAATTAGTTGGGGCACCTGGGTGACTCAGTTGGTTAAGTGACTGCCTTCGGCTCAGGTCATGATCCTGGAGTCCCGGGGATTAAGCCCCTAATCGGGCTCCCTGCTCGGCAGGCAGTCTGCTTCTCCCGCTGACCTCTCTCCTCTCATGCTCTCTCTCTCTCTCTCTCTCTCTCAAATAAATAAATAAAATCTATAAATTCCAGATAGTTACCAGACAGAGTAATGTTATTTTCAGGTATACAATATGGTGATTCAACAGTTTCATATATCACTCGCTATTCATCATGATAGGTGTGCTCCTTAATCCCCATTACCTGTGTCACCCATTCCACCCCTCATCCCCCATAACTATCAGTTTTTTCTCTATAGTTAAGAGTCTGTTTTTTTGGTTTGCCTTTATTTCTCCCCACCCTTTCCTCATTTGTTTGTTTCTTAAATTCCACATATGAGTGAAATCATATGGTGTTTGTTTTTCTTTGACTACTTAGTTTGCTTAGCATAATGCTCTCTAGCTCCATCCATGTTGTTGCAAATGGCAAGATTTCATTATTTATGGCTGAGTAATATTCCATTGTATATTGCGTATTGTATATACAATATCCCGTTGTATATATTGTATACCACCTCTTCTTTATCCATTCACCAGTCAATGGACACGTCTGTGTTTCCATAATTTGGCCG
The DNA here is from genome assembly GCF_010015895.1 of Lontra canadensis. NCBI lineage: Eukaryota > Metazoa > Chordata > Mammalia > Carnivora > Mustelidae > Lontra > Lontra canadensis. The sequence goes on from NW_022631001.1 coordinate 14,682,264, forward strand.
CTGTAGATAATGCTGCTACAAACATCTGGGTGTGTGTTTCCCTTTGAATTAGTATTTTTGTATTCTTTGGGTAAATACCTAGTAGTGCAATTATTGAATTGTAGGCTAGTTCTATTTTTAACATTTTGAGGAATCTTCATACTGTTTTACTGAGTGGCTGTACCAGTTTGCATCCCACCAATAGTGCATGAGAGTTCCCCTTTACCACAACCTTGACAACACCTGTTGGAAAATGTTGATTTTCACCATTCTGACAGATGTGAGCTCATATCTCATTGTAGTTTTGAATCTTGGTTCCCTGAAGGTGAGTGATGTTGAGCATCTTTTCATGAGTCTGTTGGCCATCTGTATGTCTTCTTTGGAAAAATGTCTATACATGTCTTCTGCCCATTTTTAGTTGGATTATTCATTTTTTGGGTGTTGAGTTTTAGAAGCATGTAAACTTTTTATTTTATTATTTATTTATTTATTTATTTGACAGAAAGAGAGAGAGAAATCACAAGTAGGCAGAGAGGCAGGCAGAGTGGGAGGGGGAAGCAGGTTCCCTGCTTAGCAGATAGCCTGATGCGGGGTTCAGTCCCAGGATGCTTGAGATCATGACCTGAGCCGAAGGTAAAGGCTTAACCCACTGAGCCACCTAGGTGCCCATAGAAATATGTAAACTTTTAATCAACTTTGAATCTATCCTTTAACTACTTAGTAATCTAACTGGGGTGATAAGACATTTTTACATACCAAAAGGTATTTAAAAAGATAGTATGTGACAGATTTCTTATAAGAGTATAGTCAACCCTTTGACTTTACTCTTTACCTTATTAAAAAAGAAGTCATAAAATAGGCATAGTTTATAAGTACTCCATGTGTGTTAAGCATTTTGCCTAGAGATTCTTATTTGTCTTATTTAATTTTTTGTCAGTTCTTCTTGTATGATACTATGGCATTTGTCAGAGAGGGAAGTCCCTTACTTACTAGCTATGTAACCTTAAATGGATCACTTAACCCATTTAAAGCTTTAGTTTCCACTGGAACAGAAAATTAGATTGCTGTGAGGATTAATTGAGATAATCTATGTAAAGCAATTAGCATAGTGCCTAGTACAAAATAAATTCTGAGTAAATATAACTATTTTTTTTTAATATTAGTAACCTTTTTAAACAATAAAGTTTGAAGTTCCCAGAGCTTGATCCTATTTTCTTTTTTCAACTTATGCTTTTCTTAAGAAATCTCATTTATTTTCATGGCCTTAAATACTACTAATGTGCCAACAATTCTTAAGCATCTGTGTTTAGCAGAAACCTTTATCTGTTTTGAGTTTCAAATCCATATATCCATTGGCCTATTTGACTCAAACCTAACCTGTTTCTAACTTAATTCTTGGTCTGACTCTCCCTCTTTTTGCCTTAGCCCATGAGACCTGTTCTTCCTTCAGGCCTCCTAGTGTTAGTAATTGATACCTTTTATTTAGAGGCTTATGTGAGAAACTGAGACTTTCTTTCCTTTTCCCTATCCCTAACATTCTACATTCAATTGATCACTAAATGTTGTTGATTCTACATTCAAATGTCCAACTGAATATACATCCATTTTGCCCCCAACTTAATTGCCCCAACTCTTCTACACATCAGCATCATCTTTCATTGAGACCATTTATCTTTGAATCTGACTCTTCATTTCCGGTGTTATCCCTCTCAAATACATTTTCTCTGTGGCAGCCCAGAGTGATTTTTTTAAAATGCAAAGCTGATTATGTCAGTCTCCTGCTTAAAACTCTCTGATGTTTTGTGTAATCCTCACAACAACCCCATGAAGTTGATGTGCCTTTTTTGTACTTTTTTTTTTTTATGAATAAAATGAAGCTAAGAGTCAGAGTGCCATACTAAGTATATTGCATTAGTGACAGTTAATCAGATAGGCTGATGGAGCAGAAACTTGGAAATATAAAATCCAGCAATGAAGAAGCACTTATTTTCATAATAAGTATCTTCTCCTCACAAGGAAATCTAATTAGTTGCCACATCTCAAAGAGTTTGGCTCTTTTTTACATTTTATAGTACTTCTGCTACTGCACCATTGTTATACCAATAAAAGCTATTTAAACCCTCAAAGTTCTACATAAAAGTATATTTAATTTTAGCAAGATAATATCAAGTAATTAAGAAACACTAGATAAAAGCAAAATAAAATTAGGGATATAGAATTGCCTGGATAAAAAAGACAATCCCCTCCTCCGAAATGTATGCTATGAAGTCGAGAGGAAATACAATAGTTAAGACCCAAACCTGATATGCCTTTTACTGCAGGAAAAGTGTGAGCAAGTTTTAAATTTTCTTTCTCTCTCTCAGTTCCTTTATGTATAAAATAGGGATAATAGTGGCACCTACTGAATTGTATGTACTAACTAGGTTTCAGGCACTGTACTTAGGACTTATATAATCCTCTTAGCAAGTTTGTATGCTGATGAGAAAGATACAGTGGAGATTGAAAAGATAAGGATTAAATGAGTAAAAATATGTAAAGTACTTAAAGTAGTTCTGGCACCAGTACTTTTATATTTTCTGAGAGACAGGCTATATATTCTCTTCTTAACAGCTATCAGTTACAAGATTCATTGTGTCCATAACACAGTAAGGTTGTGGAAGTTCACAAGGCAGAGCAATAGCTGTGAGATGTGTTGAATAAGCTTTATAGCTAGAAGTACCTGTCAGTTGCTACTCATATTATGAGATATTCCTCCAGAGAAAGCATCACTCTCTGGTCATCCTCTGAAATGCTTTTTTGACAAGATCATTGTATTGCAGAATTATCTCATGTCATGAATAGATATCCTGGTCTGAATCATACAGTCAAATGTGGCTTTTATTTCAGTCTTGCAGTGAGCATAACATGACATTACATGGTGCACTGGGCAACGAAATAGGTATTTGTGTTATGTTTGAGTTATGTACATTTGTTTGTATTGCTTTAACCTTTTTGGGAGAATTTAATAATTCTTTTTGTCCTTGGTAGATTTCAAAGGGAAAATTCGACCCAGTTTTTGATAACTGACCTATTGTAGGGTTAGTTAGAATCTATGATTTTTTTTTTCAAGTAAAATGACCCTAGAACTGCCTTAGAAACTGCAATGAATTTCTGAGTGACAAGGACACACAGTCATAGAGCACGTTTTTAAAATTTTTTTTCATTTTTTTATTATTACGTTCGATTAGCCAGCATATAATACATCATTAGTTATTGAAGTAGTGCTCAACGATTCATTAGTTGCATATAATACCCAGTGCTCATCCCACACCTGTGCTCCTTAATACCACAGAGCATAAAATCTTGTGGTAGAACTCCCATTCAGTTGCTTTTCCCCTTTCCCATCCCTTTCCTCAGGTGTTCCAAAGGAGGTAATTCACAGAAGCATTGTTCTTATTCTTTGAACTGTTAAACATTGCCAATGTGAATTAGGCATCTGTGAGAATTCATTCGTTCAGCACTTACTGAGTGCCCACCAGGTTCTAGGCAGTGTGCTAGATGTTGGAGGTACAAAGTCAAATAAGAAGTGTTACACACTCTCAAGGATTTTGCAGTATATTGATAAAATGAGATAAGTTCGGGTGACTAAGAAACCCACATATTTGTACTTTTTCCCATTTTCAGTACTCTTTGATATAACATTTCTTTCTTATGCTAAATTTATACATCATCATCATCATCATGATTAACATTAATTTAGTCTTATAGTGTTGCAGACCTCATGCTTAGGGCTTTATTATGTGCATCAGTTTATTTTACCTTCTTAACAACTCCATGAGTTAGATGCAGTTAATATTCCTGTTATACAGGTAAAGAAACCAAGGCTTAGAAATGGCAAATGAGCTAAGTTTGTACTATTAAAGAATGGTGGAAAAGGAATTAAAGCTTAAGATCTTGTTCATAGTAACAATGTTATATTGCTTCATATTTGGATATAACTAGTAAAGAACTATTTTGTCATTTGTCTGGTGTTGATAAATTACCTAAACTGTATATTAGATACTGTAGATTAATTCTGCGAAGTGGCAAATTTGGGGGGGCATCAGGATATTTGAGTGGAACTTGTTTAAAGATAAAAATGGGTCAATGGCTGTGGTTATTGAATGTCCCTAAAGCTTGAGGAGGAGGACCAATCATTAAGGAAAAAATTCCTGTACCAAGACCCCCGCCTTGCTCTGAATAAACCAAAACATGACAGACAGCAGGCAAGGGGTTAACCAAAAATTCCAACAAGTTACAGCAAACAATATTAGACTGCTATTAGAATGTGAAATGATTATTAATTTCAAAATCACTCTGCAAGTGATTTTAAGAGTAATAAAGAAGACAGAAGATAAAAGTATATTTATCTAAACTTATTTTATCGATTAGCCAGCATATAATACATCAGTAGTTATTGAAGTAGTGTATAGTAATATTATAGTAATATTATGAAAATAAATAGTATTGAATGTTAATTCCATACAATCCCCAGAGGTCTTGGGGTGTGCTTGGCAAAAACAAATGCTATTTTTTAAATTGTATCAAGTTCTAATGTTTTAACCCAAAGGAAACACTAGACCTTGCATTGGTTTTCTAACCATCTGGCAAGTGCCTAATTTAATTGGACATTGTCCAAATAGGATCCACAACTTTTGTTCAACCTGAAACTTACAGAATAACAACACCCACTTTATAGGAACTCAACATAGTTCTCTTGGTTGTTTTCTTTAAATTTTCACCTCATTGACACATTCCTCTTGAGGTATTAGGGAGATATTTTAAATTAATTAAAGCAACACTTAAAAGTAACACTGTCCCCAAGCAATAATGTGTTGGGTTTTTTTTTTGGGGGGGGGGTAAGTGAGGGATGCAGTAGTCCTAGATAATGAATAATTCAGAAGCACAATATAGGGAAATACACAAGTGAATATAAATCTTCATTCTTTCTTCTATTTAAATTTCTCAGAGCCTAAAGTTACCTTATTTCTTAACTGAACCTAGCAATACTTTGCTCACAACATTGTCATGAGGCTTATATGAAATTATCTGTGGGGATATGTTCACACAGTCCAGAAATAGTTAGCAACTACTATTTATACTAACTATAATATCTTTCTGTGAAAATGTTGTTTTTCTTCTATGACAAAAATTGGATTAAGTAGTTCATATAAATTATCTCAAGGATTTTCAAAAAGATAAGATCCAGTATTTCTGCAGCTCTCTGAATGTTCAGTGGCTATCACTTTTGTTTTCTTTTTCTTTGTTTTTAAAAGATTTTATTTATTTATTTGTCAGAGAAAGAGAGAGAGAGAGAGAGTGAGAGCACAAGCAAGCAAAGTGGCAGGCAGAGGCAGAGAGAGAAGCAGTCTCCCCACTGCGCAAGGAGCCCGATGTGGGACTCAGTCCCAAGACCCAGGGATCATGACCTGAGCCAAAGGCAACCGCTTAACCTAGCGAGCCACCCAGGTGTCCCTATCACTTTTTCTTTTTATGTGAAAAATGGATCTTTACTCTCCTTTATGGTGTGGCTGACAGCTACCCTGGATTCCAAGTGTGAAATGCATCAGAGGTCTGGAATCATCAAACCTCATGAGCATTCTTGTCCTTGAACATGCCTCTTTGTCATGAACACACACAAAATATTTACCTGCTTTGGCATGATCTTTCACAGGCAAGTAAGGGAACCCAGATTCCTCTTCAGAGGGATTTAAATGAGAACCTAGAGTTTTCATTTCATGTATGTTTGCTGTCTGAGAACAAACTTGACTCATTAAACAGATTATACCCAATATGCAACATACCCAGACGTGACCCATATTATTGTCTGACATTTTCAGGTCTATTATGTATTTAGACAGAAATGTACGATCTATATTAATGAACAAGGTTAACATGTCTTTACTTATTTTAGAAACTCTTCTCCCTCACCCCTAAATTTAGGTTAATTTTAAGATTCTCATATATTTTAAACTGGGTTAAAGTTATTTTTCCAAACTGCTTTTGTCAGGAATGAATGAACTTCTTAAAATAAATGCCAAAAATAAAACATTTTAATTTTAACAGTTAAGGATGGATTTACATTTTAAGATACCACCTCAATTATAGCTTTTTCTGGATGTGTTGTTCAAATAGTACCTGTAATAATAAAACCTAATGCTAATAGTGCCCTGCTGTCATAATACTATTCTGAGGTCATGTCCACATAAGCGAATCTTTTTCTGAAACAGTGGCAAAGCACCCAACAAGGATCACTCCAATAAGGGTCAGCTGCCAGACCCTTATTTAATACCTATAACCCCCGTGTTAAGTATTTTAATCCCCAATTTACAGAGGAGGGAACTGAGTCCCAGAACGGTTAAAACTTTTGCTGGTGGTCAAATAAATGATGGAGCCAGTACTCAAATCCAGGTCTGCCTCACTACAAAGTCTGCTCATTTTCCACCACATCAGGATTCTGGAGATCTGGTGAAATACAATGGCTTATCCAATGAAAGCAGGGCAATGAAGACCAGGAGTTGGAGCATGCTAAATCTACCATGGGGGTTGATTGATAGTAACACAAACCTTTTCTCCTAGCTGTAAAAGGCTACTAAGATCTTCCAGAGTTGCTGGCAATCATGCACTCCTCTGCTTTCATTTCAGCCTTTCATTTATTAAGAAATTCAGTGTTTACCACATGCCATGTACTAGTTGAGTCCTAGGGGGTACTTCTATGAACAAACAGAAAAGCACCCTCATGGAGTTTATATTATTGTGGTCCTTCTCTCCTGTCCTGTCTCATGTCAATAACTTATAGCTGATCACTACTTCTGCCTCTTCAGAAAATGAAGTAGCTTGGTGCATCCTTCTGTTAGACTCCTGGTCCCTGTTGTAGACAATCAGAACAGAAAATCAGGCCAAAGTAGAGCTTCTGTTTTATATAAGTCATGTAGAGAACAAAGAATGCCACCTCAACAAATTCTTTGCTGGAGAAGAAAGATATTGTGCTGTACACAGAGTAGGCACAACATACTCTGAATAAATGAATGAATGAATAATAAATGCATGAGAATATTTATAGAAGTAGTTTTATGTAATGAAAACTGTACTTTGTTTCTGAAGTTGTTATTGGTTTTTATAAGCATTTGTTTTTCTCCCTTTATGCTTTATGGTAGAACTTTATAGACATACTTTATTTCTATATGTGGTCTGTCACTTGAAAAATAAAATATTTCTCATTATCAATAGCTTACTTTTGATTGTTTACTGTGCTAGATACTATGTTAAGTGCTTCTCATATTATTTCATTTAATTAATTCATTCAGTCAGCAGGTATTTATTGAGATTATGCACTAGGCATCATCTTGTGCCAGGGATATGGCAGTGAACAGATAGAAATCTCTTGTGCTTTTATTCTGGTTGTCAGGAGTGGAAAGACAGAACACAAGTAAGTAAAATATATAGTGTGAATGCTACAGAGAAAAATAAAGCAAGGAAGAAGGTAGGAAGTACTTTCAGGTGTGATTTAATGGGATAATGAAGAAAAACCTCATTCAGAGGGTAACATTTGGCTAATGACCTGAAGAAGGTGAGAGTCATTCTTGTGGATGTCAGAGAACATTCCAGGCAGCCTTTATGTTTCATGAGGACAAAAAGGAAAAGATCATATCAAAAGAGGGCTTTCTGTTATTTATTTATCTAGTGGTTGGTGCACTGAAGTTGAGATTTTGGCTTGAGGCCCAGAATTTTACCTGAACTCAAATACAGATGTATTACCTGTAGAAGTCCAATGATAATAAAGTCACGGGTAGCACAGGGAAATGAATGGATAACTAGAGATGGGGAGTCCTTACCAAATATACTGCAGGGGGTATTTCTACTTTAGCTTGAAAGTAGAAGTACATTGAAAGGCAAAAAAATTACCATTTAAGGTGGCTCTACAAAGAGGAACCAGAGGGTGCAGATCATGAGAAAGCACAGAAAAAACAAGAATGTATTGCTGTCAGCTTGGTTAACCTTTCCCCAGACACGATTCCTCTCCATGCTCAAGCACACACTTAGGTTTTTACGAAAAACTCCTCCCAATTCTTACTCTGGAGAATGAATTCCTTAGTAATTCTCTCAGGACTCAGCTTCTTTTGTTTTCAAAATACCCGTTTCTGCCTTGGCTTTTTCTAATTAAAAATCCTCTATTTCATGTTGGTGTATCTTTCTCATTTACTCCACTTTTATTTAGGAATCAGGCTCCAGACTGTATACTTCAGTATAAGGACCTGAAAACTCTCAGGGATTTTGCCTCTGATAATCATCCTCAGCTCTATACCTAAAACTAGGGATATCAAAATACTCTCAGGACTATACTGTCTGGATCCCGTGACTTTCTCCTGTGCTTGAAGATGGAACGTTGAACTCCCTAAATCTTTCTCATGAGTTAGACTAAAACCTGTGAAGATTAAAATCTCTCATGGAATGGGAATTAGAATTTCATGCCCCTGTAAAATATGTCTGATTTTTTGAGGAAAAAAAAAAAGTCCTTATCACTTACCTACTGAGAAAAAAAAAAAAAGATTCTTATATTTCAGTGAAATAATATGTCATAAAAACATCAGATCCTCATTGAAGTTTGCATTAAACTTACATTCTTATTGCCATATATTCCTCTCTCAAGCAGAACACCTCAAATGGTTTCCTTCTCTTTCTTTATTTCTGTGTTAGACTATTGGGAACTGAGATTCACATTTATTAAATGACTTCTCTGAGGATTCTCTGAGGTGAGATAGTGATGAGTCTGAGTGGCTCTACTAGAGGACTTTCCTACTCCACTATGCTGTGAATCTTTTATTAATGTCTGAGTCTTCACTTACAACTGTGTTTGAGGACAGTAACCAGAAAAAACAAGTGAAAGACAAAACAAAGCAAACAATACTGTTGCTGGTTGGCAAAGGAATGGAGTTCAGAATGCCTTGTTTTAATCATGTGAATTCTTTTGGAAATTTTCTCGGGTTTTATAAAGTTATTTTCTATTCTTTACCCTTCCAAGATGCTTTTATGGAATTTTTTTTTCCCTAGAATCCATTGTTTGAAATACAGTAAGGATCATGTTTCCCTTTATTTCCTGGGTCAGTGTCTCTGAGTATGAATGATTTTCAAAGGATATTCTCTACAGTTTTAGCACAGTCTTCAGATGAAATCTTTTAATGAAAAACTTGTCTCCCTCATTTGAAAAGATTAAAATTTAGAGGAGCTGGATTTCTTTATAGTAATAAAATAGCTCACCTCAATTGTTTGTATATTTTATAATTTTATTCACAGCACAGTTACTGTTTGTCTGTTGGGGAATTTATACACTGAAATGCACATAAATAGTATTTAATTCTTTTTGTTGTTTTTGCATTTGCAAGATTGAGTATGATTTGCTTTCCATTTGGCTTGCAATGTGTGAAATTTAGGAAGCTTTCTTTTCTCAATTATTGGCATATTTGGTAGGGCATGCAATGCCAGATGCTCTCAAGGCATTAGAAATAGCCTTGTGAGAAGTTTGAACCTGAGTAGGCTGTTGAGGCATCTCTACCACCCATCATTTTCTGAATTCAAGTCACTTCTGGCTACAATTCTTTAGTAGAGGCTGCCTCCTTCTGACTGTTTTTACTTGGTAATTTACACATCATGTGGTCCTCATCCATACACGTATTTTTTCCTTTTCATCTTTATTTTCTCTAAACTCATTTTAAAAACACATTCACATAGGTGCTTAAAACTGTAATTTATTTTTCATCACTTAAGTGGCTAACTAATAGTAGTAACTGATGAAATGAATATAATAATCTCATTAATTAATCCCTTTATTTTTTATTTATTTATTTTTTAAATATTTTATTTATTTATTTGACAGACAGAGATCATAAGTAGGCAGAGAGGCAGACAGAGAGAGAGGAGGGGAAGCAGGCTCCCTGCTGAGCAGAGAGCCCGATGTGGGGCTCGATCCCAGGATCCTGGGACCATGACCTGAGCCAAAGGCAGAGGCTTAACCCACTGAGCCACCCAGGCGCCCCTAATTAATCCCTTTAAAAGATATTTACATTTTTGGAGAGACATCCCTGATAAAATAAAAGAATCTTAATATTTGGGGGAAATAATGCATAACCTGAGCACCAGATAGTCATTGAGTATTGCTTTAATAGTAAATTCTCATTTGCCATATATTCATCCTTCAAACAAGATATTTCAAATGATTTTCCTCTATTCAGAAGTTATAACTTATAAGAAGATGGAACACTGGCTTATAATATAGAAAAATTATATCTAATGCTTCTCTCTTTGTAGTTAAGGGAAAATACTTAAAACATGGCAGGCAAACAAACAGAAAATGTCTGGGTACAAATGGCTGATGGGCTGAAAATTTTTAAAGGATATTATTTGCAAGAGTCTTCTGTGGAGTCACCTGGATTATTACTGTTGGGACAAAAATGAATGAATACTGGTAAGGAAGTTAGACTTTATTTCAACACTGGTAAACTTTGAAGGCATTTCTTAAAACTATTGAATTTCTGAAATCACATCTTATTTTCAGCAATATATGTAGTTACAAGGTTTGCTTCAAGTATTTTCCAGACATTAAAATACAGAGACTCCAATTCTAAATTATTTTAGTGAAACAAGAGTTTGGAGGTGAAGGGACTGAAGGAATAATAATAATCAGTTAATGGAAAGCTGTGATTATTTTTTTTTTTAGTGACTGCGGGTTTATAGTTGGATGAGATGTGTGGCAAAATTCCTAGACTATTATGGAAAGTGGAAGGAATGCCTGAGAATAAGTATCTAACAAAAGCAAGGAAGCAGAAAACAGAAAACAAAACAAAACAAAACAAAAAAACCAGAAAACAAACATAAAAATAGCAAATACTATTGAGAAAAATAAAGCTATCATATATGTTATCAAATTAATCTGGGTGGGTTGAGTATCTGAAAAGATAGGCTAAAAAATAAAACTTACCTATATACTTTTTACAAATAAACATATTTGTAATGCCAAAATATTCCAAAACATATTTGTAATGCCAAAAATGCCAAAGTATTCCCTCCCTAACAAAATTGTGGGCAAATAACATATCAGGCAAAAGCAAACTACATGGATGCAGAGGAGGCAATATTAGGATCTGACCAGCTAGGTTTCAGGGCCAAAGGAAAAAGCAAAATAAACAAAACTAAATAATGAAAAAGCCAAAAAATGGGCACCTGTGTGGCTCAGTCATTAAGCGTCTGCCTATGACTCAAGTCATGATCCCAGGGTCCTGGGATAGAGTCCTGCATTGGGCTCCCTGCTCAGCAGGAAGCCTGCTTCTCTCTCTCCCACTCCCCTGGCTAGTGTTCCCTCTCTCGCTATATCTCTCTCTGTCAAATAAATAAATAAAATCTTAAAAAAAAACAACAACAAAGAAATATATAAAAACATTCGAGCACTTGGAAATCACACTCTTTTAAATAGTCCCTATATATAAGAAAGAAACATCTCTAATGATGAATTACCCAGAAATCAATAAAAAGTACGATGTTTCATATAGAAACTTATGGGTACAGCTAAAACTGTATTCAGAGGAAAAGAATAGACAAAAATGCTTTTATTGTTAAAAAATAAAAACTGAGAATAACATGAAGTGAAACTGAAGAAACTAGGAAGCAAAAGGACCAATGACATGAATCAAAAGAAAATATGAGTAAAATTAATAAATATCAATACAAAGTATAATTAATCTAAGAAAAAAGTGAACAAAAATAATATATAATAAAATATAAATAATAGTAAAACTGATAAATTTCTTGGGAAAATGTGTAACATATAAAACTACTAGCAAATCCTAAAAGAGAATAATAACATATAGTATTAGGGACAAGAAATGTGAAATAACTACACATCGAAGTATATAGAGTAAAAAAAAACCATTTCTGATTTTTAAACATTATTTATTTTAAAAAAAGATTACCTATTTATTTATTTATTTATTTAAAAGCAAGCAAGTGAAAGAGATAGAGCCCCTGAGTGAGGTAAGAGTAGAGAGAGAGCATCTCAAGCAGACTACCTACTGAGCCCAAGCTGTTGCTGGGCTCTGTTGCTGGGCTTTATTTCATGACCCTGAGATCATGACCTGGGCTGAAATCAAGAGTTAGGCACTTAACTGACAGCCACTCAGGTGCCCCAGCCATTTCTGATTTTTTAAAAATTTGATGATAAACATGATGAAATGAAACATTTTGACTTCGATAAAAACTTATTTACTTGAACACAATGCAAACAATAGTAAAACTTTGAAAGCATTAACAATAAAAATCAGTAAAAAAATAGTAAGTTGACCACTACCCTTACTATTAAATGTAAGCATTGCCTTGATGATTCTAATAACTGGAGTAAGATATAATAATGGCATAAGAGGTATAATTTTTTCATAAAATAGTAGGAAATTTAGCATTATTCACAGGTGACACTACAGAATACTAAAAATATGAAGATAAGTGAAGTAGTACAGTGAAACTAGTGAGTTGGCTCTATGAAAGAGTCAGTAAAAATCAGTAGGAATGTAAAATCAAAATGAACAGGCAAAAAGAAAAAAAATCCAATGTACTCTATTTACTGTCATGGTGAATTTATGCAAAACAAAAACAAGAAAACCCAAATGAGCAAATAAAAACTCTTTAACCAACCTGAGCCAAAAAGGATCCAATTAGAATCATTTGATCAAATGATCAAGGATCAAATGAATATATATCAACAGCACAGTCACTTGTTGGAGGAGTCCAATAAATGTTGGTAACTTGAATTTTATTTTTGATATTTCCTAATACTTAGTTTGCAACATCTCCTATTTGGACAATTCTATTTTGTTTTGGAGCATCTCTAACAATTTAATAGACAACTTTTGTTTTACCATTGAGACAAAAAAATGTACTGAGGGTTAGAATACCTCTATGTTTCTACCTCCTAATTGCCAGAGAAGAAATGTGAACACATTGTAGGATCTGTACTTAAAAAAAAAAAAAAAAAAAAAAAGATTTTATTTATTTATTTGAGAGAGAGAGAGACAGTGAGAGAGAGCGTAAGAGGGGAGAAGGTCAGAGGGAGAAGCAGACTCCCCATGAAGCTGGGAGCCTGATGCGGGACTCGATCCTGGAACTCCGGGATCATGACCTGAGCTGAAGGCAGTTGCTTAACCAACTGAGCCACTCAGGTGCCCAGATCTGTACTTTTTACCTGCAATATTAAATAGGCACAGATTCCTACATTTTCACATCATCTGTTAGTTTGACAGACATTACGAGGATTCTGGCTTTAGCCATGACACTTCAAGAGGGTGTTTCCTCAATGTAAAGGTATTTCAGAATTGTCTTCAACTTCTTAAAAAATTAGTAGTAACTTGAGGCACTTGGATGGCTCAGTCAGTTAAGAGTCTGACTCTTGGTTTTGGCTCAGGTCATGATCTCAGGGTCTTGAACTTGAGCCCTGCATGGACTTGGGCTCAGCAAAGAGTTTGCTGCCTCTGCCTCTCCCACTAGCTCTTACCCCACTTGTGCGCATGTGCTCTTTCTCTCTCAAATAAATAAGTAAAATCTTTACAAAAAAAATTAGTGCTAACTTGGTGAATTCCTAGTGAATATTTATTGCTCTAATAAGCTGGAACTTATTTGTACCTTCATATACTATTCCACCGACTCCCTGAGAATTTACAAACCTTTCAGGTGGGAAGACTAAATAGTAGTACCTTCATATTACATTGTATCCTATTACATCTGGATGAAGAATAAGGAAAAATAAATGTAAGACAACCCAATACTGTAACATTACTAGTGTTTACTAATAAAATTCTTTTTGATGTATGTATCACATGTTATTCAAATTGTATACAGTTTTGTATCCCAGCTAAGAGTAAGTATACTCTTAGCAAAAAAAAAATAATAATAATATTAACATAAGATCACACTAGGAGTGCTATTCTATAATGTTTTGTTCATGTATTTTTTTTTATATCATAGACTTCTCAGTCAATAGTTCTACTGCTTTCTTTTAGGGACAGCTACATATTATTTTATAATATGGACAAATTGCAATTTGGTCAACCATTTCTCTACTAGTGAACATTTATATTATTTATAATACTTTCTATTTGAAATAATATTTTATTGAACATTCTTACAATCGAAGCTCTGTGCTCAGAGACAAATATTTCATAAATCAGATTCCTAAGAGCAAAACTGAAACGTCAGAGTGTGCTTATTTTAAATATTAAAAGATGCTGTCAGATTGTCCTTCCTTAAGACTTTAAAAATATATATTCCCACCAAAACTCTATGAAGTTTCATTTCTATACGTTTCTCAGAGTGCTAAATGGTATTATTTTTAAAATTTTTGTTAAGTATGAGAAATAGTATCATAGTATTTTATTTATATATTTTTTAAGATTTTATTTATTTATTTGTGAAAGAGAGCATGAGCATGGGGGAGGGTCAGAAAAGGAGAAGCAGGCTTCCTGCTGAGCAGGAAGCCAGACAAGTGTTCTCAGGACCCTGGGATCATGACCTGACCCAAAGGCAGATATTTAACCATATAAGCCACCCAGGTGTCCCAGGATCAAGTATTTTAATCTGTACATAGCCTTTTCTGTTTTTCTAAATTGTCCTTTTCTATTTTTTCTTTTTCTTAGTAATTTGCAAGACTCTCTCTATTTTAGACCCTTTGGTCTACTATAAGTTTGATAAACATTTTCTTCCAGTTTAGTATTTACCATTTGACTTGGTTTTTACTGCCTTTTATTTTTAATTCAGAAAAATTTAACTTTTACATAGTCAACTATATAAACTCTATTTTTCCTTCTGGCTTCTGGTTGTTAAATTATGTTTAAAAAGGTATTCCGTGCTACAGGGGTTATAAAAATATCTTCAGGTATATTTTTCAAAATTTTTATTGTCTTATTAGTTGCATTTTGATTCGTAAGACACCTGAAATTTGTTTTTGTGTATAGTGTGAAGTCAACATCTAATTTTACTTAATGCCAAATTGACAGCTCTTTGTTTCTAAAATATTTATTGAAAAATCTTTTTCCCTTTAAGGTGGAATGCTAGGAAGCAAACTGTAAGAGACTTTTAACTATAAAAAAGAAACTGAAGGTGGTAGAGGGAGGTGGTTGAGGGGTGGGCTAAATGGTTGATGGGCATTAAGGAGGTCACTTGTGATGAGCACAGTGTTATATGTGAGTGATAAATCCCTAAATTTTACTCCTGAAACCAGTATTACACTATATGTTAACTAACTAGAATTTAAATAAAAATTTGAAAGAAAAAAAGTGGAATGTTACATCTATCATATGTTGAGTTCTGAGGTTTTTTTTAACTATTTCTCAGCTTTGTTCCATGGGTGTATTTATTTCATATTACTTTAATTAAGGTGACTTTTGAGGGAGACTTAATATCTAAAGAGGCAAAGCCCTCCTCTTGGTGTACTTTTACAGAATTCCTCTGCAATTACCATAGAGTTATTCTTCTAATGTATTTTATTTTATTTTTTTTTAAGATTTTATTTATTTGGCAGACAGAGATCACAAGTAGGCAGAGAGAGAGATAGAGAGAGAGGGGAGGCAGGCTCCCCACCGAGCAAAGAGCCCGATGCGGGTCTCGATCCCAGGACCCTGGGATCAAGACCTGAGCTGCAGGCCGAGGCCCAAACCCACTGAGCCACCTAGGCACCCCTCTTCTAATGAATTTTAAAATGATTTTGTCCAACATTTTTGTAATTCTAATTAAAATTACATCAACTTTTGTTATTAATAAAAATGTTAATATTATTTATATTAAATTGAAGATGATGGTTATTTTAATTAAATTAATTGGTCTTGTATAAGAACATATCTCTACATATTTTGTGTCCTTCAATAAAGTTTTATGATTTTTTTTTCATTTAGAGGAACTGAAGTTCTTCAATTGCTACTATTTTGTATCAAAGTGGTTTGGCGTCAGTTACAGCCATTAGCAACTATGAATAGATGAAGTTACAGTAGGCTTTTATGATCTCACATTTCATGGAGGAGTGCTAAACTCCAGCAACACTTCTGTCTAACAAGAGTTCTGGTCAGGAACTGAGGCCAGATGTCAACAGTATCGTGCATTCAGAATTGAAATAGCAATAGGAAAAAATTTGTTTCTTTTGTTTATTTTTCTTCATGTTAAATGAATTTGCCAGTACTCCCTGTACACTCAAATGTACAAAAGATATAGTACTACCATGGTGTTATGGGTATATGTATGTGTGTGTTTGCTACACATTGTAGAAAATCTGCCTACAATTACAGAATGCATTTAGTTTTAAAATGCTTCACAATGGTCATTCATTCACAACTAAATATGGACTTGCTCTGTTTAGGACAGAATAACTTTGAATGTTGCATCCACGTGAGTACTGTGGTAATCTCCAACCTAATAAATTCATGAAGTTCAGTGGGGATTATTTTTTTCAATCAGTGGGATATTTTACTCCCTAATATTTTTGTGTCTGTAGTTTCTGGTGTGTAATTTATTGTTTTGACAGAATGGTCTTACCCCAGGGAAAGAATAACATCAAATCCCTCTGAAGACATTTTGAGAAACGTGAAATTATGAAAATATGTTAGGGAAGTCTAAAACAAGCCTTAGAATGAAATGTTTGTAGGGAAGACAGGGGTCCAAGAAGAATAGGTAAATGGAAATGAAGCCAATGAATGGAGAGGTGTAGCAACAGACACAGGGACGAAAGAGCACTTATAAACCTCTAAGAAGGTTTTCATTCTACCATAAGTGGCACTATTTCTGAATGTTTAAAGGCAGATGGTAGCTGTATAGACAAAATGCAATGAAGACTCAAGGCAATTATTCATTTTCTTTGGGCTTCTAGAATGTGCTGTGGAGGGAAAAAGTTGTTTGGAGGGCCTGCATTATGGAAATTCCTTGTCTGTGTTGATTGAATTCTGAGAAAAATTGCATAGTTTTCTACTTGACCCATGTTTTAATTGTTAACTCCAGCACTAATGAGATAGAAAAACACAGTTTTGATGCTATTTACCTTGAGGTTGTTTTGCACAGGATGTAATGTTTAAAATATTTTAAATATATAAAATCGTTTCAGATATTGCCCATCCTATGCTAGTTCCTGTTTCTTTGGTTGCTTGGCCTAGATTCTGATGCTGGGGAAGGGCTCTTCTCATCTTAAAAATGGCTTACCTTTGGTATACTTTGCAGTAACTTTTATAAATCATCACATTTAATTTTCCCATCAACCCGGGGAAATTAATAGGGCCTGTTTAATTACTGGCAGCTTTCAGATGAAGAAGCTGAGACATGGCAAGGTCAAGAATCCAGTACATTTATATTAACTTCCAGAGGTGATAATTCTTCAGATGTCTCAACTGAACAGGAACAAGGTAGTGTAGCCAAAGTTATGAGCTTCAGAGTGATATGGGTGTACTAACTGGGCCTTCATCAGTTTACCAACCTAAACTCTATAAACTTCAATTTTATGTTTGTGAAATGAGCATAAAAATTATTAAAATGCACAGATTTAGTGAGGATGTAATTTAGTACTGATGAAGCACCTACCAAACTATCATGATACTCAATAAATTATTGGTATTATCAGTATGTCTCTATCATAGATATAGAATAGTAGGGAAACAAAGTGCATCTGTATCACACAGTTTGGGAATTGGTAGCATTTGCTCTGTTCCTCTGAATTGTCATGCAGTGGGCTCCTCGAGGGTAGGAGACTATATTTATTTGTGTGTTTATTTTAATCTTTGTATTCTTTTGTGCTCTATAAATATTTACTGTGTTAACAAAACTAAAATAGGTAAATTTTGAAGCAGTTTTATCCAAGAAGATAGGTAGACAAAGTTAACCAGTTTTTTGTTTAGTGGGTTTTTTTGCTTCATTTTATTTTTTGCATTTTGCAGTTGTGCTCCAAAAAGACTTGATTTTGCCCTGGGTGGACTCCCTTACACAAAGTTTAAACAAGTAATTGTTACTTTGGTCTACAGTAAGAGTGTCAGAGGTTGGAAATTTAATTTTACATTTTTTTTTCATTTAACTCTGACAATAATGTACATTATAAGACTAAGGAAAAACCTAAGGAAATATATAAATATAAGAGTTGAAGTATAGAAATCAAAGTATATGTCTTTGCATCAAATTTCTATCTGATTTCATTCTATTTTAAAAATTAAAACATGTCAGATAAAAACAATATATCTTTACCGTAATACAACTAAAGAGGGTACTTTTTTCCCCTATCCAAATATAAACTGTTGATATATCATCAGTGACTTTGTATATCTATGTTTCTTTGTTTGCTTTTTATTTATTTATTATTCCATTTATTTATTTATTATTATTTTATTTCATTTTTAATTTATTTTTTAAAGACTTTATTTATTTATTTATTTATTTGACAGAGATCACAAGCACACAGAGAAGCAGGCAGAGAGAGAGGGGGTAGCAGGCTCCCTGTTGAGCAGAAAGCCCAACGAGGGGCTTGATCCTAGGACCGAGAGACCATGACCTGAGCCAAAGGCAGAGGCTCAGCCCACTGAGCCACCCCAGCACCCCTGCTTTCATGGTCATTTTAATAGATAATTTCTATGTGCATGTCCTGTGTCACCATCATTATGAGAAGCAAAGATTTTCATTAATTATCTGGATTTCCCACCATAGCTACCTTTCCACCCTGAAAGAAAGCAGATCATGTTCTTTTAATTTTACTGTACTTCCTTTCATTAGTGTGATAGCTTTCAACTTCAGGAATATGGAAATTACATATTAAATAAGTGAGCATGTGTTACTGGTTTAGAGATTTAATTTCTATGTGCATGTCTTGTGCCAACCATCATTATGAGAAGTGAAAATTTTGATAAATCATCTGGATCTCTGGAAGGGTCCCTCACACCTGTGCCAAATACATTTGTGTCATTAATCCATAGGAATGTCAATTTTATAAGAGAAATGGAGGCTCTGTTGTTTCTATGGTCAGTATTTCTAAAATCAGGAGATAACTGAAAAAAAAACAAAAAACAGTATATTCCAAAGTGTCCTGCACTCCCTTTGTTCAGTTTTTCGCTAGTGAATAGATGGTGATAATTCTAGAAGAGAGGGAAGAAGAGGCAGTTGGGGTGGATATATTCTTCAAGGGGAACTGTTTGCATCCTTATGGTGAGGATGGATATTGTGTATTGACAGCTCACTAGAAGGTATTCTTCTCTCATTTATCATGGTTGTTTGATTATTATTTTGTTCCAGTTATTTGATTACTTTTACTCCAGTTCGAATAATACTGTTATTCCCTTATCTGAGAGGCAACAAAATGTAATAGTACAGAGCACGTCTGTGGCCCAGCTTAGGGGTGGAAGCTTCTAGAGATGATCCTGATATGCACTCTTTGTTAAGAACATTGGATTATTAAGTTTTAAGATGAGAGTGCCTAAAAATGGGTCAATTAGTTAAAATTCAGAATTTCTCTTAAACTTGACAGGCAAGAGGTCCTCATTAATTTTATGGGACTAAATTTCAAAAAGGTAGTAGGGATGAAAGTCGGATTACAGGGTAAAAAGAATAAAGAAGAAGTAAAGTATAGAGAAGAAATGCAGTGTACTTCCTGAACAAGTTGTATGAGAAGGAAAAGAGAGAAACAGGTCTGTAACTGTAGCTTTTGAGCCAAAAATCACCTCCAAGCAAACGTTTTTGGAAAAGAGATAACCATATTTTTAGACTACATAAACAAATTCTGGTAGAGTTAAAGTGTTTACAGTATAGATCAGAGGGCAGCAAATTTTTTTCAGTTAAGTGCTGGATAATAAATATTTTAGGTTTTGAAGGCCATATGGTCTCTGATGACACTACTCAGTTCTGCTGTTGCAGCCTACAAGCAACCATAGACAATATGTAAACAAATGGGCATGGCTATTTTCAATAAAATTTTATTTACACAAAGAGGCACCAAGCCAGATTTGATCAATGGGTCATAGTTCACCAACTTCTGATACAGATGGCAGAGAAGAACTGAAGAGAATAGGGGAGGGCATAAGGAGAGGCTGGCTGTGGCTGTGTGTTAGCTTTCCAGATCTGGGTGTGGTAATGGGAGAACATGACTAATGGCCTCAAGTTTTCTCATGGGAAGAGACGGCTACATAGTTTGTTAAAATTGAGGAGTTAGAGAATATTAAGGAAGAAGGAGGGTGGCAATGATACAGAAAAATTTTTGAGAGAAAGGAGAGAGGAAGTTGCTGTAGCACAGGACCCAACTGAGTGTGGAAACTATGACTACATGGATCATATACTATTAGCATGAATATGTGGTTTCCTTTCCCACAGAACTTCAGTACCTTCATGGAAAGACAGCTGTAGTATTGATCTGGAGGTTTGGGTTTTGATGAGTGGGTACATGTGAAGGATTGGACTGAAAGGAATTGAAGATATGGCTGAGACTGTATTTCAAATAAACAGCCCTTAGGTTCAAGCTGGATAAAGAAAAAGAAGATCAAAAGAGACCTGTAAACTGAAAGAAAACAGAGATTGAGGTGTTGCATATTAATCTCTGTGAGGGTGAAGAACAGGAGTTGAAAAAGGAATAAAGAACTGTTAAGAGATTGAGGTTTAAAATATAGTAACACAGTAAATGTTCAAAACATATTTTTTGATGATTACTGTACTGAGTAATGTTTACTGTGTGACCCTACAATGAAATAGATGTGAAAGGAAAAAAAAATATTATACCCAACCTCTTTCTATCATTTATTTCTATTCTAGAGTTTCTCTTATTAAGAATAGAATCACTGATTTCTATCAATAAGACTAGGAATCACAGGAGTTGGGCTTTGAAAAGATCAACAAAATTTATAAACTTTTCATATAGTGAGTGCTGTGAATTGTGTAAGACTGATGATTCACAAACCTGTACCCCTGAAGCAAATAATACATTATATGTTAATTTAAAAAATGTAGGGAGGACTCAAATAAATGAAATCAGAAATGAAGGAGGAAAAGTAACTAACACCACAGAAATACAAAGGAATATAAGAGAACATTAGGAAAAATTATATGTAACAAACTGGAACAACAACTTAGAAAAAAATGGATAAATTCCAAAACTTGCAAAACTGAATCAGGAAGAAATATAAAATTTGAACAGACCAGGTACTAGCAATAAACTTGAATCAGTAATCAATAAACTCCTGACAAATAAAAGTCCAGGACCAGATGAATTCACAGGTTAATTCTACCAAATATTTAAAGAACAGTTGATACCTACTCTTTTCAACACTATTCCCAAAATAGAAGAAGGAGGAAAGCTTCCAAATTCATTCTACAGGGCCGTTACCCTAATAGCAAAACCAGATAGAAACACAACAAAGAAAGAAAATTACAGGCCACTATCTTTTATGAATATAGATCTAAGAGTCATAAAAATATTAGCCAACTGAACCCAGCAATACATTAAAAAATTTTTCACATTAAAAAATTTTTCACATTAAAAAATTTTTCACCAAACGAGGCTTTTATTCTAAGGATGCAAAAGTTGTTTGGTATTCATACCACACCTGTGCCTGGGGAGGTCAGGAACCTGGAGGACCCTCCAGTGAGATCCTGACAGCCCATCACCACCATGGTGAACACAGGGAACAATGCTGAAGCTGGGGAACTGTTCTGTGGCTTCTTAGTGCCACACCTGAGGAGGTGGGGGACAGGGGAAAAGAAAAAATATATTTTTAATGTAATGTATCAATCAACATGCTACATTACATTAAAAGGAAAAGGATGCAAATCATATGAGCATCTCAGTAGATGCAGAAAAAACATTTGACAGTGTGTGTGTATGTAACACAGTGGAACATTATTCAGGAATAAAAGAGAATGAAATCTTTCTATTTGCAAGCTCATGGATGGACCTAGAGGACATAATGTTAAGTCAAGTAAGTCAGCCAGAGAAAGACAAATACCATATGATTTCACTAACATGTGCAATTTAAGAAACATAAGAAATGAACAAATTTTAAAAAGAAATAAACCAAAATAAAACAAAACAGGCTCTTAAATACAGAGAACAAATTTATGGTTGCCAGGAGGTAGTTTGGGTGGAGGGGATGGGTAAAACAGATGAAGGGGATTAAGACTATATGGATCTTGATGAGAACTGAGAAACATAAAATTGTTGAGTCATTACATTGCATACCTGAAACTAACATAACATTGTATGTTAATTATACTTGAATTAGAAAAAACAAAATAAAAATAAATTTCTCTGTAGAAGTCATACTTATTTTCATAAGTATATTCTTAGATACTTTATATTTTTGATACTATTGTAATGATATTACTTTGAATTTTATTTCTTATAAGACTTTTGATTTTTTTACTGATTTTTAAAAAAAAATTTTTACTGATTTTTTTTTTTTTTTTTTTTTAATTTGACAGACAGAGATCACAAGTAGGCAGAGATGCAGTTAGAGAGAGAGGAGGAAGCAGGCTCTCCGAAGAGCAGAGAGCCCGATGCGGGGCTTGATCCCAGGACCCTGGGATCACAACCTGGGCCGAAGGCAGAGGCTTTAAAAACCACTGAGCCACCCAGGCACCCCTTTACTGATTTTTGAATCTAAGAACAATGCTAAATTCTTCTCATCAAAACAGTTATCAGTTTCTTTTGGATTCATATTTATACAGTTTTGTTTTATAAATAATGACAGTTTTATTTCTTCCTTTCCAATTCTTTTACTTTTTATTTATTTTTCTTATCATACTGCAACTGGCCAGAATCTCAAATGCAATGTGAATCACAGTTGTAACAGTGGGAAATTTTGTATGGTTCCTATCTCAAAAGAAATGGTTTTACCATCAACTGTGATATGTACCAATATGTGTTATAGACAGCTTTTAACTCTGGAGTTGGCAATCTATAGTTCAAGGGTCCAACCTGGCCTGACAACTGTTCTTGTAAATAAAGTTTTATTGTAACACAACCATGCCTATCAATGTAAATATTGTCTGTAGCTGTGTTTGCACTACAATGGCAAAGTTGAGTAGTGTAACAGAGATCATATGGCTTGCAAAGCTGAAAATATTTATTATCTGGCTCTTTAACAAGAAAAAGTTTGCAAAACTCTACTTTGCCCAATTAGTATGTTTTCTTCCTTCTCTCTCTCTCTTTCTTTTTGCTACATATTTTTTTTACTATGAACAAATATTGTATATTATTAAATGTTTCTCATGTGTTGAGATAAAAGGGTAATGTGATTTAAATTAGTTGTCTTTCTCATGTTAAACTAAACAAATTCTTGGAATAAATTCCCTTTGTTGAAAAAAAAAAGAATAGAAGTCATTGACAATGTAATTATCATATGACATTTCCCAAAGTTAATTTATGTTATTTATTTATGTATTTATTTATTTTCTGGACTTAATTTTAGTGAAAAGAGCATGGGGGTCTGACAATGACTACTTGATCTATTGTTATTTATTTTTAAACATTTTTTTTACCTTCTAAATTTACTTTATCTCTAAAAAAGCTAGTTTTTTTAAAAACTTCAAGCTTATTTCATTATAGTTATTTATATTGTTTCAGTGCTGCTCTCAATTTATAATTCTAGCTCATTTTATAGGCTCAAAGAAATTGATATTCCCCTACTATTATTTCTATGAGGTAGGTTACCATTAAATGTTAAAAGAGCATTAAATATAAGGTTAATAAGACACAAATTTGTGGTACCAAATTCCATGATTCCATCTAGCATTTGATCAGAATTGGGGGGAAATTCTTGATATAGAAGAAAAATAGCTACAGTTATTTAGTCCAGCGATTTATCATACTGTGTTGTGAGCTTTATATACTTATCTGGGAAAGTTTATTGAAGCTGGAATCTAAGTTTTGCCAAAATCTATAAATTGTTTTCTTTTCATTCTTTCCGAGCATGATATTTCATCACTCTGTAAATTTAAAACACCATCTTATATATATGTTTTGAGGTAAAGTAATTAATACTCCAATTTACGAAAGTTGGTAGTTTTTTTAAGATGATTTTTTTTAAAACAATTTGCCACAGCAAGGAAGGGCAGTTTGTTTGTTTGTTTGTTTGTTTGTTCCTTTAAAATATCAGTGTCTCCTCTCATGTTTTCATTAGGTGGGCTAGTAATAATGGACAGCAACATACCCTGTGTTAACTTTATGACTACAAATGGGCCAATATTTTTAGAAGAAAAAATTTATCAACCAATAAAATAGGACATGAATGTGTGCACAGTAAACAACTAAGGATTTTCAAAGACAAAATATAACATGTCACAAAGGGAGACGCTTTCAATATGCCGGTTTAAAGAGCAATGTCAAGTACACATGATTTGGGCTTTTACTATTTTTATAAGTTTGATAAATATTCACTTCAATGATTTTTTAGTCTTACTTGTGTTTCCTTTAAGCATTACCAGTGTCCTTTCACGAAACTTTTTTTGGCTAGAGTCTAAATATGATCAATTTTCCAAAAGGGAAGTTGTCCAAAAATAAAATTTTTACCTGCTTTTGGAAAGGGAGAAAGATTACATTCTTTTGAATCAAGAAGGAAGGATTTCAATACAGCTGTAGGTGTGGATAGGCATGTGGGTGTGGAGCAGGAGGTTCCCTTGTAACTTATGGAGTGACACTTGTCTGATGAGAAAGGTAGAAGGGCTGAGGTAGAAGACTCAGGATCATTTTGTCAGTGCTGGAGGGCCTACTGAGGTTGGAGGTCATAAATCTGGAGCAGTGGTCAATTATTGAAGTCATTTGATTTTTTTTTTTTTTCCAGCAGTGTAGACTATCCCTGACACAGAGTAAGAGAGTACTGATTACAGAACTAGGACAGGTTTGGGGTGTACCAAGAGAGGTACATGTTGCTGATGGAGATTAGAGGTCAGGGTGGGGCTTTTGAATATGAATCCTTTTGCTTACCCAACCTTCTCTTATGGAGAGCTAAGCTGTATAACCAAAGAAAGCAAGAGGTAAATAAATATTGAACTACTAATGTCTATATAGGAATCTCTCCCCTACCCATGGGTAGAGCTAGAAATTTGGAGAAAAAATTTTCTGTTAGTGTATCTTGTCCTTAATGTTTGAATATCTGGTAATCTTTGATTTTTTTTTTTTAACTTTTCCCCTCAGCTTTATTCAGCTATAACTGACATATAACATTGTGTATGTCTAAGGTGTACAGCATGTTCATTTCGTACATATACCTTGTAAAGTTTTTACCAGTGTAGCATAGGCTAACACCACTGTTATCATTTTTTGGGGGGGCGGGGGTTATTTACTTATTTATTTATTTTATTTCTTTTCAGCCTAACAGTATTCATTGTTTTTGCACCACACCCAGTGCTCCATGCAATACGTGCCCTCCTTAATACCCACCACCTGGATCCCCCAACCTCCCACCCCCCACCCCTTCAAAACCCTCAGGTTGTTTTTCAGAGTCCATAGTCTCTCATGGTTCACCTCCCCTTCCAATTTCCCTCAACTCCCTTCTCTCTCCATCTCCCCATGTCCTCCATGTTATTTGTTATGCTCCACAAATAAGTGAAACCATATGATAATTGACTCTCTCTGCTTGACTTATTTCACTCAGTATAATCTCTTCCAGTCCCGTCCATGTTGCTGCAAAAGTTGGGTATTCATCCTTTCTGATGGAGGCATAATACTCCATAGTGTATATGGACCACATCTTCCTTATCCATTCATCCATTGAAGGGCATCTTGGTTCTTTCCACAGTTTGGTGACCATGGCCATTGCTGCTATTATCTTATATAGTCATTTCTTTTTTGTGTTGAGAACTGTAATATTTGCTCTCAAGTATATACTATAGTATTGTTAACTATAATCAGTTATGCTGCACCTCAGAGCCTATTTATTTATCAGATCCTCTTATTTATTTATTTAAAACATATTTATCCTATAACCGAAAATTTCTACTCTTTGACCAACATCTCCCTATTTCCTCCACCCTTCTAGGCCCTGGTAACTACCATTCTGCCATCTGTTTCTATGAATTTGGCTTTCTTTGATTCTATACATAAGTGATATCATGCAGTATTTGTTTTTCTTTATCTGTCTTCTTTCACTTAGCATTATCCCAGAATGGTCCATTCATGGTATTACAAATGAAAGGATTTCCTTCTTTCTCATGACTGAATAATACTCTATTATATATATACAACATATCTTCTTTACCTATTCATCCATCGACAATTAGGTTATTTCCATATCTTGAATACTGTAAATAATGTTGCAATTAATGTGAGAGTGCAGATATCTCAATATCCTATTTTTGTTTTCTTTAGATATATACCCCAAGTGGAGTGGTGGATCATATGATAGTTACATTTTTAATTTTTGGAGGAACTTCTATACTGTTTTTTTTTTTTTTAAGATTTTATTTATTTGACAGAGAGAGAGAGAGATCACAAGTAGGCAGAGAGGCAGGCAGAGAGAAAGGGGGAAGCAGGCTCTCTGCCGAGCAGAGAGCCCCATGTGGGGCTCGATCCCAGGACCCTGAGATCATGACCTGAGTGGAAGGCAGAGGCTTAACCCACTGAGCCACCCAGGCGCACCTTCTTTACTGTTTTTGATAGTGGTTTTCTCAATTTACATTCCCATCAGTACACAAAAATTCCCTTTTCTCTACATCCTTGCCAACACTTGTTACTTCTTGTCTTAGTAATAGCCATTGTAATATGTGTGAAGTGATATCTCATTATGGTTTTGATTACATATTTGCAAATATAGATATAGATATAGGTATATAGATATTTGCTATGAGTTCTTTATATATTTTGGTAATTAACCCTTATCAGATATGCGATTGGCAAATTGTTTTTTCCCATCCCATAGGTTATATTTTCATTTTGTTGATTATTTCTTTTGCTGTGCTGAAGCTTTTTAGTTTGATGCAGTTCCACTTATTAATTTTTGTTTTTGTTATTTGTGCTTTTTATGACATGTCCAAAAAATAAATGCCAAAAAAAATGTCAAGGAAATTCTCCCCTGTGTTTTCTTCTAGAAGTTTTATGGCATTGGGTTTTATGTTTATATATTTAATCCATTCCAAGTTAATTTTTGTGGGTGGTGTAAGATTGAGGTTCAGTTCCATTCTTCTGCATGTAGTTATTCCAGTTTTTCCAACAACATCATTTATTGAAGAGACTACCTTTCACCATTGAATACTCTTGACTCCCTTGTCAAATAGTAGTCAGTCATATATGCAAGGGTTTATTTCTGGGCTCTTGATTCTGTTCCATTGGTATATGTGTCCATTTTTTTTAAGATTTTACTTATTTTTTTAAGATAGAGAGAGCCCACGAGAGAGAAAGAGCATGAATGAGGGGGAGGGGCTGAAGGAGAGGGACAAGCAGAATACTTGCTGAGCCAGGAACCTGATGTGGGACTCCATCCCAGGACCTTGGAATCATGACTTGAGCAAAAGGCAGATGCTTAACTGACTGAGCCACCCAGGCATCCCTCTATGTGTCTATTTTTATGCCAGTACCATACTGTTTGATCACTGTAACTTTGTAGTATAGTTTGAAATCAGGAAGTATGATGACTTGACTCTAGCTTTGTTCTTTTTCAGGATTACTTTGGCTATTCAGGGATGTGTGTGTGTGTGTGTGTGTGTGTATGTGGTTCCACACAAATATTAGGATTGGTTTTTTTTTTTCTATTTCTCTGAAAAATTGCATTGAAATTTTGATAGTGATTGCATTGAATCTATGGATTGCTTTGGATTGCATGGCCACTTTAATGATAATTCTTCTGATCTATGAACATTGGATATCTGTCCATTTATTTCTGCCTTCTGTTTATTTCATCAAAGTTTACAGTTTTCAAAGTTTTATAATTTTCAGTGTGCAGATCTTTTACTTTCTTGATTAAATTTATTCCTAATATTTTATATACTTGATGCTATTATGAATAGGATATTTTTATTGAGGTAAAATTAACAACATTATTTCAGTTTCAGTTATAAAATATAATGGTTTGGTATTTGCGCATATTGTGAAATTATCACCACAGTAAGTCTAGTTAATATTCATTACCATACATACGGAATTGTTTTGTGTGTAATGAGTACTTTTAAGATTTAGTCTCTTAGTAAATCTCTAACTTTCAAATAGACAGTACAGTATAATTATCTATAATTGCCATGCTGTATATTACATTCCCATGACTATTTTATAACTTTGTATTTTTGTACCCCTCATTCATTTTGACTACTCCCCATACCCTACCTCTGGCAGCTACGAATTTCTTCTCTGTATCTATGAGTTTATTTTTTGTTTTTGTTTGTTTTTTTTAGATTCTACATATAAATGAGATCAGATGGTATTTGTCTTTCTTATTTATTTCACTTAATGTAATGCCCTCAGGATCCATCAATGTTGTCACAGATGGCAAGATTTCATTTTTAATGGCTGAATAATATTCCATTGCATATATATACCACATTTTCATTATCTATTCATTCATCAATGGACACAGAGGTGGTTTATACATTTTGGCTATTGTAAATATTGTTGCAGTAAACATGGGTGTGCATATATCTTCTTAAGCTAGTGTTTTCATTTTCTTCAGATAAATACCTGGGATTGGTTACTTTATTTCTTTTTTCAGGTATTTGGTTGTTATTGCCCAGAAACATAACTGGTTTCTATATGTTGATTTTATATTCTGCAACTTTACTGGGTTTATTTATTAGTTCTAATAATTGTGTGTGTGTGCATGTACGTGTGTAACCTTTCAGATTTTCTCTGTATAAGAGCATATCACCTGCAAGCAAAGAGAATTTTACTTCTTTTCCCATTTAGACGCCTTTTATTTCCTTTTCTTGTCTGATTGCTCTGGCTAAGACTTCCAGTACTATGTTGAATGGGTGTGGTGAGAGTGGACACTATTTTGTTCCTAATTTTAGAAGAAATGCTTTCAGCCTTGTACCATTCAGTCTGGTGTTAGCTCATCATATATTGCCTTTATTATGTTGGTTATATTCTTTCTCTACCCAATTCATTGAACATTTTTATCATGATAGGATGTTGAATTTTGGCAAATGCTTTCTCTGTATCTGTTGAGATGATTGTAAGATTTTTATCTTTTATTCTATGAATGTGGTGTGTCTCATTTATTGATATATGTGTGCTGAAAGTCTTTGCACACCAGAGATAGATCTCATTTGATCCTGATATATGATCCTTTTAATGTGTTATTCAGTTCTGTTCGCTAGAATTTTCTTGAGAATTGTTGTACCCATACTCATCAGGGATAGTGACCTATAGTTTTGTGGTTTTTTTTTCCCTGTAGTGTCTTTATCAGATTGATATCAGGATAATTTTGGTCTTGTAATATGAGTTTGAGAGTATTTTATGCTCTTCAATTTTTTGGAGGAGTTTGAGGATTGAAACTAATTCTTTAAGTGTTTGGTAGAAAGGGAGAAGAATGAAATAAAATCAGAAAAAAAGACATGGAAACTGACACCACAGAAATGCTAAGAATCATGAGATTACTGTGAACATTTATATGCCAGCAAATTAGATACTGTAGAAGAAATAGATACACTTCTAGAAACATACAACTTACAAAATTTGAAAATCTGAACAGACCAATAACTAATAAGGAAGCTGAATCAGTAATCAAAAACCTCCCCAAAAGGAGGAACTAGATGGTCTAACTGGTGAGTTTTGCAGTAGTGTAATTTCTTTTCTTTTTTTTTTTTTTTAAAGATTTTATTTATTCATTTGACAGACATAGATCACAAGTAGGCAGTGAGGCAGGCAGAGAGAGAGGGGAAAGAAGGCTCCCTGCGAAGCAGAGAGCCCAATGCAGGGCTCGATCCCAGGACCCTGGGAATCATGACCTGAGCCGAAGGCAGAGGCTTTAATCCACTGAGCCACCCAGGTGCCCCTGCAGTAGTGTAATTTCTAATAGAAGTGGGTCACCTTTAAAAAATATCTACTCTTTCTTGAATTAAAATCTCTGCATGCACAAAGAAGACTTGAAAGGAATTAAAACATTGAGCTCCAAATATTCTATGCTAAGAATTTTGTGTACCTTATCTCACTTTTTTAGAACAACCCATACTCTTTAGAATAACCCACTAAAGTATAGGTATTATTTCAGAGCTTTTACATATATGAAAATTAAGGTTAAGAAAAGTTAAGCAAGTTGCACAAGTTAAAACAGATAGCACTGCTTGAAGCCATAATTTAAACTCAAGTCTAACTCTTAAGGTTATGTAATTTGTATTACTTCTACTAATTTGTTATTGCTGATGTTCTTATTGTTTGCTTTCAAGTAGATAGGTGTCTTGATATTGAAGTCCTTTCTTTTGAGAAGAAGCCAGTTTTGGGTATATAAATTAAGTATTACGTGCTGACATTAAATTTATTGGTTTTTCTAACATTATGTGGTCTCTCAATATGATTTCTCTACCATGGCTCCTTCAGGGCAGCCAAAATTCTTACAAGTCGGCTGTCAGGGCCCCAAAGATGCATATCTATCTGTCTATCTAGAGATTGAGAGAGAAAGCAAGAAAGAGAGATTGAAAGAGAAGGAGAGAAAATGTGCAAGTGGGAGCACACAACCAAAGACTAAATCTTGGAAGGAATATAGCATCAGTTCTGCCATACTTTGCCAATCGAGGCAAGTCATAAAGGGCTTCCTAGGTTCAAGAGGAGGGTACATAGAATCTACTTCTTAATAGGGGATGGAAAAATTCTATAAAAACAGGAAGCTTTCCTCTTCAAACTTTTTTTTGGGGGGGAAATATGATTTTTCATAAAAATACTATCTTTAAAGTCTGGTAAAAGATTAAATTTTTCCACACTGAAAAAGGAATATACTTAGTATTTGTAAAAAATCTTTTATGAACTTGTTACTTTATATGAATGGCCTTATGTACTGCTTACAACAATTCTTTTCAGTTCACAAATGATGAAATTTGTTTAAGGCCACCTGACTTCAAAGTGCAAAGCTAGAATTCAACCCAACTTTTTTCTGTCTTTAAAATATTATTATTATTATTATTATTATTATTACCTGCACTTTAGAAAGGAAGAGTTTGTGAGAAATACTCATTTGATATTTTTTTAAAGAATTTATTTATTTGAGAGTGAGAAAGTGAGAGAGAGAGAGAGAAGGAGAATGAGAGGGAGAGAAAGAATGAGATGAGGGAAGGTACAGAGGGAGAGGGAAAAGCAGATTCTCCACTGAGATGGGAGCCTGATGTGGGACTTGATCCAAGGGCCTTGCGATCATGACCTGAGCTGAAGGCAGACACTTAACTAACTGAACCACCCAGGCGCCCCTCATTTGATATTTTATCAACATAAATTCTCTATTAACCAAGACATTTTTCTATAGTTTTGCAGTATTTCATATCCCTAATGGTATATCTTATGTATCTGTTTAATCAACAAATAAATATTTCACTATATTTATTACCACTTTAGTGGTAAATGCAATTCATTGCTTAGTAAAACATTTATATTTATAATTATGATACCAATTGCATGGCATTAAAATGATCTGTTTAACATATCTAACTTCTTGGTCAGGTTGTGCTTTCCTTGATATCAAGGCAAGTGTCTAATTCATACAAGTATCCCTATAAGCTAGAATGGTAAAGAATACTCATAGTAATGAATGTCTGATGAAGGAATACATTGAACCATTGAGAATACATGATGTAGTATTTTGTTGCCAGGTTATTGAGTTAACTATAAAAGTCTTCTCCATGTCTGTAGTAGAAAAATTTGTACAAATGGAGAAGTCTTGTAAAGATAAGGGATTTTCTTATCTTTACATACTATAAAATAAAGTTAACTACAGTAAATGAGATCTGTTTATTTGAAAAATATAAAGGCAAGCATTTCTTGTAAAGTCTTTAATAGTAATACAATTCAAAAATTTTATTTTACATATGTAGAAATTGAGGCCTGGAAATATTTTGTAAGAAGACTAATTTAAGGATCACACAGCTAGTTTAAGTCAAGAAGGTATTCTTACCTATATATGCTTGTTCTTTTACTCTTTTCAACTCATTCTTAACAGAATGTTAAATAGGATGCTAGGGGAAATAAAATGTTTATGTCAATTTGGGAAGATTATGTTTTTTATTCCAGTTATATCTCTATGTAGAGTCAAAGACTTGGATAGATTACATCTGGAAATATCATTCAACTCTATATATTTGATGATTTTATGTAATAGCTCTTTATGGAGGAAAAATAGAATACTAAATGGAGAGTCACAATTCTGGCATTTACTAGCTCTGTATCCTTTAGCAACACATTGAATGTTTCCAAGTCTCTATTTCTTTATTGCAGAATTTCGTAGTTGTAGCAGTTCTTGACCTGGGCCATTACAATCCTGTGTGGTTGATTTGAAATGTTTATTTATGGGATGGATGGTTGTTTTGTTATGACTGGGGATACTCTTGGTAATTAGTAGATAATACACGGGAAATAAGTATCTTTTAAATGGGTGGTGTCAACTCACATAATAAAACATTTTCTTGACTAAAATGACAGTAGTGCCTATGTTGAGAATCAATGGGATCTTTTTCTAATTCTAAAACTTCTTTGTAAGGCAAATTGAGAAAGTTTATCTTAGTTTCAGTGCACAGTTAAAAGGTGAATAGATTATTTTTTGCTTTGGGAAAAAATTAGCATCTTTTTTGTTTTGTTTTCTTTCAATGTGACTTTAAACTATCTTGTAAAAGTTTAGACTTTTAAAAATCCCATAAGTGAATTACCTTGCAAAATAGGTGCCTGAGTCAAGTTCTAGGGTGAATTTTGGAACAATCCACTTGAGTCAGTGTTGGATCTTCTGAGAACTCAATGTATTTATAACTGAAATTACTCTCCCTTTAGAAGGTGCAGGTGGGAGAGAGAAAGATACGATGATAGGAGAAAAAGGTTTAAAAGTTGCAGTGTGGAGCTGCCTTACCAGTCCATTAGGATGTTTCACAGAGAGGACAATCAAGGACATGTATATCTCCTAATGATATATAAATCGTGTTAGGACTTGTGCTTAATGGAATTGGGTTTGAACTCTGAGAATATCTTTCAGGAGACTGAGCAAGCTGTGCTATTTATGGTCATTAGGTGGTAAGGATGCTGACACATCCTTTTATTACTAGGACTTAAATATATCATCAGGGTGTCTTTATCCTATTGGGCACAGACTAGAAAGAGTGTTTTTACCATGTCTGTAAGAGAGAAATACATTTTTTCTTGTATTAAGCAAAGGCATATGCTAATCTCATTAATGATCTGATAAGATAATAGATAATTTCTATTATAATAAGATTAATATTTCTATTATAGCATAGAAAGTGAAATAGAAATCTTTATTTCACTGACAATCACATTTCTAAGCTTTCAAATATATTTCAGATTGCAGTGATCTTTGTTTCATGTTTTAGTCCTTTCACCTCCAAGATTAAATATTTTGACTTTAGGTACTCTAGCTTGTATGTCTTACTGCTTGCATTGCTGAGAACAGTGTTAAGTACATGGTCAGAAT
This sequence comes from Lontra canadensis, assembly GCF_010015895.1. Taxonomy (NCBI): domain Eukaryota; kingdom Metazoa; phylum Chordata; class Mammalia; order Carnivora; family Mustelidae; genus Lontra; species Lontra canadensis. The sequence goes on from NW_022631001.1 coordinate 14,715,839, forward strand.
CCTTGAGTAGAATTCATTCAAGAAATCACAGAAATTCTTAGGAAGCCCACCTTTATATAGGGGATCCCTTCAGGAACTAGCACAGAGTAGAGATGGACTTAAATTTCCTGGTTTAGTCACTTGTTAGCTGTATCAACCCAGAGAAGCAATAGGTTTAGATATGTGTCTTGTAAGCAATAGGTTTTTTTTTAAAGATTTATTTATTTATTATAGAGAGAGGGGGGAGGGAAAGAAAGCAGAGAGGGAGGGTCAGAGGGCTAGGGAGAGAATCTAAAGAAGACTCCCCACTAAGCATGGAACTCCTCACGGGGCTGGATCTTATAACCCCTAGATAATGATGCAAATGGAAATCAAGAGTTCGGTGCCAACCCACTGAGCCACCTAGGCGCCCCAGCAATAGGTTCTGATATGTCAGTTTCTCTTTAAGCTGTGTCAACTCTATTGCATTTATGAAACTTAGTAGTGATAGATACCATCTCAATTTAAAAATGTGTTTTAATCATTAGCCATCAGGGAAATTCAAATCAAAACCACATTGAGATAGCACCTTACAACAGCTAGAATGGCAAAAATTAACAAGGCAAGAAACAACAAGTGTTGGCAAGGGTGTGGAGAAAGGGGAACCCTCTTTCACTGTTGGTGGGAATGCAAGCTAGTATAGCCACTTTGGAAATAGTATGGGGGTTCCTCAAAAAGTTAAAAATAGAACTAGCTATGACCCAGCAATTGCACTAGTAGGTATTTACCTCAAATATACAGGTAGTGAAAACAAGGGCCACATACACCCCAATGTTCATAGCAGCAATGTCCACAACAGCCAAACTGTAAGGAGCCAAGATGCCTTTCAACAAATGAATGGATAAAGAAGATGTGGTTCTTATATACAATGGACTATTACTCAGCCATCAGAAAAGATGAATACCCACCATTTGCATAGACATGGATGGAACTGGAGGGGATTATGCTAACTGAAATGAGTCAAGCAGAGAAAGATGATTATCATATAGTTTCATGGTTTCACTCGTATGTGGAACATAAAGAATAGCACGGAGGACAATAAGGAAAGGAAGGGAAAACTGAAAGGGGGGAAATTAGAGAGGGAGACAAACAATGAGAGACTTGTGAAATAAACTGAGGGTTTCAGAGGGGAGGAAGGTAGGGATATGGGATAGCTGGGTGATGGGTATTAAGGAGGGCACATGTTGTGATGAGCATTGGGTGTTATACACAACTAATGAACCATTGAATACTAAAAACAAATGATGAAAGAATAAAGCTTGTGCAAACTTTTGGGGAAAAATAAAAATGTGTTTTTTTTTTTTTAATATGTTTTACTTTCAAAAAGAGTTTGTTAGTATTTGTGTTATTGGAATTGATGTTCCCCCAATAAATACTAGTAAGAGACAATAAATAACATTCTTTAAAAAGGAATTAGTAGCTCTGTGTTTTTAAGAGTAGAAGAAAAGTTTTCTACATTAATTTTGAGTGATGTCTTCTGATGTTTAAAATCTAAATCTTTCCAGTTTATGTAGCTTCTCACTTTCCCTCTTATATGTCTGAATCCTGCATTTAGCCTATAACACATGAAGATGTTCTACCAGAAAGTTATTCTAATACTGATAGAAATATTTATGGCTTGGTGTGCCTGGGTGGTGTACTTGGTGCATCTGACTCTTGGTTTCAGTTCAGGTCTCATGGTCATGATATCAAACTCTGCATTGGGACACTCTGCCCAGAGTCTGCTTGAGATTCTCTATCCCTCTTCTTCTGTCCCTCACACTCTATCTCTCTAAAATAAATAAATAAATCTTTAAAAAATATTTATGGCTTGCTTTTGTAAATGTCATAGAAACCATTAGAAGCAACATGCTAGCGCTCCAGTCAATAAATTACTAATTGAATTTATTTTATTTTATTTTATTTCTTATTGCTCTTGAGTTCATTTTTCATTGGAGGTTTTGTTTTTGTTTTTTGGCTTTTTTTTTTTTTTTTGTATCATTGCATTTTGGTTTTCTTTTAATATTTCCTTAAGCAGGAATGGAAGTTTTTCTCCTTCAGGATAACTCTAGAACCAAAAGGTCTTAGATGAGCATTCCAAGACAAAGGTTGGTTTAGTTTATTCCTTCCTTGCCATGACCTGGAAAACCCAATTTTTTTTTTTATTATGTTATGTTAGTCACCATGCAGTACATCATTAGTACAAAACCCAATGTAATATTGTCCCTTCCTTTCACTTTCACTTCATCTTCTGCCACTCTCCCCTTAGTTTCCTATATTTCAGTTTCATAGGCCCATTTCCTGCCTTTGGTCTTTTGTATCTGCTATCTTTTCTTCTTGGAATGCACTGCCTATAGATTTTCAAAGATTTTTACCAGCTACTTCTTATGTTTAAAATCCCAGCTCAAATGTCACCTCCACAGAAAAGTTTTGCCTAACAACTGAAATGGAAATGAACTGTCCCATCAGTCACGTTCTATAATGCCATTCTCTTTTATTTCATTATAGCATTAATCAGTATTAGAAATGTTCTTGTTCGCTTATCTTTTGTTATTATTTGTTAGACGATAGATTCAGGGAGAACAAAATTGTTCCCCACACAATTCATAAGATGTAGAAAAGGGCTGGCATACAGTAAATTTCAATAAATATTTATTCATTGAATGAGTGAGTTAAGTTATATTATAGTGAAAACTAACAGTATCTATTGTTTCTTTCATTTAAAATGATTAGACTATCACTCTTAGAAAGAACTCTAGAGGACATCTTCTTCAGACATTGATCTTAAGCATATAGACACTAAGGGTCTGAGGGGCGCCTGAGTGGCTCAGTGGGTTAAAGCCTCTGACTTCAGCTCAGGTCATGATCTCAGGGTCCTGGAATCCAGCCCTGCATCAGGCTCTCTGCTCAGCAGGGAGCCTGCTTCTGCCCTGCCCCCCCTGCCTACTTGTGATCTCTGTCTGTCAAATAAATAAGTAAAATCTTAAAAAAAAACAAAAAAACTAAAGGTTAGAGAGTTAAAGTTACTAGATTTCACAAAACTAGACATTGAGAGTCAAGGATGGATTCAGAAGTCCCCAAACACATATCTGTTTCTCCAAAATCTAAAACCTCTTAAAAAATAAAAAGTTTTGTGTAATTTTGGTATGAAAACTTACTTGGTTGCAAAACCCAACATAAACTAATAGGCTATTTATAGTTTTTTTTTTTTTTAGTGTATCCTACAAATATGACTATTCCTATATTTCACTGCAGAAATACTAATACATTTGATTATAGGCTTTTGTCCCAGATCCTGCTGGAGGCTGTTATATAACACCTAGTATGTATAATGTGAAAGTTTTCTAAAATTCGAACATATCTTTTTTTTTTTTTTTTTGAGTAATTTCTATGCCCAATGTGGGGCTCAAAATTAGGATCCTGAGATGAAGAGTCATGTGGTCTATCAACTGAACCCACCAAGTGACTCTAAAACTCAAACATTTCTAAATTCTCAAATGCAACAGACCCTAGGGATTTCAGATAAAGTAGGGTAGAGTTTTATTTCAATTTTATGTCCTTTCTCATTGAAAAATCAGAAGACTAAAATCAGTTTAGCAACACAAGAGGGTAAATAAATCATTTGGTCTGCAGATGAGAAATTGAGAGATTGAGTTATGCAAAATTACATAGGTAGAAAGCCACAGAGCAGCAAACATGTTACTCCTAGTCCAGAAAACTATCTTTCAAATCCTAAATAGAAAAAGACATTAAAGATACCATATTTCATTCTCTTTTCTGGACATTGCAAATAGATCATCCTGGTAATCTTCACAACAACCTGATGTTTATATCAATATTACCTTCATATTTGGATGAGGTTCTTTAAGAAGTTATGTAGGTTGTCCAAGGGCATGCAGGTATAAATAGCATACTAACAATTTGTACTCAGGGCAGTTTAGCTCAAAAACAGCTGTAGTTGCGGTTATGACATCTAATACATGAAATTTTCCTAAGAATAAGATTATCATATGATTCCTTTTAATTCTTTACGTGTGATAAATCCTCTTTTAATTGTTGAAAATAAATCAAGTTAAGTTCTCAAAAGATAGGAAGGGATTTAAAAATTCTATAGAGGTAAAAAACAATGAAATCTTATCATTTGCAACAAAGTGGATGGAACTACAGGGTATTATGCTAAGCAAAAAGGCAATCAGAGAAAGATAATTATCATATGATTTCACTCATATGTGGAATTTAAGAAACAAACCAGATGAACATAGGAGAAGGGAGGGCAAAGTAAAATAAGATGAAATCAGAGAGGGAGATAAACCATAAGAAACTCTTAACTATAGGAAACAAACTAGAGTTGCTGGAGGGGAGGTGGGGGGAGGGATGGGGTAACTGAGTGATGGGCATGGAGGAGGGTGCATGATGTAATGGGCACTGGGTGTTATATACAACTGATGAATCACTGAACTCTGCTTCTGAAAGTAATAATGTGCTGTATGTTAATTAATTGAATTTAAATAAAATTAAATTAAAAATAAAATTCTGTGGAGGTAGATTACTTTTTTCTATTGGAATGCTAAGGTTTCAAGATTATTTGCAGAGCTTTCACACTTGTTATGTGATAGTAAATTAAGAATATTTAGACATTCCGATTATCCATCTATTCTATTAGATCAGAGGTTTCAAATAGCAAAATCAATTATTGAACAAAAGAAGATAGCACTGTTTCTCAAACTGGAGTGATATACCCTTCACAAAAGAAAAAAAAAAAAAAATTCTCCTAGAACTCCCAAACTTGAACTCAATTCTCTTTGTATTATTTAAATATGCACAAGATTAAACTATTTAAGTTCTTTTTTTTTAAAAGATTTTATTTATTTATTTGACAGAGAGAGATCACAAGTAGGCAGAGAGGCAGGCAGAGAGAGAGGAGGAAGCAGGCTCCCCGCTGAGCAGAGAGCCCTATGCGGGGCTCCATCCTAGGACCCTGAGATCATGACCTGAGGTGAAGGCAGAGGCTTTAACCTACTGAGCCACACAGGCGCCCCTAAACTATTTAAGTTCTATGTTCTAATAGCTCCTATACAACTATTAAACCAAAACAGATTTACAACTTAAGTGCAGTGGAAACTACAAACAAATGCAATACAAATGAAAGTCATTAATTCAGTATGAAAAGTGATGTTTATCGAAAGTAAATCATCATCTTGCCATAACCATATGGTAATAACTGCTTCTGCATGGTTCTTTTAAATTTGGTATGCCATATGACTGTGTGCCGTATAAGAAGAGCTCAATTTTTCTGGAACTTTTCTGTACTGTTTGTATTGTATTCAAACAATGGTGAAACGTTAGTCCACATAATCGTCCTTGAGGTGATCTGAGCTGTGTTTGGCTTGTGTATATCATTGCATAGTAAGTCCTCCTCTGCTCTTATTCTCTCTGGCCAATTAAAGAAGAACAGTTCGTATCTGTGTGGTTGTAAACACAAATACCAACGTAGACATTAAAATCATAATGCCACACTCAGTTAAAAGGTGGTCATCCAAGTGAACTAGCATATATTTCTATCAGTACTTCAAAAAGGAGAATGCCAAATTAAAAGTCAGTTATCACAGGGAAATTGTGAACCATTACAAACTCCCAAGAGTCCAAGGATCCTAATTTGAGAAGCACTGCATAGCATATCATTTTTTGGTGTATCTTTAAAGCATTATTTATTATTTCCAATTTCTCTTTCAACTATCAAATCTTTATTATTTCTTCTGAGTGGGATATTCTGTTGCCATTTTTGCAGTATCTTTCTTCTCGGCAATCCAAATTACTTCCTGAAAGATTAGCAAAATTTCTTTAGATTTTGTAGACAACTAGAGTATCATTTCCATGATTAATGTATTAGGGGTAGAAAATTATAGCATTTCAAAGAAGAGCGCAGGTATTTGCAGGTGTGGGGGGAAAAAACTTGTTTGGGCTACCCAATAAAGTCTTTACCAAGTACATCATAATTAGTATCAGTAGGATAAAGACTATCAATTTTTTTAAAAAGGTAATACAGATTTGTCAACCAGGTTTGAAAATTACTGATAACTGAAGGAAACCACCAGTATTACTCCTGTTTGATATAGTTCTCTGGTGGCATCCAACATCTGAGAGTTAAATCTAATCTCCATAGCATAGACTATAAAAGCTTTTAAAATCTAAACATTGCCTGTGTCATGATCATTATGTCTTAATAGTCCTTTGCTGAGTTTCCTCTCTTAGCTTTGACTGTATCTGCTAATGGGTTTATTCAAGCTCTCAAAAGTTTTTTCTAATTAATGGTGTATTATGGGTGGGGCAAAGACAAGTAGCTTCTCCTTTCACAGCAATTATTGCTAAAGATACATGGGATTTTTTTCTATTAAATCAGGTTGATCTTGGAATTATTCTCAGTGTGGTGCTTCAGACAGCCAATAGTAGCTGAGAAAAGCTGGTTCATGAATTGTATCTATTTGCATTCCATGACTTAAAATATTCTTTGTGATAATGATGAAGCTGTGTTCTTAGATGAGATTAGAGCCAGTATGCTTTATTTGTTCCTCCAAATATTTGACCCTTTCTGGGCCGTAATGGTGAAGCCAAACCCTTGCTCTCTAAAAAGGATAACAAGGCTAGGATATTCAGGCTGTCAATTATCAAATGCACAGAAGAAAGTTGAAAACCTTCTAATCACCCTGAGGCTAAATCTGACATAGTTACAACTCTCAGGTAATATTTACATGTAAATTCAGTTATACCATAAATATGTATTAAGCATACATACCATATGCCAGATCTTGTAAAAGAGGCATTCAGTGAACCTTAGTTCACTGAAGTCACAAAATGAACATGTGAATCAAATATTATTATTTTCTATTTATAGATAAAGAAAGTAAAATTCAGAAATATTAATGGAGGGGCACCTGTGTGGCTCAGTTGGTTGGGCGACTGTCTTCGGCTCAGGTCATGGTCCCGGAGTCCCGGGATTGAGTCCCGCGTCGGGCTCCCAGCTCCATGGGGAGTCTGCTTCTCCCTCTGACCTCTCCTCTCATACTCTCTCACTCTGCTCTCTCTCTCTAATAAATAAATAAAATTAAAAAAAAAAAAGAAATATTAATGGGCTCCCTCAGTATTTCCAAACTATTAAATTGGTGTGGAAGGAACCAACTAAGTCTCTAAAACTCCAAGTCAATATTCGTACCACTTCATTCAGCCAATATTTATTGGGAGATTACCTTAATGGATTAAATACCAGAAAGATTTCTAAGTTTTCTGAACTTAATGATAAAATTTAGCCCTTGTACTATTACCATGAGGACTGAATGAGCAAAGGAACAAACATAGTTTGGGGAAAAAAAAATAAATGCACTTTGCAAACAGGAGTTATTGGTAGGATTATTATGAATGTTTACTCTTTACCTACTGTGTATTGCTGACTTATTTAAATTTCTAGCCGTACATTCTTCCAAGCACAGAGGAGGGAAAGTGAATGGACGGAACCTACTGGGTAATGTTAAAGGAATGCACAACGTGTGATAGAAATAGCAGACATAATACTCGGTTCTTGGGAATAAGAGCTCAAGAGGTAGATCTGAAATTTATTTAAATTTACAAAAAGCCTGCCAATGTGCATAGATTCTGGAGTCCCCTTAGGAATAGGAGGCGGATCTGCCATGCTTCCCAAGGCATCTTGTTATCTCTGTATGTGTGTGAGCTTTATTGCTCTGTTACCTAAGTGCTTAGGCAAACACTCATTCTTCAGCTCCAAGCTTGAGTTTCCTTTCTATAGGCATGGGAATAATTCAGTCATGTGAACTCTGTCATGCTAAATTGAAACTATACCCCTGACAATAACCAATTTGTTGGTCAGAACCTTTCATAATTCTAAGACTCTAGCTCTTCCATTAACGAATCAGGCTATTTTGAAACTTTTAATAACTAAAACAAAGAGAAAACAAACAAAAAACCTAGAGTGAAACTTATTAAGGGAAGTATTTTCTATATTGTTGTTTCCATATTTTTGCTAACCATCTGGTAGGAATAGGAATCTATTGCTCATTCTTTGGATGTCCAAGCCCTATCAGAGAAGTCCAAGTTTTGTATCCAGAGATGACTATTTCCCTCATTTCACAAAGGGCATTTCAAATTAAAAAAAAAAAATAAAGCTTATATAAGACCAGATGTATGTCTTTTTGAGCATGATGCAAGCCAGATTCAGAACATGTATTAAGTAGCAAATTTGCCATCTTTATTTAGGTGAAGAAATCCAAGAAGAAAATAAAAATAAAAACCTCCCTTGAAGTCTCTATGATGAGTGGTATAGGGTATCTGTATAACAGCATTTAAGTTTGCCTTCTCACTCACAGAGGTGGTAGACATGTCTCTACTACATGATCTATATCATGTAGTATCAGTATAATTAATTTATCTAAGCCTGACTGAATAGAACCTGAGCCAATCAGTCTCTCTTGCTCTGATATTTGGAACTGTGACCAAGGGATAGTCAATCCAGACTTCTGGTCCAGATGGAAACTGAGCTGATACAAGAAATGCACTCTCACTCTAAACCCATGGAATTTCTAGAAAAAAAAATGTACTAATAATAAGTCTAAAGAAATAAAAGTAAAATCTTCAAACGGCCAAAACAAAGAAAACCCAACTGTGTGTAGAAGGGGAAATTGGGATTGCATCTGGTATATACCTCAAGTGATGCTTAATATCTTCATAGGAATGATACTTGAGGTCAAAAACCTATACATAGTGGGCATTTGGAACTGGATTCTCTATATAAAACATAGAAAATTCCATACAATACAAGGAGGCAAAATAAAAGTTGGCAGGTAATTCCAGTCTTGGAAGGTATAAAATGACATACCTGATGAGCCTCCTCAGGTTCTCTTGGTACTCATTTTGAATCTTCAACAACTGTGATACCACCATTTAGGAACGTTGAATCTGAGAACATATTTCTTTCTAAAGATAAATTCAGAGACAAAAATTATAACATACACATCAATCTAGTATGATTGGAGGTAATCGAATAAGCAGCAAATATGAACAATCATATGAGGGGAAATAGAAATAATGATTTGAAAGCAATTTTAATTATAAAGACCTTTATATTTTAAAAACTTGCTTGCACTTCTCCCACCCACCAAGTCACAAATGCTTCTAAATTCATGACTGAAAGAGCAATATGTAGATTCAGAAGGTGCTGCCTAAGTGCATGTTGTCTGAGAAGCCTATGTACTTTGTAGAATTTCTCTGGCCACAGTCCCTGTCTCACAGTGGTCTGTAAATAAGGATGCCATCTGAAAGATGCTGGTGATCATCATTATGGAGCCTAGGATAAGACTAGCTGGCTGATAATCTTAATAGGGACAAGTACCCAGAGAAGCACATGGCTGACATTGAAGTGAGGTTAGCTTTCTGGGAACACAGCTAGTCAAGAAGGTCATGATGACCTGAATTCACTTTTCTACTCAGACACTGATGTTATGTTGATGTCTTTCTTCATCAGTTATGTTGGTAGTATAGGAAATCCCCCAGAAAAAAATGGAACCTGGAAGTTAAACATTTCTATACCGATGTGTACATCATGCTGGTTTAGGAACAAAAATTGTCTCTTGGAGGATGAGTACATGAGGTGAGAACTAGTTAGGATGAAGCAACAGTCGATAAATCCTGATAAGTTTCTAGAGACAGGACAAATGGGAGTGGCCCTTTTGGGTACATGGAGTGTTCAGCAAAACTCTAGGTAGAGTGGAGGAATTTTTTGAAATGGCCACAAGAGTGGTATTGAAATAAATCTATGGGAAGAAAAATGCTCGATGCCTTGTTTTGTGAAATGTCAGCTGTAAACAGTTATCATGTAGTTAACTTTTTATGTATTTATGAATCTTAATGTGTGATTATTTATTTTTAAAGATTTTTTTTTTTTGACAGACAGAAATCACAAGTAGGCAGAGAGGCAGGCAGAGAGAGAGCGGGGAAGCAGGCTCTCCGTCGAGCAGAGAGCCCGATGCAGGGCTCGATGCCAGGATCCCGGGATCATGACCTGAGCCGAAGACAGAGATTTTAACTCACTGAGCCACCCAGGAACCCCTTAATGTGTGATTATTACCTTTTTCATTTACTTATAATATACCTAAGTTTACAAATCAGAAATTGTCTTGCTATTCTGTTTACAAGTAATCATGATTATTGTTGACTTCTGTAACCAAACCATCTGCCCCACCAGGTCTCTCTATTATCATTCTAGCATCCCTTCTCAGCACTACCACTTGACCAAGTATCGATTCAAATAATCTTTCTTTCTTTCTTTCTTTCTTTCTTTCTTTCTTTCTTTCTTTCTTTCTTCTTCCTCTTTCTTTCTTCTTTCTTTCTTTCTTTCTTTCTTTCTTTCTTTCTTTCTTTCTTTCTTTCTTTTTAAGATTTTATTTATTTACAGAGATACAGCAAGAGAGGGAACACAAGCAGGGAGACTAGGAGAGAGAGAAGCAGGCTTCCCAACGAGCAGGGAGCCTGATGTGGGGCTCAATCCCAGGATGCTGGGATCATGACCTGAGCTGAAGGCAGATACCCAACAACTGAGCCACCTAGGCACCCCCAAATAATTTCTTAATTTCTCATTCCTTTTTAGGAAGATGAAATACGGGTATCTTTTGTGAATTAGACTGTAACTACTTTATAAATAATGTGGCATGCATATCATTTGTTAGCTTCCAGGCACTCTGGTGAGTTAACACTTCAAAACTTTCCTCTTAATCAGATTTTGCTGGTTATGTAATTTTTAGAAATGTGCACAGACTGAAAGGCCCAACCAAGTCCATATCACTGTAGCAAAGGTAGAGGTATGGTTTCATGTTAGTTCTTTTACATTCGCTGTGTAATTAGTGCCCTTTAATTTACCAGAATAAATAGATTTGCCCCAACTAGATGTAGTTTTATAAGATTGAATCTAATACTGATATTTGTCATCTCTGTAGTAAATTATAAAAAGAAGAAAAGGACAAGTTGGGCTAGCAATGAAAAAAAATACAGTTATTGAAAATCAATCAAACAAACAAAAAAACACAGCCTTTATAGGTTAGTTAAATACTAGACAAATCTTAATAATTAGTAAATTAAAAAATAGATATGAATCACCCAGAATATAGTATAAGAGATAGAAAATGTAAGGGAGAAGTCAAGAGACATGAATGATAGAAGGAGAAACAGTGACATTAGTATAAATAGGGTAGAGAAAAAAGAATCAGGTAGGGGGTGGAAATGACAATTTTGGAGGAGATAGTGTCTGAGAATTTTCCAGAAGAAAGATATGATTTAATCTTTAGATTAAGAAGTACACCAAGTCCCAAGCAAATAAAAAATAAAAGCAAACCCATGCTCAGGCACATCATAATGAAACTATAAAACATAAAGAATAAAAGTGGCGAAAAAAAAAGAAATTATCCAAAAAGGAACAGGAAGCAAACTTTCTGACAGGACCAGTAGATATCAACAGATGACCAGTTAGGGTGAGTTGATCAATAGAAAAGAGATTAAACCTTAGAGTAAAAGCAAATTTGTCTTCTTCTTGTCATGTTTATGGAGAAAAAGAGCAAGCCATTCAGCAGAGATTAAGAATGAAGCAAGCACCTCTGTGGAAAAGCAGAGGTGAAAGATCAATAGAGAGCAGTTGTGCTCTTAATGATTTCCCAGGATCTGGCTCCATCCATTGAAGGACCTACCTATCCTTGATTGACTCCATCCCTTGAAAGACCTACATATTCTTGACTTCCATAAATAATCCATAAGCTTCCAATAAAATTTGTTCCTTATTTTTTTTAAGTTACTTTAAGTTGGACTCTGTTATTTCTAACCATAATGGTACTAAGACAATCTCTCAAAGGTTCCAAGGACCTAAAAAAAATTCGAATTCATAGAGTGCTTACTGAGTATCTATTCATATGCAAGTCTGTGTATTTCAAGATGGTGGTGGTGGTGGCAACAAGAAGATAAGTGAAGCCAAGTGTATGCATTTAAGTAGTTTATAATCCAGGGGAGAGAGGTGAATCAGCATTGCATTCCTGGAGTAAGCCCCACGTGGTCATGGTTACTATTCTTTTTATATATATTGTTTAATTATATTTGCAAATGTTCTGGTAAGGATTTTTACATGTTTCTAGATTAACATCATGAAAAGTTTTTTCCACCTGTTAGTTCTAGGTTGGATGTAGGATCTAGGTAGAAGTCTATTAGGGCGGTTCATATGACATATAATGGTAGCTAGAGCTAACTTTGGGATAGCAACAAGAATATGGAGAAAAAGAGATTGACTTGAGAGAGATCGTAAGACAATATTCAAGACCTGTTGTCAGACTGGATATATGGGGCAAGAGAGAAGAACATGTCAGAAATGACTCCTAGGTTTTTAGTTTATACACTGAAAGCCTGGAGGTATCATTCACTTTTAGAGAGCACAGGTTTCTGTGGAGAAGATAGATTTCAAGTTTAGTATTGGACATGATGTCTGTAATATGCCTTTAAGATCTCTAGGTAGAGATGTTATATAGGCAGTTGAGAGCTCAGCATAGGGACCTGTGTTGAGAGTCATTGGAGGTAGTAATCAAAGCTGTGTAGATTTGCGAAATTCCCCAAGGAACAAACATAGAGTGAGAAAAGATTACAGCCAACACTTAATGGGTGGTTAGAGGTAGAAGAGCCTGCAAATTAGACAGAGAAACCAACGGCCAGAAAAATAGGAGTAAAATCAAGGCAGTGTGACATTGTGGAAGATAAGGGTAGAAATGTGGAAACTATTACCAAAGAGAAAAGGAATTGTCAACAATATAAAATAGTGCTTAAGGAGAGGTAAGATGAGGACTGAACCATCCATTGGATTTGGTGATGGAGAGGCCACTAGTGAACTTAATGAAAGCTCTTTGGGTGGAATGAGAGGGTGGAAGCCTGAATGGAGTGAAAGATGAGTGGGAGGTGAGGAAGTAGAAACAGTGAATATTGAAAACCATTTCAAAGTTTTGGCTGTGAAGGGGAGGAGAGAGGCAGAGCAGTAACTGGATGAGGATGTGGGAGTCAAGAGAACATCTTTTCTTTTTAAGGTGGAAGGGCTTATGTATGTTTAAATGTTGCTATATTGGGCTTCTTTATAAGTTTTCATTTAGGGAAGGATTATAGGACTTTGAAAAAAAATACCATCCATTATTTTACAGGCAAAACAGAAAATGTGAGTCATCCTGCAGAACTTGAGGCATTGGAGTCTGTAGAATTCTAGTCAGAGCTCAAAACACAAGAATGGATGCTTCTACCCTGGCTCTAGAAGCAGCAGCAATCATACCTTCCCAGTTACAGAGCTAGATCTGTTGAGAGTTTCTCTGCACCGTTTCCTAGGGCCCCATCTTGTCTGGATATGTCTCACTGACATGACTCTCCCTCACAGAAATCAACCTCAGGGGAGTGTGTGTCTAGTCTTTTATAAGATTTTTGAGTTCTGCCACATAAATTTGATTTCTTCCTGCACAGATAGCTAATACAATCCAAAATATAACATTTCTTTCTCTCTCTGTCTCTCTTTATATATGTGTGTGTGTGTGTGTGTGTGTGTGTGTGTATAATCAGAGACAAATGATAATAATTTTCAAAGTTCTTAGTTTTTAGTTCATTCTCACAGTAATTCAATAAAGCAGATCTGCCTATGTAATTCCAGCTCAACGAATATATTATGAACACATATATCCTGATACTATATTAAATGCTGGTGATAGAGATGCATTAGTCAAAGGTTATGTTCTCCAAAAGCTTATATTCTAGAAGAGGAGACACTTATAAAACTATATGGTGACTACTGTGAAAGAGCTATGCTGAGAGTCTCTAAGAGCACAGAGGAGGGGCACATGCTTCAGGTACAGGAAGGCTCAACAGGCAAAAGTAGGGGTGGGAGAGCCAAGTACCAAAATAAAAAACACACAGAGTAGCGTGTAAACATTAAGGTGTTAGGTGCAAATAATTAGAGCAAGAATTAATGAAATGTAGGAAACATGGCTTGACAGGTAAGCAAAGGCCAAACTGTAAAGAACTTTAGATACTTTAAAAACAAACAAAAAAATGTTGGGTTTCACTGCATATATAGTGAGTAAAGGAAGATTACCAAGTCACTAGTCATAGTCAGAAGATGACCTCAGACATTCTTTTTTGCCCAAGTTATCTTGGTGTCAGAAATGGCTGTAAACTATTATGAGTCCAGTTTTGGACATGGTTTTCTCACTGCATTCCAGGCATTTATCAAGATCTTGGTTTTAAGAGTGGAGGGAGGGTCTTGCCTGGTGTAAAAGCTGATTCATGCTGGCTGAGGAAATGATAGTGGGGATCCTCTTTAGGGTGCAATGATGGTAGACCTTATGGGGTAAAGAATGTCCCAATATTTCAAGCTTCAAAAAGAACTGTCATAAAGACAAGAGGTTAGTTAGATATTTAGAATTTCAAATTTTCAAGTTTCCTTTTGTCTTTTTTTAATTGAAATATAATTAACATACAGTGTTATATTAGGTTTTTTTTTTTTTTTTTGGAACCAATACAAAATTTTCCAAATTTTTTCTAGAACCTCAGAAACCTCATAGGCTTTCAACACTATGCCTAGAGTTCTGAAAAAACAAAATTGGTCCTGTGTGAAAAGACATGAAACTTGTTACTAGACAGAAAAAGTAAAGAATGGACTAGAGACAAAGATCTTCTAGGACTACACAAGTATGTATGCATAGCCAAGGCCAAAGTCTAGTTTTCAAACTTCTTCTCTGATGTTTCTTTAATTAGAAGATCATATGCTTAGACAGATGCATTAGAAAGCAAATAGTTTTGAAATACATTTCAATATCCCTTAGTAAATACAAGTAATATATTTCACCCTTCGATATGCATCCAAATTTCTTGAGATTTTTACTGTCTCAAAGTTTACAAGGAGACAGTACAGATAAATTCCTCTCCCAACTTACTAGACTGAAGGTTTAGATCAGTTATTTAGATCAGCATTTGATTCTTAATTTTTCAGTCCCAACAGAAGAGTATTCAAATAGGCTGTGGCCCTCTAACATTGAAATTTAAAGTGGAATTAAACTCTTCACAAATTTTTAACAAGGTAAATTATATAAAAATCTGTTGTAGAATTTCTTAAGGATGCTGAATTTATTAATAATTCCCTCACTAATACATAGATTAAAGCATCACTCTGCGTGGCTCATTTAGTTAAGCATCTGACTCCCGGTTTTGGCTCAGGTCACTATCTCATGAGTCCTGGGAATGAGCCGTGGGTCAGGATCCATGGAGTCTGCCTGAAAATTCTCTCCCTCTGCCCCTCCTCCCACCTGCATGCTCTCTCTCTGTCAATAAATCTTTAAAAAAAAAAATCACCTTTACAAAACCTATGTTAATGGGAAAATATATGACATGAGGCATAGATCATTGATTGTGATTTTTAAACACCTATAGACAAAACTAGTATTATCTTACAAACTCCTATTATCCATATGCTTATGAGAAATATGTAATATTTGGTTTTCCTCTTTATTTTAGAGCCACATTCTCTTGCATGACCTGCTTCCTCACCATCCTTTCATCCTCTCCCTACACCTTCTTAAGGAGGTTGAAATCTTCCTCCTATTCTCTGTAACTATCCCCACCCAAATGATGACTTGGGCTTCATCAAGCTCATTTGTAAATGGGAAAATGGAGTTACAACAAATTTTACCTTCTCCGTTAGGTACCAGTGTGTAGTTGAGTACCTTATGAGGTAACCTTATTTGTGTTTGAATCTTTTTTTTTTTTTAACATTTTATTCATTTATTTGACAGAGAGAGATCACAAATAGGCAGAGAGTCAGGCAGAGAGAGAGGAGGAAGCAGGCTCTCCACGGAGCAGAGAGCCCGATGCGGGGCTCGATCCCAAGACTTTGGGATCATGACCTGAGCCGAAAGCAGAGGCTTTAACCCACTGAGCCACCCAGGCGCCCCGTGTTTGAATCTTTTGATTTGATGTTTGTTTCATCCAATTTTAATTGGAAGAGGCTTAGATTTGGAGCCAGGAAATTGGAATGTATTTCCCAGCTTATCACTTACAAGAAGAGTAAAATAAAAAGCAGGATCCTTAAACTCATTGTGTCTCCATTTCCTTATATATAAATGGGACTAATACTTTCATGCTTACAGAGTCATTGTGAGACTCAAAACAATAACTTCCTAAGCTATAAAACAATATACAGTTATATAATTTTTAAGAAATATTAACATTTCGAGATACTATTGGCCTTGTGTTTTGAGAGGGGTAAACTGAGTAACTGTTCATTTAGATTTATAAGTTTAAAGCAACTTTTTGGGGGGGGTCTTTTCTTTGTATCTCTTCCCTCCTCTATTTTTGAGTTACACAATTTCATAAATATCCAGCTCCTTTAGGTAGAAGTTGGGTCCCCCTCTGCAAAAAAGAAAGAAGTGGAGTCCCAGTTTATAAAGCACTAAGGGCAGTGGGTGGGCAGCAAACATATATCAGCCCACAGATGTTTGGCCTTTTAGCACTGTTCAGCCAAACAAAAACAAAGGCAAAGAAAAGAAAGAGTGGAATTATTATCTATTATAGGTTATAAAAGTATATACATAAGAGTGTATAAAGAAGCTGACACAGAAATATGACAGTTCTTTCCATTAAGTGAACATTTTACCTCAGGTAAGAGAGTTTTTGTTTTTGTTTTTGTTTAATTCTAAGGCTCTGTGAACTACATCCACAGGGTCAAATCCCAAACCTGGCTACATCTTTTGTTAATAAAGTTTTACTGGAACACAGCTATAACCATTTGTTTATTTTCGCACTGAAATAGCAGATTACAATGGCTCAGCTGCATAGAGACTATATGGTGCACAAAGTCAAAAATTCTTGCAATCTTGTCTTTTATGGAAAAAGTTTGCTGACTCTTGCTTTATTCTTTTTATTTTAAATTGAGAATTGGTCTGTGATGCATTTATTAGAAGTTAAAAAATCACACACCGTGTTTAATGTACTAAAATATCTCCGCTAACATTAAATATATTTTGAGTGTTTCATCATTTAAACTAGAATAAAAAGATCTGAATTAACATGAATTAACAAATACCAAGATTTCTAAGGAGACAGAGCATTAAGTGTATCAGTTAGGAAGCTTTCTGCAATAGAAAGCTCAACTCACATTGGCTTCATAAATAGTAAAAATCTTTAGCTCAAATACAAGAGGTCCAGAGGTAGGTTGTATTCCTGCACTGGATGAGTCAGAAGCTCAAAGGAATTATTAAGGATGACTTACTATCTCTTCCTTTTGCCTTCTGTGTGTGTGAATCTATGGCCTCAGGCTGGCTCCCCCTTGGTCCCTAGATTGCTGCCTGCAGCAAGTAAGTCAAAATGTGGACAAAGAGAGTAATAAAGAGAGGGAGAGCCACCTCTTCAGATGATTGAATCATCTTAGATCCCCTGTCCATTTCAGCGTAGCCACTGTAACCAGGGAAATGTCATTTGCCAATAGGCTTAGACTAATCAGCATACACCCTTGAAGTGAGTGGGGTCAGTTTATCCTGAGTTACTTCAAAGGCAGTTAGATGCTAGAACAAAATTAGGATTCTGTTAAAAACAAAGCAGGAGGCACAAGTGATGGATAAGCAACCAACAGTGTTTAGTACATAGGTACATTTTAATTGGGTTAGGGAAGAATGAGAAAGGTTCGCAGCTTGGAATTCTTATGGACTGGATGGGAAATCCAAACAGAGAAGTGGATATGAAGTGACAGATGGATGTTCTAAAAGTGAAGCTATCTTCACTTATCTGCAGAGGCTTAGGCTTAGACCTTAACATTGACTGAAATTTAGAAAATTTGCAAGACTATTGCTATTATTTATAAAAATCAATAATACATTTGTATTTTAAGTCTTTTGGGTGCCTTTCTCAGGTTAGAATAAAAAGTTGTCAGCTGGCAATATACCAGAATGTTTCCTTCACTGCATTTCTTATTAGAGAAAAAAATAAAACAATTTTAGAATAATAAATAGAAGACAAGAAGCCCTTTGACTTTGTCTGGAAGGAAGCCACTAACGTACTCTGGCACTTGATAAAAGGAATATAAAAGATCTCTTAACGATGATATGAGATCTGTTCCTTGCATCATTTACCTAGTTGTACATCCAGATAAATTATAAAAGGCCATAGACAAAGCTACCCTAGGGATATGGTTTATTTTCACAAGTACATTAGGTTCTGTGTTTCATGTGGCCCATTCATTTATCCAGAGCTGATATATTCAGTCTTATAGTCACTGGCCTTTCATGCCATTAAAGAATTACTGTTTTAAACTAACTAATACATTGAAGAAAAATCATTCAGGAATTATTCTAATTTTTATCTTTCTCTTTCCACAAATAAATCTATTTTGATGTTTGAAAATCTCACCTGCCTAAGATTGAAATTGAGGGGCAAAGAGCCCATTTTCTCCTGCCTTCCATAAGCTTCTGGTTCTAGAATTCTTATTTTTCCAGAATAGTTTTTATCTTAACAGCATAAAATCTAATCTCAACTTTTATTATCATAACAAATAGTGGATTCATGAATGTCATGTAAATGTTAAAGCAGATTTTTAATGCATCATCCCACTTTTCCATCTTTATATATTTTTATGAGAAATGTTATATGTGTTAACTTGATTGCTTACTATTTGCTAAGCATATATCAAACTTTCCTATCTGTGTGCTTTTGTTGATTGTTTCTCCTTTTAAAGTCACCGAAGGACAAGTTTTCACAACATGTGTTATTGTATGTGAAAAATGGCAAACATTGAGAAGAAACATTAAAAATCTCACAAATAGTACCTCTTTGTAAAGGCAGAAAGGCCTTCAATTTAACGTCAGTTCATCTTTCAGGGTCTAGATCCCCAGTAGCGTCAGATACTCTGACGGTTAGTCACCTAAAAGTAAAGCTTTTTCCAATGCCAAAGAATTTAAAATCTAGTGAATTGAAATTTCCATAAATCTTAGATATTCAATAAATCTTGAAAATGGTTTACTTTATGGCAGAGTTAGTGGATTCCTCCTGAGAGCTTGGAAGTTCTCCGTTCTACATTCTTAAATATGTTTCCCTCCTATGGTTAATTTAGCACCATTGGTAATTATTATTTTGCTAAATACCCTCTTTTCCCTAAAGCATTTATTTAAAAAAGAAGTGTGCATATTGACAAAGGAATAATTTAGGGAAGTTAGATGTTTTCCTGTCTGAGTATCTGTAACATAGGAAGCTCTCAATAAACATTGGTTGAATGAGTGAAAGTATAAAAGGCAGATGAAATCCTCGAACATCTGGGGGAAATTGGTCTTTCCACTAAGACGCAAAGAGAAAGGAGTTGAGGGAGTGTCCAGATGGGATGGGGAAAGCTCTGAAAGAAGAACTAGTGAGATTTGTCTTCAAGTGCTTTACAATTATGCCTAGTATTGGCTAGAGGGAATGGAAAGAAGACATATTTCTTCTTGGTACATTTGAATCTGATTAAATACAATTTTTCAGCACGACATAGATTGTATTCTTTCACAGACAGCTGATTTTTTTAGACTCTTAAGGAAAAATAAAAAGATATTTTCTGAGATGACAGTTTCCTCTGTGTTCCTTAGAGAACAAAGAGAAATAAAGTAAACTCCCCCATGGAGTTTCAAATTCTTAAAACTTTTGTAATTGGTAGAGATTTTCAAAAAGAGATTTTTCTCTGGATTTCCTTCCAATACATTTCTCATATAAAGTACTGGAAGATATAAAGAAGAAAATCTGGGTCTCTCAGGTTTTGGTGAGAAGGTAAGCCAGAATTTGGTATTCAGAAGCAGAAATTAGTAGCAGATGGAGCAGCCCTAGCCCCTTTCCTGAGACTTCCCTGGCCCTGGCTGGAGGCTATGCTTGAGGGTCCACTTGAGATATTGGATCAGAGGATGAGGCAGCGAAGGGGACTGAATCCCAATTCTTTTTTGGTGGTGCTGTCTAAGGAATCTTAATAAGTTAAAAGTCATTATAAAAACTTTAATAATTTTTCTTTAATAGAATACCAAAAATTCTATTATTGTATTCTGGATAACCTGACTTGTTCTAAATCAGAAGAACAAAAACAGCAAAAGACAGTTCTGCACTTCTTTTGCAAGTGAAGAATAAAGTTTTCTTTGAGTCTTTAATTTCTAAGCTTTCAATAGGGAGGCTTTCAACTGAAGCAATTGTATATATGCTGCTCTACACACATAACAAAG
Source organism: Lontra canadensis (assembly GCF_010015895.1). Lineage (NCBI taxonomy): Eukaryota > Metazoa > Chordata > Mammalia > Carnivora > Mustelidae > Lontra > Lontra canadensis. The sequence goes on from NW_022631001.1 coordinate 14,736,124, forward strand.
ACTTGCTCCAGCAGAGAACTATTTTTCCGAAAGAACTAAAGATTAAAGGTAAAAAATGTTTTTGGAAATGTTGAAATTACATTTTAAAATTATAACATTTGGTAGTTATTGCAGCTCTGTAGGCTAATCAGAGCCTAGAAAGCAGTGTTTTGTAATCTCAGTTCGGCCACTAACATGTTGGGTAGTCTTGAACAAATCAGAAAATTGTTCTCTTAATTTCCCTACATATAAAACAGAGATACAATAACTTGCTAGCTTACACTAAGAAATAGCTGGGAAAATTACTTCCAAGCACTTTAACATTTGTAAAATGCTAAATAAACTAGATTTGGGGTTGATTTCTGACAATAAAATACATTCCAATTGAATTGTTTTTAGTGGACAGAAGTACAGAAACTGCAGTAAGTATCTGCATAATACTCTTCACCTCAGGGGGCTCCTGGGGGCCTCAGTTAGTTAAGTGTCTGCCTTCGGCTCAGGTCATGATCCCAGGGTCCTGGAATCGAGCCCCACATTGGGCTCCCTGCTCAGTGAAGAGCGTGCTTCTCCCTCTCCCTCTGCCGGCTGCTCTGCTTGCTTATGCTCTCTCTCTATCTCTCTGTCAAAGAAATAAATAAAATCTTAAAAAAAAAATACTATTCTCCCCAAAGGCCCATGCTCATAAACAGACTCCAGAGAATCCATAAAGACCTTGACTCTTTAGGCAAACTTTAGATATATTTGCTTTGCAAGAGTTCAAAGCTTTCATCATACTTTCAGAGGGGTAACTGACCCCCTAAATTAAGAACCATTTCATCCCACAGAAATAAACCCCTATTATTTCTGTTATTACTTTGATATATACAATTCCATCTTCTTTATTGCACACACTGACACACATACATATAGGAATATTCATTACAAAATATTCATTATGCCAAATATAGTTTTACACACTTCAGATATTATGACTATTGTCCTTTATAATTTTTTCCAAAAACATGATTTTAATGGCTGCATTTATAATCAACTACATAGGTATCTTATGACTATTTTCATTAGTTCTCTTTTGATGGATATTTAGAATATTTATATTTTGCTATTATAAAGCTTTTATGGACTGTTCATAAAAATATTTATGTATGTATTTTCTTAATTCTTTAGTGTAATTGCCTAAAAGTTGCTTCTTTGATGATTTTTGGAATCATTCTTGTTCTTATTCACTGACTTTCCTAGACTATTCCACTGGAATGCAGATTGCTTATTCTGAAGAATAGCACCTTTTAAAAGAATGTGTTCTCAGAAAATATAATTTAAATTTAATATGGCTGTTTAGTTTATATGTTGTCTACTTGAAACAATGAGTTTGATGATTGCAGAAATGAAATGGTTTGATTTTTCCAAGTTATTTAATTTTTAGTCTATGAGGATTATGTTGAGGGTTTTCTAATCATGAAAATCTAACATTGGAAGGAAGCCAAAATGGTCTGATTCCTCATTTTTAAGGTCTAAACTATTGCAGGTATATACATTCTGCAAGTAAGATTATTAAAGCAGCCATTTATCACATCAAAAATCAGAAGAGAAGGGGCGCCTGGGTGGCTCAGTCATTAAGCATCTGCCTTTGGCTCAGATCATGATCCCAGGTTCCTGGGATCGAGCCCCACAGTGGGCTCCCTGCTTGGCAGGAAGCCTGCTTCTCCCTCTCCCACTACCCCTACTTGTATTCCTGCTCTAGCTGTCTCTCTCTCTCTCTCTGTCAAATAATAAAATCTTCAAAAAAAATTAGTAAGGAAATACTAAAATAAAGGTGCAATTTTGTTCATCACTTCTATGAAACAAAATAGAATTAAACCATGTTACAGCAATACATCTATCAATCACATTCTCTTGCTATAAGGAAAAAGGTTCTTTGATGAGTTTCCTGTTTAAATATATTTGCCAGTACTTGCCCCAGAGAGCAGCTTCCATTCATTTTATATTTATTTTTTAGTCTCTTCTACCAGGGCCATCTTGGCCGTCTTTTTGACCTTTTCAGGACTTGTGGATCGTCCATTCCTTCATAAGTAATTTTTCATTGGCAAGCAACATATTTCATTTATGAAGTGACCTTTCCAATCCTTGTTTTTTAATGATGTGTTCCCAATAGTTGCCTTATTCCTTAAAAGAAAGGTGCAGTCCAAGATTTTGCAATTTTTCTACACAGTAAAAATGGATTTCTTGCTTTCTTAAAAATATTGAGCTGGAATTATGAGCAATTTGTTTTTGGTACATTGATTTATTTGGAAGTCATTTAAAAGGATTTTTTTCCTGGTTTTTTTTTTTTTCATTTTTGTAGTTACAGTTGCTTATAGGCTTTTTTGGTCAGGAGGTCCTGCCATCACCTCAAATTTATCATACCCAAGACCAATAGAAAGCAACCCATTACCTTCTTCTACTCTTCTGTTTCTCTCAGTTGAACTACTGAGTTTCCAGTCTCCCAAGCTAGAAACCTCAGTTTCACTTTTATCCTCTATATCTTTGATGATTCTCTGCCCCAGATTTTTAGAATGTTTAAAATCTTGTCCTGCTTTTCCATGTATCATAGAAAGTCTCAGAATTGTCAGAAATGTGATGTTCTTTCTAATTTCTGATTTCCTGTCTTTCGTTTACATGTGGCATAGACATTAGTAGAAAGACCATGTATGATCCCAATTTTTGGTTCAGAATGAAATTGTAACTAATTTACATAATATCTGTCGCTAAACCTGCCTCTCTAAAAATATCTTCGTCTCAATTCCCAGTGGCATCCCTCCTCTTCACATGCCAGAGTATACCATAGCCTTCCAGATGGTCTTCATATCACCAATAGATTTATCTTCTAATCCTTCCTTCAGAACACTTTCTGGCTAATCACTTGAAAGAACCACTTAAATCATATTACTCCTTCCTCGGAAAAATTAACTACCTGTTACTTTTTGTATTGCATGGTTTCAAACCAAGGTCCCCTGAGTCCTAGTGTTCTGCCTCCAATTCTTCAGGAAGCACTTCATGTGAGAGAGACAGCGAGAAGAAAGTTAAGCTACTGGGTTTTTATCAGATTATGTAATGGGGCTTGTTTCTAAGTGTATGCTTTAGAATACATATTATGTACATATTTCTTTTTCAGTTAAGCTAATTATGATGAAAAAAGTGTAAATTTTATTATTGCTTCCAGGTAGCTAACAACATATACCTATTATGTGCCTCATCAATAAATAGTTGTCTAGTTACTTAAATTGAGTGAATGAACTAATAATATTTCTTTCTCACAATCCTGCAAAGAAATATATATTATCCCATATTACTGGTGTACAAAAATTTTATGAAAGCTAAGTGAATTTGAAAGGAAATCTGCCTTATCCATAAGACTCATGTCTTTCCTGAGACAGGTTAACTAGAGATGGGAGAGAGGATAGGAAATCTCCCATGTTTCTTTCCAATTTTTAAACAAGACGTCCTCTCCTAGGCACCAAACTCCTAATGCTCTCCTATTTTCTCTTGCTATAGATCCAAGACTCTTAGTATATTTGCTCACCTTTAGTAACTGGAAAGACTACCTTTAGTATTTCAAATATATCTATTACAAGGCTGGCTGAGGAATGGAACTCCATTTCCCGGCTACTCACATTCTATAGGCCCTTTAAGGTTTTGTTGCTGATCACTATGGAGAAACAGAAATTAATGGATGAATGAAATGGAGAAGTTCCAAATTATATAGTCTTATATATTCCTTCAGTTCTAACAACCCCTCATCCACAATACTTGTCATGTCTCTGAACTGTGTCTTTTAAGCCCAGCACAGATATCTGCCTCCAGACACTATAGTTGGTGTTCACCAAGGCTCTCCTCGTCCTTTACTTTAATAAGGATGTTTTCTCTCTTTCTCTGTGATGGCACTTCTTACCAATTGAAGGTGCAAGATATCTTTCCCTGTGATGGCATCTCTTACCACATTGAAGGTACAATCCAGAGAGACCATTTGATGGCTTGTGTTTATGTCTATGTTTCTGAAAACCTCCAAGAAAACAACTCCTTGGAGCACCTGGGTGTCTTAGTCAGTTAAGCACCTGCCTTTGACTCAGATAGTGATCTCTGGGTCCTGGGATCCAGCACTGCACTGGGCTTCCTGCTCAGCAGGGAGTCTGCTTCTGTCTCTCTGTCTCTCTGTCTCTCCCTCTGCCCCTCCCCACTGCACATTCTCTCTCTCTCTCTCAAATAAATAAATAAATGAAATCCTAAAAAAAGGAAACCAAATCCACTATACCTCTTACCTACCTAGAATTTCAACTGTTAATTCAACAAACATCGTTTTTGAATAATTACTATATATCAAGGACAACACTAGCAAGTCCCATTAAAAGCTGAAAGGACACAATCCCTACCCTCCCTAAGCTCACAGTGGACTGGGGAAAACAAAAAAATATATGGTAGATATCATATAATTGCTATGCTAGCAGTTTCCTGTGGGAATATTGGAGGGTATGAATTTAAATCTTTCAAGGGAAGAAGGGAAGCCTTCATGGAAGAGATGGCATTTGATATTTGAAGAATGGTGAGACTTGAAGTAACAACTGAGACTTGGAAGATAGGTAACAATAGACAAATCCTCAGAGGGCATCTAGACACTTGTGAACACAGAAGCCTGGAATAGCATATAGTATTTGGAGACCTTAAATAACTCAGTGTTGCTGAGACCTAAAATTTAAGGTGGGGAGTTAAAGGAGATGTAATTTTTTGGATAGCAGAGGCAGGACAGCAATGGTAATGTGATCGTATTAGTGTATTTAAGATTTCTCACATAGTCTTATAATAATCATGTGATGGCAAGTAGTGTGAGTAGTTAAACAGTATGAGAAGGTTTTCTAAAGTTTAAAAATGTGGACTGAAAAAGAAAAAAATAATTTGATAGATGCAGAAATCTGACCCTGGGCCCCACTTGATTTCATTTACTACTGTGTGAGTAAAATTGGGCTTACCATTTTCCCCAAGAAGCTGTGATTCAAGATACAGTACTGGAAAAACTTCAAGAGTTTGCCCAACCGTAGAGGGTGTACCCCTACAATGAAAGGTTTAGGCATCTTATGATATATTTATATGATAAACAGTTTTGTTCCAGTTTTACTGTATAAATAATAGCAAAATATACACCTCAGTTTCCTCCCAAAAACTATTATAAGTTGTTTGGGCCAACCGAGGACATGGATTTAAAAATAATTTTCTGATGGTCCCTTAGGGAATTAATCACACTGTGGTGGTTGGTGGTGGTGGTGTATGTGTTTTCATAATATTTTGTTCATATATCTATTTATGATACATTGGGTTATATTTATTTTGTGGTTTAAATGCTTATGTATACATTAGTTTTTTAAATCTGAAAGACTTGGAGTAGATTTCTACATCCTTTGACTGTTAACCCAGGCCTCCATTTTCACATCTGCAGAATTGGTATAATCTTACTCATATGAAATATTCAGTGACTAAGTGCAATAATAATACATGTAAATTCTTAAGTCAGTACCTGTGCATTTCATATCCAATCAGTGACTGTTGAATGAAGAAAACATCTTGAATACACTACACTATGGCAAAAGGAATGTTGTCTTTCACTTGCTCCATGTGGAGAAAAGGAAAGCATGTTTGGGGTCTCTACTTCAGGGAGTAGTTGGAAATAAATATTTTGGGGGCGTAGAGTAGATAACAAATGGAAATAGACCTAGTGATAGTGCCTATACTAAATTACATTTTTCATCATCATCAATACATTTACTAGTTAAAATTTAGTGATGGTAATGCACATTACCTAAGAATAGAAGGAGAAAAACACTTCAAAAATCAGTTAACCTAAGTAATACTACCCCTTAGAAGAAGAAATTCAAAGTAGTTGCCAGGGTTGAGAGATCTAGAAATTGTCCTTAATATGTATATGAATTTTATTTTAGTGGGCAAATCAAAGAGGTTTCAAAGATGAATTTTAATCACATACTTTTCTGTTTTTTTTTTCTTCTGATAGCAGAGGGAGGAAAATGAACAAACACATAATAAACTGAACTTTTTATTTTGAATTACAAATTAGTAAAAAGAATCTGGGTTTCTTAATTTTTCTTCATCTTCATAACCAAGTTCTCTATTATCAGTGATTCTAGAAAGGTTTGATTGGTACAGTTACAGTTAGCGTGATCCAATGGAAACACGGTTCTTGCACAATTGACATATTTTAATTAATGCAGCTTAGAGATGTGAGAAGAACAAAGGTCTTGGTTTTTAAATTTTCTATTAACTTAATGTTGACCTTCACCAAGACATCTTCCCGTTTCCCCTCTGCAAAGTCAGGGGCCTATGCTAGGTGAAATTTAAGGTTCCTTCCAGTTCAGATACTCGCTGATATTAAGTTACCTGAAAGTAAGCAGCTTAGATCCAAGAATGATGGTGATCATGGGGATGACAAGAGTTGTCTTTGAGCACTTATGTGCTATAAACTGTGTGAAGTGTATATCTGTGTTCAGTGTGCCTTCACCTGAATCATTTGAACATACATCTCCAAGGTGATCCTGAAATTAAGCTGTTAAGTATAGCTATTCTGGGGTGCCTGGGTGGCTCAGTGGTTAAAGCCTCTGCCTTCGGCTCAGGTCATGATCTCAGGGTCCTGGGATCAAGTCCCGCATCGGGCTCTCTGCTCAGCAGGGAGCCTGCCTCCTCCTCCTCTCTCTCTCTGCCTGCCTCTCTGCCTACTTGTGATCTGTCTGTCAAATAAATAAAAAAAAAATCTTAAAAAAAAAAAAGTATAGCTATTCTCCTGTCTTTCTTAAAATTCACATTTTCTATTTTCACTAGAAATGTGCTTTTAATCTAAATGCAAAGAGGATTAACATAATAATTTAAGTTGTCTCCAGAAGAGCTAATGAATAATGGTATCAGAGTTCCTCTGCTGATGCCTTATTGAAGCAGGCTCTAGAGTGGGCTAATGGTTTATTCTAAGGGCTTTATAGTCCCTTGCAGATTTGACTGATGTGACCTTGAGCAAAATGCTTAAAGTGAAAGGGCAGATCTGCTTGTCTTTATTCTTAAATCACAATATAGTACAGATATTTTTCCCTCCAATTTGATTCTGTGACTGAATTCTCGGGAATTACCGTGGGTGTTCAAGGTTTCCAATAATAGGCGTATGTTACCATAGACACGTCCTTTAAATATGTCAGTGGTGCATTATTGCACAGCAATACTTAAAGGCTTTCAGAAAAGTTGTATTTTATGAGATCCTGTAATTATTTGGTTGTGAATGATAATTAGAGATTTGACTTTCAGCTGTGAAGTGGTCCTGAGATGTTTTTTAGAGTCTTGTGGCACATTATTATGGAAGTCAGTGCAATTTACTATAGAGAATATTTAGAAGATAAGGGGTAAAAGATAATGAGTCTCTCTAACTATTCCAAGGTAGTCTTATGGGATTATTAAAGATGAGAACTTGAGGGTGCCTCGGTGGCTTAGTGGGCTAAGCCTCTCCCTTTGGCGTGGGTCATGATCTCAGGGTCTTGGGATCGAACCCTGTATGGGCTCTTTGCTCAGTGGGGAGCCTGCTTCCCACTCTTTCTCTGCCTGTCTCTCTGGCTACTTGTGATCTCTCTCTCCCTCTGTCAAATAAATAAATAAAATATTTAACAACAACAACAAAAAAGGTGAGAACTTGAAAAGGCAATTTTAGTTAAAGTAGATCATTTTTTAACCCCCTTGCGTTTTGGGGGAAGTAAATTACCAACTACTAGCTTATTTTGCTTTGCAAAACTAGCATTAAAGAAAGAAATAGAAGAATCCTTGGTCATCTTTCCCACAGTCTTTCAACTTTTTAATACTATTGCTATTATCTTTTTCACCATATTGTAAGAAATTTTAAAACAGATGACTCTAGGGGCACCTGGGTGGCTCAGTCATTGAAGCTTCTGCCTTTGGCTCAGGTCATGATCCCAGAGTCCTGGGATCAGTCTCCCATCAGGCTTCTTTCTCAGCGGGGAGTCTGCTTCTCCCTCTCTCTCTGCCCTTCTTACCCCCTCCCCCTGCCTGTGCTTGCTCTCTCTCTCAAATAAGTAAATAAAATCTTAAAAAACAAAACAAAGCAGGTGACTCTAAAATGTGTGTCTGTAAGGAAGTTCTACAGATGAGAGGAGAGACTATTTAGTGAGCCTATCCCATGCGCCTTGCACTGTGCTAAGCAGTGTGGTGTTTCTTTTTAAATATTTGTCGAAATGCTTGCCTGGCACTAATGCTAGGGTTGTTAGGAATGTAAGGATAAAAAGACGAGGACTCTAGAGTCAGTAAACCTCACATGTATTATCTCAAGTGATCTTCATAGTGAACATGGAAATTTGTTTTTGTTTTGTTTTTGTTTTTCTATTTTTTTAACATTAGGAACTGAGGTTCATGAGAACAAAATAATTTGCCCAAGTTTATCTTTCCAGTAGAGACAAGGCAGAACTTGTGTTCAAGGTCTGTCTAGTGATCTTATAGTATATCATATTGTTTACTTCACCTCTGTCATATCCATGGCAGTAGAAGAGTCCAATATCTTGGGTTTAAGCTCAGGCTCCACATACACTCCCCATGGGACCCGAAGCAAGGTATTCTACTTCATGGAATCCACTTTCTTATCTATAAGATGAAGATGATAAGATGCTACTATCAAAGGTGGTTAAGGATTGTGTGAGATGATGGTTGTAAAGCACTTTGTATGTGTTTGATTAGCACATTGTGGGTCCCATGTAGTTGCTGTTGCACTTGTGGGCATGAGTAATATATGCAGGAAATGTTGGAAAATTTTATGGTTCTCTATTTGTTTGTTCCTTTATTTTCTCAGTCAAAAACTTATAGCACCAGTTGTCTGTCTCAGGGGCCATTGAAGAAGTGATGAAGTGGGAGTAGAGCTAGGTATGGTTGTGGAGGGATCATTCATACTAAAGTGCTCTTGTAGGATCTGATTGAGGATCAGCTGGGCATGAGCAGGGATCTGGACTCCATTTTCCCATGTCGGCTAAAGACCCTTCACTTTTTTGTCATGATAAATGACTAATTCATATACTTTTATTTGCAGAATGTTCAAAAAAAACCACTGCCTTAAAATGAAAGTTGATTGGGGGCACCTGGGTGGCTCAGTGGGTTGAAGCCTCTGACTTCGGCTCGGGTCATGATCTCAAGGTCCTGGGATTGAGCCCCGCATTGGGCTCTCTGCTCAGCAGGGAACCTCCATCTCCTCTCTCTCTGCCTGTCTCTCTGCCTACTTGTGATCTCTGTCTATCAAATAAATAAATAAAATCTTAAAAAAAAATAAAATAAATGAAAGTTGCTTGGAAGGGATATATTTAAGGACTCTAGTTCTTTTATTTTATTAATACTATGTCCTTACCATTTAACAATTTGGCATGTGGTAGGGGTTCAATAAATGATGATAAATGAATGAATTATCTAGTGAATAAACAAACATGTATTTACAAAGTATCTGAGTGTGTCTGTGTATTTGAATATATACATGTATGTGTGTTGTATGCCTGTGTGTGCATTCGTTATGTGTTTAGATTCTACATATAAGTGAGATCATATGGTGTTCATCTTTCTCTGACTTATTTCACTTAGCGTAAGCCTTTCAAGGTGTGCACGCACACACATACACACACACACACACACACACACACTAAACCTTGGGTTAGAATTTACGGTTGGAGACAATAGCTAAGCAAGAGCCAGAATTAAGAATGAGTAGGATATAAGAGAAGAGAGAAGGGTTGGAACTATGCATGGGATCATGGCTGGATGCTAAGACCCAGGGATTGGGTTAGGCTGATCGCTCTGCCTTGCATTTACACAATGCATTTCTGCTATAAACAGCTTTCACAATAGGCTAGCGAGGTGGGTAGAGCAGGCATGAGCTGCACTGGTGTAAGATTCTAGCTGTTGGGATTTTTACCCACCTGTGCTATCAATTATACATTCTATTCAAACATCCATGCTGAAAATTCTTTTCATCTAAGCTTGTGCAGATTGTGGGACAGGCACCTACCAAGCAGAGCACCACAGAAGACCTATATAAAGGCTTTACTCACCTCCAACCAATTAGGAGGCATGAAACCTGAGCCTGCTCTCCTCTCAGCTGCCCAAAGTCCCGTTTCAATACATCTTTTACCAAAGGAACAGAGCAAATTCTCAACAAGAGGAACACTGCTTCATAAATATTGAATAGTGCTAGTTATACCGACCTGAGAGAAACCTCAACTTGTTAGAGGACTGTGTTTATCAGCCTTAGCACCAGAGTATTATATATCCGAAAATCTGCAAGGTTTGTGAACAATGAGGAAACTGAAAATATTGTCATTGTCCTAGTTATCATCTTCATCATCAAAGGATGGGTATTTACTGTAGGCCCTTCTTTTTTGGGAGTGAAACGAATAGATGCAGTTGAATAATTGGTGGATATGTTTTTTGAAGAAAATGTTAAAATAATTGACATTTGGGGGCACCTGGGTGGCTCAGTGGGTTAAAGCCTCTGCCTTCAGCTCAGGTCATGATCCCAGGGTCCCGGGATCAAGTCCCACATCGGGTTCTCTGTTCAGCAGGAGCCTGCTTCCCCCCACTCCCCCATGTACTTGTGTTCTCTGTCTGTCAAATAAATAAATAAAATCTTTAAAAAAAATAATTGACATTTGGATAGAGAAATACATGAGATTATGTTTAAATGTAAGGAAAATTGGAATTTAGGGAAAATTGCATTATCTCTGTGTGTAGGGAAATAACAAACATTAAAAATGTCTTGATTTCCTTTGGGGAGGATGCAAGATTTGGAGGAAACCAGGAGGGTTTCATAATAGTGTAGGACCCAAGAGGAAGACTTGTCAAGTTTGAATACAAGATGCTGTGGGGAAATAAAAAGAGCATCGAGTCAAATAGAATTAGGTTCAAGTCTCCATTTTGACATTCACTCACTGTGTCCTAACACAAGGCATTTGTGTCCCTAAGAGTAATGTCTTCAACAGTAAAGTGTGGACAATAAAACATTCCTTAAAATGGGATGATATGGGGTACCTGGATAGCTCAGTCAGTTAGGTATCCACCTCTGGATTTCAGTTCAGGTCATGATCTCAGGGTTGCAAGATTAAGCCCCATGTTGGGCTTGTACTGGGTATGGCACCAGCTTAGGATTCTCTCTCTCTCTCTCTCCCTCTGCCCCGCCCCCTGTTTACATGCATGTGCTCTCTCTTCTCTCTCTCTTTCTCTCAAAGGAAAAAAAAAGGGGGAATGATATGTGTGAAATCCCTTGTAATGATCTGGCACATAATAGATACTCATTAAATGTGTGTTATTTTCCCTAGTGAGTATTTCAGAATCACCACTCTTACAAAACCAATCTTTCAATCTACTAATTTCTAAGCCTTTACTTAACCAGTCTCTTCCTCATTGTCTATGCACATTTCCATGTTCTTTCTTTTTTTTGTTGTTGCCTTTATTCTACCTTTTTTCTTAAATTGAGACATAATTGACATGTATCATTATATTAGTTTCAGGCATACAACATAAGGGTTCAACATTTCTATATATTGCAAAATAACCACTACAGTAAGTCTAGTTAACATCCATTACCACTTGTAGTTACAAATTGTTTTTTCCTGTAATGAGAACTTTTAGGATCTCCTCTCTTAGCAACTTGCAAATATACAATGCAGTATTATTAACTACAGTCACCATGCTGTATTTTATATCCCCATGACTTATTGATTTTATAACTGGAAGTTTGTACCTTTTCACTATCTTTGCGTATTTTGCCTACCCCCACCTCCCATCTCTAACAACTGCTGATCTGTTCTCTGTTATGTATGAATTAATTTTTGTTTGTTTGTTTAGATTCCACGTAAGAGTGAGATCATACAGCACTCATGTTTCTCTGTCTGACTTATTTCACCTATAGTAATTACTTCAAGGTCCATCCACATTGTTGTAAATGACAAAATTTAATTTTTTATGGCTGAAAAATACTCGTGTGTGTGTGTGTGTGTGTGTGACATTTTCTTTATCTGTTCATCCACTGAGGGATACTTATGTTGCTTTCATTTCTTGGCTATTATAAATAATACTTCAATGACCCACATTTCTTCTTTTATTCTTTGTTTTCCCCATACTCAAGAGAACATCCTTATCCATATCTTTCTATATACTCAGGATTTCTCTCACAAGTTGATTAAGTTTCCCTTTATCTGTGACCCTGTCTTGGACCACTAAATAATGTTATCTCACTGCACTGACATCCATAGAATTTATTATTTTTATTTTTTTTCCGTATAACTACATATCTTATAATCATTTATGTCTTTATTTAACGAATATGATACCAGGCACTGTGCTAAGCTCTAGGAGTCTACAGGTGAAAACAACAACAACAACAACAACAACAACAACAAAAAACCCAAGCTGTGTAGTTAATAAGTCAAAGTCTTCTTGGGGAAAGAGATACAAAGACAAATAATTACGATTAAGTGTAAGTACACTAGGAAGTATTTGCAAATACTATAGAAAACGTCCTTTCATTCAATTAAATTATATGCTGTTAAATGGCAGGGCCCTGTTTTATATATTTCTCCTTTTTAAACATTCTCCTCTAGAACATCTAGCTGAGTATTTAGTAATTATTACATACTCGTTGCTTTAAATTCTTCTGTGGAGAGTTTTAGTATTATAGAGCATTTTAAATGCCTGAGAGGGAATATTTCCCTAAAACAATCATCATTAGGATTCTGTATAAAGCCTCCAAGCCAATGGAAACCCTTGGAATTGAAATAGACCCTTGGTTTGCTTTGAATCCTTCATTTGCATTTGTGAAACTAAAGTTCCCAAGCATTTAAGCAAAGTCAGGCTCTATAAAACCCTTCTCTGGTGGGGAGGTTATATGACAAGCCATGCTCAGAAGCCTGAGCCAGAGTGGTAGGTAGGTGCCTGTAGTGCTGGCCAAAGGTCAAATATCAAGAGCATGCCTAAGGGAGCATAATATGTTAAAACTCAAATCCAATATAGATCTGTTGTTAAGCAAAACTATCTTGGAGACCAGTGTTTAGAACTTGGGTGTGTGGTCAATCATGGAGGCCCATGAAGGTTTTTGAGAATTGCTAAAATTTGTATGGTACTAATTCTGTAGCTACAATTATGAAGCTCATAGAAACCTAGATATTGGCTACTGGAATTTAGTAGGCAAGGAAGGGCCCTTTAATGACACTTAGCTCAAATAGCCAACCTAAGCTTGCAAAAGGGAACTCTCACTGGAGTTGCCTCCCTGTAATATCACCCTGGTGTTTTATTGACATGGAATTCCTACTTCCTCCAAGACACATCTGTGTCTTTCTGGCTGCATACTGAGATAACTTTGGGAACTGGAAATAATGGTGATTGAAAGATCACAGCTTATTAGCTTAATGTTTGCTTAGCCTTTTGCTAGAGCCAAGTATAAACAACCCAGAGGCAAATTTGGAAGCCCTAAGTTCCAAGAAAGAGTTTTTGACCAATGGGGCTAAATAAATGCTGTGGATTCATATGGGATTCAACAGTCAGCAAGTGTTGTTACGTGATTCCAGAGCTGTCTTCCATGTAGTTAATATAAGTATGTTCCTATAGGATGTGATTCAAGGACTCTCCAACCGCTATTCCCTATTAGGATTTGTTCCTGTGGGTTTTTTAACTGATTAATGAAGTAGGGTTTTGGAATGGAGAATTGGAACTTGCTGGGAGGGAGCAGGGGAGAGGAAAAAAAGGCCAGTCAAAAAGATATAGAAAGATAACCAAAGCATAGTTTTTCCAAAGAGCAGTCCTAATATTATCAACTACTAATATACATGGAATACATTCTATGCTTCAAATACAGTATTAAGCAAATTATAGCTTTTAAATTTATTTTTTACAACACCCCAGTAATAAGGGGCTACAAATATCCCAATATCACACATCTATTAAGTAACCAACTGAGACTCAAGCACAGATTTGTCTTGATAAATTTGCAGATAAAGAACATGAAGACGAAAAGATTAAGTACTAGCCCGGGTTCAGACAGGAAAAGATTCAAGCCTAGCCTTCCTAGCTGACTCCCTGTTCACAAGTGTGCTGTATGGTTTCATGGTTCTGCTCAGGATGTGAAGGCACTAAAGTCCAGCTCTTGCTGATATAGCTTTCCAGAAGTATGCACAGCAGTCATACCATGAAAACAGGGCTTAATTGGTGATCTCTACATATTATTTGTAATTAAAAAAATGCATACATTTACTTATTGAGGTAAAGAACACCTGCCTTCTGCCAGTCCTAATGCTACATGCAAGGGACTAAGACCTTTTTAAAAAAAAAAAAAATTATTATTCTTTAAAGATTTATTTATTTAAGAGGGGGAAGGGAGACAGAGGGAGAGGGAGCTTGAGCAGACACAGAAGTCACCTCACGACCCTGAGATCATGATCTGAGCTGAAACCAAGAGTCAGTCACTTCACTGACTGTGCCATCCGGGTGCCCCAAGACCTTTTTTTGATGTGAGCAGATAGGTATGTAAACAATGCAATGTAATGAAAGACTACAACTCCCCAGGAGTACAGAGGAAAGAGTGACCCATTTTGCCTTGAGAGGATGAGGAACATTTCAAAAAGGAGGTGGCAGTTGAGTCAGACTTCAAAGGCGTTGGCCTCTGCTTTCTAAGGCTGAGGAGATCAGCTCTGAATAAAGGTAAGTGAGGTGGCCCTAAATAAGTGACGGAAAGGTGGGCCATGAAAGTGTTTTTTTTGTTTTATAAAGCACCACTTTATTTTTAAATATCACGTATAATGTAGACTAAATTATGTATAAATGCTAATAAATTAAATGAGGTAAGAAAATGAATACAATTTACAACCATGAAGTTATAATTAGTGATCCTGTAATGATATAGTAAAATATACGAAGGCCGTGCAGTATAATATTGAGATGATATAGTGTAGTGGTTAAGAGCAGAGAATCTGGAGCTAGGAAGGCTAGGCTTGAATCTTCTCCTGTCTGAACCCGGGCTAGTACTTAATCTTTTTGTCTTCATGTTCTTTATCTGCAAAATGATTCTTCAGTTCTTCGTTTGCATAATTGTATCTCTCCCTTAGAGTTGTGAGGGTAAAATCAGTTAATTCATACAAAAGATAGTGCTTGGCTTATAGGAGACATTCAGCAGATGTTGACTGTTAATATGTCTGAAAGAGGAAAATTAATATCTGAACTCCAGTATAAAGATACATGAAAAGATCCCTTATTTTCTTGAACCGCTGGTTTGCAATGCAACGGATTCTAGATTTTGACTTTCTAAAGACTTGTCTTTTAAATTTTCAGAAAACTTACTCTTGATATTGTGCTGTTATATAATTATATACTCCACAGGGTAGTATGTTTTCTGTCACCTTGGGTGAGTCAAATAACCTATCTGGTCCTCATTTTCCTTATCTATTGGTTGAACAAATTATGCTATAAAGTATCTTTCAGGCGGAGGTTTTATGATTCTCTTAATTATGTTTCTTCCTTTAGCACATATCTAGTGCCTACAGTAGCAAAGGGCCAATATTATCACTCTTATTTTAGACACAAAGAGCTAGAAACACAGAACTGCCAAATTATGTCCTAGAAAATTGAAGACAAAAGAGAAGATTTTAACACAGGTTTAACATGTGAAGTTGGTCAAGACCCATAGTATAGGGAAAAGACAATGGGCATTGGTGTCTAAAAACACTCGAGTTCAAATTTGCTCTGGGTTCATGTCTAAGCTGTTCTATTTCCTTCTGGCAGAACTGTGAAAATTTACACATGTTTAATGAGCTTCTCCTTCTATGTTAAAAACAAGGCTAACAATACCAATGTAGTGCTTAGAATAGATCTTCCCTAAATGTGAGCTTCTGTCTTCTTCTTCTTCTTTTTTCCATTTGGAATTGTCTCCCTTGTGAAAAGGTTGCTATTTGAGTTTCTATACAAACATCCACCTATGTTGATTTTCAGGAACATTGTTCATCTTTTTTGCACTGCTTGAGATTATTACTAGAGTCAAAGAGATTTCAATCGAAGTGTCTACAGTTGTAAAATCATCAGGCATAAGAGGGAGAACCATGCAGATAAATGAGGACAGGAGGTATTAAGAGTTGCCTCAGGTCCTCAACCACAGCCTGATACCTGGCTGTGAGTGATTGGGGTCTTGCTTATAGGCTTCTCTTCTCTGGAAATATGTACTGCCTCTCCTTCTCTGTTAAGCCTTCTCCTGCTGTGTATATCAGAACCTCAGAATTAAATTTTAGATGTCCCAATGTGTATTTCACCAAAGTCAAAAGTGAGTCCTTTACCAACTGGCAAACCAAAGATAAACTAATGGATGTAATATGCTCATTTATAAGTTATCCTCCTATCAACACTTTTCCAGTTTTTGGCACTTCGTATCTCTGTGAGCTAGTTGAGTGCTGGCAGATGACCACACAAATATAGAAGTCGCAAATAGTCACAAAGTCCAGAAATAATCAAGCTCAATTTGCAACTTCCTTTGTAGAAAGAGTGAGGGATATTTGTATCCGTGATTTTTTTTGACCACATATATCATGGTCTTCTTTTCTTTCTTTTTTTTTTTTTTTAAAGATTTTATTTGTTCATTTCACAGACAGAGATCACAAGTAGGCAGAGAGGCAGGCAGAGAGAGAGGAAGGGAAGCAGGCTCCCCGCTGAGCAGAGAGCCTGACATGGGGCTCGATCCCAGGATCCTGGGATCATGACCTGAGCCGAAGGCAGAGACTTTAACCCACTGAGCCACCCAGGTGCCCCCATGGTCTTCTTTTCTGTTGATAATTTTGTTAAATTTGGTTTTTGAAATTAAATATCACTAGTATTAGATATTCTGAGTGCTCTTCTCTCTAAACAAATCTGAGAAGCATGGCCTATTGTATGAAGTCTAAGGTCTTCTGCTTGTCAAGTTAATTTATTCTCATTTATTGAGAGGCCATATAGTGTTATGAATGAAAATACAGACTTTGGGATCCAACTACCAATATCTCATTTCTCCTGCTTAGCAGCCATGGATCTGTGGGCTAGTTATTTAACCTACCTTGGGCCAAACTTCTCTCATCTGTGAAATAAGAAAAATGAGACCAAGAGTTATTATGAGGATTAGTGTATTAATACTTGTAAAGTATTTAGAGCAGTGACCGACACAGAGGAAGCTTTCAAAGGTATTACTATTGAGCACCTGTTATGTGCCAGGCATTGGGCAAGATAGTGCAGTGAAAATGAGTAATTTCCTTCCCCCAAGGAGCTTATAGTCTAGTACGAAGTTCTATAAACGATAGCCCATACACCAGTTGCAGCCTGTCACTTATTTTTTGTAAATAAAGTTGTATTGAAATACAGCCATGCTCAATTATTTACATATTATCTATGACTGTTTTTCATGTTTCAATGACAGAATTGAAGAGTTGCAACAGAGATTGGCCTGAAGGCAAAATATTTACTAACTGGACTTTTACAGAAAAAGTTTGGCAGTCCTAGTCTAGTGGAGAAAACAGATGTATCAACTAATAAATTTTTATGTGGTGTGGCAGATAGGCTTATCACACTACTTAGCATATATTTTTCAACTGTTTGCCTTGTACCTGATAAGGTTCCAAGTGCTAGAGATATAGTAGGAAATAAACAAAACAAAACAAAACAAAACAAGAACCAAAACACTCAATCCACATAGAGCTAGGGACACAGTGGAGGAAACAGATAATAAACAAGATAAATGAGTGAAGCATCATAAAGTCAAGTGGGAGCCCCAGTTTTCACAGCAGGACCACACCAATGGCCAATGGGATTATTGCTACCTGAAGTCAGGTCCCACCCAAATTTGTTCAATCTTTTTTTTTTTTTCCAAAGATTTTATTTATTTATTTGACAAAGATCACAAGTAGGCAGAGAGGCAGGCAGAGAGAGAGGGGGAAGCAGGCTTCCTACTGAACAGAGAGCCTGATGTGGGGCTTGATCCCAGGACCCTGGGATCATGACCTGAGACAAAGGCAGAGGCTTTAACCTTTGAGCCACCCAGGTGCCCCAAATTTGTTTAGTCTTAATTCCTGCCCATAACCTCTGCTCAGTAAAGCCTATTCCTTCATCAACTCTAGTGTACTGTGTACTGCTAGCATAGGGCCTTGCTCAGAGTAAGTGCTAAATAAAGATTTGTTGAGTGAATAAAAGAATCATCATTCTTTGTCCTATTTACCCTGGTTGGAAATTTCTGTCTACTTTCCTTGAATCTACCCATTCTTCAATATTCAGGTCAGAGTTTTTTTCTCCTCTAAGATACCTCTCCTGACTATTATTTCTTGATTTCCCCATTCTTCAGTGTTATATTGCTGTCTCATCATGGAATATACTTTGTTGTGGCCAGGTTGGTAAAGGCACCCCAGATGATAGAAAAAGTAGAAGTCAATGCAGGGGTCCCAGGTGAAACTTGAGATTTGTTCTTTTAGGGAGGGTAGGATTGAAGTAGCTTGAAGATTACAAATAAGAGCTTTGCAGGATGCTAGAGATTCACAGTAACCAAGACTGACATAGATCCTAACCTTCATTGCAAGAAGAGCAATAAAATCGAATAGAAAAGGAAATGTGGTAATACTTCATATAGGATACCTATGGAGAAAGGGAGGTTGAAAGAATGTGTTCATGGAGGAGGAAACAACAAATGCTAAGGCCCAGAGGTAAGAGTTGAACAACGTGAAGCACTTTAGTTGGCTGGAGCCTGACTGAAGGAGGGCAATGGTGAGAATTATGGCTATATTATAAAACAAGGGAGGGCCTTATAAGTTGTGGAAGTAGGAAACTTGAAGGGCCTTAAAAGGGGTGTGATTTGTTCTTCATTTTAGAGAGATCATATTGACTTCAATGTGGAAAGTAGATTAGAATGGAGCACAATTAAAGGAACAATAACTACCATAAGCCAGGTAGTCTAAGTTTTTTAGACTTTAAATCAGTAGCTCAATTTTTATTATCTCACTTAATAATCACAACTGCCCTGAAAATTAGGGACCGTGGTTTCCATTTTATTGATGAGGAAAATCAGGTTAATTAAATTGTCCATGGTTACAAAGCTAAAATTTGGATTAGGTGGGCTTCCAGTTAGCTTTCTCAAGATAGCTTGTATTTTTTCTGGGCTAACCTCCCAAGTCTCCTCCAGCATGGCATAGTGGGGAAAGAATGAGATTAAAAAAGACAAGAGGGAAGAGTATTCCAGGAAGAGACTACATATAGAAAACTAGAGTGTACCGAAACAGAAGATACAAATAAAAAAATCATGGTGAGCAGAAATAATCAAAGACCTAGATGGCATTTGGATCTTATTCAACAGATAATGAAGAACTGTAAGACCCTTCCCTAGCCTCACCTCAAAAAATAATATGAGCAGATTTGTTTCCTTAAGGAGAAAGAGTCAATGTAAAGATATAGAAAGTGACATAAGACCAAAGCCAGAAAGATCAGTATGATATGATTATAATAGTTCAATTAAGAAATGATGAAGATTTAGGCTCACATAGTAGCTGGAGAGATTAAAAAAAAAAAAAAAGGTAGGAAAAGTTTCATGAAATCCAATTATAAGGTGAAATGGGTAAAGTGAGCAGATTAGCCTCCTGGAACTAAAAGCACTTTTGGAGACTGGTAGGAAGTAAGCTGGAGGCGTAAGAAGGCTCAGCTCACAGAGGGGGTCTTGGAGACTCTTGAATTTAAATTTAGAATAGATTGTAAAGACAAGTGGGAAAATTACCTCTAGGTCTAAATTGGTTTCAGATTATAGGAACAGATTAAATAACCTTCAATGTGCCCTTTCAGCCATGTGGTTCTGGGACTGTTAGTTAATACATGAACATGAAACCTTGTGTTTGATAAGGACTTTAAAAATTTTCTTGTATATTTTTCATCTCCATTTCCTGTCCCCTAGTATTTATTTTACATCTGAGCAATTGAAGATAAAGACCTAGTCACAAATCTCTGACTTTGTGTCAAGTCCTCTTTATAGTACACTGCAACACTTAACTCTTGGTGAAAATTGGAATTAAATGAAGTTCTGAATTTAATCTTAGGGGCCAAGAAACATGTCGTGCTAATGGGACCATTAGAGATGGTGATGTATTTTACTTCTTAGATTTTTCTGGATACTTAGTGGCTGATGAAAGGTATGTTAGGGAAGAAGTAAGCATAATTGGACTGCTACCCTGAGAGAAGAGTAAGAGCATTTAATTAATAAACTGTTTATTTCAAAAGGACACATTACAAGCTTTTTAAGATTACCACCTATGGGCAATGAATGCTCAAGAGGAAATTTATAATAATGCAGTTTTCTAAACTCATGCCTTCAATGACGGGTTTCCAATAAGTCAAGCACATGCAAACATTTTCAAGAGAGAGAGCACTAATGCGTAGTTCATAAAGCTTTACATGTAGAAAGAATGAAAGTGGATTTCTACATGAATTAATTTAGTGCCTATATACACTTGAGAATGATCTATGCTTATTTATGTATTCTTTAAAGTCAGTCACATATATTTTTGCATGTCCTTTATTCAGTCTTGGATATGCAAACTAAAATAATCAGAAGCCATTATTAATATATAATATATTTAATTTAAAAAGACATACTTACCTATGTGAGAACCTATGCTTAACTAGAAATTGAATACTGGTCAGTATTTACAATAGGGAAGAATAATAATGAGCAAATCAAAGTATTTTATTTCTATTTATGCTTCTGATTTTAATAATAGGACCTACCTTGCTTACAAACATATACCAAGGGTTTACTATTTCATTTACTCTGTGTAAAAATGCTATGAAGTACTATTATCCAGAACTTAAACATGTACTCTGAATTATGAGGCTCAGTCTCTTAATGCTGTGTATAACGAGTCTGAGATCATGCAAACTTTATTTCTTGTATTTAAAATAGAAATAATTCTTACCACATAAAGTTGTTGTAAGGATTCAAGATAATGCTTCAAAACCTCTCAGCATGGTTCCTAGCATATCGTGAGACCTTCTAAATGGTAATGGAGACTTGCAGTGTAAATGGAAGCATCATTTTTAAAGTGTCAGTTATTTTCTGATAGTGTATTCAAGGTTTAATACAGATGTGCTTCTGGCAAAGATAAGCTGACTAGCCAGCATAGTCATGACCTAACTGCCCTTCAGGCCTCCCCTGCCCAAAGGGAAATGGAGAGCTCATTGTCATCTGGAGGAGCCTGCCATAAATACTATTTGGAACAAGGCAAGAGAAAAATAGATTTGAAGTAAATAATTAAACACACGAGGAGGTAATGCCCCATTGTTACTAAGCCCCACCTTTCCTTTGAGCCCCAAACTCTCCTGAGAAGTCACATCATGTAGTCCTAGCTTCTGAGGCATATTTATATGTATATTTTATACAGACATGCACACACACATATATAAGCATATGGGCTCATAGGAGATGTGTGTATGTGCATAGGGAGCAAGCAAGAAACAGAGAATTTGACTCCACAAAGGGAGGAGGATGTCTGTTTTGTTCACTCTATATGCTCAATGCCTACTATAGTATCTGGCACAAAAAGCACTTAGTAGGTGCTCAATAAACCTTCATTAATGAATGCATACAGATTTATAGGTATTTATAGTGTATATGCATATGTGCATGAATATAGGAAATTAGCCTCCCTCTTTCAGGAAGTCTATTTGTCATTCACGATTTTTGTCACTGTATAAGTTAGGAAGAACAGGAGGTCTGTGTTATATCTATTTTGAAAATATCCTTATTTTACTTTTCTAGTAATGAGACTGAAATAGCCATATTTGCTCCGATGAGGGCTTAGAATCAGGCAACACCCACAGACAGCCAAAAAATTTTTTATTAATCTTCTCATAATTAGGCGTTTTTAGAACATTGAAAAAGCAGTATGAAATCTAGCAGAGCTCAAGAATATTCTTAGCACAGTGCAGATGCTCCAAACTTAAAAAATTCATAAATGTGAGTGACAGTTAAGCAGGTTGTAGTCTAATTCGAGAGGCAACCAAATGTAAATAATCAGAATTTATTGTTGGAAGCATTTACTAAAAGGTCTATTCATTATGATCCTCCTAAACATGACCTATTGAGTGACAGTGACAAGAACAATAGCAGTGACTATTTATCAAATGTATACTATAGGCCAGGCATCTGCAAGGTATTTTCCATACCCTATTTAATTTAAATTGCACAGCAACCCTATAAAGTAGCTTTATTTTTCTCACTTTCCACATGAAGGCACTGAAGCTCAGAGAAATTATGTAACGTACCAAAGTCTTAGTACTTACAACCGGTAGATTCCACGTCCATCAGACATTCAGAGAACAAAGACCTGTTTCGTCCCTGCCAAATTCCATGCTGGTTTACAGTGCTGGGCAGAAGAGAAATGGTATCCACTATCATGGACCTTATGGATTTAAGCTTAAGTGTTTCTGAATTTGAAGCCCTTGAACCTACATCACTCTGCCTAGGAAGTGCTACTCTTTAGGGAAAAGCCATGTATTTATGTAAGTTGGCTAGGTAGATTACAAGACTTCATTGTTTCACTGGAAAACAGAACACTTGAGATCAGCAAATTGAAGAATCCTTACTTTCCATTGACTCATTCCAGCCTCGCCCTTGTTTTCTTTGGTCATGTCTCCTGTCTGCCACATTTTTCTACATCCTGACATCAAGGGTCATCTCTGGACAGGCACAGTAGGTTGCAGAAGAGCAGGCAGGCAGCAAATTGCTTTCAAAGAAAAGAATCTGGAGAGAATGTTACAGTTTGAAATCTCGTCTTAGAGTGACTTACTCTGTAGCAGAGAAAGAGAGAGGAAAATGGAAACAGAACAGAATGGAAGTCAGCCTGCAATGGGAAGGTCTAGCAGTGTGGGGGAAGTATTTGCTATGGCAACTCTGCATCATCCTGCAGGGGTGGTAGGAATGCTTCAAGGGGAAAGGAGGACACTTCTTAAAATCCCATCTCATGTTTACTAAAGCTGGAAATCCCATCAAAGAAAACCAGATATAGTAGGTAGGATACGCCTCTCCCCCTAACTTGATTTTATGATAATAGACTAAATTAATTATCTAATAGCTCAGTCCACTTTTTACTGTCCCCTGTCATTGCCTAAGTCAAGTTACTTAGCACCAGATTGCCTGTTAACCCCTTTGTCTAATGAGCAATTAATCTAAATTGAGGGTGTGCATATGATTGCTCTTTTTAAAAAAGGACATTTTTGAGAATAAAAAGGGGATGTTATTAATTACACTGCGACAAAGGGGACAAAACCCTGTGCTAAACCTGGTAGGTTGGGACAAATGGTCATCCTTCGTAAAAGTAACTGTTACTTTCTGCAAATATTTGTGGACCTGAATAAAGAGTGTTCAAATGAGAATAAGCAGAGGATATTTATTCAGAACTTGCTGGATAGCAAGAGAGTCTGTCACTATCATTTGGGTGTGGCAGAAATCGAAAATCGGTAGAGTACGGACACCTCATAGTGGAAGAAAGAGAAGGCTTCAGATCTGCTCCACCTAGAGCTGGTTGGCATGGGGAATTTAGAGGTGCTGGACATCCTGCGTGAGGAGGGAGAACATTTGGCTTTATCTGATCCTAAGCTGGAAGCAGGAGCAAAAATTGGAGAAGCCAACAATCATTGACAAAGTCCTAGATACTTTGGGCTGGTTGATGCAGAGGTTGTGGATCAGAGGTCTGTTGTTGTATGTGGTCTATCCATTGTCCATTTGTATATTCAGTGTCTCACCTTGAATTGCTCTCTTAGTATGATATGTTTTATGAGTTTTAAGGACACTTTATCCAAGTTGCCTAAGATAATTTCTAATGTAATAAGTATTTATTAAATTAGTACTATTTGTAAATAATTGCATTGTTTTATATCTTTTGTGTCTTTCTAATTTATCTCCCTTTGAACACTTAAAGGAAATTTTAGCCTGTTTGTCTATAAACCTTCCATCCAACAATCACCTTGAATTTGTTTAGTTTTATCTTTTAGGTACTTGAAGAGATACAAAAACTCATACACAAAAGGCTTCTATTTTAGATAAATTGTTCATCAGGCAAAATTTCTTGTGTAAGATGAAGCATTACCCCTAATGACCATGGTACTCATACCTAGACACCCGTACCCGAAATTAGGAAGAATGGTTGGCAGGTTTGAGAGGAAAGTAGCAGCTGCAGACATGGCCAGGTTTGAACTCTTTCATATCCATTTTGCCAGATGAAGAACTTAACATTTATAAACGTTAATTCTGGTCATACTCTAGTTTTAAAGTCTAATTATTTAGTAGTTCCAGTAAATCTGGAAAGAAATGGTACCCATAGATATCTGAATTTGTGAAT
Source organism: Lontra canadensis (assembly GCF_010015895.1). NCBI lineage: Eukaryota > Metazoa > Chordata > Mammalia > Carnivora > Mustelidae > Lontra > Lontra canadensis. Next base: position 14,760,525 of record NW_022631001.1, read on the forward strand.
TAGGTGATTTTGTGTCTTGGTGTGAAATATGAGTTTCAAAATCTAAACAGTTTTAATTTATTAGTGGAAGCCAGTGATCTGTAATCAAGGTAAAACTCTTAGCAAAAGCAAGTCATATTTAAATTGATATGTAATGAAATGGATAATTTATGGCTTTCTAAATTATTTTCCCTGCTATAGTCCCCTCATGTTTTATGTCCATAAAATTTGTGTATATGATTTTAATCAAGAATAATAAATACTGGCTGGTATCTGATTGACTTATGTCAGGTATCTATGAATCTTGTACTAGATATTGTGGACACAATAGCAGAATAAGGCAATATTTCTATTCATAAAGTGGTCATGGGTTCTTGAGTAAGATAAGCTTTTGGTCTATAATTTTGTACAAGCTACTTAATTTCTCTGACCCTTAATAACTCTTGATATAAATAGCGATTTTAATACACATTTCATAAAGCTGTTAGGAGAAGTACACAGTGTCAGGTGCTGCCTTCTCCTAAAACAGAGCACAGAAGTTGGACTCAGGAGACCTGAGTTACAGTAAAGTTATATGACATTGGACAACCAAACTTTTCTCTCAGCAAAATTTTTCTCAACTACAAAATGAAGGGATTTCTACCAGGCTTTCCATGTTTCCTTCTACCCCTCAGTTTCTCTGTTTCAAAGAACACAAAGGCAGCACAGAGTGATCTGTTATTAGTCATTAATTGTACTCATAAAATTAACCTTATATTTCTAATATGTCATTTTTTTTTTTTTAGTATTCTAACCTCACCTTTGTTTCTGTTGCTCTCTGAGTTCTACCAAATAAATTTCAAGTCTCTTCATTGATTAAATAAACTTCTTGCTTCCAACCTATTCTCGTCAAATCAGTCTGCCTGCCAATCCCTAAACAAATTCTATGAATTGTCCATTTACTTCTCATTTTTGCTCATGATGTTCTTTTGGCAGGAAGTGGCTTTCCTCATGCCTTCTCCTCCATCATTTGTTATTGAAATCCTAGTCATCCTCCAGAGCTAGCTGAAGTGTTAATTTCTCCATGTACTCACTGCTAGTAATCACACCTCTGCTTTCTCACTTGATTCAGTGTATCTCTTGTAAGGACCTGGTGGAAAGTACATTAAGTTTTGAAGGTAGCAGGTAGCAGACAAGAGTTTGAGTTTTCTTTTCCCTCCTTTATCTTTTTTTTTTTTTTTTTTTGCCTCTATGACCTTGTAATGTATCCCTTAGGAACCTCTGTTTCTTCACTTACTAAATGGATACATTGAAACCTATCTAATGGGGTTGTTTTGCAGATTTCATGAATTAATGCATGGAAAGCCTGGGTGGTAGCAAGTGCTCTTTAAATGTCTGATCATCTACCTTGCTCTTACTTTTTTCATTACTTTATTTATCTACATAGGTATTTCATTTTTGTAATTAATTTGAAAACCTCTGAAAAGCAAGGATTTTGTCTTCTTCATCACACAACTTCTTACAGTCTCTCCCTAGGAAGACCTAAGCTAAGTGTTCTTCCTCATTCATTTTTTTTTAATCTTAAAAGTCTTGCTCAATGTAGGAAAATTAGGAAATTCAGAAATTCAAAAGAAAATTTAAATTACCTCAATTCCATAATTTTGAGATAACTAATATCAGTATTTTGTTATTTTATTATTTTGTTATTCATTATATTTTTCTGTGTTTATGTATAGATGTGTGTATGTGTGTATACAACATATGTATAGAAAATCTGTATAATGATTTTTCCAAATAATTTTTATATTAAACATATATATGTCTTCCTTATGAGATATATTCCATTATAATTTTAAATTTTATTATTTCCATTGACTTATTTAACTAATGATAAAAATACACAGAGCTAAATCTTTGCTTAATTATTTTTTCATAAATACATGTAAATGAAATCTTCAAGTAAAAAGATATGTATTTAAAGCTTTTGTTTCATAATATTCACTTCTATGTATTTGTGTCAATTCCTGCTCTAATTTATAAAGTCTAGTACTACTGCAAAATACTCAAGAATTCATCAAAATATTTAATCTTCATAAAAATCTTTGTCATAGGAATTACTATTCCTATTTTACATATTTGAAAATGAAGCCAAATGAAATGTTAAGGGACCTGTTCAGGGATCTGTCTAATTAATGGCAAAGCTAGGATCTTCCATGGTGTTGTAAGCCTAGCATTCTTTTTATCTATATAATAGCTTTATTCATTCACCCATTCATTTGCTCATTTAGTAAATACTTTGAATAGCTAGCTAGGTGATAAGCGTATTGTGTTAAACACAGTTCCCAACTTCATAGACAAGAAACCAGGCAAGGAAAGCAAACATACAATGAGGAAGTAACTAGTTTTAAATTACAATAAGGCTTCAAAAATAAAGAAAAAATGTGATAGGCATGTATAGCAGGTGGACCTAGCCTATAGGCAAAAGTCAGGGAGGAGTTGCTCTGAATATAGGCCTTCTAAGCTGAGACAAAATAGGTAAGTATATTTCATCTAGACATGGAGGTCACATGGGGTATGAGTAAAAGAGAAAACCTTCCAGACTAGGGTTTCTCAATTTCAGTATTACAGACATTTAGGTTGGATAATTCTTTGTCATGAGGAGTTGTCTTATGCACAGTGGGAGACTTCACAGAATTGCTGATCTCTACCCATTACATATCAATAACATCCCATGCCCCAGTTATAACAACCAAATGTCTTGGGGCATGGGTATAGTATCTCCTCTGGTTGAAAACCACTAGTCTATACATCAGGAATAGCAGTTACAAGGTGGGTATGGTATTTTCTAGGAATTGAAACAACCCCAGTCTGACTGGAACATGAAATATGAAGTGGGAACTGGCTCTCAATCAAGCAAGTTTCATAACATATCTTGAAAATCCTGTTAATTATTTTGGACTGTATTTAAAAAGCACTGGGAAGTTAGCAAAGCTTATAAATGACAGAATGGTATGGTTCAGATACATGTTTAGAAAATATCAGTTTCAGAGTTCTTGGTCAATAGCAGATTAGAGGGAGTTGAGACTGCATGGAGGGAAACATTTAGGAGGCTTCCAAAGTAACCTCTGTGGAGACTATAGACAGTTCTGTGGAGGTGGAGGAAATAATACAGATTCTAGAAATATTTGTTAAAATATTTATTTATTTAGTTAGTTATTTGAGAGAGACAGAGAAAGAGAAAGAGAGCACACAAGTGGGGGAGGGGGGGAAGGGGAGAGGGATAGAGAAAATCCCAAGCAGGCTCCACACTCAGCATGGAGCCAGATGCAGGGCTTGCTCTGAGGACCCTGAGATCATGACCCAAGCAGAAATCAAGAGTCGGATGCTTAACCGACTGAGCCACCCTGGCACCTCCAGATTCTAGAAATATTTAGGAGAATTAGTAGGACTTGATAATTGACTCACCATTGGAAGTATAGAAAAGATATTGTCAAAGATGATTGCTAAATTTCTGACATGAAACTGGATTGTAAGGAGTGTTATTCAATAAAATAGGAAAAAAATGGAGGACGATGAAGTTGCAGACAGACATTCAAAGTTTATTTGTGACTGTAGTGAAAGTGAAGTGCTAATAACATACTCAACACTCAATGAGCAATTTGATAAATGGAACTGGTGTTCAGAGAAGGGATGTGCGTTAGAGAAGGATTGGGAAGTCATTGTCATGGGGTGGTAATAAATGTCATGGGAATGAACAAAGAAAATCTAGAAAAAAGTGTGGAATGAAAAAACAGAGGGGCCTACATTTGAGGCTTGAGGAAATCTGGCATATAAAAACCTGAAACTAAAGGAAAAGCCAGTAAAGGGAATGAAAAGTTGAAGTGATAAGACAAACTGAGGATATAAGCCAAGGAGTCAGCATTTCAAGAAGGGGGAAAGCTCAGGTGTTTGGAATCTGCTAAGAAGGCTGGTAGGGTGAGAATATATAAGTGATTATTAGATAATGATATATTGTCTGTGATGCTCATTTTTATGGAGTGGTGAGGCATAAGCCACTTATTGAGTCAGAGTTGGTGTTCAAAATGAGAAAATGGACAGAACGTGAAATGATGGCTTTCTTAAATAGGTTGTGTGTGAAGGAAGGAGACAGGGCAGTAGTTCATATAGAATTATGATAGGGAGAAGTTTTTCCTTTATATATTTTAAGATGAGAGAGGCTTGATCATATTTAAATTGGCATAAGAAAGTAGAGAGAAGGGTACAGAACTGAGCAGAGAGGAACATTTGCTAGTGCTCCTGAAAGACTGAGTAGGAAGATTAGTGTACAGAATGCACGTGGAAGCAATGACCTTCGGTAGATAAGATGACACTCCCTTTTTAGCAGGAGGAAAAAAGGAAGGTGAGGGCAGCCATTACTCTTAATTTTCAGTTTATTTTGATGCAAAAGTTGAGGATTTCCTGTGCAGTAGCTTTTATTTTTTCAGTAGAGTTGAAGAAAAAGTCATCTGCCTAGAGGAACAGGGATGGAGGAAGATCTGAGGTTTGAAGGGAGTGAAGAAGGTTTGTAAACACTTTTGCAAAGAATAAGGAGGAAGCTGCTCATAGAACAGAAGTATCTCTGTGAGGGAGACATCAGCAAGATGGCAAAGTAGGAAATACTGGCCTTTGTCCCTATACAAAAATAATTAGATAGCTATCCAAGAATGAAAATAGCCTTGGCAGTGCTCACAAGTCTAATCAGGGGAATGCAGCAATACAATAGGATAATGGAGAATAGGTGCACAAAAAGAAAAAGCCACTTTTGCTCCAATCAAGGACCAGGTCTGCCATTTCTTCCAACTCTGGACATGCCCCAGAACCTGGGGCTGTAGCTACTGTATGCACACCCATGCTTCACACCCTGGCTTCATGACCACACCACATGCCTACACCTCAGACACCAGACATTGCCACCTCAGGCTTGCCTGCACCCCTAACCCCAGAGTTGCTATTGCTCCATGTGTGCCTGTACTCCAGACCCTACATCCGCAAATGATCCATAAATTCCTGAACTACAGAAACTGGAATCACTGCCTTAACAGTTTTTTCTACAAACCAGACCCTAGAGACATAATTGTGGCACACATGTTCACTCTCCAGAACCTGACTCCACAGCCACTCCACAGGTGTTCATATCTGTGACACCAGTGCCACTGCCAGTGCGAATGCACCCGTGAGCTAGACCTGGAGCCCAGAGGTAAGTATTCCCTTGGTTATGGCATCCCCTAAGGAAGAAAAATAAACCAGGCGGGGCCCTGGCAGCCATCACCATTGAAGATCCCAATAACATTCACCACCATTTCAGACACCTACAGCTTTGGCTACTGAGGACCCCTATAATTTTCAATGATGTTGTTCTCAGCTGATAGAGACTACAGGTTCATAGAGATGAACCTTCTCTGGAGACAGAACTGCCACACACCATTCGGCTGCTGCCATCACACTCACCTATAGATGAAGTTCTTTCTGCACCAAAGCCAGTCTGCGAAATTGGGAGCAGGTGACTTTTTCATTAAATGCTCTGACATCAACACAAGGCCACAAGAAATATTAAAAATAAAGAAAGGAAGAAAGAAACATGACATCACTAGAGGAACTGACAATTTTACAGTCACTGATGCCAAAGAAATGGATATCTTTTAATTGCTGGAAAAATAATTCAAGATAATTATTTTAAGGAAACTCAGTGAGCAATAAGAGAGCATAGACAGACAACTCAACAAAACTGGGAAACCAATACATGAACAAAATGAGCTCAACAAAGATAAATCATCTTAAAAAAGAGCTAATATATTCTGGAGCTGAAACATCAACAACAAACATGAACAAGCAGAAGAAACAATCTATAAACAACAAACATGAACAAGCAGAAGAATGAATCTATAAATTTAAGGCTATGTCATTTGAAATTATGCAGTTAGAGGAACAAAAAGGGGAAAAGAATAAGAGTATGAAGAAGACCTACGGGATTTGTAGGATACCATAAAGAAGACCCATATACATATTATAGGAATAGCAAAAGAGAGCAAAAGGAAAAGGAAAAAAGCTTATTTCAAGATATAATGACTGAAAACTTCCCAGATCTGGGGCATGGTTTGGACAACCAGGTATATGAAGCTCTAATGTCCCCAGAAGGTTCAACACAAGGAGGTCTTCACCAAAACACATTATAACCAAAGACCGAGAGAGAAGTTTGAGAGCAACAAGACAAGAGACTTGGCTAATACAAGAGAATCTCCATAAAGCTGTCAGGAGATATCTCAGCAGAAACCTTGATGGCTAGGGAGATTGGGATGGTGAAATCAATGTGGTGAAAGAATACCTCAGAACTAAGAATACTTTACACAGTGAAGCTGTCCTTCAGAAATGAAGGAAAGAGAAAGACTTCCCTAAATTAAAAACAAAATAAAACAAAGCAAAACAAAACAAAAAAAACCTAGTGGTTCATCCCCACTGGACTAGCCTTTTAAGAAATGCTAAAGGGAGTTCATTACGTTGAAATGAAAAGACACTAATTAGCACCATGAAATCATATAAAAATTTTAAAACCACTGGCAAAAGGTAGTATTTAGTCAAGTTCAGGAGACTCTATGTTGTAATGGGGTTGTGCTAATCACTTTTAACTATAGCATAAAAGTTAAGAGACAAAGTATTAAAAATATGTATAGCAACAACGATTTGTTAATGGATGCACAATATAAAAAGATGTAAATTGCATGTCAAAAATTGTAGCATGTCGGGAGGGGGGTGGTGAAGTAAGCAGGTAGAGTTTTTGTATTCAAGCAAAGTTAAATTGTAATCAGCTTATAATAGCCTACTCTTAACTATAGGATGTTTTATTAAGCTTCATGGTAACCTAAAGACAAAATCCTAAAGTAGATACATAAAAGATAAAGAAAAAAGAATCAAAGCATACCACTTCAGAAAAATCAAATCACAAAGGAAAACAGCAAGAAAGGAAAAGAAGGATTATAAAACAGTCAGAAAACAACTAACAAAACAGCAACAGTAAGTCCTTACCTATTAACAATTTCTTTAAAGGTAAATGGGTTAAATTCTAAAATTAAAATATACAGAGTGGCTGAATGAACTAAACAGAAAGAAAAGACTCAAGTATATGCAGCCTATAAGAGACTCACATCACTTTTACACACATAGGCTCAATGTGAATAAAAATGGATAAAGATACTCCATGCAAATGGAAACCTAAAGAAAACAGAAGTAGCTATGCTTCTATCAGACAAAATAGACCTTAAGTATAAAACGATAAATAAAAAGGGCACCTGGGTTGTTCAGTTGGTTAAGTGTCTGCCTTTGGCTCAAGTCATGGTCCCAGGGTCCCAGGATCGAGCCCCATGTCGGACACTCTGCTCAGTGGCAGCCTACTTCTCCCTCTCCCTGCTGCCCCCTCTGCTTGTATTCTCACCCTCTCTCTGTCAAAAAATTAAGTAAAATCTTTATTTTTTTTATTTTCTTTTTTAAGGATTTTATTTATTTATTTGACAGAGAGAGACCACAAGCAGAGGAAGCAGGCAGAGGGAGAGGGAGAAGGCAGGGAGTCTGATATAGGGCTCGATCCCTGGACCCTGGGATCATGACCTGAGCTGAAGGCAGATGCTTAATGACTGAGCCACTCAGTCACCCCTTTAAAAATTTTTAAATTTTAAAAAATTTTTTTCTAAAGATTTTATTTAATAAATCTTTAAAAAAATAGATAAAAGACAAAGAGCATTATTATATAATAATAAAGGGATCAATTCATCAAGAGGATATAACAATTATAAATATGTATGCACCCAACATTGGGGCACATAAGTATATAAGTCAATATTAACAGATCTGAAAAGGAAAATGAACAGCAATGCAATAGTAGTGGACTTCATTACCCCTCTTTCAACAATGAATTGATCATCTAGACATAAAATCAATAAGGAAAATGGCCTTGAATTATACTTTCGACAAAATGTACCTAACAGATATATACAGAAAATTTTATCCAACAGCAGCACAATGTATGTTTTTCTCTAGCACACATAGACTATTCTCCAGGGCAGATCTTATATTAGGCCACTAAACAAGTCCTAAGAAATTTAAGAAGATTGAAACCATATCAAAAATATTTTCTAAACATAGTGGTATGAAACTGGAAATCGATAACAGGTAGGAAACTGGAAAATTTGCAAATACGTGGATATTAAACAACACACTCCAAAACAAACAAAAGGTCTAAGAATTAATCAAAAGAAAAAAAATTGTGTATTGTGAAACAAATGAAGATAGAAACATGGAGGGATACAACAAATGAAGTTTCAGGAGAGATGTTTACAGCAATAAATGTCTACAGTAAGAGAAAAGATGGATCTCAAATAAATAACCTAACTTTGTACCTTAACAGACTAGAAAAAGAAAAATAAACTAAGCCCAAAGTTACCAGGAGGAAGGAAATAAAGATGAGAGCAGAAATAAAACAGAGACTAGAAAAACAAGGGAAAAGATCACAAAACTAAGAGCTGTTTTTTTGAAATGATAAACAAAATAGATAACTCTAGACAGTGTAAGGAAAAAAGAGAGAAGACTCAAATACTTAAAGTCAGCAATGAAACAAGAGACTTTACAACTAATACCACAGAAATACAAACGAACATAAGAGACTATTCTGAACAATTACACAAAAAAGTTTGATAAACTAGAAAAAACGGATAAATTTCTAGAAACATACAACATACTAAGACTAAATCATGCAGAAATAGAAAATCTGAACAGACCTAAGAACAAGTTAAGGAAATTGAATCAGTAATCAGAAATATTCCAACAAAGCAAAGTCTGGAAACAGGTGATACCACTGGGGAATCCTACCAAATGTTTAAAGAAGAATTGTATCAATCTTTTTCAACTCTTTCAGAAAATTGAAGAGGAAAGAACACTTCCAAAATCATTTTATGTTAGTATTACACTGACACCTAAGTCAGACAAGGAGACTACAAGAAAAGAAAGTTATATGTCAATATCCCTAATGAACACAGATGCAAAAAGTCACAAAATGCTAGCAAATGGAATTCAACAGTTCCTTAAAAGGTCATACACCATGATCAAGTGGGACTTATCCTGGAGATGCAAGGGTAGTTTAGTGTGCACAAATCAAGATGTGATACACCACACTAATTGAATGAAAGTTGAAACAAATGAATGGAGAGATAACCAATGTTCATGGATTGGAAAAATGAATATTGGGAAGAGGAATGAGTGAAATAGATAAAAGAGATTAAGAGTGTACTTACTAGGATGAGCATGGAGTAATGTACAGAATGTTGAATCATTATATCATACACCTGAAACAAATATAACATGGTACGTTAATTATACTTCAATTTTATATATATATATATATAAATTATTCTCTCTATATATCTATATCTATAAGTGTAAATAGATATAGATATATATTATATATAAATATTATATATAAATATATATATACAAAATATATATGTAATGTGTATATATATATGTAATTCTAATAGATGCAGAAAAAACATTTGACAAATTTCAACATTCTTTCACAGTAAAAACTCCCAACTAATTAGGTATAGAAGGAGTGTGACTCAACATAATAAAGGCCAAAAATGACAAGCTCACAGCTGACATCATACTCAGTGGTGAAAAACTGAAATCTTTTTCTCTAAGATCAGGTATAAGACAAGCATGCCCATTCTGACCACTTCTAATCAACACACTACTGGAAGTCCTAACATACACAACTAGGCAAGAAAATAAACAAACACATCTATTTAGAAAGGAAGTTAAAATTGCCTTTCTTTGCAGATGAATTGCTCTTATATAGAAAGAATCCTAAAGACTTCACCAAGAAACTGTTAAATCTAATCAATGAATTCAGTGAAATTGCAGGATACAAAATCAACATACAGGAATCAGCAGCATTTCTACACACTAACAAAAATACCTGAAAAAGAAATTTAGAAAACACCTATTTACAATTGCATCAAAAACAATAAAATACTTGTTAATAAATTTAACCAAGGAAATGAAAGATCTGTACACTGAAAGTTACAAACATTAGTGAAAGAAATTGAAGAAGACACAAGTAAGTGGAAAGATATTCCATATTCATGGATTGGAAGAATTTATATTGTTAAAATGTTCATACCATTTAAAGGGATGTACTGATTCAATATGAATCAAAATTCCAATGACATCTTTTATAGAAATAGAAACAAAACAAAACAATTCTAATATTCACATGGCATCACAAAAGACCCTGAATAGCCAAAGCAATCTTGAGCTAAAAGAACCAAGCTAAAGGCATCACAGTTCTTGATTTCAAATACTATTACAAAGCTCTAAAAATCAGAACAGTATCATACTGGCATAAAAACCAGAAATAGACCAATGGAACATAACAGACGGGCCCAGAAATAAACTCTCGCATATATGGTCAATTAATCTTTGACAAAGGCACCAAGAACACAATGGAGAAAGGACAGTCTGTTCAATAAATAGTGTTGGGCAAACTGAATATCCACATGAAAAAGAATGAACTTGAACCCTTATTTCACAGCATACCTAAAAATCAACTCAAAATACATTACATACTTAAATATAAGATCTGAAATTATAAAACTCCTAGAAGAAAATATAGGGGGGGGAAAACCCCTTGTATTCTCACTGGATACAAAGGGATGATGACAATACCTTCAAGGCTGATGTGAAGATCAGGAATTAAATAGGATCTATTTCTACTTTGTGAACCGAAGCAAGGATACCCTTAAGCACACACAAGTAGTACATATGCCAGAAGGTACTTAAAGCCGTGGGATAAACAGCACACAGTCTTCTTAGCTTATTAAATCTAATGGTCAGTAAGTAATATAAAACATTACTTTATAACAAATACAGAGATATTGTCAACTTGAATTTAGCATTTATTTGAATTTTAAAGATAACAAATGAGACATTAAATAATTCCATTTTGTTCCTGTCCTTCAAGAGTAATAAATGCATTCCCTTCTGCTTTGGGGGATACTTTGGTGGAAAATCTTGACAAGTTCTGACATGCTTTGTAATTTTTAAATTAAAATTTTAAGTAGTATCTCAGAAAAATGACAAGGAAGATATAAGGAATTCCAATGATATGAAATCAGTTCAGAGGTTATAATGAGATAACCAAATTTCCAGAGAATCCCCTTCAGGGCTGATTGGCAATCCTAGGAAAGTCCAAGGTTTACAAACTCCTACAGGGTATCTTCTAGATAGTTAGAAGTTAGTCAAGAGTAACGATAACATCTTTTTATATTTCTTCTTTCCCTGTCATTTCAGCCTTCTTAACACTAAAAACTGCCACTTACATTTATGGCCTACCAGGTACTAGGTGAAGCCGTTTGCACACCTTATTTATTTCAGTCATTACAGCGTCCCTGTGAAGTAGGTTTATTTATTTTACAGAGGAATACTCTGTCTCAGAGAGAGGTTATGTAACTTGCCCAAGGTCATACTACTGGTAAGTGGCAGAAAAGGAATTTAAAGCTAAGCTGTTGTGGTTCTCTTGTTTGTTTTGGTTTGGTTTTTTACTCCAACGTCTAAGAGCTTTTAGAGTTTCTAAGAGGAAAAGGATTAAATTCTAAAGTGTTAGTTGGATGGCCCCTGGCTCAACTGGCCTCTATCTCAGGTTTGAGCCTCCACTCTAGAATGATCTCACATGCACCTGCAGTCATTTTCTCTTTATTATCTGTATTATTTCTCCTCTAAGGCTAATTTTTCTATCTATACTCTGGAGTCTATGTCTTCCTGCTTTTGTGGGAAACTTAGCTCTCAGTTTCTTCTCTTGCTTTAAAGCAGCAGTTTTCAAACCTTAACTTACATGACAATCACATGGGGTTCTTGCTTACAGGGGTTCTTGAGCTCTGTCTGTTTGGTAGGTCTGGGGTATGACCTGAAATTTTGCTTTCTAACAAATTCCCATATTATGCTGATGCTGTTAACTGAAGAACTACAGTTTGAGAACCACTGCTTGAGATTCCAGAGTAGGGATACGCAAAAGACAAGCTAAAGAATGTTTTTACATGTTTAAATATTTGAAAGATGTCAAAAGAAGAACAATATTTCTACCATGTGAACATTATATGAAATTCAGGTTTTAATGTTTATTAATAAAGTTTTATTGGAATACACTATATAATGTCTATGGCTGTTCTCTCACTACAACACCAAAGTTGAGTAGTTGTAATAGAATTAGTAGTTATAACAATGATTGTACGGCTTGCATGTATAAAATATTCCCTGTCTGGCCCTTTATAGAATCAGCAGCTGACCCTGCTATAAGTAATTCTGTATCCTAGCTGCACATTATAATCACCTGAAGATCTTTATAAAATTCTGATGCCTTGATTCCATCTCCAGATATTCTGGTTTAATTGGTTTGGAATACAATCTAGGGGATCCTTAACATTTAAACACATCTTATCTGTCCTAATTAAATAAAACAAAACCAAGCAAACCTACCAAAGTTACTCTGACTTTAAGAAAGAATTAGATAGTATAACCTCCTTATTTTATAATTGAGAATTTTGTCCAGATATATGAATTATTTGTCCATATTAACAGACATTGTTGCTGTCATTATTATTAACAAGTTATAATTGCAAATTGCTTTAATATTAAAAAAATTTACAGAAACTAGGTTATAATCAAAAAGTGTTACATGCTTGTCTTAGTCCATTTGGGCTGCTATAACAAAATACTGTAAACTGACTGGCTTATAAACAATAGAAGTTTATTTCTCACAGTTCTGGAGGCTGGAGGTTCAAGATCAGGGTGCCCACAGATCTGGTGAGAGTTGACTTTCTGATCATAGATATCTGCCTTTTTACTGTGTCCTCATATGGTAGAAGGGGCAAGGGAGCTGCTTGGGCCTTCTTTTGTAAGGACCCTAATCACATACCTGAGGACCTAATATCTCCCAAAGGCTTCACCTCCAAATACCATTACATTGGGGATTAGTTTTCAACATAGGGATTTGGGGGGAACACAGACATTCAAGCTACAGCAGTGTTCATTGTAAAGAAAGAGAGAGAGAAAGAGATGCGGACTATATGTAGGTGTCAGGTTCTAAATTCAGTGCTTACGGTAAAAATTGGCTAAAATCAAGTTTACTTGATAGCCACTTTTTAATTTAAGAAATAAAGTTGCTGGCTTGTGTTAAAGGCCATGCTTTAAGAACAATATATTACACTCTAGAATTACATGCATTCTAGGACAATGTCACGCTGTAGCAGGTACTCAGGAGCTAACAACACTTAAGAATCGGTACATTTCTATCCCTTGTGTCATGATCATCTCTAACCAGTGCTCATTTTTGCAATAAAAGGCAGATCCCCTCACAGGTCCCTTCCTGTATCTTTATTTCTCTCATTTACCGAGAGAGGATATTGGATAAATAGTTCATTGTGGGTGAGGCCACTGTAGTATATAGAAGATATAAAAGGAAAAATTAAAGGTAATATCTGATTTCCCTTCCTAAGCCTCATCTCAATTCCCAATGATCAACACTGCCAAAATTTTATACGCATGCGTGCACAGATATACACACACCCCTCTGCCACAATTACATATAAATATACATACAACTATGGGCTCATAATACATGAACTCTTCAACAACCTTGCTTTTATGTGTAACATTGTAACTTTAATATCTTTTGATATAAGAATATGTACATGTACCTTATATTTTTCTAATAATTTTATAGTATTCCATGGTATAGATAAATGGTAATCTTACAGTAAGTTTTGCATTAATGGGTATTTATAATATATCTATATATATGTGTGTGTGTTTGTATCTCTCTCTCTATATATATCTACATCTGTCTGGGATTAATTCCTGAAAGTTGAAGTTGAATCAATACATGAAAGAGAATGTGTCTGTTAAAATATTTGATAGATTAAATACCTTTCCCAAAGTTTTCACCATTAGTACTTGATATATAAATTTAAAAAATCTTTTCTAATTTGTATGCTTTTCCCTAAGTATGAAGGAGGTAAAGCATTTTAAATGTGTTATATGGTCTTTTTGTGAATTACCACTTTATGTTCTTTACTTATTTTTTTCATTCATGTTCATATTTTTTTCTTAGTGACTTATGAACATGCTTTGTATCTTAAGGAAATATTCCATTGAATATAATGCATTGTTTTCCCCTTTTGCCTTTTGCCATTGTTACAATTTAGCCAAGAAGAATTTTTATATTTTTATATAGTCACAGTTGTTTATTTTTCTTATAAGCCTTCAGATTTCTCTACTCGGCTATTATATAAAGCCAAAACTAAATCTGTTTTCTTCTAATATGTTTATTACTTCAATTTTTATACTTAAATTTTGATCTATCCAGACTATTCTGATGATGGGATTCATCTTGAATCTTCTCAGTGACACTATGAATTAAGTATGATCCCCATTTTAGATATTGCAGTTTTATAAATGGTAAAAGAGAGGGCCTGATGTGGAAGGAATTTTCGAGGACTCCTGGCTCATGAGGATTGGAGCCTAAATTTACTGTGCCGTCTCATAAATATATAGCCAGTTATCGTTTCCTTCTGCAATAGCAAATGTTACTCTTTCAGCAGGTACATTGTCCTGTTGAACTCTGCCTAAAAACAGGAAACACTTTTCAGTGGGACGTTGTCATTGTAGTTAGTGCTTTTCTTGTATCTGTAAAATGAGAAAAATAAGTCAGCTATCCTAGTACGGTTAGGAAATTTAAGCAGTAAATCTACGGGTATGGCCCAGGTCCATTCCATACTGGGATGCTGTGGGATGGGTAAGCGTAGGTGGGAGTTTTAAGCAGATCTGCAAGTCTAAGAGCCTTTCTTTAGAATGTACATACATTCTCTTTAAAAAAAAAAAAAAGTTTTTTGTGTATTATTTGACAGACAGAGATCACAAATAAGCAGAAAGGCAGGCAGGGCGGGGGTGGGGGTGGGAAGAAATCTCCCCCTGGGATCATGACCTGAGGCGAAGGCAGAGGCTTTATTTAACCCCCTGAGCCACCCAGGCGCCCTGTATCTGAAATTCTAGTCAGAGGCCTCCCTGAATGCCTTGGCAGGGAAATCTCCATGTGCTTTTTCACCTGTAACTTCATTTTTACCTAATCCTTCCCTATGAACTGTTTTGAGATTTGTAACATTTCCCAGCTCTTTTCTATCTCTCCTGGGCCATCCAAATACCCTAAGGTCTATTAAGATAATAATTTTTTTTTAAAAAAGCTACAAAGTTGCTTCCCCCCAAGCACAATCCCTAATGAAAAAAACAAAAACAAAAACAAAAACATAAACTAGCATTACTTATTGACAAGTTGAAAAAATGGTTTTTAAAAATCTGAATCCCCCCAGGGAGAAATGCATTTTAAAATTCTGTGTTTTCTGTAGCATTGAGTTGCTATGTTTGGGTTTGTTTATCAGGAAGTGCTGCAGGAAATGTGACCTGCGGTGACCTCAGGAGAGGAAAGTGTTATGAATTGAAATGTTTGGTTTTGCACTTAAAGCCATCACAAAAGTTGTGGAATGATGAGAGTTGGCCTTCCATGTTGTTGTTTGAATGTCCTGGAAGTCCCTGGTTGTGTTGCAAGTGCTCACAATTTGTAATTACTTAGGCTCATATGACAGACGGAACTGGGAATCAAATTAAGGAGCTGCCTTCTCTTACGATGCTAGAGAATCTCTAGCTTAAGACAAGATTGCCTTTTTTCCTTCCTAAAAAAAGGCACAAACAATGACAGCCCAAAATAGCTATTTAGTCAGAACTGACGACACTTTCTGAATGCTTGTCATTAAGAGAGAAATAGAAAATCCTGATTTGCTTCTTCCTTTAATTTCTCTTGCTTAAATACCTTGCTGCTCCTGAAGCTGCCTCACCTCATCGCCCAGGAGAAATGCCCAGTGCCTCTGACGGTGCCTCAGCACCACTGCGGGCTCCGGAGGGGAGGGGCCTTATGCAAAACATGTTAAAGAAAAATCCTAAAAGTCACTGCAGCTTTTTCTAGTGAGTTATGCTGATCTTCCCTGTTGCTGTAAGCTGATGGGGGAACATCGTGGCAAAGACATAACCACTCTTTTTCCTCCCACTATTTTTGCTGCAGTGAGAACTGTTCCTTTCTGCTTGCATTTCGCCAGATAGCTTCAGAATTCTAGCTGAGAATTAGGCTGGAAATAAGAGTTTAGAACCTTAAATTGGACTTTGTCCTTTTGGCTCAGTAAAAATTGAGTTAATTTGCAGCATCGGGTGCCTGACTGGAATGACAACAGACAGTAGGATCTGACGATGTTCTTGAATTAAGTTGTTTTTTTTTTTTCCCTTATGGATTCATGGGGGCAGAAGCTTTTATTTTTCTCTCTTGCTCTTGTCCTTACAGAGCCAGCTGAACATGTTACATTCAGCAGCAGTAGCTACTGAATCTACGGTTATGTTATCCCCTGGAATCTTCTATCTTCATTTCAATCCCATCCTCTATTATTGATTGTAATTTACCAATAAAGCTTAGTTTTGGGGGAAAAAAAATAGATGCAGTGTTTTGTTAGCAAACCTGGCAACTTTAGCCATCCCTGGAAGATGTAACAGATCTTACAGGACAGTAAGAGAAGGTGGTATTTCTCAGGCATGTATCCACAGATCACCCTAGGGGAACCCCGCTTACATTTTAGGGGACTTGAGGAGACAGGGATCCTTTGGTCTTGGTCCTGTTCCACACGAAAAAGCAGACTGAGATGTGTTTGCAGTGATTTGTAGGATTTGCCAAACAGGGTGCTGCATCAGAATAGCCTGAAATCTAGTGCAGAGCCCATATTAAACCTCCAAAGGGAAAGGGGTTTCCTCTTCATTTAGAGTCTGCCCAGTGCAGTCCCATTGTAAAGTATCTAATAGGATAATACCGGGGCTCTCCAGAAATATAAGTAACTCATTGGTTAAATTTCATTCTTCACCTTTCCCCCCCTCCTTCCTGAGTGAGCTCATTCCCCCCTCCCGTTTTTTTTTTTTTTTTTTTTTTTTAAACCCAGTGATTTAAAATGCTAGAAGGAAAAGCAACTGAAGTCTTAACTTTCAGATGCTGAATTCTCAGCTAATTGAAATTACTGGGCACAATGCTATATATAGCCAATGAAGAGATTTTGAGCTCTCACTCAGTGCCTTCAAGACATGTCGTTTTGTAGTCAGAGAAAACAGAGATCAATGCATTTTCAAACTGACAGAGGGAACGGATGCTCCTTAGTAGCACATGCCCAGGATCGTGTGTGTGGGGCTTGCGCTGTGCTGAGAAGCTGAATACCGGTCCATATGCTCCTTATTTACTGCAATGTTCTTTGCATGTTACTGTGCACTCCGGACTAACGTGAAGGTAAGAGGAGGCGAGCCGGCAACTGGGCACAATATACATGTTAAACCAGCTGCAGAAAATGTCTACCTTGTGTAGCTTCAGGACTTTTCGGATTGCTGGCTGAGCAGGCAGATTATTACAGGTGGTTGCAAGGGCTTTGTTTTATTGTTGCCGAGCAGCCTCGCTGGGGGAGCATGTTGGAACGCTGCTGGGAAGTGACCTTCAGGTTTAACTATTTGTAATTCAGGTTCATGCTCACACTTGGGGGGTGGAGTTGGGGGAGGAAAAGATGACAATTACTTAGGTAGGCCAGAACCAAGAAATCAAAGAAGGTTAAAAAAAGCTATTATACAGCATGATTTAAATTAAGATTAAAGTCTTCCTCTGAAAAAGTGCTGTGAGCTGCCTGTGCTCGTGCAGCTTAATTGAGTAAGCGCTGGGGATTAAATTTAGTGGCTATTATGGCATTAGAATATGATCTGTGGGATATCTGACCATCCTGTTCATATAAACAAATTGTTATCATTGGAAGTTGGTGGTAATGATCGTTCGGATCCTCGTCTCTGGGTGGGCTGGTTGCTTGGGCGCGTGGGCGCCCCTGCCCCAGTGTTGTCACCCGGCTGACATTCACTTGCGGTAGATAATGAGCCTCCAAAGTTGAGCCTAAGTTTCGGAGATTTACCCCTTGTCAGGAAGGACGGCATTATTGTTGGAGAGGTTTTCTGACACTGTTCATTCAGCACTGAGCCAGACAGGCCCGCTGTGGAATTCCTGTTGCATAATTTAAGTGAATTACATCCTCTGTTAGCTTTGGGAACTTGTATATCTTACTGAAGGAAGCCCAAAAGGAAAGTTGATTGCCTTTCAGGGAAAATAAATAAATACATAAGGGCAGTTAAGACTTAATACCTAAAACAAGAATCTTTAAAAAAAAATGTCAATGTAAAGTGTTTCCCTCTTTTTACTGGGGCAGTATTTTAATGTGTCTGGGCACGAAAGTTTTGTTTTCTGTGTTTACAAGTTTTATCAAAGAGCTCCCTGTTGCTCACTCTTTTGTAAGCCTTTTTGTTTTCTATTTGAATTTCAAACAGGTAGTATTTGTGTTTTGATTACCAATTCTTTTACAACAATAGCCTGGAAACATTCTGTGGGTGATTTTGCAGAGTTCTGCAGAATTTGCTTTTTACTACTTTTAAGATTAACTTCAGCAATCAATTTTTTCCCGTACATATGATGGATATAGTAAAAAAGATGGAAAGAGATATTTAAAAACCTAGAATGTGCTCAAATGTCAGCTTGGATTTCTCCATCATCAACTCCTATTCCTATTATGGGGTATGGCATGCACTGTTTTGTAAGCTCAATGAATTGTAAATGTTTTCCCTCCTCATCTTTTTCTCATCTTTTTTGAAGGAGAAAAGTGGTTCCCCCCCCCCAGAGAAATCTTCATACATATTTTAGATTAAGAGATAACATTTGTTTTGATAGTCCATTGCCATATTCCAGAAGTACAGGAAAACCTGAGTCCAAAGTTCCTTTAATATGGGTTTTGGGAAATCCATTTTTTTTTTTTTAAACTCTTGACTACTATCATTGTGGTCTTTACGGGTTGTACTGTAATTTTTTCTCACTTAAACTCATAAGCAAAGGAATGAAAGAGTTTTACAAATAGTATCTTAATTCAGATGACTTTTAGATAATAAATTCTTAGTACTTTGGCTAGTCTGTACTGAGATACAAAAGCTTCAGTAGAAGCTCAGAACATGCATGTTGCCACATACAACGCATAAAACCTTGCTTTGAGTTGAACTTTACATATGCTTAAGTCCTTTCAATAATTAGTTCTTGCACCTTCTTTCATCATTTTCTTTTAGGGTTATCTTTTCCTTCTGAGATAGCAAGGTTTGCAAAAGAGTTTACATTTCACTTGTGGTCTGATATTCCATCAAGTTGGTACAATGAAATCTTATCTGATAATTTTATTTTTAATTTTTGTTTTATTTCATATTACATTTTAAAGTATTTGATTTTATTTCTATTGTGCCTTGAATTACTTACTTGCTTGGTTCTGGTAAAGTCCCTTTCATAGTGTATAGCTTCTTATATTTCCATGATATAACATGATTGGTGTTACAGTGACCCAAAACTTTTAAGGTAGTTAAGATTCAATAAATAGAAACATCTCTTATTTATTTTTTTTCTGCACAGAATTAGCCTTAAATGTCACAATCTTTCGTTTTACGATGATTGTTTTGCTAACTGGACATTTATAATATAGTATAGTCAAAAGAATTTTTTGAAAGTGGAACATTTTATTATATTTCATATGTGTTTTTATGTAACATGGGCATTAATCCTGTGCTGTGGGTATACACTATGTATGTATGTCTCTATTTCTAGTATGTATGGACTGTGCATGTATATATAGTACACACACTATACACACACATACAATTGACAGTTCTCAGAATGTGACTCATGGGTCACCATTCATTCATTCATCTATCAAAAAATTTTGAAGGACAACTGTGATTTATGCACCGAGCTAGAGTCTGGGAAACTAAGATTGATAGAAAACAGTCCTTGCTTTCAAGAAGTTTCCAATCTTGGAAAGACCACAGACATACAAACAAGCAAGTGGTTTGAAATGTTACAGGACTAGTAATGGAAGTCTATGCAGGGCATTGTAGGAACAAAACAAAACAGAACATGGGCCAGTTTTACACGGACTGATCAAGAAAGGTTTCACTATGAAGTCACCTTTGAGTTGAATCTTGAGAGAGCTAATGGAGTTCTGCCAAGCAGCCTAGAGCGAGGAAGACATGCCAGGTAGAGGGAATGGCAAAAACATAGTACTGAGAAGCAAAACACTTTGGAGAGCTGCAAATAGTTTGCAGTGGATGGGGCATGGGGTCTTGCAAGTCTGAACAGTGAATTAATAGGGCAAAACAAATAAATGGGAGCTAAAGCCAGTGCTGTGAGAATTGACTGAGTGATCATCACAGTCTAACTCCTTAGAAGTTGTGTTCTTTTG
The DNA here is from genome assembly GCF_010015895.1 of Lontra canadensis. Taxonomy (NCBI): domain Eukaryota; kingdom Metazoa; phylum Chordata; class Mammalia; order Carnivora; family Mustelidae; genus Lontra; species Lontra canadensis. The sequence goes on from NW_022631001.1 coordinate 14,780,939, forward strand.
CCGCCCATGTCTGGAAGGAGAGCTTTCTAATGAAGGAAAAGAAATGAAAACTTCTAAACAAATGGTATTATTTATAGTCTGTGGATTTGTTGTTGTTGTTGTTGTTAGCTTTAAGTTTGAGTTCAATAAACATTCATATCCTATGTGCTTGAAATTATCTTTTAAATTTTTAAAGAATATGATTAGAACAACTTAATCTGAGACAGCTCAAGGAAAAAGGAGCAATGTGATCATTATAAAGATATATAATAACTCATCATCTCAAATTGTTTATGTTGTACAAAATGTACCTCTTTGATAAGAAAATATATAAGAAGTTTGTTGTACCAGATGTCCATATCATCTTGTCCTTAAAAATGGCTCTATTTTTGAAAGTAATGATATTGATAATAACTCACATCCAGGTGATACCTTGTGCCTTTCTAAGTAGCTTTATGTTCCTCATCTCATTATTTCCCCCTTTTATCCTGCTGCTGTAAACATACATATATACTCACAAACCCACAGTCTCTGAAATATGAATATGAATGGCAAAGATCCATTTCACAGATAAGAAAGTTAAGATAAAGAAAGGAAATGGCCAGTACCTCTTTTCCACAGTGTATCAGAAGCAGACCTAATGTAGGGCTTAGACCTCTTGAACTAGTTTACTGCCTTCCTTCTCATTCTACTATATCCTGCCGCCTACCTCATAGATTCAAGAATTCTCTTCTGTTTTTGAAATTCCTTAATAGTAAATATAAGAACTTTTCAGAAAAAGAGTGTATCAAAATGATTTTAAAGGATTTGGGATTCCAAAAGAACTATGTCTGGGTCAATCTTTCCCACCGATTGCATAGAAACTTTTTTGCACAAAAAATTTTTGATCTACCTGAAGTTCAATAATAATAATAATATAATAATAAGAAGAATTATGTAAGCCAGGGATTGTAAGTAGTGTAAAAGAGTCTCAGAATATAATAAATAATCAATTTAATTCATAACTGATAAAATTGAGGCCACTGGATAGGGGTAAGACTTCAAACTTGCTTTCAGTTAAAATATGTTAAGAAATTCCAGGAATTGAGCCCAATTAAAAGAAATTTGTAATTAATGAGAACCATTCAGATATAATATCCCTCTCTCACCACTATCACCATCACTACTATACATGCACATATGAGCTTGTAAACTCCACAGAAACAACGATTTCAGTTTTGTTCAAGTCTCTGTATCATCAGCATCAGGAACAATGCCAAGTACATAGTACATGATGAATAAATATTTGTTAGATGATTGCATTAACTGAATACCAGATTTCTCTTTATTCCTCAGCTTTTCCCCAGATTAATTTATCTTAACGATTTTTAAGGGTTTTTGTTTTTGTTTTTGTTTTTTTGAGAGAAAGGAAAAAAGAAAACCATAGACTTTAAAGTCATATAGGCTTTTGGAATTAAATACTGGATTTGGCAATCACAAACATTTACATTCAGTCACTCTCACAGATCTGCACAGCCAGGTCATATAGCTAAGTTGGAGGGAATCAATAATTCAAACTAAAACAATTTATTGGATGCCTAACCACTCTACAATTCAGACATTCATCATGCTTATTTCTACTAGGTTTACTCAATGAAGTCATTCTTTTCTAAACACTGTACCCGTTTCTGCCCTGAGCATTTGCTAAAATTGTTTCGTGCAATGGGAATCACTTCTATATAGGGTCATGATTGTCTAAATTCTGTTCTTCCTTTAAGAAATTGAACAGGGTATCTATCTTACAAGAGGCTGGTACAGCCACATAACTCCCTTACTTTATCTCTTCTTAGATTTAAGAATCAAAATGAGTGCAATTTTTGCATCATTCATGGCAGTAAATCTTACATTGCCTTATGCCATCACTTTGCCATTAATATCTTACATTGCTAGGTAATTTTTATTATGTTTGGGTATTGCCCTCACTGCAATTAGATTTTAAGCATTTTGAGGACAGGAGCTATATACTATTTTGTTCATTTTTTTCCCCTTGTAGTTTTTATGTAGGAATTTTTAAAAAATGATGGATAGACAGATTGAAAGGGGAACTTGCAGAAACTCTACCTCCTTATGCTACTGATGCCTACTCTCAGCTAGATTTCATGATACATCCCACATATTGATGCTTTTAATAAACACATTATTTTGTTGTAGGCAGGGCCTGTAGTCATGAATCAGAATGTGTGGACAGTTTGTGTAACACCTATGGCTCATCCAAATCAGGAGTGGTCCCTCCGAGGATTTCAGTGGAATAATTATCTCTTTTAGGAGGCCAATAATATATTAGTCCCTCACTGGGCCTTTATATTATGTTCTCCAAATGGTGTGCACCTGCTCAGTATGTTAGGTTTATAATACCTAAAGCCTATTCAGTGTATTGGATTTATAATTTCTAATGAGGCTCTTTAAGATAAAACTTTAAAAAATAGTACAAGGAATTAATTGATAAAGAATAAACTAGAACCGCAAACAATAGCAATGATAGCTACAATTTGTTAAGCTCTTAGTATAAGGTCTGGACTCACCAATAATTTTGCACATATTTTTTCAAAGTGCTTTCCAGTGACCTATGATAAAAGAATCATCCTCATGAAGTTTAGGGAACAAACTTTGCCTGATGTCACACAAATATTAAGTGCCTATGAAGATAGCTTCAGGTCTGTTCTACTATAAACCCTTTTAAAACCTTCCTAAATAGGCAGTGTAGTGTAGAACTATAACCACTGTATCACAGACACTTCAAATCTTTTTTTAATAAGGTAAGGAATTAGCTAAATAGTAAAATTATATATATTTTGTGTAGTATGACCTTACCATTCCTTTTCTTTGCTTCCTTCTAGTAAATGATGGTAAGAGTCAGGACATGAGGCTTTGTTCTGATTCTACATTCATTCAGTCACCAAATATTTAATGAGCATCAATTATGTGTCAGGCACTGATCTAGTTGCTAAAAATACAGGGTGGAATAAAACAGACAATAATCAGACAATAATCCTTATCCTTATAGAATTTAAATACTAATAAGGTGAATGGGCAGTAAAAAGGTGAAGTAAAATGCATAGTATAGGGGCACTTGGTTGGCTCAGTCTGTTAAGTGTGCAACTCCTGTTTTTGGCTCACGTCATGATCTTATGGGTCATGTGATGGGTCACATGATCTCAAGTGGTGCTCCACACTCAGCGTGGAGTCTGCTTAAATTTCTCTCTCCTTCTCTCTTTGCCCCTCCCCTGAGTCATGCACTCACACTCTGTCTTTCTCTAAAAATAACTAAATAAAAATCTTACAAAAAAACTAAAATGCATAGTCTATAATGGCAAATATTAAAAAGAAAAAAGAATAAAACATGGAAAAAACATCAGAAATGTGAATGCGGAAAGGTGTTGAGATTATAGTTTTAGACAGTGTTTAGTGAGAGTCTCATGAGGATGATGACTTTTGAGTAAAGACCTAAAGGATGTGAAGGGATTAGCCATGTAGGAAATGGTATCAGAAAGTGCAAAGGCCCTGAGGTGGGAGCCAGTCCAGCATTTGAAGGAATGTCTAGGAAGCCAGTGTGGCTGGCAAGAGAAAGAGCAAGAGTAAGCAACTCATGTAGGGCTTTGTAGGTTAGGCCTCTTCTCTCAGTGAGATGGGAAGCCAGAGAGGCTTCAGGAGAGGAGGACTTTGATTTGACCAATTTCTTCACAAGGTCATTCCAGGTGCTGTGTTGAAGAGAGACTAAGAGGGCAAGGCCAGAGCAGAGAAACTAGTTAGAAGTTCCTGCAGTAATCCAGGTGAGAAATGTTACTAGCTTGGATCAGTTTAGACCAGTTGAGACTAGAGACAAGTTATCTAGTTCTGGATGCAATTTTACTTTTGGATAATTATCTTTGTTTTTCCTGCCCTATTACTGAGATCTCCTCAGCTCTGGTTCTCAGCTCTTCTATACTTAACCAGTATTAATTAGAGAAGAATGCTTTCCTTTATGGTTGCCATTGCAGTTTTACTGCTTTTTAATCCTCTAAACATTTTGAAGGGTTGTCACTCAAAATTTATGTCATACATGTACATTCAAGACTTCATTTTATTTTTGGCTTCGGATCTTTTGATCTTCAGGGGACTACATTAATTCTGAAATGAGTCTACTTAAAGCTACTTGAGGGCAGGAAGCATGTCTCGTATGCATTTATATCCCATTGCTTTGCATGTGGCAAATGATCAATAAATGTTTTGCTAAATGAATAATTGAATGAAATCATTTAAAAAGTTGGACATATTTTACAGAGCGTGCCTTTGGATTAGACATGGTACCACCAAATGAGAATACATACACAACAAGGAGAATTGATTTGCTTTCAACAAATTTCCTATCTAATGACAAATTATTGCCTCTTTTATGACAGTATTTCTCCAACATCGGAATCTCTAGGGAAGAAGCCTGGGAATCTGGAAATTATGCTAGGTAATTCTTATCATAAGACATGTTTGGAAAACACTGCCTTATGGCTTCTGTTTGGAATTACAGCAGTGAATCAACAAGTTTGTTGAGAAATTATGTGCTAATATTTGCATAAGTAACATATATATCCCAAGTTTTTCCAATTTTTTGGACTGCAACCCATAGTAGAATTATAAATTAAAAATTGCAACTAAAAAGTACGTAAGTTTCACAAAGCAATACTTAACTTTCCCAAAAGCTATGCATTCTGGCATTTTTTATTTTATTTTATCTTTTAAAATTTTGTTTCTTTCTTATAATTTTGATCAGGATTTTCTAGATATATTTTAATCAGAAAAAATAGTTGCGGAATAATATAGTTCGTACTGACCCATTTAAAAGCTGTATCTTCATTTACCCTTAATGAGTTTGAATGGATACAGAATGGGTTATAACTCACAATTTGAAAACCACTATAACATGTTGCCTGCTTTAAGGAACATACAATCTCAATGAGCAGTATGCATCTGGGAGATGAGGAATTACAATAGTCAGCAAACACCAAGAGGGAAATGTGTGAAAACCGTACACTGAGCACAGGCTAGGTGTCCATATAGCCTGGTCCGTTTACTGATTATGTACTCATTTGAGAATTCATAGTTCAGTACTACTTCCCTGGCCCTGGCCCTGTCCTTTGAGACTTAGCCTGTCCACCAACATACCTCAGTAGGCCTAATAGCAATAGCTAATGTTTATGGAGTATTAGTGATATGATGGCAGGCAATGTTCAAAGCACTTCACTCATTTAATCTTCACAATAATTCAAAGAGAAGGTTTTTCTTATTAAATGCATTTTACAGGTGAAGCGACTGAGTTACAGAGGTTTAGTTGTCCAGGGCCTCATAGCAAATAACTGATATGAGGATAAATGGCAGAAACAGGAACCAATGATCAGGATAAGACAGTACCTGGAAGAAAACCTCTCTTACTCTTTTTTTTTTTTTTAAAGATTTTTAAAATTTATTTATTTGACAGAGAGAGATCACAAGTAGGCAGAGAGGCAGGCAGACAGAGAGGGGGAAGCAGCCTCCTTGCTGAGCAGAGAGCCCGATGCAGGGCTTGATCCCAGGACCCCAAGATCATGACCTGAGCAGAAGGCAGAGGCTTACCCCACTGAGCCACCCAGGCACCCCAAACCTCTCTTACTCTTGATCCTTGCCCTGGTGCTTAGTACCTTGGCTTCTGATTCTCTTCACCAAAGGGTGGCTGTGCATATCTTTAATTTCCATGACTCTGTTGGGCTGTTCTCTGGTTTGTTGATTTAGCATCTGATCAGATCTCAGTTCCCCCTGATTTGGGTATGTCATAGTTTCTTCCATTACCTACTGCTTAGAAGAATTCCCATGGGTCTGGTGAACTATACCCTCCCATGACTCTAGGGGTGCTTGCTCTAAAGAGACAGTCATAACCAATTGACCCTTTGCAAGAGGACAAGTTGCTCAACTCTGATCTTGTTATAAGTGCAGTAAATAAGGTAATAAAACTCTCCAGGATGAATTGGTATTGCTAGGAGAACCTAGCTCGTGAGAATTGAAAAGGGAAAGATGAACAATAAAACAAAGAGATATTTGGCCCTGGGAAGGTCTGGCCCTAAATATTTATGAAATGTAAACTAGATTTTTTTCTTTTTGTGTAGGCTTATAAAGGACTTGACACTTTCAATTGAAAGAAGCTGAAGGAATGTCTTTCTTTAAGATGAAAGATGAATAGGAGACAAATTTTGAGTCATGCTTTATTTATTTATTATTTATTTTCTAATGGTGTACTGAGATTTACATATTTTTTAAAAAGGTATACATAGATTTATTTACTTGGTTTTTAAGGTTGTACCTAGATTTGAGGAGGAAAATGAGACCACAGGGTATGTAGTGAACCTGGAATGGAGAGGTTTAGGTAGGTTTCTGGAGCAGATCCCTGAATCTTGCTGGAGAAACTAAAGGAGCCCTTTGTACTTATGTTGGATGTTTAGTCAAGTAATTTATAATCTGTACTCTTTCAAACTCATTGGGAAAAGTAAACATAAGAAATCAGTTTTGAATGGGTCAGTATGAACTGTATCTCAAATGTTTTCATGATAATGAAAACAATTGATGCTCATTATAACAAATGTGTAAAGTCCAAAGGAGAAAAAATTTATACTTGCTCATAGTCTTGTCACTCATATATAAAATCTCTGTATTCTTTTCATTTTAAAAATGTGTGTGTGTGTGTGTGTATAGATGAATGTATATGTGTTTTGTGTATAACACATGTAGGATCAAGATATATTATTTTTACCCCATGTTTTCATTTAATACTGTATCATAAAGACATTCTCACATCATTAATAATTCTTCATAAGCATCTTTTTTAATGGCTGCATACCAGGGAAACTTTTTTGAAAAGTAAATAAATAAAGGTAGGTGGGAACAGAAAGCATTGTTTTTCTCAGACCATTACTTTTCAGCAGAGGATAGAAAGCTTTCAAGTATAACCTTGCAATAGCTTTGAAATGAGATTCAGTTTGGAAAAAAATATACGGTGAGTCTGAGTTTCAAAAGCGTCATTCCCGTTCTACTTCAAACAGGGAAACTATGTATACTTAATGCAAGTATGTTCCTTTAGCTAGTCCCCTAACATGGTCTCTACACTCACCCTACCAAATAATTGCTTTGAGCTGTGTGTGTGTGTGTGTGTGTGTGTGTGTGTGTGCATGTGTGTTTGTGTTGTGTGTCTGTCTGTCTGTCTGATTATTTTAAACAGAAGCCAACCAGACAATTTCATTATTATCACTATTCTCCTAGGCATTTAGAGCAGAAACGTGAAATCAGTTTTAACACTCCAGCCCCCATAGAAATCTAATCAGCACCAATCCTGTAGAGGCTACCTCTGAGTGATTTCTCCTACCTCTTGTCTCTTTCTATCTCTTTCTTCCTCAATGAAGACTCTCATTACCTCTCAATGTAGGCACATTCTGACTCTCTCTGTTTCCCTTTCAAATTTATCCTTCCCACGGTGTCACCAAACTTGTTTTTCTAAATCACAGATAAGAAGTGTTTCCCAATGCCATAAAAATTCTTCATCTTTATGCTATGGCCTCAACCACCTTTCCATCATTACCTCTGCTAGACTCCACTTACATGCAACATATACAGCCAGAATCCAGTCCAACCATGTATCCATCCATTACTCATGCCACAGCAGAGATGTAGAAAAAATGGATGTTTGGTAGAAGACCTAGGTTTGAAATTAATCATCTCCACTTGCAAAATAGTCTATAATACTTCTGGGTGAGTAAATTAGTTTTTCTGATGTTTAATTTCTGGATGTTCTAATTGAAGTGATAATGTTATCATCAACCTAGTAGCATGAACATGTCTTTAGACAGATAAATCCTAAGTGGTATGCAGGATCCATTCAGAATATGTTGACTATTTCAAGAAAGCTAGTGAAGAGCCAATGGAAGCAGTGAAGAGCATTAGCTTTAAACTTGGTAGTTTTATGCACGTGTGTAGCTAACAATTCCCTTACGGTATATTTTGAATCCATTGGACATGGCTAAGAAAAAATTCCTTTATACAATCTTGGAATTCATGAGATAGTGACTGTAAACAATATTTAGTCTATCATTGAGAAGGGGAGAAAAATCACCCTCAGTATTTGTAGATATCTGTCTCCCAGCCAAGATCTCTACATGAGCTATAACCTCAGTCAGGTAAGTAAAATACCCTCAAAATTTCTTGGTAAACCAATCATGAAATTTGCATAATTATTTTCTTAGTGGGCAAATATCTCTAATCCTGAAAAGATTTTGATAAATTATAGAATAGTGAAGGAAATTAAACTTTTTAATTAATATTTTTGTTATGTAATAATACACATATTTGGTAGTACATGTGTTTATATTTTAAAGAGAATTTGCTAGATTAAAATATTTAACAAATTCACTTTTAGAATGTCAAAGAATTAATTTTAACTTGAGATTTAAGATGAGAAATAGAATCTTACCATTTGCACTGTAGTAGAAAATAGAAGAGAGCTTAAAACTTCTCATGTTTTGGTATAATTTTCCGATGTAAAATAATTATTTAAATACTTGAGAAGGTTTGTTACTCTGATAAAGTGCAATTAGGGAAAGCTTTAAAAGGAAATTTAATATATTAAATTTATAAATGCAGGTTAAAATACACAAGGGGAATTTAATTAAGTCATAAGAACTTCCTTAACTGTGATTATAGAAATCTTGCTAGATTTATAAATAGAACAGTAAATTATAAATTGAACTTAAGAAGTTAAGTAAAAATCTAGACTGTATAATTTATAATTTAAAAATTAAATATTAATTTTGCAAACCAAGAGAGCTCCAGATAATCTTTTTCCAAAAACAAAAGATTACCTAAAACACACACATTGGACACTGTAGGACTGTTATAAGGCATGAACAGAATAATGTATATGAAAAACTGTAAATTCTGAAACATTGTAAAAACATTTGTCATCATTTTTTCTTCTAATTGGTTTTGATCAGTCTCTTACTTTAGATTTGAAAAGTATTCACCTTTTCTCTCCCCTACATAGTAGTTATCCAGTCAATCAAGACCCTTCCAGTTGGTATCTTCTCCTAGGAGACCTTCACTGTTTCCATTCCTCCAGTATTTTGTATTACTTTGTATTGTTAGTATAATACTTGTTAGACTTTGTATTACTAGCGTAGCACTTTGTCTTACCAGTGTAACATATGTATACACCTAATATTAGAGATGTTTACTCTTTACTCATGTTTCTCTTCTAGAACGGACTCCTGAATCTTCAGGTTACATTTTTTTTTTTTTAAGCAAACATTAATTGAATCTCCCTTATGTACTAAACACTGTATTTTTACAAGCAATAGAGCCATTATTAAGAAAGGATATCTATGGCTGTGTTTAGTAGATAATGAGTTATTGGATTTAAATTGAAATAAAAAACATTCTGTCCAAAGAAAATTCTATAATAAAATTTTTAGAAAAGCAATTGATTAGTTCAAAAAATTCAGTTAATGTAACTAGCAAATAAGAAAAATTCAAAATACATTAAAGAAAAATTGAGACTTCATCAGCATAGTGAAAAGCACTCACTTTCCCTTTTAGGTCTAAAACACTGTTTTAGTTCAGATAAACAAGTTAAAGGACAGTTTTGCAAAATCATGGGAGCAGTAGAGGCTGGGGGTGGGTGGAGATCAGTGATACAGAACTGTTTATCTGTAATGAGAATTACTCAGTCAAGGCTGTCTGCCCATTCCTATTATGTAGACTCTGCTGCCCACCTCCCATTTCTTCCCTGCCTTCCAGTTCACCACAATCAGCAAGGCTGTTTTCCCTTTTCTTTCGTCCAGCAGTCAATAACATTGATTTTTTTGCAGCACTAGGTGATTCTCACCTCTTCCCTCATTATCCCCTCCTTCAGGGCTAAACAAAGCCAAGTTCCCCCGTGTGCACCACAGTCTGGAGAGCTTGTAAGACAGAAATGGCTAGAGGCAGAATGTAGGGCTTTGGCTGGGTGGGAGGGACAGTCAGTGCCACAAAATCCCTCAGGAGCATCCTGGGCAGAATATTTTTGACACAATCTTAAGTTAAGGGATAATATATCCTCCAGAGAAAAAGAGCATATAAAATGTCTGTCTTCTTCACTGCAGTTCCATTGAGTAGGCTGAGGGGGAAAAAGCCCTAGGGTCCTATTTCCATGTGTAATTCTTACTGAGACTTATTTAAATAGACAGATACTACTCCTGGGGAAGAGGGCAACTATTGGGCATGAGTCAAAAGAGCAGTAATACTTAACAGGGCCATCGATGGTCATTGTATTGCAAAAGAAAAGGAAGAATTTACTCAACGAGTGCTTACTATGTGCTGGGAATTTCATTTATTTTAATCCTTATAACAACCCCATCACTGCCCCCACTTAATAGACATTAAAACTCAAACCTAGAGGGGCACATTCATATGCCCAAAGTCACATTGCAAGCAGATGATAGACACAGTCTTCCTCAAATGCACCATACTGCCTTCCAGAACCACTGAGTTTTCTTGAGAGTTCATGCGAAATCTTTAATAATTAGAAGGAGTGGAAATATGACCCCCTCTGTTTAGAGATGAAGGGGAAAGTGGTAAAACCACTTTTGATTCAGTAGTCTTATGAGGGAATGATAGAGTGTTTTGTTGGATAGCAAAGAGGAAAAGCAACTGAGATAGGAAACTTCAAGTACTGTTTAGGGAAAGATTTAGCCCAAACTTGTGAAGAGGTGCCTAAATACAGGGTTTCTAAAGATCGGAGGAGGAATTTCAGGTTTCTAGACTACCTGGGCTGCAATAACTCTAGAATTTTATGTGCCCAATCAGGGGTAGCTCAAGTAACACCACCTCTTAAATATTATAGCCTTAGGTTTGAAGTTTTTCTCTACCTATGTCTATTTTATAGGCATAGATTTTATTGTATGACTTATATGTAGTAATATTTACAAGCCTTTCAAAATGTCTTATCTGCAAGGGAGACTGAGTCAATGGTATACTCCTTCCTTCTTTAGTGATGTCTCCCTCTCACCCCTCCTGACCCATAATGGGAAAGATAATTACCGAGTCTTCCTTTCTGCTAAGGTGTAAGTAAGGGTGATGTCACTACTCCCAGGGAAAACTCCCTAGGGATCAAAGCCTTAACAATTGACATCATTCAACTATAACATTTAATTTCAAGCCTAAACCCTCAAGTGGTAGAGGAATACATATATCCTTAGAGGGGTCTAGCAGTTTCTTGAAGATACATTCTAGAACTGTTTTGTCTGGTAGAGTGGCTGGCTAGTCACATGTGACTATTAAGCATTTGAAACGTGTCAAGTCTGAATTGAGATGCATTATAAGTGTAAAATCAATATTAGATTTTGAAGACTCAGTATGGAAAAAAAGTAAAATATCTCATTAATATTTTTTCTTGATTATATATTTAAATTATAATATTTTGGTTCTGTCAGGTTAAAATATAGTATCAAAATTAATTTTATCTGTTTCTTTTTACATTACTCAATATGGTTACTAGAAAATTTAAAAATAGATATGTGGCTGATATTTTGGTTCTCATTATATTCTTCTTGGACAATGGTGATCTAGAGGCTAAAGGGTAACTCATTCTTCCCATGGATAATCTGGTTCTTGACCAAGATATTTTGAAGGGTTTTTTAAATAATCAATGTGGTTAGCAGTCTTTCTCCCTCTCCATCTTTGAGAAGGAGGGATAGGACTTCTAACCTGGTGGTTCTGAGAGCTTAACACAACAACTGAATGTTAGACTTTGAAGGGAACTTAGAGATTCCAAGTTTTAACTCTCAGCTGGGGTTCAGAGAGGTTAATGACTCAGACCTACAGCTAATGCCCAGTGCTTTTCCCATTCAAATGTACTGCCTTTCAAATGCATGGCCATTATTCCTGATTAACTTAAATGTTTATACCATCTTGGGAAAACACAAACCCTGTCATTTGGGTGTGGGCATGCTTTCTTGGAATAAAGCTTTCTTTTCTGCCCTGATGCAGTGTGGTTCCAGTGGAGAACTCCTATCTGAACTTCAAAATTATATACTAGTTTAACCTTCTCAGTGGATCCTTCTGGCCCTAGGCAAAATTAATCACTTTCCACTCTTCCTTGAACTACACTGCCCTACTTTAGCTCCAAACTCATTGCGTGGTATTGACTTAAGGCAAAGTGCTTATATCATGGACCCAGCATTGGGTGTATGGTAGGCCTGCAGTAAATATTTATTGAAATGAACTGTTTTTTGAACACTTTCACTAACTGTTCTTTACATCTGAATTCTTGTTATTATGTAGGTCACACTCCATAAAAATTGGGAAGAAAAAAGTCTAACCTCTCTTCCTCTCTCTCTCTCCCCCCCATATGTATATATGTGTGTGTATGTGTGTGTGTGAATGTGTGTGTTGGTGTGTGTGTATTTTTAAATCACCCATACTTGCAAAATGCTGTCATGTGTTGGAAATGCCATTCCTTAACGCTTCTCTAAAACTCCCAGTTAGTCATATGTTGAATTTCCTCATCAAAGAGATCTTCTCTGTATAAATGAAGTTGGACCTGTCAGTCAGGGGCGGATTGAGTAGGCCTGAAGAAGCCATGATTCAGACAATCTCATTTCCATGGTGTGTGCTTTAAATGCCACATCTTCAGTCAGCAGTTAGTCTCCCATGAAAACAAAACTGAGCTTTGCATTCTCTTTGGGTTTTAAAAATGCACATTGAGGTTTGTGCTGAGAAGTGCAAATGTGTAGTCATACTAGTGATGCATTCTTTCTGGTCCTTTGGCTTTCTCCAGGTGAGATTTAGCAATGGCTTCATTTCCCCAGAAAATGGATTATAATTTTCCATAAATCCTGTCTACTGATACCTTTATTTCAACATTAAAAAATATATAGTAGTTCAAAGAAAGAGGAAATGGAATTTTTTGTTTCATTTTGTTTAGCTTGCCGTGTCTTGGGTTCAGTTCCTTTCTCTCTTTCTATGTAGGTATGTCAGGATGAGAGACAGTCTGAATCTATAGAAATCCTGGTTCTAGCCCCTTGACCTGACTCTTCCTATTTTGTTCTCACTGCTGACACTCATATTTTTTAGGCTGCGGAAGTAAAAGGCCTGTACTCGTGACAGTCCATCATATTCACGACCACTGATACAAGAGATTTTAAAACTCATATAATAGAGACTCCTTTATTCAACTTTCATTCATTGGACACCAACTGTGTTTTAGCCACAAAGGCAGGTACATTCATATACATACATATAAATATATGTGTATATATATATATATATACACATACACATATGTGTATATATATACACACACATATGTATATATATGTACACACACATGTATACACAGAGGCAAACTATATATATATACACATATATGTATATATGTATATATATATATAGTTTCTTTGTTTAAATCTCTGTTTCAGAGTTGAGGTAAGTAAAACTAAGAGACATTAAGTGATCTACCTAAAATCATTGCTTACAAATATTAGATCAAGCACTTAAACTAGTCTTTATGGTATTAAAAAACTTGTGCTCCTTCTATAACATCCCACTACTGCTCCAGAGTATACAAGAGATTATGGGTCACAGTAGGTAAGAATGGGGGAAATCTGGGAAAGGAGGTCAAACTACGTAAGTTTGAATCCAGATTCTACTACTTCATAGTCCTTCGATCTTGGCCACATTATTTACCATCACTGAGCTTCCACTTTCCTCAACTGTAAAGTGTGGATAATTATATTATGCACTTTATGTGGTTGTAGTTAGGATTATATAAATTAATCCATATAGTGGTTTTAGCAAAGGAGCTGGTATTTAGTAAGAGCTCAGTAAATATTTATTTATTTATTTATTTATTTACTTGCTTATTTAATTTATTATTTTTTAAAGGCTTTATTTATTTGAGAGACAGAGAGCAAGCACAAGGTGAGAGAGGGAGAGGTAGATCCCCTGCTGAGCAGGGAGCCTGAAGCGGGGCTCCATCCCAGGACCCTAAGGTCATGACCTGAGCTGAAGTCAGATGTTTAACCAAATGAACCACACAGGCACCCCTTATGTAATATTATTAAAAGCAATAATATTTGGCTATGCCTCCTTATAATAATTACTAACATTTTTTAGCACTTATCATTAGGTTACTATATTAGGTATTTTAACTGTATTAATTTTTCACAACAAACTCAAGGTAGATATTACCTTTTATTTACAGATGAGGAAATGAAGAATTTTAAATGAAAAGGTCCTCATTCCAAGGTAATACAGTTGACAAGTGTTAAACTGGAATCAGAATAAAAGTCTAGCTAATTCCAATCTCTCTCTCTCTCTCTTTTTTTTTTTCTTCCAAGTTTTTACTTAAATTCAAGTTAGTTAACCTATACCGTAGTGTTGGTTTCAGGAGCAGAATTTAGTGACTCATCACTTACATATAACACCAGTGCTCATCATGAGTGCCCTTCTTAATACCCATTACTCATGTGGCCCATCCCCTACTCACCTCTGTCCATCAACCCTCAGTTTGTTCTCTATCATTAAAACCTCTTATGGCTTGTTTCCCTCTCCAATCTCTTTCTATGGGGCTATTCTGGCTCCTGGAATTTCTCCCCCTTCCACCAAATAGAAGCTATTAGGGTTGGGTTTTCTCATTACTGTTGTAGTTGGATCCTCAGAGGGTAAGAAAGGGCATGAAAACTGATGTGTAGCCTTCCAGCTGCAACAGTGATGAACTAGAATCCTGGTGCCACTACCTCCTGCTCTTATGTACTCTTGCTAGATAAGGCAGTTCTGTTACCTGAGTCCATCATCAACACAAATCTCTATTTCATCCTCAGCTCAAAAATGATATTTCCACCAAGGCTTACAACCCTATAGTTCTGGGTGGAAAGACCCTCACTCAACTCCTCAATGACTTGATCTGTCAATGTGTATAATTTTGGAGGCTCCAGAAAGAGTCTGATTCTTTTGTGACATTGTTTTGCTCTAGAAAGTTCCACCAGCTACCCACCTCTCTTTTTCAAATATTTTGTTTCGTTTTGTTTTTTTTTTCCACTTCTACTGTTGCTACTCTAATGAAGGTTCCTTTTCTTTCTTGCTGGGGTTACTGTAATATGTTCTTAACTGGGGCTTCCTGCATCTATTCTTGACCCACTCTAGACTGTTTTTTATAATGTAGCTGGAGAGACTTTTCAGTTATGGATTTGATCATGTCACACCCTGCTTAAAATGTTGAAAAGTATTTCCCTCACTCTAAATATATTTTACAACATCTTGTGTGATCTAGCTTCAGCCTGCCCATGTACCTTCACTCTCCATGACACCCTATTTTCCCTATGTGAGCTGCACTCTCTTTAGTTCCTACAAGTATTAGATTTCTTTCCAATGTAGCCTTTGTTACGTTCCCTCCCCAGAACATACCCCACCATCTCTTCATTTGGTTTAGCCCTACTCAACCTTTGGATCTCATCCCAAATGTCTGCCCTTCATGAAACCCATCCTGCTTCTCTACTCTAGGTCTGGCCCCCAGTATAAACTCTCCTATCATTTGAACCCGCTGTTCATAGTACTTACTACACTCTACTAAAATAAATGCATTTCTTGGGTCAATTACTGTTACCCAACTATTCTGCAAATTCCATGATGGTAGAAACCATAGCAGTTTGTCTGCATTACATCCTCAGCCTTAAATACGATGCCCTGCATTAAATATATATTACATAAGTGAATGATTAAATGACCTTTGCACTGTGTCCCAAAAGTGGATAAAGCAGACTTATTCTGTATGAGTTGCCTGCCTTCCTAAAGCATTGGCCTTGAATCTGGAAAGGAGCTCTCATTCCTCTCTTTGTGGGTCTCAATTCTAGTGAGTGTGGAACATACCTACTTGTTTCCTCCAGGACTCCACATGCCATCATATAAACAGATCCATTGATGGTTCAAAGGAGTGATTATTGTATAATAAATTTCTATTTTCTTCTGGATGCTATTTTAAAATCTTTACACACAAGATAGTTTCTGTATCTTCACTTAAAAGTTCTCATTTAAACAGTTTTACTGACTCTAAAACTCTAGATCTTTCCTCTGCATCAATGTATCTAAAACTTTACTGTCATTAAAAATCAGCTGGACAGCATGTTACAATGCAGACTTCTGAGTTCTACTCCCAGAAACTGTGATTCTTCAGGTTTGGGGATGGTCCAGAAATAAGCTGCTGCATATTGAGGTACCTCCAAGAATTTCCGGTATCCCAGCCCTGACTAAAGTTCCTAACCAAGCTCAATTCTCTATTTCCTACTCTGAAAAAAGGAGAGACTGTGATCGTTCACTCAGTATCATAGGGATATTTTAAGAACTGCATATGATAATTTAATATGCAGAGTATACAAGGAATATAAAACCCAACATTGCTATTCTCTGTTTAACATTTCATATCTCAGTTGTAAGAGTTATGGGCATGATAAATGACTGAAGGAGGCAAACATTTTTTATAAGCTGTCAGTTTATTTTCTCCAAATTATCATATCTCCTGTCCCAGATAATATATTTTTGTTTGATATTATATCCATCATCTCTCCCTCTCTGACCTGGAGCACACTAATAATTGCCACCTCTTGGCTCTGTGTGTGTGTTGCTCTTGCTGTGTGTAACGGGCAACAGATGGGTCAAATTACCAGGTGTTCAGGTGTTTTTCCTTTCACCACCACATCTCCCTGTCCTACCTATCTATGTGGCATAAGTTAATCTCTCAGGGATGCAAAAAAAAAAAAAAATCCAAAAAACAAAAAACCCTCAAAAATAAATATGAAATTATTTTAGTATTAGTTCAAGATAAAGGTGAAAAAAGAGAAGAAAGAAATTTAGTTTGTTGCTTAAAAATTAAAACACATAGTGTGTTCCTAAGGCTAATACTTTAAATGACATTTGGCTTCTTTACACAGTGGGTGGGATATAGATACAAGTTTTCGCACTATTATATACAGAAGGAAATGGTTTTACATGTTAAGATTTTGTGTATCTATTGTACAGTTATTCTGCCAGGAAGGTTTTATTGGTTTTATATTTTCATTAAGGGTACAAGACAGTACCAGGTCTAAAGAATGATTATCATCTTTTATAATATTTGTTGGTTTGGTTAAAATTTTTATTCCAGTATTGGTTCATTTCTTACATTTCTGAATAGTGTTATGTTATGGACTAATAGTGACTTGTATTTCTTCTTACATGAATTACCTTTCATTATTTTATCGAGAAAAAAACAACTTTTTTCTATTCAACTGAAAAACCTTTATGTATTAAGAATACTAATTTTTATCTATCACCTATTGCAAATATTTTGTCTGAAGGGAATGTAGTCTGTATTGACTACTCATTTTGATTTCTATGAAAATTTCAATGTATAGATACATTTTACTTTTAACACCAGAAACTTGATTCTCACTAAAATATTTGAAGGAGAGGAAATGTTGTAACTTGACTGTAGTTTTCCTTGTGTAGTTATGACTTTTCTATACTTCTCTGAAGTGAAGATATTTCTGTATATTACACACACAGTACTTGATTCAACTAAATTCACATATGTTGCCAAATACCCGGTTTATGAAGAAGCATGAGAGGTTCTTGGCTGATGAGTTTCTGTTGCAGTGGGAGATTTAACGGAATATATGAACATTTACCATCATGATGATGTAAGCAAACTCTGGGAATAGAGATGCGTGGGTAACTATGCCTAGGGGAATTGGGGAGAATCTTGAACTAGATCTTAAAAGGATGAGTAGGAGGTAGGAGACTTCTGTTAATTAGAGCATAAGACATGAAAATAGTGCCAGTCTGTGATCTTGTTTTGGGAATATCAAATGTATCTGCTGCTTACGTCTTCAATGTGGGAAAGGGGAAGTTAGGTATGCTTTGGGGTAATATTCTCTATAAGAGGTTTGGACTTTATCTTGTCGTCATGCTTTAAACCACCACCAGTTTAATTTTTCTGAAGTTTTAAAGTAGGGGTGTGTCTTGACCAGACTGGTGTCTTTAGGAAGATGACTCTGACAGGAGAATTGAAAGATGGCTGAGATGTGCAGTCAGAGGAAATGGGGAGAAATCTTTAGGAAGCTTTTTTAATTGGTCAGAAAAGAGAATGGTAAGGGCATAAACTATGCCCTATGCCCTTCCCATATATTCCTTAAGGAGGAATCCTACTAAAGAGATCATTAGAGAAGGAGAAGCCAAGACTTTGAAATTTCTAGCTTAGTTAACCGATCAATGATCGTATTGTTATTCTTAAGCATTTACACATAGACGAAATCTGGAGAGGAGAATCGGTTTCCATATGTTGGGAATGATTTCCTAATGAAACCCAGGGAGTTTTCCAGTTCACAGCTACATGTGTCCGTCTACATCTCCAGTGTGAACACTAAGCTGAGAATGAAGATTGCGGCATCATCGCCACACGGATGGTGCTCAAAATTGCAGGTGTGGGTGATATATACCAGGGAGACTGTGAAAAGTGAAAAGAGCTGAAGAGCTATGGACAGAACCTTGTGGGATACCAGCATCATGGGGAGAGATGCTGTGAGGGTGAAATCAGATTGTGTGTATGAAAGTACTTTGTGAGTGGTAATGCGTTTTGCAGATGTAAGTGATTATTATGATGATGACAATGATTATGGATTTCAGCTTCTGTAAGAATTCTGTAAAAAGGATGGATTGAAACAGAATAGTTGCCATTTTAACCTCAAAGACATTGTGAAAGTCTACCAGCAACTGTTTTTATAAACATTTTTTATAAAAACATTTCAAATGGTAAGGTAAAAGAAGCCTTTGTCAAGACTAAGTAGGAGCCAGAGTTCTTAGTTTTGCTTGTTCCAACGGAAGCCATGTATTTGCCATCTGGGAATTTGTAGTAACTGTAAGCAAGTATGTTACCACTGAGTCATCCCCCATGGAGTACTGGAAAAACAAGGCCTGGGTCCAGATTTCCATTCAAGAATTTTACAAAACTGCCTTCTAAGAAAGCCCAAGAAGTTTTCATGAAACAGATTGGTTTAAAATTTGTATGTAGCTTTTGCTTGGATTTGTGATATTAAAAATATTTTTAAGGCCATTGAAAGAAAATAAAATAATTCTTTATTATCACCTCTATATATTCAGATCCCCAAATACTTTCAAAAGTCCTATGGTTTTTATTTAGTATTGTATATTTAGCCTTACTTTTCATCCTAAATTGAAAGTAGAGAAATACTTGCCCAGTAAACTATGTTGTAGTGCATTAGAAATAGCATTGAGTTTGAATGGGAATACGTGAGATGTTTGTATTTCACCTTTGATACTTGCTGATTTGGAACTTCATTTCCATGGTCTTCAGTTAACTACATCTGCAAAATGGGAGTACTAACAGCTAATGTCTGCTATGTAAATTAAAAGACCCTATAACAACATGAGCATTTTAAGATGTAAAACACTTTATAAATCTATGGAACTATCCAAATGTGGAATTATAATAGTTAAGTATCCCATGACCCTGAGAGAGTTCAGTTTAAAAAACATTCTGCTTGATAGAGTAATTGAGTTTAAGATAAATTTACTCTTACTAAAAGTGAATCTTGAAAGACCTCCATTTATAGAGTTTGAAAAAGAGGACTATGTGGAAAATCCATGAATCGGCATTGACTGTGTATCAAAACCAACATCATCTCTAGTAAAGGGCCTGGGTGACTTAGCTAGGACATCTTTCATTCTATTGATTGTCAGGAAGATTGTAGACCGTAGTTCCTCCTTCCATCTTTCCCAGTTTTTGCCCCTCAGAGTTCTTGGGTTTATTAGAAAAGGGTACTTTGTGACCCCTCCTCTGGTCACAGTCACTGAAGGTTGTTGTAATTTTCCATAGCATTTATCATATAAAATTACCTGTTGTGGTTAGTGATGTGGGTCTTTTTTTCCTGTTAAGCTGGCAACATGGCATGGGAGGGGAAGTTTTCGCTTTAATTCTTTTTTTTTTTTTTTAACATTTTTACATCAAAAATTCTGTCTCCCATGGGGCACCCGGGTTGCTTGGTTAACCATCTGACTTTGGCTGGGGTTGTGATCTTGGGGTCCTGGGATCAATCCCTAAGTGCCTTGCTTAGTGGGGAGTCTGCTGGTCCCTCTGCTACTTCCCTCGCTCATGCTCGCTTGCTCTTAAATAAGTAAAGTCTTAAAATTCATCCCATATTTAATTTGCTGTTTTGTATAGGGGCTTACTAAGCATTTGGTGGGGGAAACGGGGAGAAAAGAAAGGACAGAAGGATGTCATAAGCCTTACAGAATTACAGTATATTTTCATAATGAATCACAATGGCCATGAGTACTGTATAGTACAAAAAATTCCGAGGTTGATAATTTGATCTCAGGTGTTTAAAACAAAATATTCTCTAAAATCTTAAATAACCTATATAGATAGGAAGCCAGATAAATAATAAAAGGGGGAAAACGCCCAAGAAATAGATTTTCATTTCTATTACAGAAGATTATTTTTAAATGTGTGAAAAGTGAATTGAAGAGCTAAATTGATTTCATTTTATCTTCAGTAATCTAGTTATGCATGATCATAATGTTGTTTCTTATTACAAAAATAGCCACAGAATTTAATACTGTGAATATATACAGTGTTATTTCTATAATTGGTTTTTATATTTTTAACCACTGAGCTTTATGATCTCAGTAATATAGTTGACTAATGGACATTTTCAAATTGTTAAAGTATAGAGAAGAATGTATTTTATAGATGAATGCATTTCTCTGGTTACTTATCTTTTCTAGTGGAGACTAGAGTACAAGTATCTTGAAGACAGGCATTCTTTCACTTACTGGTATATTCTCAGCACCTGTCCTAGAGAGTTAGCACACAGTTAGGAATAGAATATTTGTAGGTTGAATTAATGTATACATCACCTAATTTATTTGATGAGAATAGAGGTGGTTTTGATATTGGAGTTAGGCTTTATATGCAATTTTAGATTTTTAAATTCATATCTACATTTTTGAACACTAAAATGATTTGAGTAAGAACTGTGAGTGTGTTGCTTGCCAGAGAAGAAAAGGTTTCAGAAATATATTCAATATTGCTTCTAATAAAATGCATAAATCATTAACCTAATTTATTAGCTCTACAAAATAGGTCAGAACACTTCTTATTCCTAGCCATGGTAGGAAGCCAAAGGTCAGAGGAAATGTTCTTAATGATCTAAGGCAGATTCTCTCAGCCTAGGATATTCCCAAGGAAGTGAAGTCCTGTTCCAGTAGATGCTGCATGAACTCTTTCAGGCCACTGGGGTACTATTGAGTGCACTGAAGCTGCAGTTTACCAAATGGTACCCTGGTGGTCTCTCTCTATTACCAAAGCTTCCAGAAGGGCCTATGTCTTTCCAGAGAGCAGTTTCAACATTGGAAAAATCTGGTCCAGTGTATATTTTCCCAAGGCGATGCTTAAAGGAAATAGCTAGTGCACAGCTTTACCTTGTAGCACACAGTCATTTTTTGTGTAAGTGTACCTCTGAACAATGAAAATGTTCTCCGCTTTCCTTTTGCTCACCACCATTTCCAGGGGAATTAGAATAGATTATGGTGTAGCTTTGGTTAAAAACTGAAATTTGCATAATATAATGTTTTGTGTGACCCAGTAATATTGGTATTTTGGAAATTCTTTTAAGGCAGAAGGGGATGCTAGGGGCGGTGGGAAGAACTGTGGTTATGAAAGAAAAAGGTCCTAAGTAGCTTTGGATGTTAACAGTATTCCACAGTGAAGTCCCTTGGGCCCCAGTAATTGCTAGATACAAGCGACATTAGCAAAAATTGTAGTCCTTTATCTTTTAATTTAGTCATGTGGGCTAGCTAGGAGGCAACATTGTTGAAATAATTGTGGCAGTGACTCAGATTTAACATTTGCTACACAATTAGATTTTCTTTAGGTCAGCCATAGCAGATCAAACTTTGCCTTCAGCAAACCTTCTCAGATCTATTGTAATTTCATCAAAGAGTGGTGAAACATGGTACTAGATGGGGTTTAGTGTTTGAAGAACCATTCTACATTCATTTTTCCATTTTTTATAGGTTTTGATGTTTTCCCTATTCAGTGTAGCATCAGTTTTATTCACTGAATCCTTTTTTTTTTTTTCCAATATCAGATCACCTACTAGTTTGTTCTGTTGGCCTAAGTTTAAAACCCGTTTTTAGTACCTCATTTCAATACTTCTTTACTCACTCAGTTCCTCTTTCACAAAACATTTAATGAGTCCCCTCCACGGAGCTTCTGAAACAGTGCTAGGGATACAAAAAATGAATAAAATTCATTTGCAGCTTTCAAAGAGTTTTAAAGCTGAGTAGAGAGTTATATGAATGAATAGTTAACATGCAAAAGAGTCATAGCTCTAATAGACTTATACACAAAGTACTACAGAAACACCAAATGACTAAATTCAGTCTGAGCCTTGAAGGGGAAAATACCTGCAGAAGAGTAACATTTTAGTTGGACCCTTGGAAGGTAGGTAAAGACTTTTTAGAAGAAAAGGTGGAGTGGAGTGAGAAAATTTCTAGGAAGACAGAGTGCCACGCAGAGTAGAACAGGGAAGGGAAGGGAATTTGTTACACCTGGGAACGAAAGCCGGGTGAAGAATTTCCAGGAAAGGATGAACAATTAAGAAATGATCCTGAATTTGGCAATGAGGAGTTTTGTAATATTGAAGAGCATTTTCAGTGGAAGAATAGGGACAGGAGATCGTTTTCTATGAAGAAATAGAATTGTATAATAAAGTTAGTGCAGAAGAAATTGAATGTTCTTTCCAGGAGATTTACAGGGAAGAAGATAAGATGTTAGCGGAGGAAGGAACATGGTTTATAAAGGCTTTGGAGATTAGGTAGATGTGATACTTGAAGCTGAGGAAATAAATTAGCAAAGCCAAAAAACAAAGATAAAATTTTTTTTTTTTTTTAGATTTTATTTATTTGTCAGAATGAGAGAGAGAGTGAGAGCGAGCACAGGCAGAGGGAGAAGCAGGCTCCCTGCCAAGCAAGGAGCCGATGTGGGACTTGATCCCATGACGCTGGGATCATGACCTGAGCCGAAGGCAGATGCTCAACCAACTGAGCCACCCAGGCGTCCCAAAGATAAAATTTTTAAAATGGCTCTTTTGAGTAATTTAGTGCACTGTTCCAGCTGATTAGATACTTACCTACTCCTCCCTTCTCAATTCTGTGCTTGAGTACTCTAGATTTATTTTAACAAAGTTAGTCATGTAAAAACAGGATCAAAAAGTATGTTTTAATTATATGTAGTGACTACTTTTATTGTCCTGTCTTTGCAACTGGAAACCAATATTGCCAACTTAAAATTTTTTTCAAGCTAAGATTTGAGTTTGTGAATTCTAAAGATCCACCTTCAAATTTACCTTAAAGTTTGCCATCTTGAGAATAGATAAGTAGGGTTAATTTGGAAATAGCCTTCAGTCATTTTCATTTGTGCTCATGTGTTTTCCCATCAATTACCCTTTATGTGGGTAAAAACTATGTGTTCTAAATTATTTCTGGACCATTTTACCCGATATTTTTCGCACAGATACCTGGTTAGTGTGAATTATCTTAAATGGTTTACCTTAATGATGTTATAAACCTTGGACTCCTGCTTCCCAAAGCCTCAATCTTGGAGAAGGCTGTGTTTGAAACGGAAGGGTTTTTTTCCCTTAAAAATTAATATCTAACTTTTCTGTGGTCTTTTATATTTTTTGAGGGATATCACATCAGAATCTAATTTTTTTTGCTTTCCTGAAAATACTAGAAAGATATCAAGATGAGCATTTTCAGTAGAGTGGTATTCACTTGATTAAGAAGATCTTAGGAAAAATGATCAGGTTTTCTAGATATCAGGATATACTCACGATGAAAGAGAAGAATATAAAGATTACTTAAATTCTAAGAAGTTTTCCTTGGAGAGTACGAGAGAAGGTCATATCCTCTTTCTAGGGTCATTTCATCTCTAGTGAATAGCAAGCATAAGGTCATTTAATAATTATTGACTTAACAAACGTGTTTAACCGCTTGTAGCATCATTGTTTATAATTGCAGAAACTGGAAATAACCTACCTGTCTGTACATTGTGGCTTATTTATATACTGGAATACTATACAGTGTTGAAAATAAATGAAATGCCCATATGGGGCATGGATGAATTTTAATAACAATATTGAGTATAAAATACATCATAAGATCCTATTTACATGAATTTCAGAAACAGGCAAAATTAAACACTATTATTTAAGGTTATGCATATATAATAAATAGAAAAGCAAAGGAATAATGAACACAATATTCTGGGGGTGTTGGTGATTTAATTGCGTGGGTACATTGGGTGCTTCAGAGACACTGATAATGATACATTTCTTAAGCTGGCTGATTGGTGCATAAAGGTTCATTTTATAATTTAAAAAAAGGGTATGTGTGTGTTCATGCTCTTTTACATGCATATTTTATAATAAAAATTACAACTTTGCCAGGCATAAGGCAAAAAGTCAATAAATGTAGGTTGTATTATTAATACAATTACTATCTATTATTCAATATTTTGTTAAATGAGTCACAGCTTCTATCACAGATTTATTAGATATTTCCCAGATTTTCTGCTATTAATGAAGACATGGCATCATAGCAGGAATTTTTTTTTTCATTTTTTCAAATGATAAAGGAAACTTATTGACTTATGTAATTAAGAAGTCTAAATGTAGAGAAGTCTTGGAACGTGAACTGATTGAGATGTTCCAGTGCCAGTAAGGTTTTTTCTCTATTTCTTGATGATTCCCCAAGGTCTGTCTTCTTATATGTTTATTATCTTCAGGCCGGTTTTTGAGGCAAAAATAAGAGTACTTCATGAACTTAACAGGGCTGTGTGCTTCCTTTTGCACATCAAAGCTGGAGAACGGATGTCTTTTACCACAAATATCCATCAGAGTGTACACCTTGGTGACAAAATTCTAAGGATAAACATGTTCATGTCTATCATAACAAGAAATCTTGAAAGAAAAATTATTTAAGCATCTAAGTCTTTAATAACAATTTAATTATTTAGAAACATCTAGGTGATTGGCTAAATTCTCCATCTTCACCTCCATGATTGGACAGTTTTGGTGGAACTTAACACTTGTAGAATTTGGATACAAGTTGGATAATTTACTGATGGCACAATATATCATAGATCCTATCTTCTGAATTCAAAATAGAAGTGAATAAAATGTGTATAAAAGCTAATGGTTTAAATAATTTGGTGTGTCAATATTTCACTTTCCAGGTAGCCTTTTCACAGAAAATTGAACTAAATCTCATTCTCAATTTCATTGGGGTTTTTTTGTGTGTGTGTGTGTGCTCACTCTTAATTGAACAATCACCCAGTTACTAAGAATAATTTGGATGTCTACAGTGTATCCATATTTATATTAATACATTAAAAATATTAATAGTTGTGTAAAGTTTAAAAAGTGGGAGTTGCTCTGCTTACATGTACTTCCAGGTTCTTTATATACTACCTGATCTCTCAGATTTCATAAGATAATAGTTACTCCTCATCCTCAGCTGACCATTTAACATAACTTTGCTCTTAACTTGACACAGGAACTCCAAATACTTATCTCGAATTATAACTTCAGATTAATCAATACTATTTAAAATTATTTAAACTATTTAAAATTTGGTTGAGAGAAATGGTAATTTTGGAAGATTGCCTTAAACCGCGCAGAACTCCTAGAATATCTAAATTTACTTGTCTCTCAGTCCAGCACTGGTGCTTCCCACTAACCCCCAGAACTACTTGATTGAAATATAGTTTGGAATGATGCCAAAAGTGAATCTGGTAAAAGAAACAAAGCTATGAAGTCATTGATCTGTCTACTGTAATGTGCTATCACCATATTTATCTTTATGAGAACCCAGGAAAGATATACTTATGTGGCCTCGTTTGACTCCCGAGTAGTTTGCCTTGATCTTCTTGGTCTTTTTAAAAATAGTAAGGTCACTGTTGAGTTAGGTCACTGATTGTGTCTTTTTCCAGTCATAAACTAAGGTGCTTTGAGTCATATCTGTGGCCCCCTAGCATATGTTCAATAGTTAACTGCTTTTTTTTCTTTGCAAAATACTATCACTGTGGTTTATATCTTTCCTACTTCTGTTATGTTTTCCAACCTCCTATAATACGTATACCTTATATAATTATATATAATACACATACCTTATATAATTATATATATATTTATATAGTTTTAGTTTTATATATGTGTATGCATGTATATTATATATAAAAATGCTTATATATACGTGTGTGTGTGTGTATATATATATATATAATGTTTTAGATGAGAAGGTTTAAATAAGTTGTCCAAAGTCCTGTAACTTATAATAGAAGCAATATTCAAATCTAGTCTGGTCTTCCTGACTTTAAAGCCTGTGTGTTTTCCACAGTACTCTTCATTGAGTACTCATTATTTGCCAGGCACTGTTCTGTTTATGAGATATTCAAGAATGAATGAGACAGTCCCGCCCTATGGAGACTTCTGTGTTATGAGGACGGGAGAACTACGCTGGCACAGCTAAGGCATGAAACTTAGAGTCTCTAAGAGGCCTCAGTAGCTGTGTGGAAGAATAGCAGAGGCACTGATCAGTTCTCACACAATGTGAAAGGGAGCTGGAAGGAAGGGGCAATTTAGAGAAAATTATATAAGAGAAAGGCACGACAAGATTTCTGCCTCAGTAAAACTGTCTCCGTAGGAACACAGACTAATTAACATGAAACAGTTAAAGAATAATTAGAAGCCAAAGTTTTGTTGATGACCTTGACTATACCAGGGTTCAGAGAAGAGCAATAGAGGGCGGATGAGAGCAGCCAGGAAGCTTTACCCAGGAGGCCAGGCTTGAGAGCCTTTGAAAGATGGGAAAATTTAATCAGGCAAAGAAAGGATGGCATTGCATACATAGATTTATAGAATCTCAATGACTATAATTCAATTGAGACTGTGTTCTATAAGCCTCACAGAAAATTGGTTTCATAAAATTCTAGACACTTCTGAGATTATTTTTAAATTTCTTATGTATATGATTTATAATATCCAGTAGGGTCATAAGCACCCAGAAGCC
Organism: Lontra canadensis; assembly: GCF_010015895.1. Classification (NCBI taxonomy): domain Eukaryota; kingdom Metazoa; phylum Chordata; class Mammalia; order Carnivora; family Mustelidae; genus Lontra; species Lontra canadensis. The sequence continues at coordinate 14,808,107 of NW_022631001.1, forward strand.
TCAAGCTATTTCTTTTATTTCTTCTGTATTGCTCAAATGTGCCTAGGGCAGTGCTCTAAGCTAATCATTTGCAATAAGTGCTTATTGGCTTTACCATCACCTTGTGAGGTAATAACTCTGATAGCATCTACTTGCACACAGTGATTGTGTCCTAAACAATTCCACCCATAGTATCTGTAGGACTTGAGGCAAAAGTACACATGGAGACCATGTACTAAGTATTTACAAGTTCTAAATCAAGCTAAGAAACTGTTAATGAATATGTTTAATGTTCGTACTTCAACATATAATCTCTCAGGATGAACATGGAAGACCAGGTTCAAAGTGAGACTTGTTGAGGGAATTTTCAGGCTCTTCAGAATTCCTAGTCTTAAGAGGATAATAAAAGGAAGAATGGACCTGAGGCCCTGGGCCAAGACCCAACTTACCCACCACCCCCAAGCCATCGGCTTTATGCAGCACCGGCTCAAGACTCATGCTTAGGATTACAGACAGTGCATTCTTACAAGCTTCACATTCACTCCAGTTTAGGGCTACATATAACAATGGGTTGGTCTACCAACAGAATAAGGATTAGGGACCTAGCTAGGGTCTAGAAAGAGGACAGTTTGGATAAGGGATTAAGGGTTCAGTTCTTGGTGTGTGGTGCTTGGGCTTCAGGTAGGCACATGACCTTAATCCCACAAATTGGGCATGGGGAGGAGACTTTGCTGGAGGAGGGCCAGAGTGAGGCTTTCTAAAGCATGTGACCAGAAACAGTGGTCAGAAACACGTGACCAGAAGAAGCAATACATATTGCCAGGTATTGTGCTAAACAGTTGAACATTTGACTAGTAAGAAGAAGAGGAATTAAAACTATTTAACTGACCTGCTCAAGTTCTGAAAAGTCATACATAAGTGGTGAATTTAGGATCTGGATCCTAGTCTGTATGACTCCAAAGTCTCTTTTCTTCACTTAAGAGTTTTTCAGGTCCAGAAGCCTACTTCATTCTCTGGCTTCTCTTTCTTATTCTTCCACTTTAGGTTATGAAGGTGGATGGGGGAAGGGACTAGAGTTGGCAACTGCAGGAAAGGAGTGACAAAGGACACATGGGAATTTTGACCTTGAAATTGGTGGGAACCAAAAATAGAAGGGGAAGAGTCAAGAAAGTGACATTATAGACAAAGGCGAGGTTAGGATTAACCCTGTGGTTTTAAAGTACCGGTAAGAACCTTGAAATATTTAGATCTCTTTTAAAGGGGAAAATTTGCATAAGTCCTTGGTATTATTTTTATTATAGAGCTATTACTTGAACACATCGGCATCAACTATTTTTATTAACTATTATTTTTATTTTATTCAACTATTAAACAAACATAGAATTAGAAAACAAATATAAAGTACAAATACTTTCTTCCTTCATTTATTAATTAATTCTGCCAATGGCTAGCAGACATTGGTTATGAGCAAGCCCCTAGAGATTTACCGGTAAATAAGACTGAAAAATGCCCCTTCTCCTAAAGAGTTGCATCTAGATGGATGAAATGAGTATGAACAACTTTTATTTAAAATGAAGGCATGGCATTTTGCTGAAACTGAATCTCTACTCATAACTTGGGTACAATCCTGACAGCTTCTGAGTTTGGCATGACCATAACTTACCACATATCCTAAGATGACTCATTTCTCTAACCATTTGTCAGTATTCATATTACTAACTATCCCATGTACCAGTTGGCTTCTATTCTAAAGCATTTATATTTAAGTGCATTACTCATTAATCACAACAGTTAAATAATAAGTACATGCAATTATTATCACAAGCATTAATGTAAACCCTATAGTCATGTATTAGTACTCAGTTATAGTGTCATTAAGATGATCCCCAAAATCTTGTTTAAAAGATGATTACACAAATAAATACAAACTTAAGGACTGTATTACGGAGAATTCCAATATCCATAAGAAATATCCAAAAAACCTGGTTTGACAGATTTTCTTTAAAGATCTTACTTATTTATTTGAGATAGAGCCAGAGAGAGAACAAGCAGTGGGGAGGGGCAGAGGCAGAGGGAGAAGCAGACTCCCCAGTGAGTAGGGAGCCTGACTTGGGGCTCATTCCTAGGACCCTGGGATCATGATCTGAGCTGAAAGCAGTCTTTTAACTGACTGAACCACCCAGTCACCCCAGGCAGATACTGTAATAAATGATGCTTTATATTGTCTCTTTCAGTCTGACTTCTAATATAGTCTGACCTCCTTGAAGATAGGGACTGATTGCTTTAGAACTGTATCCACAATGTTTTTTTTTAGGTATCTAGCACTGAGGAGATAACTAGACATGGTTTTTGAGTGTCTGAGCAGAGGAATGACTGAAAAGCTCTGGGTATAAAACATTTTAGTTTCTTGCTATTGAAATCTTCCCACCAGACCCTTATTGGCATAGTAGAGTAATTTTCCTCTGCATTTTTAAACCTATGGTTGTAAATGTGCCAACATTATGTTGTTTTTCATTAAGACTAATTATTCTGAAATTAAAATTAGAGTTTGGGAGAGAATTCTCTTTATTTTAATGGCACTCTTTTTATTCATTGATGTTTTCCTTCCCATATATAGTGTTGAAATGGTGTGCTATGTAGTGTATATGTATTTCTTCCTTTATTATTACTTTGTATACATTTCAAATGTTGACTAATAGTAATACTCGTAGTATTTAACATGTTAATATTTATCCTCATTATAAAATTAAGGCACATTTTTATAGGTTGTTTCAAAAGACAGGTGAGCAAATAATAAAGTATCACATTCCTACCATGAAGAAAAAGCTGCTGTTACTTTATTTTCTGGTATAACCTTCAGTCTTTAATATGTACATATGTTCAAAATGGAAACCAACAGTGTATAATATTTTAGTATATTTATAGTAGGGCATATTTAAAACTCATAGGGAGGTGCTGGTGTGTAAGAGCAACAGCCAGGATGCCAAAAGGAAATCCATGACATATACTGCCACTACACATCTGAAATATTCACAATATACAGAGCTTGGAAGCACCTGTACTCTCTGGGAACCTGGGTAAGGAATGGTAAGAAAAAGTCTGGGTTTTACAAGTGACTAAGCCAAAGGCCTAAGAATTGAAGTTGGAGAGAAGCAGGATCTTGTTACTAGGCAACCAGCATTCCAGGAGGAGACCTCCAGACAGCATGCCGGCTGTTCTGCCCCCCAGCGTGTGACATGTGCTGAGTTTTTTCAAGGATGGCTAGACTCTTCTATGCATGCTGGCTTCCAAAGTCCAGCATGTGTCCTGCCATTCTCAGCTCTGTCTGCAGCCCAGATGGAAAAGACAGACAGCTCTGGGACAGATCTTCAGTTAAGCCCCTGTGGGCTTGTGGTGAAACTTTTTTGGGCATGATCTGTCATGATCTGGCTGTCATTGGCCTTTCCTGTCAATGACTTCAGTGTGGTGCGGGTGGAGAGGATTCTAGACTCAGAACCGGAAAAGCATACTGACAAGTCTTTACAGGTATATTCAGGACTTGGGGGAAAAAGTTGGAGGTAGGGCAGAGAGAGGAGAACAAAGTCTATTCCATCCCCTCCGGGAAGAAAGCACATATCAGATTGCTATAGAATTGTCAGTGTGACTTTCTTACTCAAACTCTGGTTCTTATAAAAATATGACTAATCAGCATCCCCAAAATGCAATGTCCTGGAGGACCTGAGCACTTTCCAGTACAATTAATCATTTGCCTGACACCCAAGAGGTAACTTGTACCTTTTGTACTTTGCTGGAGCACAAAGAAGGAAACTACCAGTTATTGAACCCTTAAACAGTATCTTTTTTTTTTTTAAGATTTTATTTATTTATTTGACAGATAGAGATCACAAGTAGGCAGAGAGGCAGGTAGAGAGAGAGAAGGAAGCAGGCTCCCTGCTGAGCAGAGAGCCCGATGCAGGGCTCGATCCCAGGACCCTAGGATCATGACCCGAGCTGAAAGCCGAGGCTTTAAACCCACTGAGCCACGCAGGCGCCCCCCTTAAACAGTATCTTAACCACATGTCCAATACCCCAAAAATACCGAAAATAAAATTTTCTTTAAACTTTATTAAAAAAAAAAAAAAGCTTAGAGGAACTACAAGAATAGCTAAATCAATCCTGTATACCCTTCACTTTTATCCATTAATTGTTAACATTTTGTCTTATTTATCTAGAAAATAAAAAGGGTTTGATAACTTTTCAGCAGACTAGTTTGGCAACAAAAGTTGGCCTGAAATAATAAGTAGCTATTCACCCAATGTCTTTATTCACTCTCCTGTGGTGACAATATCCATATATTTCATGGCAAAACAATTAATTATGGGGTACCATCGCAGACTCTACTGAAGTGGTAAGTAATATATGGTGTGTGCATCTTTGACCTTCCTGCAATCCATATATGTGCTCTGAATTCCAAATTACATTTGGTTGTGATAATTGTAGATGAAGGATTATGGGCCTGGACTATGTGCTAGATGCGATACTAGGCACCTGACTTTTTTTTTTTTTTTTACTACTCCTTTAATCTGTGTATCAATTCCATAGAGAAATCATTATATAAATTCAGGTGCATTAAGGAACTCCCCCCCAGTGTCACATCATTAATAAGTGGTAGATCCAGGATTTAAACCCAGGTGCATCAGGCTCTATCTTAGGGCTCTCCATGATACACTGTTGCTTCATTTCACTATCCTTGTATCTTTGAAAAAAACAGATTATAAAATATCCTAAGGTTGCAATGGTTGATGTAGGGTCAGATTAGAATCTACTGCCTGAGGGAGGCACAGTGGTTTGTTTCCTTCTGCCTCTTGGTTTGGCAAGCAGGAGTCTTGTGTAGATATCTAGATCAAACCCTAAATCAGTGATGGATGAATCAAAATGAAGAAGTAGATACCCATGACATTCTTGAGTACCCCAGCTCCCTCAACATGATGGCTAATAATAGGGCCTTTGCTTTGGAAGACCTCCAGCCATCCAAAGTTCATACTCTTCCAGTCTTGCTGTCAGGGTTTACCAGCTGCATGCATGTCCTTAGCAAGTTATTTAACCTCTCAGAGCTTTACTTTATTTATTGCTAAAGAGATAGTAATTCTTAAATTATGGAGTTGTTAAGAAACTAGAGAGCGTAGTGCCTATCATATAATCAGCACTAATCAATATGCAAAATTGTCATTATTATATCACCCCGTTTGCCCTGTTATCCTCCAACAGTGTCCTTGGTGGGGTGAGTCTCACCAAAATCTGTTTTCTACTCTCTCCATTTTTTTTCTTGTCCATAGTAATACTGGTTTTGTCCAATAATGGCTAAGTATAATACGACCAGTTAATATTCCCCAAGCCTTTGGATTTCCATAGCTCGCGGTAATGTTGCCATCTAATATATTCTGATAATATTTGCTCTCTTTATAACTGCCTACCACTTAGACTCCATAGCATTATAGTATTTGCCTTTTTAAGTAACTATGGAGATTAGGATCAATGTCTTTATATTTCTTTGCACCTTTAACAATGACAAGCCATAATAGTTAGACCCTTGAACAATATCTGAATAAACATTCGTGATTTAAATATGGAACTTTAATGTGTCCTCTGGTTTATTTTTGAGAACTTCTGAATTTGAGTTAGGACTTTTGAGCCCTTCAGTTGAGGATGCAAGACCTATGTATTACCCTCCTTCCCTCTTCCATGGAAGACATTAAAATTGAGTTGTGCCACTCACCCAGATACACCTCAGAAGTTTTTCAGCTGTGGTCAAGGCAAGCTTGGTCAGTGGATCCAAACCGAAGCTCTGGATGACACATTGAACATAGGACCAAAGGATTTAGATGAAAGCAGAGGCAGCCAGGATTTGTTGATGTTCCTGGAAAGCATGAAGGTGGAGAGGATGGCTACAGATAATTCTTAGAGACAGAGAGAGAGAGAGAGATACAGGAAGGAAGCTAAGATGAAACAGACCTCTTTTCCTGGAATCGCAAAAGAGGCTAGAAAAATAACAAAATACATGAGCAAGAAAAACCTTAGTTTGATAATTAGCCTGTAGTGGGCTGTGGTGGAGGGAGAAAAAGATAAAAGAAACATGAATAAATGAGAGCGCTGAAGGTGTATTGTTGTTGCTTTTGTTATTATTCATAGTATTTCAGAGAAACTTTGAACTCTCAGAAATAGTCTTTCAGATAATGGATTGGTAGGGGGAGATTTGAATTAATTAAATGCAGCTGGATAATCATGGATCCTAGTTATATCTGACATAGTAGTCACACTGAGGAAATGGAGAGCGACCAACCCCTTTAATTTTAGCCCAGGGGACAATCTACTACAGTAAAAAATACTGGGTGTGGAGGCAGATAGATCTGGATTTGAATTCCCACTCCACTGATTTCTAGGAACATGACCCACAGGCCAGTAACTTAATTGCGAGTCTCTTGTTTTTTTTCCATATGTAGCCATCAAAGGATGATACTTGGTAAATCATTATTATTGCCCTGATTTAATGAAAAATTTATTTAATGCCTATTCTCTTGATTCTGGTTAAATGGACTGGACTGATTTAAACCCCAAACTTTTGTATTAACATGTTGTCACCAGTGGAAATTTGCCTAATTCACATCAGAAGGAAATACAGAGTTAATAGAGGCATCCCAGTTGTAATAAACTCCTTTTAGACTTTTTATAAATTTTTTGCCATTTAAAGATTCTTCTCCGAGTATGAATATAACCAGATGGTCAGTGATAAAATTCAAATCCCAAGACATCCCGATATCTATAGACGCCAACGCTTTCACTTTCATTATCAGCTATCCAGTAAGCTTGAATTAAGCATTTCGCTTCTTTTAAGGGAGGCTGTTTTGCTTTTGTTTTTAATTATAACCCCACGTCCGGATGTTTCCAGTGTACTTCTTTGGAAAGCAGTTTTTATGATTAAGAAGTTAATTTTTTTTCTTCAACATGAACAGATGGTACTTTTCAGTGTCTTTCTAAAGGTGCTCCATATCTCTTGCACAGCAGAACCTAAAATATGAATCAGACATTGTATAACGGAAAACATGTGGAAAAGGAAATGTTCATGGTTTAAAGTCTCCATCAGCTCTTCTTATTGGAAGTTTATTCTCTTCATTTTAGTAGCATTCTTGGGTCACTTGACATTGAGATCTGAGTGAAAATCTGAACATATGTACCTCTTTGGAACTTGAGATGACATAAAGATGAATATTTTAAAAAATTAATTTCATACAAACTGTAGTTTATGCTAAATCCTCCAAAATTATATTTTAACATGCTTAATGTTTCGCATTGATGATTTGATTGTGTTTGACCCGGTCACATGTGAAGATTAATGGGCATAAATATTTTCCATTAAACATTCCTTATTATTCTCTCCTGAACAATGTGTTTTCTACCCCTGCACATCATGGAGTTACCGACCAGGTGAACTGCTCAGTTAAGGAGATGACAAATGCCTGGCAAATGAAGTGGCTTGGCTCCTTCAAGTTACACTGTTTTTAGATGCATTCCAATATTATACAGAGAATATACACATATAAATAATTTCATGCATTGGGCCTGTGGTGCATCTGAATCCTTTCTGACAATGGCACCAAGAGATGTTTGAAGGTAAGCTTGGGAATTGTCTTCTATGTTTCCCCAGACAGGTACAGGGTCTGGAATCTCCCTTTAACAAGAATAACTTCTAATCATCTACTTTCTTTTTCCTTCACATTCACTAGCCATAATAGATTGGTAGAAGACACATGACACAAAATAAAAGGATCTTTTTGTCCCTTTTTAATTTTGTTAGTCAACAGATACGTATTTTTCCTGTATTATAAACATGGAGTCCTCCAGAAAAAAATCTGAAAGTAGCCCTGGGAACTATGTTGAGTGTAGGGAAGTAGAAGAGGCACCTGACAGAGATGGATGATAAAAAACTTGTGCATACCAGCAGCTAACCTCAGGCTGTGTTTCACTGTCGCTCGTTCTTCAAAGCCTTCCTTGGCCTTCCCAGGCTAGGCTGATTCCTCCTTTCCTTTGACACTCCTCTACTTCTTTAAGGGATTCATTATGTTCGTGAGTTTCTCTCTCCAGCCTGTTCCCTCCATGGAACAAATCCCTGATTTATGGATCTTTTGACCTCTGGAACCCAACAATTTACCTAGTCAAGAGTAGACACTCAGTAAAAATTTGTGTGTTTTTTAAATTGAATTTCCAAGGGGAGCATCTTTTCTTGAATCTGTTGAATCATGGAGTCATTCTGTCACCGCCTGTGTTTTGTTTCTAGTAATGACTTGAAAATCCATTTGGTCCTTCTGGCCAGTGGAGCCTTAAATCCTTCACTAGAACACTGTATCCTAAAAGGATTGTTGGAATGGTGGTGGCAGTTTTCACTGCTAATAGCAAGGGTTCAGGTAATGAATACTTAACACGTGCCAGACGCTGTGCTACATGTTCCTCTAACGACATGGGTATTTTTATCTCCCTTTTACAGATAGGGAGACTGAGGCTTTAAGGAACTAAGCAATGTGCCCAGCCTCATAGCACCCGTAATATTCAGAGCCAAGAATTTAAGTCCTTTTCATTTGACTCTGGTTTCCATGGAATTAAACATTATTCTCTATTGCCTTCTTACTGTGTCTGCCTTTGTACATGCCATAAAATCATTAGAGGTTTACAAAAAACCTGGCTCATTAAATTGTTTTTTGAATACTTGTAAAACTTTTCAAAGTCCTTTCAGATATGATCTTTTCCCTCTAGTATGTAAACAACTTTTGCCTGAGTGCTGGTCTCTGCGAGGTTAATGGCTATGCTTCCCCGTTCACCATCTAGATTTGTTAATGGAAATAGTGAATAATGGGTGTTAGGACCAGAACAAAACCTTCTTAAATCAGTTTGCACATCATCTACCTTGTATTGAGTACCTGAAAATGAATGTAAAGTTTGTGTGTGTGTGTGTGTGTGTGTGTGTGTGTGTCTGTGTGTATCTATATCTATATCTGGATAGATAGATGGATAGTCAAAAGTTTGTTGATCAGGGTTACATTGAATGGCTACCCATTGCTGACATTCCTTTTGAGTTTCTTTAGTACTTCAAAGCTAAAATGCTTAAATAGCTCCGAAGATTCTTATACGTAATTTTATAATTCATTTTTAAATTTATCATTTTTCAATCCAGGTATCATATCACTCTTTTTTTTTTTTACTTTCTATTTATAAATTAGAATTTAGTAATTGCTTAGAGACCGTAATGGTTTTTTTTTCCCTCCACTCAGACAAGTCAGTAACTGTGAGATTTAATAGCCTAAAGATAAAATGGTTCTTATTTTTTTTAAGATTTTATTTTTTATTTGACACACACAGAGAGAGCACAAGTAGACAGAGAGGCAGGCAGAGGGAGAGGGGGAAGCAGGCTCCCCGCCAAGCAGAGAGCCAGATGCGGGGCTCGATCCCAGGACCCTGAAACCATGACCCGAGACAAAGGCAGAGGTCCAACCCACTGAGCCACCAAGGTGCCCCAAAATTGTTCTATTTTAACCAGAAAATGCTTGACTGAGATAATTCTCTAACACCAGATTGTGAGGCCATTTGAAATTAAAATTTTTCCCCTTTTTTTCCTTCAATAATTGTCCATAGCAGTGGAACTCTTTATTTGATAAGTAAGGATGTGAGTGTTTATCCTGGCTTATGTTTTGATTTGGGGGGGAAATACACCCTAAAATGCATATATCATATATGTAAATAGCTTAGACTCCTGAATGTGCCGTTGTTCTCAACGTGATACTTGTCATAACGTGGTTAAACAGTCCTCTTTGGGCTTCCAGGTGCCAGGCTGATGTATAATGTTTTGCCACAGAAAGTCTCAGGGTACATATGTTTCTGCACAATTGATAGTTTCCTGCCAAAAGGACTTAAAGTGCCACAGAGCACAGATTCTACAGAGAATGCACACCCAGACACAGAACATTTTAGAGTCACTCAGTTGTTGCTTACGTTCTGCTGAGGGCAATGAAAGAAACAAGGCCTCTAGAGGAAACCTGATAAGCATTCAGTCACTTAAATGAATAGCATTTTGAGTAAGACTGTGATTTAAGTAGGTTCTCTGAAGAAAGAGGTGAACATCCTGGCCCTGATGGCTTGGGTCCAGAATTTGGGCTGCCGGAATTTTTCCTCTAAACCTACCCACGTAGGTTAAGGGTAGGTGCACCATCTTCAGTAATTAGGGAGGAGATTAGAAGAATGGGGCCTCATATGTGAACAGTAAGAGCTCTTTAAAAGTTCTGTATATATTTCTCCTTTAGGAGTGTGGATTTCATCCTCCATAAAATCTTTTGTCATCTTAAGAAGGACTTGAGTTAAATCAAACAATCAAGATTCCATGCCCAGAAAGGGCAAATTCAGGCACACAGAATGCCCCTCTCCCCCAAAATTACTGTCTGTGAGGGAATAATGATAAAGATAATTTACTAAAAACCTTTCTCAAAAAGAAGGTGGAAGATTTCAAAGATCAACCTCAAGTCATTTACAGTCACTGAAAAAGAGGAATGAGCAGGCATTTCCCTATGTGGGGCTGCAGAGACGTCAGGTGCTATCTCAACTCTCCTGATTCCTCTCCCTGCTTATCACAAATGACCATGGCAACATCTTGACTTAACCTTCCTATTCTCCTAGTGGAAGTTCTCCTGTCTTGTCAATTTCTGACTTGGAGGGAGAAAAACAGCCCAAACTCTGCTGCTAGAATGGAACAGACATGCCTCACAGGCATTTTTGTTTTCCTCGCTGCCTTTCTTTTTGTCAGCCACAAGCCCCTTCCCCACGAGAACCTGCTTCCCTCAGCACTCGGAACTGACACACTGGAGGAGGGCGCAGACAAACTTTGGGAAGTTCGTTACTGACGCATCCTTCACGGTTTGCGTTCTTTGGAGGTCTCCTTAAGGAAGGAGAATTACACTGTTCGAGGACATTAGGATTAGAGCAGTGAATGTTTCCTTTCATTTTGAGGGTTGCTACCATTCCTTTGGCGTCCTTGAGAAACTCTCTAAAACAACCAGCGTCCTATATAAGGGCAACTCAAATCTGAAATCAAGAGCGACAGATCAATTAATATATAAATTTAAGGTCTGTATTTTGAAACAGACACTTAAAAAGAAGATGGAGTATGTTCCCTGTTTTGGAAACTTTAAGTGATCCTAGATGGCATTTTGGGCCATCCCTGTCCAGGACAGCATTACAGGCTCTCACAGATATGGGGCCTCAGTCTTTGTGCCACCTGCGGTTGCTTACTTATTACCTCTTACTGTCTGCCTTGTTGATATCTCCACCAGGCATCGTTATCACTGTATCACAGTTGGCCTTACACAGTGGTTCATACCTGGTGGCAGCACCATTCCCCTAGGGACCCGTTAGAAATGTTTGGTCATTATTTTTTTTTTGTTGTGATGACTGGAGAAGGCTACTGGCATTTAATAGTAGGAGACCAGGAGCGCTAAGTACCCAGCAGGGTACGAGACAATAACACACTGGTCTGCCCAGAATATCAGCAGCACCCCCACTAAGAAGCAGTGGGCCTCTGGAATTAGCACCCCAGTTTGGAGAAGACTAAGCTGGTTCTTGATGTTGAGACACGTTACGGATCCTGGATTCTTACAGAATGCTTCAGGCCTGCACCAGTGACTGGGCTGTGATCTTCCTCAGTTGGCTTCAGCCTGAGAGGGGGAGGTTATTTGACAAAGAGAAATTCCAGACATGTGCTTGTCTTTGTTTATGCTTTTCCCTTCTGTTGGGAAGCTGACAAGGAGAACTCTGCTTTAGTCAGGTCTGTAGATATGTGTTTGCTCAGACGCCTCTAGCTACAAAAGTGAAAACTCACACTATGCAAGGAAAAGGAAAATGAATGTTATAATCCTTTCCTTTTATTGCTGTTAAAATGCCTCCAAAGAGAAGGAAAAGTAAAACATCAGTGCTGACCGATGTTATAGGTATAAGTGTTGGCTAAAGTGCTTATTAAGAATGCAATGGTGTTTTTTTTTTTTTAAATGCAATGTTTATATAAAGAAGGGCTTATAGGAAAGACTGATGAGATGGCTATTTTATCTTTTCATACACAATCAAATCACTTATAGGAGATGAAGAGGCATAAAGTATCCAAGTGATGGTTCCAAGGATAGCAGGAAAGAATGTAGAAAAGTTAAGTTTGGTCAATTTCAAGGTTCTGATCCAAGACAGTGATGTAGAAGACCCTGATCTCACCTCCTCCTACAGGCACACCAAAGCTGCAGCTGTACATGGAACAGTTTGCTCTGGGGAAACAAAACAAACCAAAACAAAACCTAAACTTAAGAAACTGGCGAAGCAGCCCCTTCACATCAGGCACATAAGAGAGAAATCATATTGAAGTGGGTAGGAAAAGCTGAGAATCAGTCTCACCATAAACATCACACCCTGGTGTGGTCACCCAAAATCAGGAGGAACTCAAAACCTAGATCTTCTCCTTGAGGAGCAAAAAGAGTTTGTGTTCCACATTGGGCACCCTAATTTTTAAGATCAGCTCCTGAGAGTTGAGTCCGTAAAACATCTGACTATGAAGAAGAAAAGTAAAGTTCAGAAACCCTGGGGGATGGGAGAGGTAAAGAAGAGACAAAAATTCACAGAAGTAGCAATGAAATTTACATCAGTCAGTCAATTAAGTACTTGAGTTTATTGTCCTGTCCTGATCTAGTTTGGGTAAATTTGGTTATCATTAATCTCATCTTAGATTAAAAAACAAAGAGCAACCAAAAAAGCTTATTCAATTTTTATCCATTCCATAAAACAAAAATAAAGCTTTTGATAAGGTTTACATCTGCTTACAAAGTTCCCCAGATCAATATTTTAAAAAATTAATTAAAATATTATGATATGAGCAAACCTGATGTAAAACTGTTACAAATCTAGCATTATACCATATACCTAGATTTTTACTGAAACAGTGCTTATAAACAAGAACTTCCAGAAACAGACATGCCAAATATCTGAAACCATGTCTGTAATTACCTCCAGAAATGACTTGACTTAGTTCAATTTTTCTTTTCCTGTATTTTGCTATTTCCTTTTAACCTCTTCAATTGGATTTTTAAAAAATGAAGTGCTAAAGGTCTTGGGAATGAATAACAAGTTATTTTGAGTTTTTTAAGTTACATCTTGGAATGTTTTCAAAACCAAACCTTGTAACCTATTGTCAGGATAAGATAATCAGAGGCTTTGCAAATATCAAGGCAAAGGTCACATCAGGCACATTCTTCTCCAGTTTTGATCAGCAGACACTTTCTAATTTTTGTTGTCCCTAACTTACTTATGCCCTAACACCACTCTGATAGTTTGAAGATAGGATGACAAATTATATACTTCAGTTGGTTGCAATATGCTGCAGTTTTATTTTTTGATGTGTTCTCACATTCCTCATACTGTTATTTATAATTGCATCTGGCCCACCAAATGTATGCTCCATTAGCATTTTATCTCTGTATCTCTAGTGTCTAGAAATGTGCCCTACCTATTAGTAGGTGCTCAATAATGCTTATTGACTGAGTGAATAAGTGAATGGTTCATTTTTTTTAATTATCTAATACTTCAAGTCTAGAGATCACAAATTATTGGAAGAGTTTGGGCCAAACTAAAATTATGTGTACTTTCCTTGGAGTCACCTAATGCCAATACATCAAGCATTCTGAACACTCTTGAATACCATGGAAAAAGGGCTGAATTTTTTTAACTGTGCCCATGAGCTTAGTTTCTTAGTTCTGCTTTGAAATAAAGGAATGCTATTGTTAGAATCTTTATTACATGGAAAGCAGGGTCTGTATTATATCATTTAATAAATTATCAATTATATGATAGACATCTGCCAAATGATACACTTATATTTTAATAATTTCATTTTTATGTAAACTGGAAAGGTGGAAATATATCTTTCAAAAATTCAGGATAAACCAACCATGTCTCGGACTGTACCCTGAACTTACCCATGTGTCATTTAATTTGTTGGGCAGGCTGACATAGGAGGAGGGGTTTGAAATAAGTCACCAGGATAGCTGGACACTTTACTGTCTACATGTTTTAATAGGGATTCCAAGTTGGAGGTGACTGATGCTCAGAGTGAGCTCTCAGTTCCACTGAAGTCTGTCTTTGTCTTAGAGGCAGAGGTGAACCAGTTCTGCCTTCTGCTGACTTTTTCCTGCTTATTTCCTTTGTCAGTCTTGGGCTTCTCCTTTGTGCAGTTTTATAGTGATTTCTTTCTCTAGTAAGTATTTGCCTTCTCTCTGGTGAGCTGTTTCCTCTCCATTCATTCTCATCTACTATGACTACTGTATTATCTTTGTCCCAAGTGATTCACAGTATGATTGTTCTTTAAAAAAATAAAAAACACTTCATAGTACTCTTCTTATTTTCAGCTTGTTTGTTAAAGGCCCTTAAAGTTGGTTATTTTCCTAGGCTTTCACTGATTTGGAATTTTTCTAGAAACATCTGTTAGTATAAATTCTGCTGGACTTTTTTTTTTTTTTTTTGTCCATTTGAGTACCATGATTCACTGCTCTAAGAAAAAGTTGGAATTAGAAGGATCTTGATATCATTCATACTTGGATTGAAATGTATTTTGAACCTATTTTCTATCTTGAGCCAAAATGAATTCTGAAACCAGATTAACATTTTGTAATAAATGGGCAGTGGTGGCCCCATATTTGTGGTGGGGAATATATAAAATATTTTGATCCATGGCTATGGTATCCTAAGGATTGTAAGGAAATAGTGTGTCATCCTTGTGCAGAGGTCATGCTAATCTTCCCTCTATCATTCCACTTTTAATGCATGTGCTGCTGAAGAAAGCATGGGATTGTCAATAAATAATGATACTGACAATTGAACCTCCCATCCCTGTAACCTAGGGTTTGCTTCACACAAAGAGACCTAGTTCCTGCCTTCAGAATCCCAAAACCACATTGTCCTTACTTAATCAGACTGACATATACCTCTTCCCTCATCCTGTTTCTTGACATCTTAATCATTAGAACATACACACCACACATGAGATCACTTCTCTGAGAGCTCTCACTAACCATTCTATCCTAAATCCATGAGCTTAATTGCCCTTCTAACCTATTGTCTTGTGATATATACAACTTATGAGTTATCAGTAAGTTATGAGTTTCTGGAAATCAAGAGTTAGCTTATGCTTCTTAATAGTCCAAGGTGTCAAATATTTCCTTGGGCTTTTTTGTTTTTGTTGTGTTTGTTCAGTGTTGGCATTCAGTCAATACCTGGTGATTTTTAAGCATCCAGTTGGACCCAAACTTTCATACTGTTTGTGAGGCAGCAGGTATTTTATGGAGTCATTCAAGGAGCAATCTCTTTCTTCTAATGGCATATGATTATATTTGTTGGTTGACTAACAGTCATTGTGGTGACTCTGGTAGACTCAGAGGAGCTAGAGAAAGGAGATAAACAGTCCAAAGGAGCCCAGCCATTTCGCAACTGTAGTGTTGTGGAGGGTTTACTCATTTGTGAGAAGCTTCGTATTCAGGCTG
This sequence comes from Lontra canadensis, assembly GCF_010015895.1. Lineage (NCBI taxonomy): Eukaryota > Metazoa > Chordata > Mammalia > Carnivora > Mustelidae > Lontra > Lontra canadensis. The sequence continues at coordinate 14,823,670 of NW_022631001.1, forward strand.
ACCAGAGAAGAGCTAGCAATTTGTATTTTACAAACACAATCTAACCTCAAAACTATGGGCTGAGATTTCTCCAGTCTCTGGAAAAATTGGAGTTCTAGTCCATGCTGTGTTATATCGAGGGCCATAGAAGCAGACTTTGGTATGGCAAACCCATCCTTCAACAGGTACAAAGTCCGTGGTGAAGACCGGCTCATCATGGCCTTCATCCAATTCACTACAGAAAATATTGACCGTAGTTGATTTGTTAGATTGTTCCCTTTAGAAATCATCTTCCATTTCCATGATGACTAAATAGATTTTATTTATTAGCCAACATAATGAGCTGGCAGCTTGTTATGAAGAGCTACTTATATTAGCTATTTATTCTTGGGAAAGTTGCTTCTCTAATTATCAGGAACTTTATTAAAAATGTTGAGTTTTAGAAAATGTCAAGAAGAAAAGGGTGAATTGCAAGTGAAAAAGAGGGAATTATAACTTCTTCTACTCTTATTGATGTCTATTTGTTCTTTTGGAGCTTATTTGGGAACAGAAATGAGAGAAGGCAGATACTGTATTCCTGATGATAGGGAATAATGAAAAAAAAAAAAAAAGGAGCCTGCTTCTCCCTCTCCTCCCCACCTGTGAGATAGATGTCTCTCTCTCTCTCTCTCAAATAAGTAAATAAAATCTTAAGGAAAAAAAAAAAGATATACTGCATAATTTTTTAACAATAGGCCACAAAATTCTGGGCGATCACATCCTGCCCCCCTTCTCTCATGCCAGTCTTTCTTTCCCTTCTTGTGCTACAGTCTCACTGCTTTCTTTCAGCTCCCTAACTAGATCAAGTTCCTTCCGGTATTGGAATTTGTACATGCTTCTTCCTTTATTTGCAGTTGTCTAGGGATTTTCTACCCCGTTGTCACCTTAATTCACACATCTTCAAACAAAGACTTCCTTGATGCTGTGGGAATTGGAATTGTGTCCCCCGCTCCCTCCCACCCCCCCACAACAAAAATTCATATGTTGAAGCCGGAACCTCCAGTGTGATGGTATTTGGAGAGAGGGCCTGTGGGAGGTAATTGCCTTTAGATGAGGTTACAAGAATAGGACCCTCATGATGGGATTAAGGCCCTCATAAGAGAGGGTAGCAGAGAGTGTTCTCTTTCTTGGCCCACCCCCTTCTCTGTACCTCTGTATCTCTCTGTTCCTCTCTCTGCCCTGTGAAGACATAGCAAGGAGGCAACTGTCTGCAAGTCAGGCAGTGGGCCTTTACCCAGACACCAGTCCTGCTGACACCCTAATCCTGAACCGAAGCCTCCAGAACTGTGAGGAAATTAATTCCTATTATCTAAACGACCTAGTCTATAGTGTTCTGTTTAGGTAGCCTGAGCTGGTACACTTGATTAGCCACAAACTGGTCAGTGCTCCCTTTTATCCATTCTCAGAGTCTTGGGTTTTTTTAATCTTTTTTTTTAAATTTTAATTTTCTGTCATATAGAGAGGTTGAAAGAGAGCTATAGCAGGGGGAGTGGCCGGCAGAGGGAGAAGCAGGCTCCCTGCTGAGCAAGGAGCCTGATGTGGGACTTGATTCCAGGACCCTGGGATCATGACCTGAGCAGAAGGCAGCAGCTGAACTGACAGAGCCACCCAGGCATCCCTCATTCTCAGAGTGTTTGTGCTTTTATTCTTGTCTTTGTTAAACGTTAAGCTTGGTGAGGTTTTTCTTAAACACTGTTCTATTTCCAGTCCCCAACTCAGTGTTTGGCATATCAAAAATTGTATGTTAAATGATATTTGTGTGAAATATGTAATTAGTGTACTTCCTTACAAAAAAAAAAAAAAAAAACCTTCCTATCTTGGTCTATATTTTTCTTAATAAAACTTCATCACAAAAAGGTATCCCCTCCTAGAGTCCTTTGATTTCACTGACAGCCTCATCTACTTTTTGCCAAGACAATCTTCTTAGGAAACAGACAAAGCTGACAGTGGAGCTTGGGTTATTGAAACCAAGAATCTTCATTAGGGCTCTTGCTCCTAGGAAAAATGGCAGAAGATGCCAGGCTTTAGTTTTCTCTAGGGTTTTACTTCCATGTTTTCACTTTTGCTTCGACACTTTCTCTGACATTTATGTATAAGGTTATTAAGGCAAAGGGTGGTAATCTTTGGCATTTAACTATCGTGGTAAGAATATCCAGCCCCATCTTTTGTGGACTATCATTGTACCATTGGCTATCCCTCAGTTGTCAGCTGATCTGATAACTTTTTTCAGATGAGGATCAGTTAGCTAATCCTTAACATTAAATTTACAAATTAAATTTACTCTTTTTATAAGATGGTTAAGGAGCCCAAAGGCCAGGTGTTGTTTAATAGACCACAATATACTTTTCCGAAAATTCTATAGAAAAGAACAGGGATGCTATACTTCTAGGGAAGATAACAAAATTGTTGAAGAAGAGTGAATAATTCTCCCTCTACTATCTTTAGGAAATCTTTGACCTCTCACAGTGAAATGGTACAAGTGTCAGAGGATTTTATGGCTTTCCATGCTTACAGGTCAATTTTGTTGTCTTGTCGAGGCTTTGATATAAGTATTAGTTTACTAATGCTGCTGTAATGAGTCACCCCAAACTAGGGGTTTAAACCAACACAAACTTCTTACCTTAAGTTTCCTGATACTGGAAATCAGAAACAAGACTTAGAGGTATAAAAGTGATGGTGTCAGCGGTGCTACATTCCTTTTGGAGACTCCAGGAGAGAATCTGTGTCCAGCTTCTGGAGGCACTGTGCATTCCTGGGCTTGTAGCCCCTGCCTCCACCTTCAAAATGTATCATCCTGCCTTCTCCTTCCATCATCACCTTCCCCTTTCTGACCTGACCCTCCTGTCCCCTTTTAGAAGGACTTTTGTGATTACATTGGGCTTACCTGGATAATCCACGATAACAGTAATCTTCCCACCTCAAGCTCCTTAAATTCAGTCACATCTTCAAATTCCCCTTTACCGTGTATTGTAACCTATTCAAAAGCTTGGAGATTAGTACATGGACATTTTTTTAGGGAGAAGAAGGAAGCATTATTCTGCTTACCACAGTGGCATAGATCTAACAACTTTGTATTTCTCAAAACGCCTGTTAGACAGGATTTAGTTCAAGGAACAAAAGTTATGTCATGTCTTTTTCTTTAGGTGCTTTACTTAAGGTCTCGATTTTCCTATGCAAAATGCCATCTATATATCATAACTGCTTATTAACAGTCCCTTCAGTTAGGCACCTATTTCTGCTTGAATGTGATGGGTAACCATTTGTTAGCTTAAGTTAGATCACTGATCCAATAGAAATTGCCTATGACACTGTACAGAGAGTTAAGAGTTTTAAAACATGTGAGACTGTGCATTCCATACTTATGTATTATAGCTCACTGAAAAGCAATGTAATTTGGGAGAAGTAAATACAATCCAATTGGGTCTTCAAGGTACCACCTAAATGTAACCTCTTCCTCAGAATCATTGCTGACCTCCCTGGGTAGAACTAGGTACTGCTTCCACCTGGCTGTGGTAGCAGGATGTTCATGACCCTGGGGTAGCACTGACCACATTGATGTATTGAGCTGTTTCCATGACTGTCTCCCAAGTTCTTAAGGGGAGGAACTCTGTTCAGTTTTTCCTAGTACTGTTGCTGCCTACAACAGTGTCTGACACATAGCTGGTGTTTTACTGATGCTTTCTGAGGGAATGAATTCTTTTGCAAACCTGCTTAGCATCTCTTTGTGAACCACTGGCTGTCTAATTTGTAACATTGGCTAAAGAGTACAGTGATGAGACTGAATGGAAGAGTATAGATGAATCAACAGAAATCTACTCGCATCACTAAGAAAGAAAGTCTGAGTCCATGTCTCTACTAATGATGGATCAGTAACAGCATTTCCCAGCACAAAGCATATTGTAGTACATGCTCAGGTCAGATCATGTCCTGATGGAGTATTGATAAAGAGAAGTATACTCTCAGAGGAATATGATGGAATATAAGCCTCTGAGTGCAAACTTAAAATACTACATTAATTGGGTAGAAATTAGATCCAAACAGCTGGAAATATGTCATTTTATAGCTAGGTTTAGGGCATATAAAGCAATCAAAGTTCTCTGTCCCACGAGGAATGTTTAAACTCAATCTTAATCCTCTTCAGTTTACTTTTTTAAGATTAAAAAATCACATGTTTTTCATTTCTTAAGTTTTATAGACTTGATATAGAAAGAGTGCATGTATTTAATGTTTACATTTTGATAAGTTTGGACATATGCATAAACCATTCCCACAATGAGGGTATTAAACATATCCATCACCTCCAAAAATATCCTTGTGTTCTTTTATGTGTATGTGTCTTAATGGTAAGAACACTTAACATGAAATCTATCCTTTTAATGTGTTTTAAAGTGTACTATACCATATTCTTAACTAGAGGAACTATGTTATACAGCAGTTTCTAGAATTTATTTGTCTTGCATAACTGAAACTTTATACCCATTGAGCAGCAGCTTCCCATTTTCCCCTTCCCCAAGCCCCTGGAAACCACCATTCTGCTTCTATGAGTTTGACTATTTCAGATATAACTAATACAAGCATTACAATATAGTATTTGTTACTGGCTTATTTCACTTAGCATAATACCTTCCAGGTTCATCCATGTAGGGACATATGGCAGGATTTCCTTTTTTAAGACTGAATAATATTTCATTGTATGTGTATACCACATTTTTATCCACTCATCTATTGATGGACATTTGGGTTGTTTCTATATCTAGGCTATTGTGAAGAATGTTGCAATGAACATGGGGAGCACAAACACCTCTTTGAGATCCTATTTCATTTCTACTTAATAGGGGCCTTCACTGTTTTGTTTTGTTTTTTCATTTTATTTTATTTCTTTTCAGTGTTCCAGAATTCATTATTTATGCACCATACCCAGTGCTCCATGCGATGTGTGCCCTCCATAATACCCACCACCAGGCTTAACCAACCCTCTTCCCCTCTCCCCTCCAAACCCCTCAGTTTGTTTCTCTGAGTCCACAGTCTCTCATGGTTTGTCTCCCCCTCTGATTTCCTCCAACTCACTTCTCTCCATCTCCCAATTTCCTCTGTGTTATTCCTTATGGTCCACAAGTAAATGAAACCGTATGATAATTGACTCTCTCTGCCTGACTTATTTCACTCAGCATAATCTCTTCCAGTCCCGTCCATGTTGATACAAAAGTTGGGTATTCATCCTTTCTGATGGAGGCATAATACTCCATTGTATATATGGACCATATCTTCATTATCCATTCATCTGTTGAAGGGCATCTTGCTTCTTTCCACAGTTTGACGACCGTGGCCATTGCTGCTGTGAACCTTGGGATACAGGTGGCCCTTCTTTTCATTACATCAGTATGTTTGGGGTAAATACTCAGGAGTGCAATTGCAGGGTCATAAGGAAGCTCTATTTTTAATTTTTTAAGGAATCTCCACATTGTTTTCCAGAGTAGCTGTACCACCTTGCATTCCCACCAACGGTGTAAGAGGGTTCCCCTTTCTCCACATCCTCTCCAACACATGTTGTTTACTGTCTTGTTGATTTTGGCCATTCTAACTGGTGTAAGGTGGTATCTCAGTGTGGTTTTGATTTGAATCTCCCTGATGGCTAGTGATGATGAACATTTTTTCATGTGTCTGTTAGCCATTTGTATGTCTTCTTTGGAGAAGTGTCTATTCATGTCTTCTGCCCATTTTTTGATGTGATTATCTGTTTTGTGTGTGTTGAGTTTGAGTTTTTTACAGATCTTGGATATTAGCCCTTTATCTGTAGTGTCATTTGCGAATATCTTCTCCCATTCCGTGGGTTGCCTCTTTGCACTGTTTGGTTATTTAGCAGTCACCTCACAGTTTCTTTAAGCGCCACTTTCTAGAGGTGTTAGCACAAAATAGCATCTGTTATAGGTGGTGGTCCCTGAAGTTCCAGAGTCTGGGTTATAGGATATAAGGGTCTTTTAGCCCCTGTATTTGTAATAGCTCTCCCAGTTACCCTGGCAGATGCCTTCTGGAAGTCCTGAGAATATCATAGTCAGTGATTTCCAATAATGACTCAGTATCAGAATCACTCGTGGTTCTTTAGCAAAATAAGATTCTAGGAACCCACCTGAAATTCTCCTACAGGAAGCTTATTACATACACATGGCGATGACTATATGTAAATAAGCACAGAGATACACATATAACCATCTGTCTAGTTATTTGGCATTTCACTTCCTTATTGTCAACAGCCATTGGGAGTTTCTTGGGGAGTGATTCAGAATTCGTCAAATAGAAATGATACCCCAATTGTTCTCTTAAGGAAAAAAAAAGCAACATTCTTACGTTATTTTCTTATAACCTACTAATCTAGGGGGAAAACAACCATAAAGGCATGTTCAGAAATCCAGTTGGAATATATTAGTTTTTTTCTTTCTCTAGGTCACTTTTTAAAGCTTGTAAAAAAGCAAGATCTTGTGAGGAAGAAAACGAGAGGAAGAGATCTTTCCATTTTTGTCTCTGGTCTCTTTAACTGTTCTCATCCTACTTTATAGGCTCCTCTTTTCCCATCTACCCCTAAAACATTGCTGTTTCCAGTCTTGATATACCCCATCCATTCTCCTTGGGTGATGGAATTCATTCAAATTATGCTTAAAATGATGCTAACGATGCACAAATTTATACATCCACCTTGAGGGCATCTGTGTATCTCATGCTTCGCATGTGTAAAATTGACCTGCCTATTTGTCCACCAAAGCCTGCTCTAGCCTATGTTTCCCAGCTCTGTATTTGCACTTTTATGTCTTCAATTACCCAAATAATAAATAGGAAGCCTTCCTACCTATCTCCTGCTCCTCATCTCTGACACGCAAATCCCATGTATTCTGCTTGCTTAATTAAGGGAAGTTGAAACTGTTCTCTTCTTTCCCTTCCCTATTGTCTTAGTTTATATCCACGTCATTTCACATGGAATGCTATAATCATGACTCTGATTCTTTCCACCTCTATGCTCACGATCTATCCTCTCTGTTGGTGGAAGTGATATTCCTGAAACATAAATCTCATCATGAGTCCCCCAAAACTTCAATTACTTTCCATTGTCCATACCATAAAATCGCTGTTTATTTTGGCATAGGAAATCCTCAAGCACCTCAAGGCATTTCATATTTCCACACCACGGTGTACCCCTCAGCTGCCTTAGCCTGTAATGCTATTTTATATCCCCCTCACCACTGATGAATGTCTTCTAGAATAATTTCATGGCCTCCTTCTTGATGAACTCTTTCTTAAAACCCCATCCTCCAGCAGAATTGAGTACTTCCATCTTTGTGCTGACACTTGGGTGACATTTTTTCCCCCCAAAGTGACAGACCAGGTGTAGTGAAAGTGCTATGTAGTCATGTCTTGGATTTCTGATGGGTGTATATATGATTCTCCTTTTCTATCCTGCATATTCACTGGCATTTTCTCAAAAGCCTACCAAACTAAAGAGAATATTCCAAAATATTCTCAGTTCTCTGCCTTAAGAGAAACTGGAAATACCATATTCAAGTTCACAAAGTATACAAATTAGTGGCTGCTTATTTTGGTATTCCAATTGGTATTAGGAAATAAGCCTATTCGGCATCTAGTGTACCAGTCATGGTGCTGGTGCTCTGGAGTTCAAAAGTAGGGAACACACATCCTTCCCTTCAGATAGTGTAGTCTAGGAGAAAGAAATGGGGAAATACATTAAACAAAATGATTTATTTCAGGCTTTCTCTTAGGTGCAATTTTATGAGGAGCTTTTAATGTATATTTTGAGTTACGTAGAATCTTTTCTGCATGTTTTCAGTTAGTATGCCAGATTCATAAGATGTACCGCACTTATAGATTCTATAAAAGCACTATTCCAAATTGAGGAAGGAAGAGGTCCCCCCCCCATTTGGATTATATAAGGTTCAAACTTTTGGAGATTTTCAGAGCCACGCTGTTTTCAAAAATGGCATTGAACAAAACTATCTTAACTCAACCTTGTCAACTTGCCTGTGACATATGAAGACACAAAAAGGCTCAGCCATCACATCCAGCTATCTCTTAGGTGCTGCTCAGAGCATCTGAAATCCTGAAATTAGGGCAAGCCTCTTCCTGAGCAGGAGGCAGCCCTATGGGCACCCCAGGTTACTCAGTAGCCACCGCATGGTGGCTATTTCCAGCCGTGAACCCTAGATGAAACAAAAGAATGATATCTGTGATGTACATGTTCACTTCTGTTCAACATTAGAGAGACACGAGAGGCAGAGACATGGTGATTTCCTAGCAACTATAACAAACAGGAAAGAGGAAACTTCTGTGTCTGATTTGTTCTTCCCTCTTCTTAAGTGATAGCATTTCCCTTAGATATGTAAATTTCACATGCTGCACCATTTAGGGTTATTAACCAAATGCTGGCTTTGCATCTTCCCTCAGTCAACTGTCATTAGGGCTGGTCCCCAGATCTAGAATCTGAAAGGGCATAGTATTGCCAGATAGGCCCCTATTGAGTTAGTCAATAATCATTTGCTTCCACTATATGCCAGGCATGTTACTAGTAAATAAGCTTTGCAGTAAATTCTTCTGAGATATTGGCCGCCTCGCTGAGCTACAGATCCCTTATGTGAATGAATCATACAAGTCTGTGTGGGAGGTCAGTCTCTCCCCAGCCCACCACTGAGCCTGAGAAATCCCTGCTTTGTCAATTATCTGCCACATTGACACCCAGTCCTTGAATCCTCTTCAAGGTCTTCCACCTCCTAGCCTAGGAGATTTTTAGCCATGAAGGTGGGCAGCTTTGGCAGCTCTCATCCTGTGTCCACCCAAATCTACAGGGAGTCCTTTCTGTTTCTCCAGCCAAGAGAGACATTTAAAACTCAAAAGCTGAAAATGGAATTCTTGTTTGTTTGTTTTGGTGTCATCCCTTACTTGAGGCACTAGATGCAGAATGGCTTGGCTGACTAAATGGAACAAAGGCCAAGGAAAATAAGAAAATACATATGTATAAAAAGGCTTGTTTACTTAAAATATTTTTTCTGTTCCTACAAACTGCTTGGTGAGCCTGGAATTTGAACAAGAGATTTGTTAGCCTTATTGGATAGTCTTTCTAGATCAGGAAGAGACCTATTCAAATCAAACATGCCTGCTGTGTAAGCCTAGCAAGTCCTCAGTGACTGTGATAGTCACGTGCTTGTCTTCCATAATCCTTATTGGACAAGGCATTCATAGCTTTTTCTGTATATTCTCCCTTTCTCTTGATACATTTGCATGTATCAATATCAATGTCAGAGTCTCCTTGCTGCTTCTGTTGGTCCCAAAGATACCTACTTCTTTTCCCATTAAGGAGTAACATCGTTACTACTTTTGCTTGTCAGATTTCTCTAATTCTAATTCACTGTGTTTTGGACTTCTTAAAATCTTGACTTTGGTCAAATCCCTTCTTTATCAAAGTTGATGATGTTTAACCTTACACAACGAAGGCAAACGAGAGAGAAAATATGGCTTTGAAAGCATGGCAAATATTTGGCTCCACATACCTTGCAAAATTTGAGCCTTGGGATTCAAGCATTATTTACCTAACAGTTCTAAAGTAGTATGCGAAAACAGCTCTCCCAACTCACCATGGCTCACACTCTGCTGAAAGCTAAAGGAATCCATACTTCCAATTCTAGTTAAGCCTTAAAGACCAGACACTTCCAGCATGTTTTCAAAATGGAGTCCATGCATTGTGTGAAACCACAGAAGACATCTAAATGTGGAATATAGTGGGAGTTGGAATTTGTTTCTATGTGTGTTTGTTACTATGACTCCCCTGAGACCAGGAAGTGAGTATTCTTCATCTTTAAATCCCTAGCACCTAACAGGAAAAAAAAAAAGGTGTCTGACAATAAGATGTACTAAATCAATGTTTATTTAGCTAGGTTGAGCTCAATCAATTTATACTTAAAACATCATTAACTTATTCATCAAATCTTTATTGAGTATCTACTATGTAGTAAATGTTTTAGGTACTTAGGGATACTGGGAGAGCTTAACCACAGATTGTAACTTTGAGAACTGAAGGAGCAGATACTGTGCAGTGAAAAAAACAACTACTTTTTGAGTTAAGACTTGAATTCTGTTTCTACCACTTATCAGTTGGATAACATTCGACATGTCACTTAACCATTCTAGGTCCCAGTTTCTTCACTTAAAAAAACTAGATATAATAACTACTTCACAGGATTATAGTAAAGATCAAGTGCAACTGTGTGGGATAAATTTTTACCTTAAATTATTATAACCTGTCCTCCCACCTATTTCTTCTTCACTACCTTATAAATACACAGGACATGAAAGAGATTTGACTCATCCAGATGAGAACAGTGTTCTGAACTCAAGTTCAGTGGACCTGAGTGATACTCATGGGGTCATACAGCTCATAGGCAGTAAGACAAGACTTCAACCTAGTGTCTGCAGAACGAGAGCAACTTCCATTCTACATCTTACGCCTCCTGGGACTATGATGAAAGTCAGTCACCTTCCCTCAATGTAATCTTGCTCATACCAATCATAACTTCCAAATGAAATCTTACTCCAAGACTCTCCTTGCATTACAGACTGAGAATCTTTCTGGTCTTGTCTTGGTCTCTTTCCATGGGCTTGTGGGTGTTCATTTGTTTTAAATGGTTTGGAAGGGACAGAATTACACTTGGTCAGGCTCAAGTTCTGGCAGCAATCCACCTTGACTTTGCTGGTTCTCCCGTTGTCAGGGTGCCCGGAAGCCTAAAGCAATGGGAGCTCCCATAGAGGGGCATAAAATAGATGTGTTTCACATGTAATTGACTGAAATTTGAGATTACCCAGGCTTCCATCATTCAAGACATCTTAGAAAACTGAATGTTAAAAGGAACGGTATCTAGCTTGGTCATTCCCTCCACTTTTTGATCCTCTTCCCTGTTGGTAATCACTGCTTAGCATATTTTTTGCTGCTGAGAAAGTGGGCAGGCAGCTGCTGCAGCCTATTGCAGATTCTGAGGTTGCTCCTTAGGGGGTTGGCAAGGGATACCTTGTGAAGCTGAGGGGTTTTTTGTTTTGTTTTGTTTTTGTTTTGTTTGTGTTTTTTTGTTTTTTAAATGTGTTTGTTTCCTTCACCCTGGAGAATCTGAGCAACCGGTCCTGGGCTTTTCTTCTCTAAGCTGTTTATGCATATAAAGGAAATAATTTAATCAATGTGTGAAAGTGGATTTTTTTTTTCTAGGCATGTTTTAGCTTTAATGGCTAATTTATGTAGATGTTACAGGAACTTTGTAAAATGGTGGCTTTGTTCAATGCAGCCTGTCCACACTGACTGTGTTTCTAGGATGCTTTTGTCAAGTAATATAGGCTAAAATTTTCTTAACTTGAAGTTGATAACTGCTCATCACTTTCAAAAGGCTGCAGTTAATTACGTGGTTATTTGGCTACATTTGGAATTTTGGATGATTGAAATTTGCCATTTTCTTCCAGATATTTATTGTCTAGACTCCCTCCCCGCAGGAAGGCCATTCCGAATCATGGACTCACGTAGGCTAAGAGAGATAGGCATTCATATAGGCTCTGCTTATCCAAATAGGGGGTATAGTGAAAGGATTTCTTCTGTTATATAACAGTATACCTTTTACACCCACCCCTCCCTCTTAATATACATCATAGAAAGGAGATGAAAATAGGTTTCTCTTCAAGTGCCAACTCTGACCAATTGCTAGTGGTCTCTTCAGTCTCTTTGGGGAAGGACTCTGAAGCTATCTCCAGTAAAGATGAATGCCTTGATTGTGTTTCATTGTGTATAGTGCTATAGCAAGAGTCAGGCACAGGCACATGCTGGCCATTATCCCTGTTGGACTATGAAGTTTTTTATGTATCTCCTTAAAGGAATGATAGAGACTAGCCTTTGACATATTTGTTATGGACAGAGCCCCAAGTAGGGTACCTCTGTCCTCTGTTAAGTCCTTTTTACAGATCTTTAGGCAGGTTTTCCTTGGTGTAGTTCTCATGTGGTTTATTAACCTGCCCTAGCAGATAATGTCTGTGCATAAATAATTCACTCCCCAGTATATTGGATTTTCGCATCTCCAGGCCTTTGCCGAAGCTGTCTCCCCTATCTGAAAACGCTGTCTCTTCTTGTGTAATTTGTGGACATTTTTCTCTTCATGGGCCACCTCAAATATTGTTTCCTCCTCTGTCAAGCTTTCTCTGACCTCCTCAAGCAGGATGGGTGACTCTCTTTTTCATCTCTCCAAAGCAATCAGTTGAATCTGTATTACCACATCTGCCAGAATGCTGTATAATTCCTTTCTCACATGCCGGAATCTAGACCAGAATATTAGACATATGTTTGTAGACTTGAAGTTCATGACGCGTTGTTCAGAAAAACCTACAGTTCCTCACTTAAAGCTGTGAACATCTAAAGGATATTTATAGAAAATACACTGGGTGCAAATACGGTGTCGATGGTGGCTGGGAGGGTAGAAAGAAGGAGATCATAAACAGGAGAGAGAAATAATTGATGCAGAGTCTGCAGAGAAGACAGTAAAACTATATAAAATGAAGGAAGAACATTGACAGGAAGGACAAGGAAACAGATGCAGGCTCATGTGGGTATGCATAGCTACAGGTTCCGCATGCCCTCAGTGACAGGATACGGTTGACTCTGCTCTGGGTGCGTGTTCAATAGACTCCAGACTTCTCTGCCAAGTATCTGGCAGCAGTAGGAAATTCTTGCTTGGTCAGAAAAGAGTTAACTGGGGGCTCAGCTAAGCTGGAAAGCACACATCCCTTCTAAAGGCTTTCAAATTCTGTTTTAAAAATACGGTGTACATCAAAATAACCGTGTGTATTGAGAGAACTGAGCTACAACCTTTGAAAGTCTTTTGCTTGTGCTGGTCAGTGTCAATAGGTCTGTTTCAATAGGTTAGATGTGAGTCCCCTGTCCAATATATTGCTCTCCACTGTCTTGAAGAGAGTACCCTTTCCCAGGCAGTGGTCAATTCCCTTAAAATTACCTGAAATGTTATAGTGCATAAGGAAATTTCATGTTCTTCACTTCAATGAAGTCTTCCTGGACAAGATTAAACAACAACAACAACATAATGACATAGAACTGTCTCCATTTTAAATGTGGGGTGACTCAGGTTAAATAACTGGTTCAAGGCTGCAGAAAATAACATAGTTTGCCTTTAAACCTAGATTCTAAGTATGCTCTAAGCCCCATGCTCTATAGTTGAAACTTTGATAACTCTTTTGCCTTTGTCTTACCACATTATTTCCTTCATTTCATTAATTCTATATGTTCCTGTTACATGTCTTTCTTGAGATTCTAAGCTCTTTAAAGTTCTTACAGAAGCCCACGTGATGCTAGATGACGTCGTGTTCTTTGCAGATATGCAATATACATGTTTGATCAGTAAATAATGAGGAAATAAAAGAATGTAAGGATTAAAGAATAAGAGAAATAATAAATTTAGCAATCACACAGTTATGCCTATTTAGATTTTTCCATTTTCTAGGACGAATGTTAAAGACAAGAAAAATCCACCTGAGATACTCAGCTGAGGTGACATTATGAAGGAAGGAAGGAAGATAAAGGAATTTATCAAGGAAAATTGTCAGATTTCCTCAAATAGAGAATTTTAGATGGAGAGGGCAGCCTTTGGAAAGGTCTGAATGGCAAGACCTGGCACTGGGTCAGAAGCATTAGAAGAATAAAATTGGACAATCCATTAGACTAAAGACTTTTAAAAATGGAATTGTGAACCTTTGCATCCACATAAACAGCCAGGCCTAAAAAAACTAAAGGTCAGCTTTAAACTGTGATGAAAGGATCTACATTAAAAAGGTACAGCTATTTAAACGGTCAGGTGAATCCTGAGCTAATGTGCATTGGCTGACGTGAGTTTCCTTCCTTAGGGAAGGCGAGGATAGGAAGCAGAAATGAGGGCAACGGGTAGTGTTGTCTGTGTTCGTGGAAGGAAAGGAAGGAGGCAGAAAGGAACTAATATTTCCTAAACCCCATCTAGGTACCAGTGGTATGAATATGAAGTGCTCAAATGATAGAAAACAGACGCAGAAAGGTTTAGTGATATCGGAGGTGATATAGTGGGTGGCAGAGCTGGGTTATAAATCCAGCCGTGATCAACTTTTCTCAAGCTTCTGAACGTCTCACATTCTATCTTATTTTCAAGATTCAGCTCTCCCCTTTCTCCTTCCTCACCTCGACCCTCTTTACCAAGTCATTTTATCTATCTTTTGGCTCTGGGTAGATTACTACCCCAGAAAGAGTTTTCTGACCTTCAGACAAGGAAAGGGCACCACTTTGTTCCTTTGTTGCTCCCAAATAATGTAAATGAGTCCAACCTTGTTCTGTTCACCACACTACAGGCTGGTAAGTCAAGAAGCAAGAGGGGGTAAGGAAAGTGACTTTATCTGGAAAGCCAGCAAACTGAGGAGATAATGAACTATTGTCCCAAAGAACAATCTCCCCTCAACATGAAATGTGAACCTCTTTTATGTTAACAAAAAGGCTAAGTGGGACGAGGTTGGAGTCAAAAGATGAGGGTTGTCTGCAGACATCCCAGGAAAGTTGTACAAGTTCTTTGTCCTTGGTCAGTTGATAATTACATGTAGGAATTAGGTCGCATCATTCTTGTAAATCATAAACAGCCTAGTCATTTCTGTACACACGTACCTCCTTGAGTGAGGGAGAGTGTTGGGTAAAAAAGCAAGCTTTTGCAAACCTCAGCTACAAAGCCAAATTCCTTTGGCAATTAACATGTCCGTGTTCAGGGCTAATCAGGAGTTTCTAAGTTATGGGTCTCAGCAGCAAGGGAAATAGAAGCAATATGGAGTCGGGCATGCTAAGTGTGTCCCTGTTATAATACCAGTTAGCAGTATTTTACATACTGAATTGTGGTTATTTGTTTACTTCTTTGTCTTCTTCTTTTAAACTGCGAGCTCCCTAAAGGCACCGACTGCGTCTATTTTATTTTTGTCCTTAGCACATAGCACAGTGCAAGGCACATAGTAGGTGTCCAGTATATTAGATGAATAAATAATCGAATGTGTTCTCTCTGAGTCAGAGCTTATGCCTTTCCGCTTTTATTTGTATCTCCCTCAGCTCTTCCCTTCTTGGGTAAGCCAATCTCTATTTAGCTTTGGGTGGGGGTTCTCTTCAACATTTTCATTTTTCTTTTGTGTTTCATGTTAGTGTGTTGTAGCATCTAATCCAAAACACTTATCTTAAGATATTAGGTATTATGCCAAGCTGACAGTAGACTGGCAAATGAAAAGAAGGCAGAGTTTGGTCTATTATTGCTAACACAGGTGTCCTTTTTGATTCTTTTGTATGCACCCTTAGATTATTCTCCAGATGAATTTCTTTGTCAACCTGGAAATATAGTCTACACATGAGATTTGTCAACCTGGAAATATAGTCTACACAACAGGGGTTGGAGGGGAATGCAATTGATGGTGTGAAAAAAGTATTTAAAATAGATTATCTCTTTAAACAATAGAAGATTCTACTCCATATGCGTAAAATACATTCTACCTACAAATGAAGCCCTTGCTTCAATTGTCAGATTACTTGCTAAGAAAAGTCAATCAATCAGCAAGTACTTAATGAGATTTCTGGCTATTGTGCTGGGCCCCCCCACTGTGGGTAGAGTTGGCATGATGACAGAAACAAAGACACATAGATTATTGGCCACACCTGAAAGAGCTTACAACATTGTAGGCTATGATTAACACATGTGAAACAATTAAGAAAGCAAGGAGGCGTGTTGTTTCATGCTCACTTATGAGTCAAGAAAATAAATAGAAGAGGATTCCCAAGAAGGTTGACATTCATTCATTTGCTCACTCCACAAATGTTTATTGATTTTTAGTTGTGTGTGAAACATTGTGTTGATCCTGGAGATGCCAAGATGAATACAGTTAGTGTCTGTCACTGAGGAGCTGCCTGTGTGTTGAGATTACATGTATGACCTGCAGCAGTGATGCAAGGGACAGGAAGGCTGAGAGGCACACACATGATTCTCTGAGAAGTCAGAAAGGCTGTATAGAGTTACTGGCTTTTGATCCAAGTGTTAGATCATGGAGAGCATTTTGTGCTTATCTCAAGAAAAAGTAGGGTTTTATGTTTTTGTTTTTATTAGGTTATGTTAGTCACCATATAATACATCATTAGTTTTTAATGTAGTGTTCCATGATTCATTGTTGGTGTATAGTACCCAGTGCTCCATGCAATACGTGCCCTCCTTAATACCTATCACTGTGCCAACCCATCCCCCAACTGTTTTCTGTTTTTAACTATGCCTCTACTTCTCTTTGACTTTGCTGGTTAATGACTTGTACTCTCAGCAATGGATGTTAATACAGTGCTGAGGACAATGAAGGGATCAGAGGTATTTTGCTACAACTGTCCCATTTTATAGAACCTCATAGGAGTGTTTAATTGTAGAAGCTTACAACTTGTTACTTCCACAGATTAACTGTCATCTGATATTCTTTTCTTCCAATCTTCTAATATTACTTGACTTTAATATATGTTAATTTTGGTTTTATTCAATTATCAGTTATACTTTCACAGATGTATACCCTTCCAATATATTAGGTTTTCTTGAGAGCAGGAATTACATTTTATGTCCCCCCCTCCCCAGAGGATGAGGGATAAAGGAACAAACATTTATTTTATGCTTCCTTGTAACATGCATGGCCAAACATGTTTGTTGTATGTAAGCATATACTATGTTACAAGAACAGTGCTGGGTGCTTTATGTGATATTTAACCTATTTAATAGCCCTTAAAGTATGTTGTGTTAATGGGTTTCACAGATGTTTAAACTAAGGTACAAGACTAAATGTGTTGTCCGAGGTCATAAACTTAAATTGTAAGTGTCTGACCTAGGGTATTTGTATCCTCTCCTCTTTTCTACCACTCCATAAAATGTTAGTTTTAAAATGTTAGTTTTAAAATATATAGAATATATTTTTATAAAAGACAACAAACTGATTAGTACTCTTTATTTAAGACCTTTGTCTCATTCATTAGTTAATTCTCAAAATATCCTGTTATGTGCCAAGAGTTTTGGATTCTAAAAAGAAAAAAAAAAAACCTCTCATTTCTTTCATGGAAATTACTGATTAGTAACAATAAGATACCTTGGAGACGATTGGGTGCTTTCTTAATTCATCTCTTTCAAAAAGCTGAGGATTCTAGACGTCCACAGTGTCTTATTTTAACAGAAATTATAGACAGCCATTTCTCTAGACCTCCAATCTCTTTTAGGCCAGAGGCCCTCTTATTAGAAGCTGCCTTACTTTTTCCTTTTTGCAAATAGTAGCAATATTTTTTTTTCCCCAGGCAACCATAACCTCAGTGCTATTTCTAAACTTTGCCCTTAGGGGTATATATATATTTTTTTAAATTTCTTTAAGCTACTGGTTTCAAATATTGGGGAAATAACAGCACGATTTACTGGTGCAAACTTTAGATTTGAAATAACGATGTCAGTGAGCTACAATGGATCAAAGGTCTTGGTTCCTCCATTAAGACAATGTGCAAAGTGAAAGAACAATGCCCATCTTAGCGTGTGACTAATTCATGTTGAGATGCTAAGGAGTATCATTCAGGGGTAGATAAGGAGGCACAACAAAGGAGAAGTAATTTTTGTGATGGAGGCTGGGTAAAATCTGAAGAATATAGCAAATGCATACTGATTTAGTGTGAAAATGCACTTATTAAAAGATTTTAAACTTTTGCTTACATTTCCTATATAGTGTGGTATACTATATGTTAGAGACGTAGTAAGAATCCCTTCCCCTTTCCAGAGGTTTCTTCTCTATCTTAACAACTTAGTAGTTTCATCTCATAAGAAAAACATTACTTCTTATATTTAAATTGCTCCTTGAGGACTCAGTATATGCCAAACAGCATTTTGCATAATCTTGTATTGCCTTGATCCTACCTTCTTACTTCCTCAGGAAACTTGTTTAATCAGTTAACTTATTTCATGTTTCTTGAACCTCTCCTTTTCTAATAATCTTCCTATTAAAAAGAAAAAAAGAAAAAAGAAATTTTCTATTTTGACTTTGCTGCTGCTTCTAGTTTCTTCCTTGCTCCTCCAGTTTACGGCTCATCTCAGCATGACCTGTCTGTGCCTCTAACATTTTGCCCAGAAACTTGTTTTTACTAAAGTTCTGTTGGCTCCGTAGATGCCAAGTCTCATCTGACTTTGACCTTCTTATAGCATTTGAATTTTTTGACACTTCTCCCCTATAGAAATTCTCTCTTCTCTTGACAACTCTTATTTTGTTTCTCCTATTTCCCCTGTGATTGCTCTTTTTCCATCTCTTTCTCAGGTTAATTTTCCTCTACCTTTTCCTTATCTAGGAGAGCAGCAGAAAGATTAGTGTGGAGAAGGGGCAGAAGGAAGCTGATAAGAGAGGCCAGAAGAGGGGAAGCCTTGGAGGCTGTTTTAGCGACGTTGGTCTCTGTCCTGAGAGCAGCAGAAAGCCTTAGAAGGGTTCAAAACAGAGGTATAATGTGACTTGAATTACCTTAGGCATAGACGGGCAAGCATAGAGGTAGGGTGACTGAGAAAGAAAAAGCTTAGGTAAAGGAAGAAAGTAGCTGGACTAGGATAGTGGTAGTAAAAGTGAAAATAAGTGAATATATATATCCAAAGTATACTTAGGGCATAGGTGATGGATTGTATGTGAAAGGTAAGAGAGAGGTAATTTTTTAGCTTGAAAAACCTGATAGATCATAGGACCATTTGCTGAGCAAGGAGGATGTTTGGGGTGCATTAATGGGAAGGAAGTTAGTGAAGCTGATGGTTGAAGGGTACCTCACTTGGTCTCCTCATATCCCTCTCTCTTCGATAGTGATGAAACTCAACTGTCATAGTTTCCTAATAGCTTTCCCTGTGTAGAAACGCCATGACCTTTTCATAGCCCTCATTCTCCTTGACATTGTTGTACATATTTCACAGGATGAAATATGTGACAGCTCTTTAAATATTAAGAGGACTATTATTTGGAAGAAAGATTAGAATGACTTTGAATGGCCTAAGAGAGGAGAATGAGAACCTATAGAAAGACAGATTTTAGCTGAGCATAAATAAAGAATCTTATTGTGATTGATTAGGGAACATGTCAGGAGAATGGTAGCAAGGTCCATGTGATCAGAAATGTTTGTGCAATACTCTGTGACCATTTGATGGAGATTATTATAGGAGATTGACACATTGGATGAGAAAGGCTCCAGGAAGGCAAGACCTGGTGATCAGTAGGCTCTGTCCTAACTCTGAGATTCTCTAGTTTGGTGAAATTTCCATGTTCTTCTTCCTTCCATTGTGACAAATACAGGAAGTTATGAATAACTATGGCCTGAAGAATGTCTCCTGAGTGCTGACTACTTATTCATTCAGAATTTTGTCATTTCTTTGAGTGCATGCATGAGAGCACAATTTATTCAGAACAGTCACTCAGCAGTGAGACACCGAGAATGCATTAATGAAGCTACAGTAATTGAGGATTTTACCCAAGTGTAACTCCCGGCCCTCACTCATGCATAATTCTTCCTCAGTGTGGATTGTGCCTTTCCTAGCTAGCATGGAGTGGCTGCCTTGGAAGAACTGCATGTTTTAATTATGTGAAAAGATGTTTCTTGTTTTGATGATCCAAACAAGGGAGTTGTTTGGTTCTGGAAATACAGATGAGTTTTGAATGCAGGATGCCTTAGGAGGTAGGGGGAAAATTCTATCGCCCTCCTCAGGTATTTTACTAACTATACAACTACAAATTGTCCCAAGGCTGTCTGCATTGTAAGTGAGGAAATAAAGCATTTCGTTTTT
This sequence comes from Lontra canadensis, assembly GCF_010015895.1. NCBI lineage: Eukaryota > Metazoa > Chordata > Mammalia > Carnivora > Mustelidae > Lontra > Lontra canadensis. The sequence goes on from NW_022631001.1 coordinate 14,843,574, forward strand.
AAAAAACTATTCACATTAAGTTGTTCACTTTAAAATAACATCTCTGTCAATAAACAAAGTAAGGAATGCATTCAGCATCAAACTGAAACTTTTCATGAAGCAAAATGGTCAAATTCCCACAATCTCTGGAAAGTGGTTAGAGTTCCGTGGATGAGAGTGCATTGCGGCTTCCAACTTCCCATGCTAAAAATAGGGCAGGGAGTGTGAGTTTCTCCGAAGACCGTTTTATTCTTAGTCACTCTGAGTTTGTTCAAAGTGTCAAGATTGCTACTAATTTTTACTCGCAGATGCATTATAAATTTGTAAAAGCAGGATCCATGGCTGTCATATTCTTCATTGTATCTTATACATCTAACAAGGTATCTGGCATGTAGTAGGCACTCAGTTAATCTTTGTGGAAAGAAGAAAGTCTGGCAGAAGAGGACCGGGATATGATCTTGTATCATGAAAGCAAGCATAGGGTGAATACCCAAATGTTGTCCATGATGGAAAGTGGAAGTCCCATTCAAAAGCAGGAACAGGTACCAGTCTTGCATGATTAACAGATACCAAGTCCACATGTAAGACTCAAATTCCATGACCATATTCTCTGTTTACATCAGTAGCAGTTAGCATGGGGGCGGGAACATGAAGCTAGGACCTCATGAATAGGCCTCTGTCATTGTTTTAAAGGCTTAACTAGCCCTCTGAGTGAATCAGCTGACACAACCATGGAAACTCCAGGAATTATTCTGTGTTAGATGTTTGGAAAGATTTTTAAATAAAGTAGACAGTTTAGCTGCTGCTGTCATAGAGCTGAATCCTATGAATGAGAGAAAGCTTGCATGAAAATATGATCGAAAGAAATATGTGGTGAGTGTCAAAGTGAGTGGTAATTCATAATACAAGGATCACTGTGGGGTGCAAAGTCAGTCCAGCATTCATTGGTGGGCAGTATTTTTACTAGGCTTTAGATATATGATTTGGATTTGCCTCAGTGATGAGGAATAGGAAAACATTTTAGGCAGGAGTTAGCTATAGTGCAGGAAATGCTTAAATCATGCTGAGGGTCCCTGTGACCAAATTTCAAGAAGGCTCACATTAGAATTGCCCTTGAGTACAAATGATTCAATTTCTGAACAAAGATTTAGCCTCACTGGGAAAGGTTTTGCTATCTATTAAAATGTCTGGGATTTTCACTGGACATGTTTTCCCTTGTTAAGCATAATCCTGAGCTGTGAGTCTAGCTGCTACCAAGAATATACGTTTGGTAGTTTTGGTAGCATCAGCAGGTCCTTCAGTGAACTTTACCTGTGTTAACTTGTTTAATTATCCAAGTATGCCAGGTGTAAGTACTAAGATCATTCCAAGTCTTAAGATGAGAAAACAGACTCAGAGAGGTAGAAAAGGGAAGGGAGGGAATTTGTGCATGATCACAGAACTACGGGCACCTACTTAAAACACGGGGTTTATATGAAGCATTGATAAGAGATTGGAAGAAAGGCAGTGACTCAATGCCAAAGGCTAGATGAAGAAGGTTTTCCTACAGTATGGGTGGTTGTGGAAGGCATTTCTGTCCTTCATGTCATGTGGGAACTAGGGTGCAACCCAATTGTCCTCATCCTATCACCACACAAGCAATGGTTGGGCTAATCCCCAGTACTATGAGTCTGCAGCAAACTAGGTCAAAGGGATTTCCTCGGCCTCTGTGATTGTCGGGACCAATCAAAAGCCTCCAGAGCTGACACACTACATTTCAGTTTTTCTCTCACTGATTTTTTAAAGACATCTTAAAATGAGAGAGATCATCTAACTCCCACTTAGATCAAATTCTCCATTAGTATTCAGCCAGCTTGCTTTACTTCTCTGTCTGCTAAAAATCCACAGGTGACCAGATTCTAAGGTGACTTACATTGGAATTTCACTTCAGTATAAATGATTCAACTTTTTAATAAAAATTTAGGTTAATTGGGGAATGGTTTGTAGTGTGAGGAAAGGAGACTGGGGATTTTCAGTGGACTTGTTTACCCTTGGTAAACTTAAGGACTATTGCTAACAGCATGGGGCAGAAGAAATCCTTATCCTGCTGGTCTGATTTTCAGTAATCCCTAAGACTTAGCAGAGTTCTTAATGCATGGTATTTCTTTATTAAAGATGTAAGTAAATATTTCTTTAATAAATGAGAGAGAATATAAGTTGGTTTTAATGATTTGTATTTAATTTTAAAATGTCTGACTTGAGAGAAATGTACATATTAGAACAAGTTTGAGTAAGACAGGTAAGAAATTGTCTTGCTCCTTCTTCACAGGTCTTACTGTCAATTAGGAAAAATGGGGGCAGTCCATCAGTTTTTCAGTTTTGTTTTGTTTTGTTTTTACTTTATATTATCTCTTTAGTCTGAGAGACCCAGATGTTCTTTGGACTAAATTGCCTTTAAAATCACAGTGGTGTCTTTCTGTAACCTCTAGAAAGAATGGTCCAATAAGAGAGCAAGTAGCTTATTCAAAGTTCTTTAAAAACATAGGCTTTTAGGAAACTTAAATTCAGAACTCTGTTGCTGCATTTCTGCTGTGATATAAGGTGAGTAAAGGGCTTCTTGGACCTCAAATTCTTCATCTGTGTAACTGAAGGTAGTAATACCTTCTTTGGGTTTTTAAAATTGATGAGGAAATTGTATAAAGTACCTGGCACATAGTAGGTGCAAAATAAATCTCATTTTACTTCTTTTTTTTTTTTTTTTTTTTTTTAAAGATTTTTATTTATTTATTCGACAGAGAGAGATCACAGGTAGGCAGAGAGGCAGGCAGAGAGAGAGGAAGGGCGGGGGGAAGCAGGCTCCCTGCCGAGCAGAGAGCCCGATGCGGGACTCGATCCCAGGACCCTGAGATCATGACCTGAGCCGAAGGCAGCGGCTTAACCCACTGAGCCACCCAGGCGCCCCATTCTCATTTTACTTCTTTTGTGAAATGAATAGTTTGTACAATTAAACAGTAAGTATAGCTCTGCTAAATTTGGTCTGTGTGGAGGTTCTAACACTGTTACTATGACAACTCACTTTTTTTTTTTCTTTCTGGAAAGGCATTTTCTCTAGGATTGGTAATTTTAAAAATGAAACTGCCCTGTAAAGTTACCAAATACGTGCCAAACACTTGGTGTACTCCATTCCTTTTAGCCATTTTCTTAGAGTATTTTTAGTTTATTTTATTGTAAGATAGGAGTTGCTCTTTGTTCTGATAAACATACTTGGATACCATAAAACAAGCTTTATTCTCTTTATTTAAAAGTAATTATTTTTAAAATATACGAACTTATACTGAACCATTTTAGTCAAGATTACTTTTCAGACATCTGAAATCATAGATGATCAGGACTATTTCTTGTTCTCAGAATTAAGGGTGACAAACACATGGCACAAACTCTGCGATTTCCCACAACCGTGCTGTTGACATTCTTTCATAATATTCCAGTTTTTCCTTCAGAATCCTCTGAACATAGCAGTACAGAAAGCAACTGCTCATAAGTTGGTGTTAATGCCTAAGTTCATATATATTAACCCTTCATGGACTAAGCCATGAGTGAGGTCAGATGCTCATCAAGGTTTCTTGATATTCTGTCTGAAATTATATCATTTGGTATATATTCTTTGCGCTAACAATGACTTCCCTGAAAGGATCTCTTAGAAATGTTTTTACCCATAAAATCAGTAACACATTGATCCTGTGCGGTGAGTTGCAGTTCATTCGTGCTGATTGAATGGAAATAAACTGGAGCCAGGGATGATACATAAGAGAAAGTAGCTACAGCCCCAGGTTTATTGCACGCTGACTCAGCCTTGAACCAAAAGATGAAATCTAGACCTACTATCTGTATTTTAACTGAAGAAACTAAAGTTGAGCTATCAAATCTGTTAATTTGGTGTCTCCCAAACTTAAATCATTTGCTTACCACCTTCATGATTGCCATATTTTCATCTCAACTATTATGTAATATTTTTCTTTATTGTGGTTCAATTTTACTGAAAGTTTATTTAAACACAAATTTTACTTCTCTATTTTGATAAATATCTACATCACTGAACATCATAAAATGTGACTATCCGTGTAAACACTTCAAATTTTAGACTGTGTCATTAAATTCTAGCTAGAAACTATGTTAATAATTCTAAGAAGTTCGGTTTTCTCTTTGTAGTAAAACATATATGTATATTTTTTATTGGTCGGATGAGAGAAGTCCAATTTTTGAGAGATCAGTACTTCCCCAAAGTCTGGAAGACAAAACTTTTCCCATAAGAAAATTCTTAATTCTCTGTTTCCTTTGCAGAAATATGTTTTTTTTTGCAAAGACTAACTTCTTAGAGTCTAAGGCTTAAGTCAGAATATATACGTTAGAGAAATTGACAAGCACAAAATGAGACTTTCTTCATGATAAAATCAGAAAAGTTTGGATATCCCTAAAACTAAAAGAGCAGTAGATATCACCAACAAGTTGGTTCTATGAGTTTATATCTTATGACTCTAAGACCATGGGCGTAATAGAATATATATTCATATCTCTATATCTCTATCTATGTATCTATTTAGTTAAATAGACATAGAACTGCCCAAAAGATTGATAAAACTCTTTCCATGAGCCAGATACGGAGCAGAAACATGCAGATACCACTGGAGACTAAAGCTGTAAGCCTCCTGGGCTCCAAGCTGGGCAGGGATATGATTTCATTGAGTTAATATGAGCCAAGAAAAACACATGTGGCAAGAGACTAGATCAGGCCCACTATACTACATGCCATATATTCTTAGAATATTATATAACATTGAAAATTAGCTACCAATCACACAACAAACAGGGAGCTCTCAAACATTCTGTGAAACATTCTGTGAAAGACAAACACCGAAGAGAATACACTGTATGGTTTTTCTATTTTAGAAAAATAGGTATAACTAATCCAAGTTGTTAGAAGTCAGTATCATAGTTATTTTTCAGGGGAAGTGACTGGAAAGCAGCGTAGTGGGGGAACTCTGGGGTGCAGATAATATTCTGTTTATTGCTCTGGGTGCTAGTAGGATGACATGTTCTGTCTTAGAATATTCATCCACTTTTACAGTAGTTTTCACATTTTTCTACCTATACGACTTAAAAATACACTCTAAATTATTTAGAGTATAAAAGTTCACTGAAAGTTGTCAAATAAAAATAATTTTACACAGAGATTTGTCGTAGTGTAACTACAGGATATCAGATTAAAACCACCTGAGATGGATCAATACCCACCTAAGAACCATTATTAGATGGGTAGTGGGTTTCTATCACTATAATAGATGTCCAAAAGTCAATGATAGAACATCTCCAAAGTACTGAGGGAAAAATAACTGTCATTTTTAGAAATATGTATCTAGCTTAGCCATCATTCAAGATTGGGGATAAAAAAATAAATAAATAAAACCAACAACTCTCAGACATTTTCCAATATCTCAAGCTTACCACCTATAGATTTTAGCTGAAAGGGTGCACTGGAGTAAAAATTGAAGTAAATTAGGGCACCTGGGTGGCTCAGTGGGTTAAAATCTCTGCCTTCGGCTCAAGTCATGGTCCCAGAGTCCTGGGATTGAGCCCTGCATCCAGCTCTCTTCTCGGCAGGGAGCCTGCTTCCCTTCCTCTCTCTCTGCCTGCCTCTCTGCCTAATTGTGATCCCAAAATATTGAAGTAAATTAACATTAAATACACATTCAAAATCATTAAGATCTACTTGTAATTAAATATTGATTATACTATGTAACTTTTTAGACAGTAACAAAAAATGGAGCTAAAAGGTGGGAGGTAGGAAAAGTTCAGGACGTAGTTAAAATGCTATGATTCTTGTATTTTTCAAGAAATTATAATAGATACTGAATAATTTTAGCTTTTTGTTTAATATGAACTTTAGAGTTCAAGAAATTGATGACCCAGGTGTATTTTCTGACCTAGGTGTATACCCTGGGGAAAAGTCACATAGCTTCCCAAGAAGACATATAAAATACTTTATTTATGAAAGTGAAAAGCTGAAAAGAACTCATAGTTCCATCAATAGGGGAAAACATAAATAAATTATGTTATACATATATGATGGAGTACTATAACACAGTTAAAATGAAAGGACCACATCTAGGTCTATCAAAATATACCAATATTTCTAAAATGTTGAATAAAATAGTTATCAAAGTACATATAATATAATCACATCTATATAAACATTTTAAAGCCACTAAAAAATAGTATACATGTGTGGATATACATTTATTAAAAAATTTGGAGACATGGATTGGATACATACTTAAGATAAATATTGATTCTGGAGAGGTGAAGCCAACTACTTATAATTTATTTTTAAAAATAACTAGATGAAACAGGGGTGCCTGGGTGGCTCAGTTGGTTACATGTCTGACTTGATTTCACCTCAAGTCATGATCTCAAGGTTATGAGAGACCACTGCATCATACTCTGCTTTGGGCATGAAGCCTGCTTAAGATTCTTTCTCTTCCTCTGCCCTTCTTCCCCCACCCCCAAAATAAAATAAAATAAAAATAATTAGATGAAACAATGTCAAAATATTGATATTTTTAAAGATTTTATTTATTTATTTGACAGGCAGAGATCACAAGTAGGCAGAGAGGCAGGCAGAGAGAGAGAGAGGAGGAAGCAGGCTCCCTGCTGAGCAGAGAGCCCTATGCGGGTCTTGATCCCAGGACCCTGAGACCATGACCTGAGCCGAAGGCAGAGGTGCCTTCATCTGAGCCACCCAGGTGCCCCTGATATTTTAAAATTATAAGTGATAGGTACTTGGCATGGTCTTTATTCTTTGTATTTTTCTGTATTTTTCATAATTAAAAGAATTAAATAAACTTTACTTGAAAATTGATGTTATTTAATGCTTCAAAGAAATATCAAAAAAATCCTATTGATACTGGAAAATTCTGTAGCATTGTAGAAAAATGATAGAAACTTCTGGAAATCAGAGGCTGCTTGATTAGAGTTGAAACCAATAGGTCACAACCAGAAAGATCTAATTTTTGACAGATAAGTAATTCCCACAACATTTTGGGAGACTATGCTTTTTCTTAGGAAAGCAATTTTTTGTTTCCTTTTTGGAAAACAATAATTTATGGCTTTTCAATTTAAATTTTTTCTCTTAGATATTTTAAAAGAATTCTTCAACTAATTGATCTGACTCTTCTTCCTCTTCATTAATTTCTTTTCTTAAACAAAATATCAATGCTTTATATGTCATTTAATTTAACAGATATATATTTTGGATATAAATCCCTTACCAGATTTTTGCTTTGCAAATATTTTCTCTGATTCTGTGGGCTCTTTTCTCTTTTCTGATGATGTCCTTAAAGGACAGAGGTTTTTAATTATGATATCCAATTTACTTATGTTTTTCTTTTGTTGCTTGAGCTTTGATGTTAAATCTGAGAAAACATTTCCTAATCTGTGCAAGGAGATTTACTCTTTGGTTTTTTTGTTTGTCTGTTTTTTTTTTTTGTTTTGTTTTTTGTTTTTAATAAGAGTTTTGTAGTTAACAGCTTTTACATTTAGGTCTATTTTGAATTAATTTTTGTGTAGGTGTTGAGGTCAATAATCAAAATCATTTTTACAACTGGATATCTAGTTGTCCCGGTATTATTATTTTTTAAATTTTTTTAAGACTTTATTTATTTATTTGAAAGAGACAGAATGAGAGAGCATGAGAGTGGGGAAGGGTCAGAGGGAGAAGCAGATTCCCCGCTGAGCAGGGAGCCCAATGCTGGACTCGATCCTGAAACTCCAGGATCATGACCGGAGCTAAAGGCAGTCGCTCAACCAGGTGAGCCACCCAGGCATCCACCAGCATTATTTTTTGAAAAAATTTTTTTCCCTATTAAATTGTCTTGGTAAACTTACTGAAAATCAATTGACCATAAAGAAAGAGTTTATTTATGACCTTTCAGTTCCATTCTGTTGATTTCTGTGTCTCTCCTTATACCAGTACCACACTGCCTTGATTAATGTAGCTTTGTAGTTAAGTTTTGAAATCAGGAAATGTGAAATCTCCAATTGTGGTCTGATTTTTTTCTTTTTTTCAAGACTGTTTGACCTATCTGGTTCTCTTGCATGCCCATATAAATTGTAGGATCAGCTTATAATTTTTTTTTTAAAGAAAAAATACCGAGTGACATTGAGCACTTTTTCATGTGTTTGTTGGACATTTGGCTGTCTTCTTTGATACATTATATGTTAACAAAAAATAAAATAAAAAAAAGTAAGGCAGCTGGAATTTTGAAAGAGATTGCATTGAATTTATATGTCAATTTGGAAAGTATTATCATCTTAACAGTACTGAGAGTTCCAATTCATGAACATTAATGTCTTTCCATTTATTTGGCTCTTTAATTTCTTTCAGTGTTGTGTGGTTTCAGGGTATGAATCTTGTGTTCTTTGGTTTTATTCCTGATTTTAGGGGAAACATTTTGTTCTTTTACCATTAAGTGTGATATTGGCTATGGTGTTCAGTAAGTCGGTTTCTCTCTTTTCTTTCCTTCCTTCCTTCCTCTTTCTCTCTCTCTCTTTTTCCTTTCTTTCTCGCCACTAAATTTATTTCTTGCTCACATCATGGTTCAGTAGCGCCTACTGGAATGAAATAGACTGGGGGCTTCCTGATCCAGCTAGTCACTTAGTAAGCCAGGCTCTTCCTCTCCTAGTTCTTTGCCGTTCTGACTATTCAGCTGACATCTGGGAAAACAGGAAGATGTTGCAAGGCAGATTTTGAAGGGCAAGGCCTGGAAGAGTGATACATTCTTTCTTCTTTCATGGCAGAATTCCGTAACATGGCCAGACCTCATTTTAAGCAGGATTTGTACTAGTCTGTAGCAGACAAGGAGACCAACCATCCTGGTTTGCCCAGAACAGAGGGGTTTTCTGAGATGTGGGATTTTTAATGTTAAACCTGGGACACTTTTGGACAAATCTGTACAATTGGTTATACTAGTGGCCCTGTTGGGATTGGAAACCATAGCTGACATAAAGACCATATATATAGCAAAATTTCATGTTATACCAAGAAGAGAATAATAGAAAGGAAAACATTCGTTCATTCATTCATTCAAAAATAAAGTGAGGGGGATGCCTGGGTGACTCCGTTTGTTAAGTGTCTGCCTTTGGTTCAGGTCATGATCCCAGAGTTATGGGATCAAGTCCCACACTGAGCTCCTTGCTCAGCAGGGGGCCTGCTTCTCCCTCTGCCTGTTGCTCTCCCTGCTTGTGCTGTCTCTCTTTATGACAAATAAAATACAATCTTTGAAAAAAAATAAAGTTGGAACAACTTTAAGAGCATGGACTTTGGAACGATAATTTTTGTTTGAATCTGGGGTTCAAACCTTGGTTCTATTGTTTATTTCTATAATCTAATGATTATTTAACTTCTTTATGCTTTAATTTTCTCACTATAAAATGGTAAATTTTTTTGGAGGGGGGGATGTTGAATGAATCAAAAAATCAATTAATCCAGTTAAGAAATGGGCAGAAGACATGGATAGACATTTTTTCCAAAGAAGACATATAGATGGCCAACAGGCACATGAAAAGATGCTCAATATCACTCATTATTAGGGATATACAAATCAAAACTACAATGAGATACTAGCTTACACCTGTCAGAACAGCTAAAATTAAGAAAGGGAACAATACATGTTGGTGAGGATATGGAGAAATGGGAACCCTCTTACACTGGTGATGGGAATGCAAACTAATGTAGCCACTCTGGAAAACAGTATGGGGATTCCTCAGAAAGTTAAAAAATAGAACTACCTTATGATCCATCAATGGCACTACTTGGTATTTATGCAAAGGATACAAAAACACTGATTCGAAGGGACATATGCACCCCAATGTTTATAGCAGTCTTATCAATAGCCGAATTATGGGAAAACCCCAAATGTGTCCATCAACTGATGAATGAATAAAGAAGATGTACTATATATATAGAATGGAATATTAGCCATAAAAAGGAATGAAATCTTGACATTTGCAATGTTGTGGATGGAGCTAGAGTATACTATGCTAAGTGAAATAAGTTAGAGAAAGAAAATACCATATGATTTCACTCATGTGGATTTTTTTTCATTTTATTTTATTTTATTTCTTTTCAGTGTTCCAGAATTCATTGTTTATGCATCTCACCCAGTGCTCCATGCAATAGGTGCCCTCCATAATACCCACCACTAGGCTCACCCAATCCCCCACCCCCCTCCCCTCCAAAACCCTCAGTTTGTTTCTCAGAGTCCAGTCTCTCTCATGGTTTGTCTCCCTCTCTGATTTCCCTCAACTCACTTCTCCTCTCTATCTCCCAATGTCCTCCCTGTTATTCCTTATGCTTCACAGTAAGTGAAACCATTTGATAATTGACTCTCCCTGCTTGACTTATTTCACTCAGCATAATCTCTTCCAGTCCATCAGAAAGGATGAATATGTTGAGGTCCGTTATCAAAGGAACGAGACTGAGACAAAGTGAAAGTTATGTAAAACCTTATTCTATGCCAAGCATTAGAAGTCAGACTGACCGGCCAGGGCCGTCTCCGAAGAGAGAGACCAACCCCAGCTTACAGGCTACCTTTTATTGGGTAAAACTGCAACCCATATCTTGGTATCTCAACCCACCGGGTTTGTGTGTCTCTTGCTGATTGGCTAGTTCCATCTGGTCTGGTGACTTGTTATTTAAGATTACCCATACCAGGAACTGTTACAAATAGTACTTTCCGGGAAGGCTTAGTCAGTTAACATATTCCGTGTGAATGATAAGATGGTCATCCTTCCCAAGATGGAGTCATTTTGGTTTGGGCAAGACCTTCTCACTGTTACAAACAGTACTTCTTACTGATTAGATGTCTCCATCTGGCCTAACTCGTCCTTGTATTCCGGGCTCTGTTATCAGGAACTAGCCGACTACATTTTACTGGTTTCCTGGACTTGCTTTTAAGTAAGTTTCTCTGGGGGGCAGGGTCAATTTAAGTTTACTGCACAAACAACAAAATGGCTGTTTAACCAAGATGGAGTCACTCTGGCTAAATAGGCCCTTACAAATACTCATGTGGAATTTAAGAAACAAAGCAGATGGACATAGAGTTTAAAAGAGAGAGGCAAAACTTTAAAGATTCTTAACTATGAAGAACAAACTGAGGGTTGCTGGAAGGGACGTGGGTAAAAGGATGGGCTAAATGGGTAATGGGTATTAAGGGTACTTGAGATGAGCACTGAGCAATGTATAAAATATTTGAATCATGTTGTACACCTGAAACTACTATAACACTGTATGTTAACCATATTAAAATCAAAATAAATCTTCAAAACAAAGAAACAAGTAAAAATGGTCCGTGTCTCTCACACACGCAAAACATCTTCTTCTCCAAACCAAAAGCCTCAACTCTGATCCCAACAAGGCATCAGGATCAAGCTTAAAGTTTAGGATCTCATCATCTAAATCAGGTGAGACTAAATCAGATAAAACTTCACAGAATTTGAAGACCTGTGAACCAAGCACAGAAGTCATATGTCTCCCATATACCCAAGATAAAATGATGAAACAGAGACATGAATGCTATAATAGAAGCTCCCATTAAAAAAAGTTGGGGTGGGAAGGCACATGACATTCGCTGACTTCTAATTAATTCTGAAGTCTAGCTCAACGCATGTCACTAACTGTTGGGGCAAAAAGAGTATATTGATTAGAGACCAGTTTTGGTATTTGAGAATAGTTCTCTTTGATTCTCAATTATCTGTGTTCCTAGATCTGTCATCTTTTTTTTTTTCCCATTAAAAATTTTTTTTGTTCACTATAAGAACTTGAGATTCAAAAGTCTCTTTTCTTTGAACTGTTTGTGTCTCTTTCAATATAATCTCATAATTCTTTTAAAAACTTTGTTGCCTTTCTGTGTGTCAGATTATAGGTAAACTTTATGAGATTGAGCCACAAATCTCTGAAATCGGCCCCATCCTACTTTGGGCTCAGAGTCTGAATGCTATGTTCCTCGAGTTTTTCTGAGGTTTAGTAACTTTGATCTAATTAAAAAAAAAATTAAGCTAGGAAAGACTGAGTTTTATTTAAGTGGGAAGTTTGTACACCTTTCTTCTCCAACTTCTACCCTTATAAACTTCAAGGAAAAGTTTAGTAACAGTTATAGAAAACAAAGAAGTAACTTTTCCTGGCACCACTGAATGCATTGGACAGGGTTTTCAATCCACTAGACCAACCGTGTGATTTCTTATGACTTCACACTAGTCAGATTTGTCTCGCCAACTTTTGCCAGATGTCACTGAGCTTCTTTATAAATAAACAAAATCAAGAGAGAGGATGATTATTCTTTGGATTCTTAATTTTAGATGCTTTTGCTCTATCTACAGTTAATTTGCTCACTGATAATGTAGTATATCCTAATAATATCATGCAAGCAACATTTTGATTTTTTTATCTGCCCAAGACTTTTATTTCTTTTTTTTAATCTTTTTAAATCTTTTGAACCCACTTTTCCCTTTCCCATCCTCAGCCCTCTGGAAACCGCCAATCTCCTCTCTTAATCTATGTTTTTTTGTTTATGTAAGATTTCACATATAAGAGAGATCATACACTATTTCTTTTTCTGTCTGGCTTATTTGACTTAGCATAATGCTTTAGAATACTACACATACACATATACAGAGGAGTATTATTCAGTAATAAAAGAGAATGAAATCTTGCCATTTGCAACAACCTGCATAGATATGTATATATATATTTCTCTATATATGCATATATTTTACAAATATATATATTTATAATTTATAATATATAATATATAAGTGTATATTTATAATATAATATAATGCAAATATGTTTATAATATGTGCATCTATTTTGCAAATATATATTTATAATATGTAATATATTACACTTAGCATAATACATTTATAATAAATATTTAAATATAGTATATAAATAGACATATAAGACACATCTTTATCCATTTATTCATCATTGGACATGTAGGTTGTTTCCATATCTTGGCTATTGTAAATAATGCTGCATTGAATGTGGGTAAGGGTGCATATCTTTTCAAGTTAGTGTTTCTGTTTTCTTTGGATAAATACCCAGTAGTGGAATTGCTGGATCTCCTGATAGTTTTATTTTTAAATTTTTAAGGACACTTCATACTGTTTTCTAGTATAATGGCTGCACCAAGAGATACCAAACTTTAAATTTTAGTATAACATAGAAAAAAAACTGTTTCTCTAACCTCCAATAACAATGTCCTTCCATTCCTTCCAGACTTAAAATCTCCTATAGGCCCTTTTAGTTTCTTCTTGCCACCATTTCTAAAGCCAATGCCATATATTTTAGGTTTTTGTTATGACAGGACCCACTTTCAGGTATCAATTTCTGTTTTGTTTTTTAGTTGTTATGTAACAAAACACCACAAAACAATGACTTAAAACAATGATTTATTTTATCTCTAATTTTTATGGAGGTTAGTCGGCCTCAACCAGGAAAATCTTTAGTTTTATTTGAGATCTCTTAAGTGGTTGTATTCAGATGGCATCTGGGACTGAAATTTTACTGGGATGTTGGGATGACATCCTCTTTTTCTCTGTTTATAGTCTCAGGGCTTCTCTTGTCATGTAACCTCTCCACATTATATCTAGACATGGGCTTTCTAAAAATGTGGCCAGAATTCCTACATGGAGACTCATGGCTCCCCAAAGCAAAGGCTGCCAGTTCTTATGGCTTAGACCCAGACTGACATAAAATAGCTCTTGACACATTACATTAGTTAAAGCAAGGACCAATCCAGATTTGGTATAGGACTATATGAAACAGAATTCATTGAGGGTAATCTCTGGAGATTAGCTACATGTGCTATAATTTAAGTCTCCAGTAGGTTGCTCTGATTGTTAGAGTTAGAATGAATTATGGGGACACCACTGAATAATATAGATGAGAAATAATTGAGGCGTATTATAGGAGGTGATAGTGATGGAGAAGAATAAACTGTTCAAATTATATTTGGAGATGGATTTGCAAGGACTTATTGATGTACTATTTGTGAGGGGAGGAAAAGTAGGGAGAAATCAGAGTGATTTTTAGTTTTTAGGTATATGCAACAGAATAAAAGGTGGTTCCATTTACTGAGTTATATTAAAGTGGAGTAGGAAGAGGTTTGGAGAATTTTCAACCAATAATTGTTTTTTATTAAGTGTTAGAGATACTTAAGACATAAAAATAAAGATTTCACCTGAAGAGGTAAATTCATAAATATGTGGGTGAGGAGAGGAACTCAGGGCTAGAAATCATATTTCATAATGATAAGGTATACATAGTATTTAAAACTGTAAGATTCCAATGAGATTACCTAGGAATAAATATAGGTGAACAGCAAAGGGCCCAGGGTTGAGTCTAGAAAATTCCAATGTTTAAATGTCTAGAGGATGATAAGGAGCCAGCAAAAAAAGACTGAGAAGAAGATTAAAATGAGGTATAATGATAATCAAGAGTGGGACTCACAGGAGCCTGGAGAGGAAATTGTTTCATTGTGGATCTGGCTTAACTGATTTAAATTCTAAGTCTGTAAGATGAAGACAAAGACATGTCCATTGAGTGGCTTTAATGACTAGCTCATTTCATTCTAACCACTTGTTCATTGATAGATATTACTGTTATATATTTATTATGTAGTTATTTATTATCTTTGTCCTCCACTACAGTATAAACTCCAGGAGAACAGGGATATTTGTCTGTTTTATTTATTGTTACAGAATTGTTCCTGGCATGTAAAATGTGCCATTAATTCATTCAATAACTCAACAATCTTAGGAATTTAATATAATTATTCTCACTTTAAGAATAGGAAACTTGAAGATTAGAAATGTCAGATTCACACAGGGAATACATTGGATAACCATGTTTCAAATCCAGATATCTAAGTCTGAAGTTTCCTGTTACTTTCACTAAACCATTCATCATCTACTAAGAATGTTCTGTCACATTGCTCATAGGTTTACTGGGAATATTTTAGTGGTTAACCATTAGGTATATTTTTTAAAAAGGCATCATAAGAGTAATTGCTGTTTGATTAAGTATGTGATTGGAATAATAATATCTGTATTTGCTTCTTTGGAAGTTCTTTCTACCTTAAAACACACTGTTCTTCAAAACAGCATTAATATGTATATCTTCTTGATTTGCATATAATTTACATATTAATAAATTTATTTTGCACTTCAAGTAACAGTGAAAATGTTCACATAAGTAATACATTAGATAGAACCAAAACAGTTTTTTAAACACATGCATTGCAAAACAACACATAGTTACATGTATCTTTTTTAATGTGTGACTTTTTTTAATGTTCATATAAAAAACATGCAAGACACTTTAGTTAAAATGATCATAGATGTTACTTGAATTACTTGATTTTCTTGACTTCAATTAATTTATCCTGTGTGGAGACTTGCACACAGGATAGCAAGTAAGGAAAGAAGTTAACTAGAGACTAACAGCAGAAAAGAAATGAAAATGAGGGAAAAGAAAGAAATATAATGGATGGCAGAGGGCTGAGGTGGAGGAGAAAACAGGGAAGAGAAGACATTTAAGAGGAAGTGAGGAAGTGAGGAAAAGGCAGGAAGGGTTCTGAGAGTATTTAGGTGGGTAGTCCTTGGAATTACGACAATAGATTCTGGAATGTAGAGGAGGACCTTTCTTCCCATGAACCTGAGTTAACTAATATAAAGCCAGCTGATAAACTCATTCTGTATATTTTTTAGGCCTTGCTAGGTGCTATGCTAGCCACTTTACATGTATTAGCTTAGTGTGTCCTGAATCCTCTCTCAAGATCCCTGTCAAGTTATGTATACGTATATATCTTCCCAAATGGAGATGAATAATGATTATGGTGGTGGTAACTAAAACATGTTTAATGTGCTTGGTACCTGTTAAGGACTATGTTCATTACAATCAATACAATGATATTGGTACTCTTATATACAAAAATGAAGAACTGGGTTAAGTAAACTTATCTAATATCATACAGCAAGTGAATTGCAGAATGGGAATCTTAACAGATATGATTCCAAATTCCTGTTCTTATCATCAAGTTCTAATTGGTAGAAATGAAACTATCTGCACCTCTCAGAACCCTACCACTTATATACTTTGGCCAGTTTTCACCCATGTGTGTGCATTGGGTCATGGAATGGATTTGATGGTGGTAAAACATAGTGAAATTGATGGTAAAAAGACCAATACTGTGACAGATACTTATTATATCCTTCAACTTGGTGATCCCAAGCCTTTAGCAATGGTCTTTCTTGTTCTTTTATTGTAAATCTCAGGGGCCATTTATTTAGTTCCTTGTCCTATTCTTCACAGTCTTGTTAGAATGGTACTTGAGTTGGTAGGCAGGGAGAGCTGCAGGAAACGTCCCTGGCCTGCCTTGAAAATGCTCGAATAGGGGCATATGTGTATGGCCATGTGAAATGCAGTTTGTCTGAGAGCAAAAGATGAGCTATTATTTTCTTGCTTGTGGTACTTGGGAACATCTAGAACTTACCTCTTTGAAGCTACTTGCTCAACAATCAAAATAAGGGTTCTTCCTTCATACCTCAAATCTTATTTTCATTGAGAAGATACAGAGAAATAAATGGAAATATTGTGGGCTTTGAATCCTTTCCCATCACACGTGAGCTAGTAACCCTGGAAAAGTTACTTAACCTCCAGAAACCTCAGTTTTAACATCTACAAAGTGGGGATAGTACATGCCAAGCAGGCTTATAAAGATACGCAGGGATAATTTATGTTAAACATTTAAGATAGTGCTGTGTTTATAATAGAAACCTAGTAAGTATAAGTCATCTTTATTACTGGTAGGTTGGACTTTCTAATCTTTGTGGTTCTTTCTAACCCCATAATGGTGAGTCTGAGAGTCCAGTAAGATGAATAGGGAAAGGAAGGGATGAAATGCCCTGCTGGAGGCAGTGTAAATTTGTATAACCGTTTAAGTGAAAAGAACCATAAAAATGTCCAAGACCCAGTGACCCAGGAATATCTTGTCTGGAAATTTATCTTGAGGGTATATTTTAGCATAAGAAGAAAGCTGTAAGACAAATTGTCAAATAAAAGTGTTTATTACAACATTGTCTATAATAGTAAAAAGTTAGAAACTCATAGAAGAGTAGTTAAGTAAATTATACATAAAATAAGGATTTTCTTAGGAAGAAGAAGTATTAGAACAAGAAGGTGGGTTTTTTATATAATGTTAAGTGAAAAATAAAAATGACATGTTCACTTTGGTTATGACAAAAGATATATTCATGTGGAATAAGACTAAAAAAGGAGTGGAGAGGGGCACCTGGGTGGCTCAGTGGGTTAAAGCCTCTGCCTTCGGCTCGGGTCATGATCTCGGGGTCCTGGGGTCGAGCCCCACATTGGACTCTGTGCTCAGCAGGGAGCCTGCTTCCTCCTCTCTCTCTGCCTGCCTCTCTGCCTACTGTGATCTCTGTCTGTCAAATAAATAAATAAAATCTTAAAAAAAAAAGGAGTGGAGAAAGTGATGTTTTGCAATGTGACAGAGTTAAAAGGAAATGTCTAAGAATTTTAATAATTTGTTTAAAAAATAAAATGTACTTATCCATAGAATAAATATTTCTGGGATGCCTACTATTCACCTGGTATTGTTCTAGATACAAGAAATACCTCAGTGAACAAAACAGAAAAAAGAAACTAACCCCTTCTGCCTGGTATTGTCAGAGTACTTTGTAAAAAATTTGTTGAAGTCCTATTATGTCCAAATTAATACTGTATTTTTCCATTAAAAGTTTTAAAATTATATAGTTTTGGAAGCAAACAGAGAAACTTGGAAAACAATACAGTATTCATCCATATACCTAGGACAGAGAGCTAACAGATGTTTGTATTTTTTACTTTTTCCTAATCCACTTCTAGGAAATAAAACAGGAACAGCAAAAGGGATGAATGCCCTCATCCCTTTTACTTTTCTTACCCAAAGTTAACACTAGTCTTAATGCAGTTATGTTATCATGCCTATCCATGTTTTAATTTTTTTATGTTCACGTATGACCATAAACAATATATGATAATATTTTGTGAATTCTTAAGATTTACATAAATGGTGTCATGTGGTATTTATCCTTACAGGGTCATTTTTATTCACTCATTTTTACTGCTACATAGTATTGAAATGAATGACCAAACAGTTTGCATAAAAGTGAAATTCCTGGGTGGTGGATATGGGCATCTTTAACTTTGAAGCGTGTTGCTGAGGTGCTTTCCCAAGTCCAAACACAATGTATATTTCCTTGCATCCTCACCAAACTGAAACATGTTTTGCCCATTTACAGCAGGAATCCTTTTTGTTTTAATTATTGAATCTCTTGGGGACTCAGGACCGAATAGATAAAGACAAGGTCATCTCATGAGCCCGACACGAGTCACTGGTGAAGGAGCCTTTTTCTAGGCAGGCAGAAGTCCTAATCCTGCGAACTATGAACAAATAGTAGAGAGCACTTTGAGTGACACTTATTCATGATAATAAATACAGAGGAGGCTCATGCCATGGTAATGAGAGATATATGGGTATCCTCATATGGACTTAATGAGATTATAGGTATTAAATGAAATGTTGGATATCTGATTCATAAGAGCAGTTCAGTTAATGTCCTTTCCTTTTCTTTCCCAGTCAGAAAAAGTATTCAGGGTAATATACTAAATAGCTTTCTTTTTGCCCTTGTGTGCAAATGTTTAGATCAGTGGCCTCCAATTTTGGCGTGTATCATAATCCCCTGGAGGTTTTGTTAAGGCACAAGCTGCTAATTCAGTTTTTTGATTCGGTAGATCTGGTGCGGGGCCTAAAAGTTTGTATTTCTTATATGTCCTCATGTGATGTGATGTGATTTTCTTCTTGCTGCTGGTCTGGGAACCACACTTTGAAAGCCACTGTTCCATTTGTACCCACCAGAATGTTATGTCACTGGTGCGTGGGTGTTGGAGGATGAATGTTGACAGGGTTACACTGATCATTGCATTGATCGATCCACTGATGTTCCTCTCTATTTCATATTGGGGCTCCCTGGAATGCACCTGTGCTTTATTTAGGTGACAGTTTCTGCAGCAGTGGGATAGTTCTACCTTCCTTCTTCACTCAGCACATTTGTCTGATGATTCATGAAATCACAAAAGGATTGAACTTTTTTGCTTCTTTCTGCCTGTCTGACTCTGATTACAAATGAGCTAAAATAAGCCTGTTGAGATTTAGGGCAGTTTTCACTGGTAGGGAGCTGCTTGGTGCCAGGAGCCATCTAGGGGAATGGGCAGGGTTTGCAAGGTTCTTATTTTAACCTAATGTCATCCATCTTGCTATCTTTTTCACCATCTTACCTTCTTATCTACATCTTCAAACACAGATATTCCTTGCTCTTTCTTTGAACTCTTGTCTAGAACCATTCTTCACTTATATTCAGGAACTACACTGCTATGCAAAAGGGAAGCAAGATGAAAATCTGGGGAATCTGTCCACTTGAACAGGTGTAAATTTTAGACCCTTTCTTTCTACACTTCCTGTTTAAAAAAAGTTTTTATTCGTAAAAGTATAATTGAAATGTATTTTCATATATATAGGAAGTATATTCATAACCATGTACTTTCTAAGAAGTCTATTTCTTATAAACACTGGCATAAGTTATTCATTTGGGAGCTCTGTATGGGGCATACTTCAAATATAATATTACAGATTTTTAACAACAAATATAAAGTCATGGTATTAGATGTCAGAAATAGAAGATATTAAAGACTTTTTACATTGCAAAAATCACTATACAAAGATGAGGGTGGAGTGTTTTTATACCTTACCCATAATATCCTTGAGGTCCAAGGCTGTCTTCTTTACATTTCCCCAGTTGTATACATATATAGTTGAGATATAACATTGTATTATTTTAAGGTGTACAAGATGATTTGACATATGTATATATTGCAAAATGGTCACCTCAAAAATATAAACATCCATCACCTCCCAGTTATAATGTTTTTTCCTTATGATGAGAACTTTTAACATCTAATCTCTTAGTAACTTGCAACTACAAAGTACAGTATTACTAACTGTAGTCATCATGTTGTATACGATATCCTCAGGACTTAGTAATTGGAATTTTGTATCCCATACCCTTCATCCATTTTCTCTACCCCTCACCCTTCTTCTTCCTGGCAACCACCAATTTGTTCACTGTCTATGAGCTTGGTATTTTAGAATCCATTCATAAGTGAAATCAAGCAGTGTTTGTCTTTGATTTCAGTTAGCACAGTCTCCTTAAGGCCAACCCATGTGACAAATGGAGTGAATTCCTTTTTTTTAATGGCTGGATAATATTCCAGAGTGTGTGTGTGTGTGTGTGTATGTGCGCGCACGTGTGTGTGTATGTATTCCACAACTTTATTTGTTCAACCACTGATGGACACTTAGGTTGTTTCCATGTCTTGGCTATTATAAATACTGCTTCAGGGGGCACCTGTGTGGTTCAGTTGGTTAAGGGTCTGCCTTCAGCTTGGGTCATGATCCCAGGGGCCTGGGATGGAGCCCTGTATTGGGCTCTCCACTAAACAGTGGGTCTGCTTCTCCCCCTTCCTCTTACTTCCTCTCTTGCTCTCACTCAAATAAATAAAAAAAAAAAAATTTAAATAAATAAATAGTGCTTCAAGGAATATGGGGGTACAGATATCTCTTTGAGATAGTAATTTTGTTTCCTTTGGTTAGGTACACAGAAATGGGATTACTGAATCATATGGTACTTCTATTTTTAATTTTTTGAGGAAATTCCATACTGTTTCCATAGTGGCTGCATCAATTTACATTCCCAACAAGAAGTCACAGAATTCCCTTTTCTTCACATTCTTGCAAACAATCGTTAAACATCTTGTTTTTTTTATAGTAGCCACTCTAATAGATGTGAGATAATACCTCACTGCAGTTTTGATTTGCATTGTATCTTTTTTTTTTTTAATGACCTCAGCTAATGATAATCTCTGGTACAGAGCAGTGTTAAAGAAATGAATGGAAAATAAAAAGGAATGTTAGAGAGTACAATGAAAAGACAGGTACTTTGAAGTCTATCAGATGTTTTTTAAGTTCTGATCTTACTGTGTGGATACTCTGGGGCAACTTTCTTAATCTTTCTGAACCCAAGCTTTCTGGTTTATTAAACAAAGACTGGATCTTATTCCCTGTCTGAAATCATCATGTGAAATTTAAATGAAACATACTGACTGGTACATTGGAACTCAAATAATAATGGTCTTTTCCATTTGAGCACTACTAGTTTCTTAACAACAACAACAAATACAATATTAAAGTTATTGCTGAATCTATGACCAATATGGACTATATTTTCAGACTCCTTTGTACAATTATTAGCTTGCAGTTCTCTTATAGGAACACTATAAGAAATCATCCATGTTTTATGGAGGTAATGAGGAAAGTGAGCTTAAAGATACTATGAATAACTGCCTAAGGACAAGTCAGAGAAACATAAACCAAGAGCTGAATTTCCAAGTTCAGAGTTCTTGCTCCCATATCTTCTTTATTCTCAGGCTATGCAGCCAAACTGTAATTCTTGATTCTATTTTTAGCAGCAGAGTTGGTTTGGGGACCTAGAGAAGTTTAAGCCATTTAAGTTTTGTTATTCAGCTTCATATTTTTCCAGTGAAAATGGGAGAAGAGATAACCAGACAACAATGTAGATCACTTTTTGCTATGCTTGATCATATTATTATTATATCTGTATTCATTAATTAGATAGCATTAAAAATGTATTTGATGTAATAGCCTTTGAAATAGATAGCTGCTTCCCAGACAAGCTTTGGTGCTGAAAAACTGTATGTACCAGGACAAATCATTACATATTAATAACAACAATAATAAAGATAGCATTTATTGTTGAATTCCTAGGGGCGGATTATTGTGGTAAGCTCTTCATATGCATTATATAAATTGCTCCCCAAGTATATATATCCCTCTGAAGAAAATGTTCTCATTCTCTCCATTTTATACATGAAGAACTAACTAAAGTCTTCGAAAGTGGAAATAAGTTACCTAAACTCATGCTAAGAAAGATTAAAAGCCAAACTCAGATTAAAGTGTGGTCTGGCTACCTTCAGAGCTGAAGCTCTAAATACTGACCTTATAAATATTTATTGAGTGTCATGTATGTTAGGCCCTGAGGAGAGAGGAATTACTAAAACAAAAAAGATCCTTGCCCTCTCTGGGAATTGAAATCTGGTTCTAAATAGAGAATAAATACCCCAGAGTGAATATGAAACAAAATTTCCTAAATAATGTCTATGGAACCCAGGGTGTCTTTGGAGTTTTTGGTTTTGTTTTTAAAAGGGGAAAAAGCAAGCCAAATTCTAATAAGTTTAGGAAGCTATGCATGCTGTTTTTCTGTCTTTGAGATGCACATTACATATTAGTATATTAAAGTCAGTGAAAAGTCCTCCTATTTCAAATATTATCATTTTTTGAGCTTATTTGATGACAACCTCACCCCCCTGCCCCCGATTATTTCTATTAATACCCTTCGTGACACCAGTATTCCTTGGGACATACTTTAGGAAATGGCTGGGCTCGACAAATTTTTTAATATTCAATCCCTTTGTTGTCTTCTGAAAGAAAACTGTAACCTTTGGCATTCACGTTTTCTGAGCACTCCAAACTGTGTTGTGCATTAGAGCAAATTACCTTTGAGATTTTAGTGTCTGTTCATTAGTCAAAACAACAACAACAACAACAAGTCATACACCTCATGATCTGCAAGGTTCTATGCTGATTCTTTTTTTTTTAAGATTTTATTTATTCATTTGACAGACAGATCATAAGTAGGCAGAGAGGCAGGCAGAGAGAGAAAGGGAAGGAGGCTCCCTGCTGAGCAGAGAGCCTGACGTGGGGCTTGATCCCAGGACCCTGAGATCACGACCAAGCAGAAGAGGCTTTAACCCACTGAGCCACCCAGGCGCCCCATCTATGCTCATTCCTAACATCCTGCTTCTGTTCCCTTCTTAATGGTCTTTCTTAAAAATACAGCTGTCTCCATTTACAGCCCTTTCTTTCTCCACCCCACTCCCAGTATGCTCATTTTGTCCTTACACCTGCTGTGTCCAGCTGTGTGGCTGGGGTTAAAAAAAAAAAAAAACTGTGGAGGTTTACAAAGGTTGTCAACAAGCAAAGGAAATTTCAAGGAGTTGATAGCATTGAGAACAAGAATAGGAGAGAGATGGAGTGTTTACCTTGAAGGTTGTCTGTGAGCTAACAAGAGAAAAGGTGCAAGTTGACCTAGGTAAGAAAAGATCCAACTTAGAGGTGGAGGTCGGAAGGTAGGCTGTCGTGGGCAGTTTGATTCTTTGGCTTTTTGGAGTTCTCAGAATAAATTTGGAGTTCAAATATTCAGTTTGGAAAAACTAAAGAGAATGAGTTGTTTTCTTTATCACAGCTGATCAAGAATTATCTCTTCATCTGTTATTTTCAAAGTAAAAACTGCCTTTTCAAATGGTTATTTATATTAATTAATATTAATTAATATGAATATTAATCTTAATTAAGATATTTCCATTGTTCTTTTAAAAAACCTCCCTAAAATTTAGATTTTAGAAATCTGGGGCACCTGGGTAGCTCAGTTGGTTAAGCATCTGCCTTTGGCTCAGGTCATGATTCTGGGGTCCTGGATCAAGGTCCTCATCAGGCTCCTTCCTCAGCGGGGAGTCTGCTTCTCCCTCTTCTCCCCAACTTGTGCTCTCTCTCGCTATCTATCTCTCTTTCTCTCTCTCCAATAAATAAATAAAAATCTTAAAAATTAAATTAATTTTAGACATCTCTAATGTCTCTTCTTTCCAAAGAACTGTACTTACTTTTTTCTGCAAAAAGATGAGCTTCTCAATCTGCATGTATTCGATTTTATAACAAATGTTACAATGCTAAATGAGCACAGGGCAGGGGCTAAAATAAATATTTGACCCTTTCCCTTTATACCCTATTTGAAAAATAAGTGTATAATTCTGTGCATGTTGACCTTGAGAAGTCCACAGCCACTTAGAAGTCCAGGAAAGCCATTGACTTTAGGAAGGACCAGAAGTTTGTTCTACATGAAAAGCAATTATGTTTATTGTCTTTACAATGAACTTTAACTCAGGAGCTCACAAGCATTTGCTGCTTCTGGACTTAAATCAACCTTCCGTTATCCTGCTTTGATATCATAAAAACCCACTAAGGTAAGAATAACTAGTCCTCTTTTAAAGAAGAGAAGAGTGAGTCTCAGAGAAGCTAAATGACCCTCAGGAGGCAATGCTGTCCGTGTGCAAACCCAGAGTGGTCTGAGTCACTGTCCTTTAACATGTGTGTGTGAAATACTTAGAGCAGTGCCTGGCATGTGGTAAGGATGAGATAAATGCTGGTTTCTCTTCCATCTTATTCCATTTATCATCCTGTGAGCAGTAAATAAACATTCCGCTGAAGTAAAGCTCACACACTGAACTGTGAGCTTTCAGCTCCCTCTTCCCACTGACATGAATTCATTAGCTCAGTGAGCTCAGAAACTTCGAGTAGCTGAGAAAGAGAAGGGGTGGAGGCAGGAGGCACTCGGTGACACAGGAAATATCGATCACAAATTCTTTTTCTTTTTCTTTTTCTTTTCACTTTCCATTGACTAAATGAGAAGGCTTTCAGTTACCTTCTCTGGGAGTGTGGGCTCAGTGAGAGCAAATGTATCAAATCCTCCCAGAGTTCATTTTGATAAGTATGACTTTGGCTCATTAAAAAGCACGGCCCAACATTCCAATTAAGCAAAATGTATGCCTTATACTCACCATACAGTTCTTTTGCTTCCTCTTTAGGTGATACACCCTGGCACCCATGAGGCTTTGAGATACAGACAGTATAAGCTGGTGGAAGTTGCTTAGCAGAATTGCTATTAGCAGTTTAATCACTTGTGGTAAATGCCGTGAATATAATCCAAAAGTGGTGGAAATTGCTTTCTGGATGTTGGACTTCAGTGGTTTTGTAAGCTTAAGAAATTTTCTCTCAGCAGAGTATTTGGGTTTAAATCTTTGGTCTATAAATACCAGAAATAAATAATACAGTCAATGACAGTGATTCATAAGTAGAATCTGACAGTATATGTCCCTGATCCCACCATAGATGATTACCTATTTATGTTGGTTTGTAGGCCTAAGAATTGTTGCATTATCGAGCGGTTGAATGAAAGAATTGTTTAACTTCATTACGTTTGTTCTGGCTCTTTTGCAAGAATCCTGGGCCACAGTTTTTGCCTGCCTGCGTTGCTCTGCCCTTGGAGGTTATCTCTGTTTCATGTTGTAGTCAAGTTCATAACCACTTGGAAGAACAGAAGAGGCCACTCTTTGACTTGTGGAAGAATCAGGCTTTTGTTGGTCCTGCTTCGAAAACATTTCTTCGTATTACCTGTAAAGCAAAGTTTAACACAAAAGAAAAAAAAATTAGCCGCTTTGGAGTCTACATCAACCTTAACAGAGCCTGAATGCCTCAGGTGGTTCAGCATTTTATATTAGACAGGTGCAGACTGGGAGTTCAAGTTTCTGACACAAACAAACTCATCTGATTTGACTTCTTCCCCTGAGTTGTCCCTAGAGCTCTTGCTTTAAGTCAAGTTTTGTGAGCTTAAAACAGACCAAAAAAAAAAAAAAAAAGACATCTTTGTGCATAGGGTAGGGTAGGGAAGGCAAACACACAGCACAGATTGCCATTCTGTGCCCAGAGCTGACATTGTTCAATCACAACACTTCTTTCCAACAATTCTTGGAAATTGTAACAGTACCTGGCATTTAAGAAGTGCTTAATTGCTTGTTGAATGAGCTTATGCTGTGCTTCCCAGAGCTAATTGCAAGCTCTCTGAGAGCAAGCCCTCACTGTGTGTGCCTCATGAGGCACAGGGCATCCAACGAACTGGAAGTTTCATTGTTTCATTGTCAGTGAGTTCAAGTGCGTCAGAAGTTCAACTGGTTTTTCCCTCAGAGCAAATTTAATTGCATATGCTTGTTTGTCCTCCATTTAGATATGGGGGCATGCAGATTATTAACGAAGGTGGTGAAGACAGTCAGAAATACAGGATATAGATGTTTATTAGGCAGTGTTGACTTTATAGAGCAGTAAACTGTCAAAGACTCAATGCAGGGGCACGGAGAAGGTGATTTTTTACCCTTTGTATTCCTTTAATGCATCACTGTAAAGCAAAGAGAACACAGGCTTTGAAATCAGGCTTTAAATTCATGTTGTTGTTTTTTTAACTTATTGTGTGGTCTTGAATGAGATTTTAAATTTTACCTATACTCCCTTACCCAGGTTGCCAAGACATAAAGTAGACATGTTAATTATCTCGGTTCATTTTGTTTTGTTTTTGTTTTTGTTTTTTGTTTTTTAAGAAAAATCAAATTATGTAACACAGGTAATGCTTTCCTGCCTATTATTCACTATTCAGTGAAAACCTTGGAGGGAGGCTGAGTAGATAAGCAGAAGCTATTTGAAATACACAGCATAGAAGTAACATAAATTAGGCATACACCCATGCCCCAAACATGTCTCATCTCTGTCTTGCACTTTTAAAATGATCTAAAGTGTATTTATGTCTCTTAGTTCTGTCAGTCTCTATAGAGTTAAAAGGCAAATATAGACATCTGTGTTGCTTCGGTATTCAGAAACATCAGAATTCTGCATCTGTGCAATTTTTGGAAATGGATTCTCAAAGAAAGAACAGTTTGCCTAACAGCTGTGTAGCCCCATTGCCCCTTTTTTGGTTCTTTAAAATATACTATGAAGTACTTCCTTCCTTAGTATTGGGGGGGCAGTGAAGGGGGGGTAAAAGGTGGAGAAAGAGAGCAAAACTGCTTCCTTTGATTAATGGTAGGAATTTTGACAGCTCAAGGGCTCTTAAATTTTTCATTTTTTTGAGATTGGGGAATGCTGAAGTTTTATTCATAACCGTATTGCTGTTTACTGCAAATGTTCTTGTGGTTCATTAAGAGAGGTAATTTTTGATGTGAAGCCAGGCTAAATATTGTCTTGCAAATGGAAAAGCAAAGGTGTTCTAAGGGAAAGTTCACTTGGTTTACTCCAGGAATGGTGATAAAAGCTAATTAATATGTTTGCTTATTACCAAGCCTCTCTCATTTTTACACTTCCACAGGCTGCAGTTAGAGCATGCCTGCATTTGAATCACATCATTCATCCTGACCCAGGATAATGCTACAAGTAAGAGGGGTGAAGATGCGTACTTTGCATATTGGAGTCCTTGGGTACTAGGGTGGGAAGGCTTTTGTTTCGCGTGCTTCCACAAGGTAATGAGAGTTCCCTCCTCAGCTGGAAGATAAAGTTGGATAAATTAACCAAACCCTGTTTTTCACTTTTTCCCACCTGACTTCCAGACCACTTCATTTTCCTTTTAGATTAGCTTCTTCCTGTTCCTTTGAGTTCCACCACTTGCCAGACAGAAAGTAGATGAGACCTGCTGTTACAATTTCATGGAGGCGGATGCGTGTGCTACACACTAGAGAAGGTACAGAGCCCCTGCATTTTCACTCCATGAAGGAGACATGATTTCCTTAACAGGGGAGTTCACCTGCACTCCTGCTTGCTTCTTCAGAATAGGGCAGAGAAAGGTGCTATTCATGGAGTGAAGCAGTGATTAAGAGCTCTGTAGAGACACCCGGGTTTGAATTCAGCTTCTGCCGCGTCCCAGTCATGTGACCTTGGGTTTTCCCTCTCTGAGCCCCAGTGCCTTCATCTGTAAAGTGGAGATGAGCAGGAGGAATATACAGATAGACATGTATATGTAATCGCAGAGTATACCTGTGCATAGTAAGTACTCAATACATGGTAGTAATTAGTGTCTGATATTTGCACATTAAACCCAATGTCATGCTTTTCCCTGATACTTCCTGTCAGATTAGCAGTTACCCAGCTTCTTTCAAAGGTTTTTTAATGCAGCAGTGATGACTTAGCCTCAAATCCCTTCTTTGGACTTAAAAAGAACCATATATTCTGATTCTTTTCTTTTAATTCCGGTATAGTTCACATATACTCTTACATTAGTTTGAGGTGTATAGTTTAGTGATTCAACACTTCCATACAACACGCGGTGCTCATCACAACATGTACACCCTTTCATCCCCATCGCCTATTGTACCCATCCCCTCACTCACCTCCCCTCTGGTAACCATTAGTTTGTTCTCTATAGGTAAGAGTCTGTTTCTTGGATTTCCTCTCTCTTATTTTCCTTTGCTTGTTCGTTTTGCTTCTTAAATTCCACGTATGTGTGAAATCATGTGGTCTTTGTCTTTCTCCGACTGACTTCTGTCAGTTAGCATCGTATTCTCTAGCTCCAACTATGTTGTTGCAAATGGCAAGATTTCATTTTTTTCATGGTTAAACAATATTCTGTTGCGTATATACACCACATCCTCTTTACCCATTTATCTACTAAAGAACTCTTGAGCTGCTTCCATAATTTGGCTCTTGTCAATAATGTTGCTATAAACATAGGGGTCCACGTGTCCCTCTGGATTAGCGTTTTTGTGTTTTTTTGGATAAATATCCAGTAGCGCGACTGCTAGACTATAGGGTAATTCTATTTTTAACTTTTTGAGGAACCTCCATACTGTTTTCCACAGTGGCTGCACCAGTTTGCGTTCTCACCAATAGTGCATGAGGGTTCCTTTTTTTCCACATCCTCAACCAACACTTGTTTCTAATTTTTGTAACTCTGACAGGTGTGAGGTGATAGCTTGTTGTAGTTTTGATTTGCATTTCACTGATGATGAGTGATGGTGAATATATATCCTTTATCTCTTGACCATCCATGTGTCTTCCTTGGAGAAATGTCTGTTTGTATCTTATGCCCATTTTAAATAGGATTATTTTGCTGGGGGGAGTGTTGAGTTGAATGAATTCTTTGTATATTTTGAATACTAACCCTTTATCAGATATGTCACCTGCAAATATCTCCTCCCATTGAGTAGGTTGTTTTTTTAGTTTTGTTGATTGTTTCCTTTGCTGTGCAGAGGCTTTTTTATTTTGATGTAGTCCCAATAGTTTATTTTTGCTTTTGTTTCCCTTGTCTTAGGAGACATATCTAGAAAAATGTTACTACAGCTAATATGAGAGACATTCTTGCCTGTGCTCTCTTCTAGGACTTTTATGGTTTCAGGTCTCACATTTAGGTCCTTAACCCATTTTGAGTTTATTTTTGTGTATGATGTATGTTTGTGGTCCAGTTTCATTCTACATATTGCTGTCTGGTATTCCCAACACCATTTGTTGAAGATACTGTCTTTTTCCCATTGCATAGTCTTTCCTGCTTTGTCAAAGATTAATTGACCATATAGTTGTAGGTTTATTTCTGGATTTTCTATTCTGTTCTAGTCATCTATGTATGTATTTTTGTGCTAGTATATTGTTTTATTTACTACGGGTTTGTAATATAACTTGCAACCTAGAATTGTGAGTCCTCCAGCATTGCTTTTTTTTTTTTTTTTTTCAAAATTGCTTTGCCTATTCAGGGTCTTTTGGGTTCCATACATTCTGATTCTGAATGTAGACCTGAGTTGGGATATTTTTTTTTCTATTTATTTGTAAACCTATGTTAAATTATACTATCAGAGATGTGATCATATGTGTCAAACATACTAGATATATAGTACCTTATATACCTTTTGATTTAAGTAGCACTTACTGAGGGCTTTTTTTGTACTAAGTGCATTGCATGTGATGCCTCTCACTTCCAAGAAACTTTCTGAAAGGAAAGATTGTTATTAATTGTGAGACTGGAGAAGAAACTAAAGTTCGGACAGGTTAAATAATGACCTAGGTCAACTAAATTTAAGTAGTTACAACCTGGAGTAATATATGGGCCTGTTTAAATGCTAAACTCATGGTCTTTCCACTATGCCATGTTGCCTCCCTATATCTCAGCATAATGTAAAAGTGACTTCACAATTCATGATCGCTTCCATCAGCATAGACAGGATTATCCCAAATTGTAATGGCATATAACGATGAAATATACTTTCCATTTATGTTATATGTCCTTGATGGGTCAGAGGCTGAAGGAACCACCCCAAAATTATGATACAAAGGTCTTAAAGTAGACAGAAAAATAGTAAAGATGAGACAGTATGATGAGTCCTAAAGCTTCTGGTCAGAAATGGCCTGTGTCACTTCTGCTCACAGTCTACTGATGAAAACAGATCTCATAGCCAAAGCCAATATGAATGGGGGGGCATGTTCCTCACTGAGAGAGGGCAGCAATTACTTGGAATACTAATAAATCTAACATACTATTATGTGATTTATTTTCCTTCAGATTTATTCAAATCTAATTTCATTCAGATTTATATAAAAATATGTTTGTTCTCCCTGAAACATACACTATGGTGATGGTTAGGAGACAATCTGAGGGGAACTCAGCAGAAGAGGAACTCTGCCAGAGACTCACTGTTGACTTGGGATATCTAATACATGCGATATTACTGGGATATGATACTATGGCCTTTGTGTTGGCAGGATCAAAATATGGGAACTGTCCTATTTGCCAAGTTCATTTCTTTCACTGCTCCAGATCATCTCTCAGCACACCAACACAGAGCTGTTTGATAGGTGATTATTTTGCATTTCTACAGTAGCCAATAGAGCTTAAATTGCATTTCTGAAATGATATCTTGAGCTAGAATAGTATTTTCAATTTCGACCAGCTGATTGATATGGAGGTGATTTTACTGTTTCTTTACTTTGGCACCTGCACAAAATTCCTCCTCCCTGGTTCCATCACAGGAGAATGCTTTTGGCTTCTTTCAGAGATTAAATATGAGAAGATCAATAACAGGAAGATAATCATAGGAGTTAACTGGAGAGTAAAATCAGAGAAAAAAAAATTTATGATTTTTTTTTTCTACAAGTACTTTTCTTCCATCATTGCTTACTGCTATTGTTCCCTTTAAAAAAGAACATTCAGTTTATTTTTCCCCCACTGTCTCATCAACTATTCTAGTTCTGGTCTTTAACACCTCAAACCTCAAACACAGTAAGAACCTCCCACTTTGTTTCCTGTGTCTACTACCTTCCTCCATCCTTTGTCATGAATGATCACAGAAACAACTGGATTGTTTTAAGAACCAAAGTTACAGAATGCCTCACAAAGCATAGACCCATACAGTCTTAGTAGCTCTGTTGAGAGCGCCTTCCTTATTCTTCTTACCTAATGACACCTTTCTGACTGCCATCTCTCCTTCCTTGCCTATCTAGTCCTTTTGGACCCACTCTCATTTCAGCTTTCCATCTTGGAATGGCAACTCACGTACTCCTCTTCCTCTCCCCTTCCCCTGAGATAGGATTATATCCAACCTACCTTGACCATATCGAAACTACTCATCCAAAAATTCTTCTTTTGATCAGTACCACTGTCCCAAGTTGTAGACATGGTTTCTCTCTTTCCTGTTGAGTCAAGTCAAATGCTCTCACTCTGGATTTTAAATTCTGTGAAATTATATTGGAGATACATCTGACCTACATAAACATTTCTCATTTTTCTTATCTGGCTTTCAGTCAAGGTAAATTGCCATTCCTTTCTCTTTATAACTTTAACAGCCTTCTTACTGAGCTCATCTTTGTTCCTACTAACTCTGTCCTGCTTCTTCTGACATGGTGTGGTGGGAGGAGCAGAGACTTTAACATAAGGGAAACGGCTTTGAAATTTGACTCCATCACTCACTAGCTGTGCAACTTTGGTCAATTTATATATCACTCATTTATATGATCATTTCCATCTTCCTCATCTGTCAGTGGGGTTATTAATACTCCAGGATTATTGAGAGATTAAGGACATCTTTCTCTAAAGGATGTGGAATATTGTAGAGAGTCAACAAATTGAGTTTTGTTAGTAGTCATGCATCTAGGCTCCCCCATCCTCTAGAAGAATCTTGTCAGAAGGTTTTTCTAATTCCATTCTTCATTGAACATTCAGGCTTGGACTTTATTGTAGAGGAAAAGGGCAATGTCGAAGGGTTTTGAAAAGGGAACTAGAAACATGAGACTGACTTTCAGAAAGGTCACTCTGACTACTCTGTGGAGGAAGGACCAAAGGAAATTGAGACTGGAAGCAGCTACTAGAAGCAGCTACAGAAGTATCCTGATGAGAGGACAGGGCTCCTTGAACTGTGGCAGTGACATTGGAGGTGTGCCTCTGTGATCCAAATCTCTACCGTGTCAGGCATGGCAGAATAAAGCCCTATTTCTGGGCCCTTCCCTGGGGCCCAGAATAGGACTCGACTAACTCAAGCATAAATGTTAAAGTTAATGAAGGTAAAGAGGTCATAGCTCAGAAGAAATAGCCTTTTTCAAACTGAAGAGTTAAAGGACAATTTCAAGAGGAAATTGCGGTCATCCATTTGGGGATGGCAGCCTAGAGCTGCAAGTCATGTGATAGGGTTGGGTTTGTATTTTTTGCTTGTGAGGGTTTCCTAGTCCATCGCTCATGCTCTAACAAGGCTATAGATGCAGAATGAATTCTGGAAGTCATCTATTTAAGAATATTAGTGGAAGTTAAAATAGAAGGCATGCCAAGGACAACAAAAACAGAAACCAAAGCACAAAACTAAACACTAAGGTTATGTGCTATGCATCAAATAATTAAATGTTTTTCTCATTCAGGAAGGGGCAGGAAAAGCAGAGAGGAAAGAAGGGATAGAACAGATCTCAGTGAGTCAGGGTAACATGTCAGCATTTAGAGGGAATAGAAGGGAAAGAAAATATTCTGTCACTGACTGATGAGGAAGGTGAACAAGTGGGTTAGGGTGTATGCCTATGGAAAAGACAGTAATTGAAACTCTATATGAACCAATATATTTTAGCATCCTGCTGGTTTATATTGTGGCTTGAAATAGTAAGGATGCTGAACAGAAGTTGCTGAAATCACCTACTAATCCAAACAGACTAATCTGTAAGGATATTGTTGGATGAGATGGTTACCCTCAGTCATTATAGGAGTCTGCAACAAGTCTTTCAGGCAGGAAAGAGCAATAGAAACACCAGCAGGAGTCAATGAACACACCTTTATCACAGTTTTCTGTACTCCTAGATTTAATTGCTTTTGGGTTTTTTGGTGGCTTCTTAAATAGCACATTTTTCAGAGATGGTGACTCTTTCAGAAGAAGCAGTTTAGTTTCTCAGCAGGTCAAGAACTCTCTGGAAAAGTTCTAAGGTCCTTACAGCTTATGCAAGCCCTCCCCCCATGAGTATGTTTAGTATGTCAGCCCCGGCCCTAGGAATTGGAAAAGAGTGCATTCTGTCTACCTTCACTTCCTTATTGTGGAAATGTGACTATAGGAAGTTGGTCTTGTCACAGGACTTTCGGCAGTGTGTGTGTATTTAGCTGGGATTCAAATTCAGGTCTTCTGACCCTCGGGCCTCAAGTCCAGTGAACTGTGTTCTAGGTCATGCTGTCCTTCTGTTCAAAGACCATCTAAAACTGCCCAGAGCTCAAGCACAGAACTCCCCAGCAAAAATTATTTCTTGTTGGAGACAGTCTCTCACCAGATTTAACCGTGATGAACAAGTGATTAAGTTAATTTATAGGTTTAAAGGGTATTTCTCACACCCACGTTGATTTTTCCCTATAGTTCTAAAGGTTCCAAATGTCATGAGCTCAAAATCAAGGTCAGTTTAGACAGAAGCAGTGTGTCTGGTGAGGAACAAATGCCTGAATCCCTGTAATACAGGAGGAGTGGTTGAGGGGGAGGTCGCCTGTTGACAAGAGAGCCGGTGTGTGCTGCCACACACACGTACTGTGGGCGTCTGGTAATTGTTAGCTCTAAATCCTGCAACACTGAAGTCTCAGCCACACGATTTAGTCCACAACCGAATACAAACCCATGTGGCTTCAGAACATGGCGGTTAGCACCAGGCAACTTTGCAGCACCTTTGGTAACTAACGGAACCTCTCTGAGCCTTGGGTTTTCCACAGAATGCCAACAATATGACTAGGTTTGCTGAGTTGTCACAAGGACTATGTGAAAACATTGGTGACGTTACCTTCTCACTTGGCATTGATGGATAAGCATTTCCCTTTTAGCGTCTAATTTCCATAGAAGCAAGCTACTCAAGAACAGAGTATACAGCACCTCCCGCATTGCTCACTCAATTTCTGCCCACAAATCATGCCAGATGAGATTTCTATTTCCTTCCTTATAAATTGCGTAGTACTTACTGTTTGGAATCAAACATTTAAAGTTAGTAAGAATTTTTTTTTGTTAATTACCTATTGATAAATTTTAATATTGCATCTTCTTCTGTAGAAGTCGATGACTATTCCTCAAACCCTCCAGATCCACACAGCACCTAGCGTGGAGCTTGGACCTTGGTAGCCCTCATTAAATGTTTATCAGCTGCCTGAATTTGTGAAGATGTGAGCACAAGATAAGAGCGCAGCTTGAAGTCCGTGTTTCTCTTGCTCGGCTGCAGTTCTGCCTGCAGGGTGTTTGGCTGTCAGGATTGCTAGGATTTTAGATCGGCTTTTGGTGAGAGATGCAGAGCAGGAGCTGAGTTTCTGGCAAGAAGGAAATAGTGCTCTTGAAACCCAATGATGCCATCTTCTTAGCTCCATCCCCTGTACAGACATTGTCTTACTCGTCTTTGTAACTCACTCAGGTTCCTTTCCCAATTCCTGGATCCTAGTAATTCATATTTTTGTAATAAGCAGAACTGCGCTACCTTTGTTCTTAAAGTTATAGATTTGTGTAGTTCATCCACTTAGCAAATATCACTGAGCACCTACTATGGACTGGGCATTGTGCTAAGGGCTTTTGTTCTAAGGCAATGAACAAAACAAAAATCCCAGGCACAACAGAGCTTGTATCCCCAGAAAAAGTAAATAAGCAATGCTTTTGGTTACGTTAGTGATGATTGGTACTATGGAGAGAACAGAGCAGGGTATGGGAACAGATTTTGCGTGTGTGTGTGTGTGTGTGTGTGCGCGCGCACGCCTTTGAGTAACACACACTTTTAAACAGGATGATTCAGGGAAGGCTTCCCAGAGAAGGGGACATTTGAATAAATACTTTAAGGAGGTGAGAGACCAAGCCATGTAATACCTGGAAGAAAGCATAAGGAATACCAAGTGAAAAGGCTTAGAGGCAAGAGCATGTCGGGCATCTTGGAGAAAAATGGCCAGTTGGGTGTGGCTGGAATGGAGTAACAATGTACCAGAAGATGAACTCCAATCTGATAATACTAGTAGCTCATTATAAAGGACATGATGGCATTCTTCAGTGGATTCCTAAGAGTTGGATGAAAAATTGTAGCTTCTATGCCCTAACCAGACACTACAGTGCTATTAATTTGTTAATGCACTTATTCTTTCTTTCATCAATTCATTATTTATTGTTGATACTGTGTAAGTATCAACAAATATTGAGCACTTTTAATTAGAGCTTACATTTATTAAACACTTGTTAGGTGCTAAGAAATATGCTTTATGTGGTTTTATAGTAACCTTCACACAGCGCCTAATAAAATAACTGTTTTTATGCTGCCATTGACAGATGAAGAAACTGATGCACTGAAAGTATTTTTAAAACATGCATCACCAGGGGCTTGTTATTTTACAAGGGAATTGAGATAACTACACACATTGTGCACAAGATGGTTATAAGTAGTATGCGTGGCTCAACCAAGTTGGAGAAATTTAGGCAAAGGAGCAAATATCAATTCTTTTCACCCATTTTTTTCCCCTTGAAGATATTAGTGATAGTACTTCTTTTATTCTCTTTGTGTTTCTGAAAAGCCCAGACATGTGTCAAGGTTTCTGAGTGCCAGTCCTCTTTCCACAAGAAAATGTCATGTAGTTCAGAAGCACTACCGTCCTAACATCTTAACTTCACTGAATTCCTAGAAAGCCAGACTGTGACCCTGCTGTTTCAGCCTGACAGTGTCTTTAAACTTCCTAGTCATCTTCTAAAATTAAATGGGGATCAAGATGGTCCCTAATGTTCCCAAAGAAACACTTACGGGAAGGGCAGATTTTTGGGAAATAACTAAATGGACTGTAATAATTGAGTTTGGTGCTTGATTGCACTTAAGGCCCTTTCACAATCCCTATCTAATTAATTATTTATACTCCTCCTGCATTAATCTGCTTTGAAAAAGAACTTTGCCCCTTTCCTATTATCATTTACTAATCCTATCAGTCACCTTCTATAGATAATAAATGTCTTGATTTCATCATTTGTAAAAATGCTGTCTCAGCGCCACTAGGCATAGGAGGAGGAGCTAGTGAGTTTAATTAACTAATAAACAATTGAAAGCACTTTGCCAAATAAAGTGCTTTGGACATTCTAAGAAGAGAGTGGATCTGCCTTCTGTGTGTTGAACAGCAACGGTGCAGTTCTTTACATATGAGCTACATCTTTTGGAAAGCAACAGACCTTATTCTCCAAAATGATTCTTTTTCTCATAATTTTGCTTTGACCAAATACTCAATGTGTTATCAGGATGTAACCGATTTCACCCAAAAGACACCTGGTTACACTAGCCTTGAATATGTTGTATGAGATATTTTGAATTTTTTATCCATAGTCACCCTGTCACCACAGGCTGATCAGGGCCAATCTGTTGCAACATTCTGCATGTGGCTTTTTGCCTTTTTTTTTTTTTTTTTTTTGACAAAGAGAAAGAAAAGTTCGCCATTGTCCATCCTGCAGTATGCACACATTGAGCCTGATAAACGGCTAAGGCCTTTTTAGTCAATGTGACAAATCATTCATCTCGCTTTTTATTTCTTGTTTCTAACTCTTCGCAATGCTCAGGGGATTATTATTTCTACTGACAAAATTCTTTTTTATTTTAAAGATTTTATTTATTTATTTGACAGACAGAGATCACAAGTAGGCAGAGAGGAAGACAGAGAGAGAGAGGAGGAGGAAGCAGGCTCCCTGCAGAGCAGAGAGCCCAATGTGGGGCTCGATCCCAGGACCCTGGGATCATGACCTGAGCCAAAGGCAGAGACTTTAACCCACTGAGCCACCCAGGCACCCCTGACAAAAATCTTTTATATTAGAAAGAACTCCCCCAAACCAGCAGTTAAGCCAAAGTTTTGTTTCATTTTTGTTTTTAATTTGTATAAACCATAGATATGCAAAGGATAGCCCATCGGCCAGATTTGTTTTTGTACAACATTTTAAAATAAGTTCAGACAGACTCAAGAAAAGAATAATATTTGTGAAACGCAAAAATGATAAAACATTCAAATTTCAGTGCCCATAAAATTTTATTGAAGCACACCATGTCCACTCACTTAGGTATTATCTGTGGCTTCTTGTACCCTACGATGACAAAGTTCATTAATTATGACAAGGACCATAGGACCTGTAAAACTTAAAATATTTACTATCTGCACTTCATAGATAACATTTGCTGACTCCTGGTATAGACTATTGTACGAGTTCTATGTATTGGTGGATCATGAGCTCAGTGGTCTCTGGAGAAAAAAAACTAGTGATTCATTCATCATCTTTTTTACCATAGAAAAGACCAATATTTTAGCACTTAAATAAAGTTACTTCAGAAAAATGATTATAATTATATATACTCTACCTACATTTATAGCCTGTCTACTCCATGTCAAAGGCCCAGAGTAGTACAAAGGTAAAGAACACAGAATATAGCCCTTGCTAAATGCATAATCTATTGGAGAAGATACCCATCTGAATAAGTAATTTTAAAGCATTGTAATAAGTGTACTTATTTGCACATGGTACATGCAAATCCTTTGGGATCCGAAGAGAGGGAATGATTCATTATAGGGGAATGGGGAAAAAGGATATTTTAGTTGGGTCCGAAAGATGAATAGCAATTTTCCATGCTTAAAAATGGGAAAGGTCATTTTATTTTTTTATTTTATTAACTAATTTTATTTTTTGGCGGCGGAGGGGTAAAGTGAGAGGGAGAGAGAGGATCTTAAGCAGGCTTCATGCCCAGTGCAGAGCCCAATGTGTGGAGCTCAATCCTGTGACCCTGAGATCATGACCTGAACCAAATCAAGAGTCAGATGTTTAACCACTAAGCCACCCAGGCGCTGCATATTTTTATTTATTTATTTTTAACGGGAAAGTTCATTTTAGGAGCAAAAGCTAAAGTCCAGTGGACAGAGATATTAAAAAAAATATGGTGTGTCTTGGAAAAGCCAGGTATATTGTATGGCTGGAGTATAAGGTGCATCAGGGGAAGGACTGGAAAGTGAGTTTGGAATTTGGAGGAGAAGATGAAGAGCATTGTCCATGAGGCTGGGGGTTCTGTACTGTATCCTTCCGGTAACAGAGCCAACAGAATTTCTGAGGGAAGCAAGGCATGGTTATCTGTAAACTTTAGAAAAAAAAAAAACAAAAACAAAAAACCAAAAAACAAAAAACAAAAAACTCCAGCAGCAATGTAGAAGATGGCCTGGACTAGAAACGGGGACTGTATTCCCATCCAGAGGTAAGGTTCATTGTGTACTAAGGCTGTAATGAGGAGACTATCAAAAAAGAATATATGGTTTCTTTATATTAAAATCAGCTTGAATCCTGCTAATGGCTCTGAATATCTCAGATTTTAATCTTCGGCGAAGAGGAGAAGCAGAAGGCAGAGGAGAGCCCTGCTGGTATTTTCAGTGTTTGGTAGAATACTTTTAATTGCAGTTATATTTAATTTTTTCTTTTGAACCACATGTATAATGTTCTGTGGATCCTTGCGCTTTTTGTTTTGTGATGGGCAGGTGGCCCTATACCCAGTCTGAGGGACTGCTCTAATCTGGCAATCCTGGCTCTGAATTTCCCTAGGTTACTCTCCCTTGGAAGGGGTCCCAGAGACCACCCTTGTAGCAGAGGTACAACTCTGGTGCAGAGCAGTCCCCAGATGTTTCAGGGCCTGGGGGTAGGAGGACTCTGTCAGCCAGCAGTAATGCTGCAGCCCTGTTCTGATTTCCTCCTCTGGTTCCGGGGATGCACCCCTACGCGAGTACTTGTGAGGGGGGGAATTGAACAGTTGCTGCTTTCAGTTCCTGGGCTGCCACGTCATTTGGCTCCATCTTGGCATCTGCTGTCACCATTTCTCACATCATCAATGAGACTACAACTTGGCTGTCCAAGGTTTCCTATAAAAGTCTGCACCTTGACAGGATGAGGGATAACTTAGATGGTTTGTCTTGTCTGGGAGGTGGGGAGTAGATCTGGGGATTACAGCAGGCTTGGATTGCTAGGAAAGGTTTTTATAGGATTATCTCCCATGTCTAAGGTGATGACAGTGCTAGAGATACAGGCATGGAAAGGTCACTTTTTCAGTGGATAGACTGTTGGAGTGATGCAAGATATCAAATACTTACCTGTGACATCTGAATCTAAAGAGGACAGGGGTATAGCTTATTTCCTTCTTAGCGTTGCTGAAGAAAAACCAGTATTGAAACATGCTGGAAATGCCAGCAATCTTCTGAGACCTGACAGAGGTGGCTTCTCACAGGTGACTGCTTTGCCCAGATTTGATGAAGAAAGGAAAAACAGCTTCATCAATGGAGAAGTCACAGACTTCAGGGTCCGTAGATATAGACTCAAATACCACATATCTTCTGTTTATGACACTTTAGCAAGTTACCCCTTGGAGCCTCATCTCTCTTATCTGTGTAATCTCCCTAGGTTGTTTCGAGAATGGGAAGAAATCATGTGTATGTGTGCAAGTGGGTATGTTTGCTTACACATACAAAGCACCTTGTAGAATGTTTGGTGAATAAGAGGCTCTCAATAAATGTATTAGTTTCTTACCACTTTTGAGAGAGATGGTTGATCTCAGTGATGAAAACGGACTCCCTAGAGAGGATGTGTAAGGTAGTATTCTTCATCTCTGAGAGGAGGCATCATAGCTTAATCAAGAAGTTCTGGATTTGGGGCGCCCGGGGGGTCAGTTGCTTAAGCATCTGACTTTGGCTCAGGTCATGATCTTGGGGTCCTGGGATTGAGCCCCAGGTCAGGCTCCCTGCTCAGAGGGTAGTCCCCTTCTCTCCCTCCCTCTGCCCAACCCCTGCTTGTTCTCTCTCTCAGATAAATAAAGTAAACAAATAAATAAATAAAATCTTTAAAAAAAAGTCTTTGATTTAGAGGCCAAAGATCTCAGCTTGATTCAGGAGTCTGATACTCAAGTTGAGAATTTGGGCAAATCATGTACCTCTACAATTCTCACGTCCCATATCTCTAAAACATGTACCTTATAGGCTTAAAACGTATAATAAAGTTTTTATAGAGAAAGACCCAATTTGGGGGGGGGCAAATCTTTTATAATTTAGCAGAGAGGACTTTAAGAAAGTGAACACAAATTTTAATTGTAAAATTATATTCAGGGCTTTGAAAGAGACATATGTAGTTGAGGGGCCTTCATTAACTTCATGTTAAATCTACTTCTGAGTTTCTGGTACTTAAGTATATTTATATAATATATCTAGTATAATAAATATTTACTGGATATATTCATTAAAAATGAATATGACTTTGTTAATTTGACAAGCCTGAGGCTTTGAGATAATAAATGCAAAAGTTAAGGGAAATTACTCATTGAGGGTCTCATTTTCTTCAAAAAACCTAAAAAACAATCCC
This sequence comes from Lontra canadensis, assembly GCF_010015895.1. NCBI lineage: Eukaryota > Metazoa > Chordata > Mammalia > Carnivora > Mustelidae > Lontra > Lontra canadensis. The sequence goes on from NW_022631001.1 coordinate 14,884,282, forward strand.
TTTAGCTTTATGCAGGACACAGCAATTTGAGAACAATAAACCTTTACTGAGTATATTGGTGCCAGGCACTGTACTAGGCATAGGGGAAACAGTGTTACTTGAGTGAATAATAAGCATTTCTTGAAGAAAGAATGCCTGTCGGTCACTGTCCTCCACATGGAAATTTTTGATTCTGCAGTGCATCTTGAGGTCATTCTCCTGACTCAGAGAAGTATGAAAAAAAGTACAGAAATATTTCAGAGCTTAAGAGGTGTGAGGGATCAGTTTACATATTAGATTTCTTGATGTATAAAACATTTACTTGGCATTTACTGGTGTTAAGGATTGAGGGAGGCACTGGGAATATATTAGGAGTAATATTAGAATTGATACATACTTGTACTGTTACGATTGTTTTAAAGGGGAAAAAAAATATTCTCATCAGCTGGCTGTCCTATAGTCCCCTTAATTATTTGCTTACAGATTGACCTGCCATAGCACTCACCCCTTCTTTACCTGTGGTTTTAGAAATGTCTTGTTCAAGGCAGATCCCTTCGCCCTGAGCAGTAGATGATTTTTTTTTTCTGTGACTTTCAAGGTGAGGATGCCTCCTTGCCAATGTAATGGTCTTCAACCTAGTACTAGTTGAAAGCATTGTTACTCTTACCCTAGCAAATCACCACTTAAACAAAAAAGAAAAGAAAAGAAAAGAAAAGAAAATGCTTTGTAAGGGGGTGCCTGGGTGGCTCCATTGGTTAAGCATCCGACCCTTGATCTCAGCTCAGGTCTCAATCTCAGGGTCTTGAGTTCAAGCCCTGTGTTGGACTCAGTGCTGGGTATGCAACCTACTTTTAAAACATGCTTAGTAGGTATTAACCTGAGACTAAAAGAAGATGTTTGTTCTCTTCCACACTCATAAGCCACAGACTACCACAGGGGGCTGGGACAGAAGTGTGTGGGTTGGCTGTCACAATAGTCATCTTTGTCAACCTGATATTTGGAGTCATGGACTAGAGTTCAGGGTTTTTTATTTTTATTTTTTATTTTTTGAAGTTGTGTGCTGTAAAATAATCCCCTGAAATCTGAGATAAAATCTTAGGAATGTGTATCATTAGTTACCTTTCATGCTGGGCTGATTCAGACCTCTCTCTGGGGAAAGAAATGGAGTGTGAGTCCTTCCTCCAGGCCTAAAGGGAATCACTCAGGACCCAGGTCCTTGGTAAGCATGCAGCCTGGTCATCCTTGGGAGTGTCCTTTTGCTTTGAAAGATCAATCACTAGCACTGATATTAAAAGGGCAGCTGCCTGGGAAAAGGACTTTGCTTTGGGGCACTCAAATAATTCAGATGAAATAGTTTCCTCCACAGAGCAGGCAGCAGATTAGGAACCCATCAGAGGGAGTCTTTGTCTTCTTTCAAGATCTAAGTTGCCCTGAGTGCCCTAATTTATTATGATTTTCTTGCCCCAATAAGAGCACCTCAAATTGGCATTGTACTTCACAGTTTACAAATCACTTTCATATCCGTTATCTAATGTGCTCTCAGCCCCGGTTCTGCAGATGAGTAGGACATAAGAGGAAGTAGGTAATTTAATAAGTAATAGCGTCCCTATTTTACACATACAAAAACTGAAGCTCAGGAAGGTGAGGTGACTTAGCGAGGGCCATATAATGATAGGATGGTTATGATGGTTGTATACAAGCCATTTAAATCCAAAATAACTCTCTTTCTGTTACATTTTTGCTTTTCATTTAGAGCTTACAAAGAGCCTTCATGTATGTTATTTCATTTACTTCAGGGTCATTTGGCTGTGGTGGATGAGAGTATCTGTTAGATCTCTGTTCCAGTTCCAGCTCATTATTTACTAGCTGAGTGATCTTAAAGAAGATACCTCACTTCATTGACCTCAGTTTTCTTTTTGGTAAAATAGAGATAAGCTTTCTTGCAAGCATGAAAGATCTTCTGTAGAAGACACCTTGCACCCAATAATGCTCAAAAGATGGCAGCTATCCTTGGTCTTATTAACCCCTCAGTGACTGATTCATTTTATTATTAACCGTTCTTTGACCCTTGCAAATGAGAAAACTGTGACCATGAGGAAGAGCCAAAGAAAACCCATTAGGTTTTGAAGGCCCTTAAAAGAAAAACATGTTTGTGTATATGCTGGTAGATATGGGAAGTGTGGGATCTTGACTCTGGGCACCATTACCAAGGTTCTTCGTCCAGTTGGGTATGAGATGAAGGTATTTAACTAAGGTTTTTCAGTGGCCACTTTGGCTTTCAGATAAATGGAGTTGGTAACAATAAAATGGTACCAGGTGTTCCCTTTTCCTTCTCCCCTAGAGGCAGTCTCACTCTCTTTACACTTTTAATGAATCAAAGTCAGCCTACTATCAAATCAAATTCTTTCTGCTTCAGGTTCCAGAACACCTGTGGAACAGCTGACACATGTGTTAGATTTGTACTCCAGAATGAGCTGGTAATCCCTTTCATGTCGTTTTTTACCATCCAGAGCTTTTGAGAGACTATAATTGTGTTGAGATGTGTTCTCTCTTTCATTTATGTTTACCTCAGATGGTTGCAACCTGGAAGGACAAACTGACAGCTGCTTGCACTATACTGAAAGACTAAGAGGCAGTCCCAGTGTCACCCCTGTAGGGATGTTTGCTATCTTGGGGCCTGATACATGAAAAATGCCTTGGATAAAAATGCCGTGCCCTTTTAGCACAAGGTGAAAGAAGTTTCTGGCTTGCATCCCCGCTCTGGGGCAGTGTGCTGTGTTCAACAATTCCAGATCCCATCATGTGTGGGAAGTTTCCCATCATAATTCATTCATTGCATTCCTCCCAGCTAATAGATGTGAGCACTGGGGCAGATAATCCAAGACTCATTTATATATGGCTTTTAAAATCCTTAAATGAATTTTTCAGCAAATTGACCTTCTTAATTTAGTTTTGCTTAGGCTCTTCATTTACAACTCACATTTTTCTTAATGAACAAGGTATCTCTAGCTACCTCGAAGGTCAAACAAACATTCTCAAGGTGCAGTTCTTTTAAATTAACTTTAAGCCAGCAATTCCTATAGAATATTAATAACATTGCCTTATCTGCATCTTGCACTGCAAGATGCCAGGAACTGGGATAGCCTTGGTGATGCGGCAGGTAGGGATTCCCCCAGCTGGTCAAGGAAGCCGACCTATGAAATTGTATTTCATGAAATATTATGTAACCTGGATATTGCTGAGAACATCTTGCCCGTGGAGAAGTTGTTACAATTTGAACCTCAGTTCCACAATCTGGGACAATCAAAAACTCTCCTCCCATTTTCTGCAGGTTTCTGTAACCTACTTTATTTCTTTCCGTCTCCAGTGCTCTTGTGTTTCTGTATTTTCATAGATACTGTTCTGTTCTCTCCCAATCAGTGCAAGTATAAAGCAAAGCCTCTTGCCAGCGTGCCCCATTTGTTTCCTACAAACAGTCTGAGAGTTGAATAACTTTACTGATAAACTGGAGAGTTACAGTGAGGGGAGTTCACACATTTCACATTTCAGATCATGGGATTTTCCTCTATCTGGATGACTTCCTCTCCATCTCTGCCTCTTGTGCCGGTTCTGTTATGTTCCTTTTCCCCTTCCAAAGCCTTTTCTCCTTCTCTGCTTGTTTCTCAGGAGGCAAGCCCATCAGGACAGGCATCTACACAGGGTACCTTTTTAAATTTTTTTAATAGCAGATCTTTTACTATAGGAGACTTTCCTAAAGGAATAACATCCTTCCATATTGTTATAATCATAACGCAACAGCGTAAATGTGATGAATAATGATGTAAAAGTATTATGAAGCCCAAGAAGGGATATCTAACTTTGACTAGAGGGAGTGGTAGTCCTAACCAGGGAAGCTGGCCAGACAAATGTGGCAGGTGGGGGGGGTAGGAACAAATATGATCAGATGTTCAGAGATGAGAAGCAGCATGATGTATGAAGGGAATTGTAATTAATTCAGTGTTTTGGAGCATGAAAAAGTAGAAAATGGAAGCATTTGAGGCTGGACCTGAAAGAAGGGCTGGAGCAGGGAGAGCCTGAATTCTCATACCAGGGAGACATGATCTAGTCAGTGCAGAGCCACTGATGCCAGGGACACTGTGAGGTTTTTGTTCTGGATCGATCACTGTAGTGGCTTTGAGAATCTGTAATTCAGAGACCTAGAACGGGAAAAGCCTGGATTACCATCTTAATGGACCTAGTCCATTCCAGGTCACATTTAAGAGGAGGGATTTGAGGTCCCAACAGTGACTTCCTTTATGCCATACCACTTAGACCTATCTTTCCATTCAGTGTCCAACATGCTGAGTTGCAGGCCCAGAGACTGCTGGGCATAGTCTCTAACTGACCCACAAGGTTGCCACAGCAAATGAGAGCCCTTCCCTTGCACTGAGCTGAGCAGTCCATGAGAAATTTCCTTTGAGGGGAGTCTTGGAATATGAGAAGCAAATGTAAAATTCTATAAGCTTATTTTGCTAAAAAAAAAAAAGCAACAGGGTTTAAGTGGTATCATTTTCAGAGTAATGTTTTAGGGATGGAGAAGACCATTTCGAAAGGGAGTACATCTGTAGGAAAATAATACGGGATTAAGTAAAATATGCTTTCTTTTCTGTTACCATTATTTGAAATGAGCCATAGATAGATAGGTGAGCCATAGATAGATGAGCCATCTATCCAAATGATAGAAGGATGGGAAAAGTTCAGTCCCTTTCCAGTTGGAGGTGGGAGCAGGGGGAGATAAGTAACACTGGGATGCTGAAACATACAATAATATCAAAAGTTTTCTGTTAAGTTTGTAATCAGCATTAGAGTAGCTATGTTTCTTCACAAATGTTTAAATATATGATGTGTAAAGAATTCAGGAGAACCTTGTCCTCAGTGCTCAAATGAAGACACCCCAGAAAGATAAATTCTTTATCATTCTGGGAGCAGCCTGGGATTGTCTCCTTACCTCTTCTGCCCCTGGCAGTCTTGTCAGGCATTCCCAGTCATTATAGGGTGTGGCTTTGGGTCCCATACTAGACTCTTTCCTCCAAGTGTTAACCTCTTCTCTCTTTTCCCTCTTTTTCCTATATTGTAGAGAATAGTGGTTTGGTTCTTAGATAAACCTAGCTTTCTTACTCTTACTTTATAGTCAGGTAGCTTTGGGAGAGAGATAATTATCTTTACTGTAGGAAATGTGGAAAATCTACCATTTCTCACAGGGTTGCTATAAGGATTTATTGTAACGGTTCTAAAGGACTAGCACAGTACCTGGAACATAAGCACAAAATGACAATGGCCCCTAGGAACGTTATCCTCAAGTAAGTTTATCCCCAGTTCCAGGAACCACTCCTGAGGCCTAGTTTCTATGTATGTATGTTTAATTTTGTATGTGGATTGAGTCTAAAATAAGTGAATGGAGCATCTGGGATCCTGTTTCTTATATATACATTCCCTCTGTATACATACGTAGTGAGTCTGGAGTCCTTTTAAGGATAAACGGTCTTCCTATTAAATATCAGAGATGAAATTAATATAACTGACTGGACAACTGCCCTCAGACCTCCAAGGAGACAGGGGGAAATTCCAGCTCAGTTTCGTACCAGCCTTGTAGTCCGAAGCAGGGAGTTGTAACAACACAGAAAGCCGATGAAAACGCCAAATACGTTGCACCATCATATGGGACTTTAATTTTCAGACTGCATTCAGCTAGCACCTCTCTGTCACCTTAACCCCTCATTGTAATTCTCCTGCACTGTAGGAGACAGAAGAAAATTCACCCACTCTCTAGAATAAGCCCAGAGGAAAACTCCCCTTTATGCCTCCAAATCATAAATGTTATTCTCTGTTCTCAAGGAGTTCACATTTCCAACAGGAAAGAGTTGCTGATAGAGTCTAAAAGAGAACCTCCCAGAGGCTGTGGCATTTAAAAGTCAATGCTAAATGATGTAGTTTTAAAGAAAGATTCAGGGGACATTGCCAACATTTATATTTCATATTGCTTTGTGGAACTGCTTTCAATTCCCTCTCACTTAGGTCTCTGCGCAGTAAAGATTCCTAGGTTGCTATGGAAAATATGCACTTAAGCTGACTGCTATGGTAACTAGTCACATATGGTGGAGAGGCATAATATGGCACAGGATTTGCATAACTAATTTGAGCATGTTAGTGAACAGCACAATCTGTGCATAAGAGGCTGAGCAATGTGAGGCTTTTTTATTTTATTGTGCACACAAAAGTATTAAGGGCTGGTCTGCTTTTATGTTGGAAGTTGTTGACTCCTCTCTGATTTCAAGTCTCAGTCCACACAGTATGCGACTGTCAAGCTGTGGCCTTGTGTGTTTATGAGCTTATAAAGTTGAATCGCGCATCTTATAGTTACATTTCGCTTACCTGGCCTTCCAAGTATTAGGCCCTTTTTTCATGATATGAGAAGGATTTGATTAAACTTGTATTACTTTATCACTATTTTACTTAATTCACCTCAATTTATTATTTATTTGAGGTGCTGCTGTTCTCCTGGATCATGCCGTCTCTATCTTCAATGCCTGCTTTTGTCTGTATCTTAAGCTAGAATAGTGACTAATGCACGGCTGATAGGGAACAACTGGAAAAATAAACAGCCTCAGTTCTGGTGTCATTGTCTCCAGGAGCCCTGCTTCAACAGCCTTGTTCCTGGTCAGGTTAGGTTCTCCACCCTATCTTCCCATGACACTCTGTAAAGCTCAATTATAGAACGACTGCGTTGCTCTAAAATTGACAGTTTAAAAAAAAAAATCTGCCTCTTCTGTTGGATTCTGAGATCCTTAAAGGGAAGAATCTGTGTCTTATTCAAATTTGTATCTCCATGGCCTGGCATAGTTCCTGTCAGAGAATATAGGCCTGAAATACGTATTTTTGAATGAATAACCAAATGAAACGACAGACAGAGGAGTGAATGAATGATAGGCATATCAGTCACACATCGACATTTGAACATTTAGGGGTGAATGTTATTCAGAAAATCTCACAGTTTTCTGTTCTTCTTCTTTTTTTTTTATAACCTCCATCTTCCTCTGAAATGATAGGATATTAAGTAAACAGCCTAGTAGTCACTGTTAGTGTCCTCATCCTAATGTTGTTTTTGTATACACTTCTACATCATGGAGAAAGGAAAAAGATTGATCGAATAAAATGATGCTCGCTTCCTTTAGTCTCCTGTGTCCAAAGGTCTGGGTCACTATGTGCCACTCACTCCTCTCCTCTCCTTTCCACTCACTCACACACATTTGTACACACTTAACATACCAGCTCACAGTTGAGTCAGCTCCAGGATAGAGGTATGGGGAGTGAGGCAGGCACGGGAGAATGAAAGGCCAGGAGTTCCTTTTCTAACTGTTACTTTAATAAATAAAACCTATTTTGAGATAATTGTAGGCTCATATACATTTGTAAAAATTAATGCCTCTAGAGAGATCCCGTGTACCCTTTACCAGTTTCCCCTAGCGGTTACATCTTGTGAAACTGTAGTGCAAATGTCAAACCAAAATATTGACATCTATGTAGTTAGGACACAGTGCTTTGATCACAGGGATTCCACGTGTGGCTTTTTCATAGCCACACTCACTTCCCCATCCCCAGTCCCATTGCAAACCCTGGCAACCACAAATCCATTCTCCCTTTCTATAATTTTGTCTTTTTAAAAATATGAGGGACACCTAGGTGGCTCAATTGGGTAAGCCTTCAACTCTTGATTCATGATCTCAGGGTTGTGAGATCAGAGCCCCACATCCAGCTTCTTGCTCAGCGGGGAGTCTGCTGGAGACTTTCTCTTCCTCTCCCTCTACCCCTCCTCCGGCTTAGGCATACACTCTCTCTTGCTCTGTCTTTCTAAAATAAATCTTTAAAAAATAATAAAACAAAAATAAATGAAATATATCATGAAATCGTACTTTCTTTTGGGATTTTCCCTTTTTTAACTCAGCATAATAGTCTGCAGTTTTATCCAAATTGTGTGTGCAAATCAATAATTCTTCTTTAATGCTGAGTAGTATTTTATGATATGGACATACTGCAGTTTGACTATTAACTCAAACGGTATCTGCACTGTTTTATTTTTGGTTATTACAGATAAGGCATTTGAATGTAAGTTTTCATCTCCCTGGGAAAAATGTCTAGGAGAACAACTGCTGGGTTGTAGGGTAACTGCATGTTTAGTTTGTTGAGCTGTTTTCAGGAGTGGTTATAACATTTTACATTCCCACCAGCCATGTGAGTGATCCAGTTTCTCCACATCTTAGTCAGCATTTGATGTTGTCCCTACTTTTTACTTTAACCATTTTGTATGTTGTATCGTCTTACTGTGGTTTTGTATTTCCATAATGCTTAATGATAATGAGCATCTTTTCATGTGCTTTTTTGCAATTTGTATATCATTTTTGATAAAGTATCTTCTCCTTTCTTTTGCTTATCTTCTAATTGGATTTTATTTATTGTTTAATTTTGAGAGTTCTTTACATATTTTAGATACTAATCCTTTGTTACATTGTGCTTTGTACATATTTTCTTCCATTGTGTAGCTTATCTTTTAGTCTTCTTAATATGGTCTTTTGTAGGCCATATGTTTTTAATTTTAATGAAATTCAGTTTATCAGGATTTTTTTTTTTTTTTTTTAACAAACCTACTTTTGGTGTCAAGTCCAGGAACTCTTTGCTTAACAATAGATCCTACAGGTTAAAAAAAGAAAAGGAAAAAAAAAACAAAACTTCTGAAAGCTTTATAGTTTTAAGTTTTACATTTAAGTTCATGATCCATTTTGAGTTAATTTTTATATTGTGAGATTTAGATGAAAGTTCATTTTTCGCTTGTAGATATTCAATTGTTCCAGTATCATTTGTTCAAAGGGCTATCTTTTCTCTTTGAATTATATTTGTACCTTTGTCAAAAATCGGTTGGGCATGCCTTACCTGTTCCATTGATCTACATGTCTATCCTTCTTTGAATCGCACATAGTTTGAATTACCATAGTTGTATGATAAGTCTTGAAATGAGATTCAATGGTTTCTCTCACTTTATTATTTTCCGGAAATGTTCTTATTATTCCGGGTCTTTTGTCTTTCCATATCATTTTTAGAATTATCAATAGCTACCAGAATTCTTGCTGGGAATTTACTAGGAACTGTGTTAAACCTGTATATAAATTTGGAGAGAATAGTTTACTATTTGAACTTTATAATTCCTGAACACAGCGTGTCTATTTATTTAGAACTTCATTTCTTTCATTAAATTTTATAATTTGGATCGTGTAAGTCCTATGTGTGTATTATTAGATTTTCACCCAAGTATTCCTTTTTTGTGTATTCAGTTGTAAATGGTACTATATTTTTCAGTTTTGGTGTCCCCATGTTCATTGTGAATATGTATTGCTGAATTTATTTGCTAATATTTTAAAGGATTTTTTTTCTGTTTATATTCATGATGGATGTTGATCTGTACTTTCTGTATTGTCAGTTTGAGGTATTAGAAATGAATTGGGAAATGTTCCCTTCTCTTCATTTTCCATAAGAAATTGCATAGAATTGGCCTTAATTTTACATTTTAAAAATCTGGGAGAATTCTCCAATGAAACAACCTGGACCTGAAGATTTCTTTTTTGGGAATTTTTGAAATTATAAATTTAATTCCCCTGAAGGCTACTGTGCTATTCAAAATATCTGTTTGATATTTCCTATGCTATGTTCATACTCATATTTTATATTGGTTGCGACACTTTGTGTTTTTTGAAGAATAAGTCCATTTCTCAAATTTAAGCCATCAAACTTATGTATCCAGAGCTGTCTGTAGTATTTCTTATCCTCTTAATGTCTGTAAATTCTGTAGTGATAACTCCTTTTTCATTTCTGGTATTGATAATTTATACCTTCTTTCCTTTTTCTTTGTCTTTCTTGCTAAAGATTTATTTCGTTATTTTTTCAAGCAACCAACTCTTTGTTTCATTGATTTTATCTCTTGATCTTCTGTTTTGAATTTAATTGATTTCTGCCCTTGATTTCTTTCCTTTAGCAGGGTTTGATGTCATCCTTTTACCAGTTTAAGTGTAAAAACATTAACCCCATTTATATCCCTTTACTCACCCCTGTTTATAATATAATTTTAATAATATAATTATGATTTTCTTAAACATTTTTTACGTTCACTTAGAACCAAATGAGATGTGTTTTAATTCTTGTTTCCATCATCAAACATAATTTAGGGAACTTAACAAGGAAAGTCTGTATTTACCCAGATTATTTATTTTTTGTAACCATGTTATTTCTTCTTTTCATTATCATTTCTTTTCTGTTTAAAGAACTTTCTTTAGATTTTGTTTTTTGTTTTTCTGTTTTTAGGATAAGTCTGCTGGTAACAGGTTCTTTCAGTTTTATCTGAGATTGTCTTGATTTTTCTCTTTGTTTCTGAAGAATTTTTATGGGTACAGTGTTCTGGATTGACAAGTCTTTTCTTGCAGAGTTTGGAAAATATGTTGATTTTTTTATGGACTCTAGGAAGATTTCTATGAGAAATCCAGTCATTCAAATAGATTTTTCCCTGTAGTTAAAATGTCATTTCATTTTGGATGCTTTTAGAAATTTTTTTTGCCTTTAAGTTTTAGAAGATTGGCTATGATGTGTCTTAGTGCAGATTTCTTTCAGTTTACCCTGTTTGGACTTTGCCTAGCATCTTGAATTCATAGGTGTGTGTATATGTGTGTCCCAAATTGGGAAGTTTTCAGCCATTATTCCTTTGAGTGATTTTCCAGATCTACCCTCTTTCTCCTCTCCTTCTAGGACTCTGATGATACAACCATTAGAAGTTTGTTATAGTCCTACAGATTTTTGAGGCTCTTGTCCATTTTTGAGGGAGAGCTGCAATTTAGTCTTGGGATTTATATTGTTTTATCTTCATGCTCACTGATTTTTTTCCTCTATCCCTTCCATTTTCTTATTGAACCCATCCATTGATATTTTTATTTTGGTTTTTGTATCTTTCAGTTCTAAAATTTGAATTTGATTATTCTTGATATCTTTTATTTTTGTTGTTGTTGTTGTTGACTTTCTGTCTCTTTGCTGAGACTTTCTATTTTTCCATTTCAGATATGTTCATAAATAAAGCATAACTGAAGCATTTTCATGATGGCTATTTTAGATATTTGTAGGATTATTTCAACATCTCTGTCATTGTGGTGTTGAATCTGTGCTTTTTGTTTTCAGCTCTAGATACTCTTGGTTCTTGGTATGCTAAGTGTTTTTCTATGGACTCCTGTACATTTTGAGGTAGGAGAAAGGGAGGAGCAAGTGTCACTTCACTACAGCTAACTGGGGACAGAAGTCTAGGTTTCCCACCCAGCCTCTGTTGACACTAAGGAGGCAAGGCTTCTCATTATTGCTGAGTGGAAGTGGGCATTCCAGCTCTTCACTAGCCTTCCACTGACACCTCCCTTCTGCTACTTCTCTCTACATGGCTCCTACAGACACCATGGTGGATGGAGGCAGGAGAGTATGATCTTAATACTATTGGATGATGGCGGTCAAAGTCTTGACTCTCTAGCAGTCCTCCTCTGATACTACCTCCCTAGGGAAAAGAAGGGGTGCCTTATTATAGCCAGGCAGGAGTAGAGGCCCAAGCTCCTCAAATGGTCTGTATTGACACAGCTTTTGATGAGGATAGCTTTATTACTGTCCAGTATGGATGAAAGTCCTAGATCCCTACTAGGCTGTCTCTGACACCATCTCATCAGGGACATGTGGGAACCTCACTATTGTCTGGCAAGGTAGCCTAGGCTCTCAAGTGGACGTTTGTTGATGTGGGTGGGATTAGGGCCATAGTTCTTTGGTGTGTGGTGCTTGGTAAGAGGAAAGAAATTATAATCTAAAAATTTTCTGTCTTTCTGGACTGCCCCAGATTAGATTAGGGAAAAAAGGCATTTGTTTGAGCTTTTTGTGTGTGTGCCTATTGACATCTCTGGCTTTCTGGCTTTTTCAGTTCTAACTCTGGAATTGATGAAGCAAAAAGAAAGTTCAAGGAACTCAGCACCACGTTTCTCCTCTAGTCCCTCAGTGTCTAGATGGTCGGCTGGTTTTTGTCCACCTTTTAGATTCTTCTCATGTTTGTTCTCTATATAACACCCAGGGTTTCTAGATGTACTTAGTAGGAAGGGTTGGGAAAAACACCTCCACTTTACCTTGACAGAAGTAGAATATGTAAGTTTCATTTTTATTTGTTTAGCACTTGTCATTTGGCATGTGGCATTTTTCCTAAAATCTGGGACATTATTGCCACTAGTCTTTGAGAGGTAACATTCCAGGCTACACAATCCATCTGGCAGTGTCTCTGCAAACATCAAGTTGGCAGTAGTCATAGGCTGAATACAAAGACTGGCAGTCTTGCTCTGAGTACAGGCATGTATGACCAAGACTCAGTCATTGGAAAGTAGCTGCCATTGCCATAATATTTACCCTGTGTGCATCATTTTAGCATCAATCTTCATAGTAGTAATAACAAAACAATGGTAATAATTGCCACCATATTGGGGTGCCTATTTCGATGTGACTTGGATATAGCATGCAAGCTAATTCAGACATCAACTACTTTTATGTATACGCTTTTTCGTGTTAAGTGTTAGCTTATTTAGTATCTACTCTCAAACTCTGTTCTAGGTATTCTAGGCATAAGGGAGAACAAGATAGCCTAGGTCCTTGCTCTCATGAGCAAAGAAATAGACAAACAGATCTTCAGGTACAAACATGCCTTAAAGACAATAAAACAATTAATATATAAGCAAAGAAATAGATAAATCTTAAGGTAGAAACATGCCTTAAAGACAGTAAAACCTGGAGAAGTGGGCAGAAAGAGCCTAGGGTAGAGTGAAGACCTGTGTAGCATGGGCATTCTGCAAGGTCAAGGACACTCCACCAAACGTCAGTGCCTTTGATGCTAAATACTAATTTTAAACGTAAAGGCTAAAATTACACACGTATTCTCAGAAAAGGAGGCTTTTTGCTTTCTATTGGAATTCTCCGTTCATAGATGAATGGTGGAGTATACAGTACAAAATGTATAGAGCCCTCAGTTTCCATCGCTGTCCACTTCATGTGCTCTTGGGCAGAATTGTACTGGTCAGAAATATATAACTGTTTTTGTAAGGCCCTCCTATCAGAGCTGAAAGAAGCATATGGTTTATAGCACTAGATAACTTACTTTCCTAGTGCTTTCATCTTTCTATTCATGGTCTCCCTGTAGAACAGCTTTCTATAAGAAGAAACAAAATAGCTTCTTGAGGGGTAAACCCTGTTGGATGGTTGTTGGATTTTAACAGAGAATGTACCCTCACCTTCACAATGGTGGTTACTTTTAAAAATAAGGTAAGAACTAGCTGCTGTTAACCCCGGATCTGCTGTGGGATATGCACTGAGTTCTTAACCTTCATATATTTCACTTAATCTTCACGTTGATTTTATCTGGAAAGGGTCTGTTCAGTTCTTTGTTATAAATGAGGAAGACAAACACTCAGTAAGCTGTTTTTGTCTGTTTGCTTCCCTTCAACCTAGAATAATTACCACTCTCCTTGGCCCTTTTCGGTGGGCTGTTATTGTCTGGTACATCTAGGGATTCCTTGCTGACTTGTTTTTATAAAAATTTTATCTATCTATCTATCTATCTATCTGTCTCATAGAGAGAGCACAGGCAGGGGGAGCTGCAGGCAGAGGAAAAAGAAGTCTCCCTGCTGAGCAAGGAGCCTGATGTGGGACTTGATCCCAGGATCCTGGGATCATGACCAGACTTGCTGGCTTGTTTTTAATTGGGTTTGGACAAAGGGTGGCCCTGCCATAGATCAGCAGGCCAGAGAGGAAAAAGACAAGTGCATTCACTTCCCGCTATAGCACCGCGGCATTTGTTCCCTAGTGATGATAGCTCCTGCCAGGCGGCAAACACTTCTTTGAAGGCTCCAGCTCGTACCAGACTCTAGTTCTCTATTTTTCTTGCTTGCCCTAAGCTAAAGATAGAGTAAAGGCATCTCACCCTTCTCTTGAGTCCTGACTGCCTCATATTCCTTATCAGTTCCCTTAACCCTGCCTGTACCTTCTTTCACCAAATTAGCTTCAGAATTCCATCTGAATTGCTTTTTGTTTCCCCTGACCCTCTACACTGTAGGCAGCTAAGTTGCACAATCAGTACGTGGTAAATCTGGGATTCTTAGGATTTGGACTTTAGTCTGCCTGACTCCAGAACTTAATGCTTTCCACTAAAATTAAGCTCTGCTCCCCCATCCCCAAACATTAAATTGTACCTAAGTTATGCAAAGTTAATAATGATTCTCTGGGGCACCTGGGTGGCTCAGTCCATTAAGTATTTGGCTTCAGCTCAGGTCATGATCTCAGGGTCCTGGGATCAAGCCCCACATTGGGCTCCTCACTCAGCAGGGGAGTCTGCTTGTCTCTCTGCCCCTTCCTCCCACTTGTTTTCTCTCTCTCTCTCTTAAATAAATAAGTAAAATCTTTTTTTTTTAAAGAAAAGTTAATAATGACTTTTCAAGATGAGTAAGTCGTGGAGGTGAAAAATACAGTGCAGGCAGTATAGTCTGTAATGTTATAATAACATTGGTGACGGATGGTGACTACACCTACAGTGGTGAACATTGAATACTGTGTAGCATTTTCAATCTCTATACTGTACATCTGAAAGTAGTATAGTATTGTGTGTTAGGAACAACCAGAAAGAGTTAGTGACTCACCTACACTGACCAACAGAAATTCAAGAAGTTATTGCTCATACTGGTCGGTTTTTAGAAATGTGCCCTCTGTAAATGCAGAAACAGAAAACCTGCATATGCAGATGTAAGGAGTTATGTGAGACATTCTTTTGGTGTGTCCTCATAGCCAAATTTGTCCCAATTAGAAACCTTTCTGACATTATAAGTGTTCAGTATGATGGTTTTACTCTAATTAAACAATATTGGATCCGTGAACACTACCATATAGTTAAAAAGTTTTGGCTATTTAGGACTTCAGGTATTTTATGGTTATGTCTTACGATCATCACAATAGCTCTTTTCACTGTGGACATTAATATAAAATAATTGAGCTTGGCTCCCATGATTTACTTTTGGCTTGGGGACACAGCTCCCATTATGGTCAATTATCTCACAGTAATTCTGACAATAAAAGTAACTATTGCTTAATAATTTTCTAATCACCTTCTTGGACTAGAGAATGTAGCATGGGAAATACTAGTACTATGACTGCTTTCAGTGAAATCGCTGTCCCACCACAGCTAAGTCACGTAGAGAATAAAGTGCTTTCTGAGACGGAACAATTTTGGCATATTAATATTGCGAAGATAATTTCATATTGGAGACACTTTGAGGGTGAATTAGGACTTCATTCCTGTTCCTGGGCCTTGTGCTTAGTGCAGATAAGAAAAACTGCTTTGTCTCTGCCAATTAAATTCAGGTCTCCTTGCTACTCTCAGACTTGCTCATCTGAGCTGCTCAGAATTCTAACAAAGCACATATTAAGAACACTGCACCCCCATGTGGTGGCAGCAGTGTTCTAGGGAAGTCATGTATGATCAATAGGGACTTTCCTATTTATAAAAATGTTTAATCCTTCCAACCATGGCATTTTTATACCTCGCTAAAGTTAGAATTTTTTTTTTTTAGGTTAGTGAAAAGAACCTAAAAATATGTTCTGTGTATAAAAATGTTAAAATCTATTTGTAAAAAGTAACTTTCTTTCCTGGCTCAGTATAGTCATATCATCTAGAGAAAAGGGACTGAAGCCATAAATTAGACAAACAGCAAGTATCCGAAGTGTTTTTGGAGCATCTTTTGTTATAAACTGTCATGCCTTGTAAGAGACGGTACAGACAGTTCTCGACCAAGAGTCAGAAGAGATGGTTTCTCGATCTACACACTTCACTTGGTAGTTTTGTGACCTGTGACAGCATTTCTAGCCTCGTCATTGTTACATGCAGAACAAGGGTCTGATTCTTGTCTCATTTGTCATTTTAAAAAGGGTCAAGGATAGAGTAATGCTTTATTAAATTATACTTTGAACTTCCTTAATTTTACACGTAAATTTTAGCTGGAGAGCTTTAAATTGTATAACTAGCTAATTTAAAATGTCAGAGACTCGGAATATAACATTTTGAAAAGCTAGCTTTAAAATATTTTCTCAGGTATGCTGTATATTTTAAAACTACACACACCTACAAATCTATATTTACATTGAATTCACATAAACACAGGAGAGGAAGAGAGTTTGATTGTTCAAGCAGCCGTGTTTCTCTTCTATGGCTAAATGACTACAGCTCTTTCCTGTTGCTGTGGAGTGCTTCTTGGTCTCTCTTTCAACTTTGTACGTGCAGGTTTGTAAATCTAAGCCCCCACCCCACACCCGGGGTAAGACCTGTTTCTCTGATGACAATAATACATTCACTTCATCAGACTAGAGAGTGGGTATTGATTGGCTGTCTCTTTTATGCCTGATTTATCCTGTAAAGGCACGTTAAGATTCAGACAAGATGTGGGAAAGAGCTTTCTATACAGCACCGTATAAATGGTGAGTATTATTATCCAGTGTTCACCTAGACACTGATTTGGGGATATTAGTTATTACTGTTTTTTAAAATAAAAACAAAAAAATGAAAATAAAACCACAGTTAGAAAACAGGTGGATGGAAATAGGATAGAGAAACGTGGGCAGAAGAAAACTATCACGTGAATGTTTCCTGGAGACCTTTGTATTTAACACTTTATGGTACAGTTTGGTGAAATTGAGAAGGCAGAAATGTATGATGGAGAAGAAAAAGTGTAAAAAACATCCTTCCTCTGAATCTGAGATATTGATAGGAGATTGAAAATAAAGCCTTGTAAAATATTTAATCAACCATTGCTTTGATACTAAACAGATTTTGAAGAACAGTAAATGGCACTCAAAGGAGGTTTTGAAGACTTTGTGTAACTTTGGGTGGAGAAAGATCACGAGAGCCACAATAATAGGAAAGCCTGGAGATTGGATGAAACCTGAGACTGGCTATTTCTTAGCAGTCTTATCAGAAATTCCAAGGAAAGCAAGAGATCGTCAGAACATGCCTGCCCAACAATCATCATGAAAAGGCTGTGGTTTCTAGACTCCACCTTAGAAGAAAAGTGAGAAACAAGGGCTTAGAGAATTGATTTGCAAGGTGTTATGCTGAGATTATTATTCTTTCTTTTTTTAAAAGATTTTATTTAGTTATTTGACAGACAGAGACCACAAGTAGGCAGAGAGGCAGGCAGAGAGAGAGAGGCAGAAGCAGGCTCCCTGCCGAGCAGAGAGCCTGATGCTGGACTTGATCCCAGGACCCTGAGATCATGACCTGAACCCAAGGCAGAGGCTTTAACCCACTGAGCCACCCAGGTGCCCCATGAGATTATTGTTCTTTCATATGTCTATCTTTGTTTCACTGTTCTGCATCATCTTCTGGATGATTCTTTATAGTAGCCATAGGTTCATGTTATTTTGTTTTTAAAAAATACAAGCTTGATAACACCATCTTTATTTCTTCTCCCAATGAGAAAAAAGGGAGCTGCCCTGAGTCACCATGAGGTCTCTCAGGAGCAAGACTGGGAAAGGATCACAATGTCTGGAAACCAGGTAGCTCAGATCTTAGAAGATTGATATATTTCCTTCAATGATTCAACCCATTTATTGTGGGATGACCTTGTCTATGGGACTTCACTGGGTGACTGAAAAGTAGAAATTTTGAGCATAACAATGACAACTTTCTCCTTCTCAAGGAATTTCCATAGTAGTAGGGAAGATAGTCAAATAATTACATCATAGCCTTATTATTTAGTTTATAACACATGGTTATAAATTTATATAGTGGATATGTATATACAGAAGAAGGAAAGATTTTATATATGTGAATAAACATAATTATGTAATAACTTATTAATAGATGTAATATAAATGAAGGAGAGAAAGCATTTTAGAATATGTGAGAATGTATTTGCAGAACAACTCAGGGTCATATGGAGGTATAGTATGATTCTGGTTGGTATTATTAGATCACAGTTACAGAGACATTTCTGAAAGTGGTATACAGCTTCTTAAATACATTTATTAAGTAGATAGCTGTTGACCACTTACGTTTCAAATAATGTGGGGGAAACTGACCATAGATTATAAGTTAGATGGGACGGTGCATGTTCTCTGAATCTCTCTCAGCAGAGAAAGTAACAAGTGTAATAGGGAAAGGTCCCACTTATTTGTGGCCTTTTTAAGTGTTACTCTTCTACTAACTGGCCACCTCATATGTGTGACCTGGAGTTTGGGAAGTTGGTGTCTTGGAGGTAGTGTCTCCCTGTTTTATATTCCCACAAATCTTTGTTCCTCTACTTGTTTACTGAATGTTCCATAATATATCTTCCATTAGCAAGAAGCCCTCAAATACTCATGAATGTCCTTTGATGTAGTAGAAGCTAAAATAGAAATTGGGCGAAGAAAAATAGCACATTTCTTTTACTCTTGAGGCTCAGAATATTATAGAGGAAATATACACAGAGTTGCATAATTGCCATACTAAGTGGGATGACAGAGGTTTGCATTCAGTAAAGAGATGGAACAGAGGGAATGAGCATTTCTTCTGGCAGAGATGGAGTAGAGAGGAGTTCAGCAAAACTTTGTAGAGGAGCTATGGAAGTTTAGAAGGAAGAATTATTTAGAGAAGGAAAGACCTTCTGTGCAAAAGGAACAGTATGCCCAAAGTTACATAGATATAAAACAAATAACTGGCTTTGGCTAGAGTAGGACACAACTAAAAAATATAAAAAATAAAAAATAAAATCAAACCATGGGAATCTGAAACACCCCTGGTGAGAATCAGTAGAGGAAAAGAGTAGTGGAAGCTAATGTAGAAGCAATGGGAAGTGGAAGAACCCATCTGAGGGAGACTCACCAGAGAGGCTTGCAGAGAATCAGCCTAAGAAGGGGGGCATGGCTCTGCTCCTGTGGTACTGGGCACAAGTGAGTGAGGGTCACGTTTAGGACAGCCTTGTGGCACCCAAGGGGGAAAAATAATTGTTGCTCCTGTGTTGGTTCCTTGAGTCTCATTAGAGAGTACCCCATGGCTCAGTCACTTTGATTAGATTGGTTTGGTTCCCAGTTAAGAGATCTGGATTTTTTAAACATCTCTTTCCCACCAAAGCTATTACTCTTCAAAAGCCAAAGCAGTACCAAAACTTACTTCAGAGCATTTTCCTGGCTCCCTGAGCCCTAATTCAGGGACAGTCTGAACAGAGAGAGAGGAGCTTTGTGTATCTTTCTGAATGTAGAGAGGTGGCATCCCAGAGAGATTTGTAATGCCAGTGAACTCTGTGGCTGTGGTAGTTCTTTTGAGGATTTTCTGTAACTGTCCTTTTGCCACTGAAATGGAAATATTTGGTTGAGGCACTGCAGATCCAAGGGAGGAATGCCTCAGAGGGAATTGTCTCTGGCCCAGTGGAGCTTCATTCAGATTCCACGTGAAGAGGGCCTGACATTACAGGTGATGTTTTATTTGGCACGACTCTGTTTACATGATTGGAAGAAAGGCAGAACAGAGTTAAGGGGACTCAGTGTTCTGCCTAAGGAGCTTGTGATTAACCACTCAATTATCCTATAATTTATAGAGGACCTTTCTTACTGTATTTAATTAGGAACTTACAGCATGCCCCACTATGGAGTTAGGGATTTTCTGGCTTTCATCTTTCACTTTGGCGTGTAATAAATCCAAATGGTAAGCCCCAGATATGCCAGTGCTAAATGGTATATGGTGTTTCTGTGTGATTGGATAAATCAAATACCACCTTTTTTTTTTTAATGCTCAGTGTAAGGGTGTTTTTATTAATCTCATTTTTCAGATAAAGAATTGAGAGTTGAAAATTGTTACAGATTCTATCATTTACTCTACAGGCGACTAGAAGAGCTGGGATAAGAACCCAGGTTTTTGTAAGATTGATAAAGTTAAATAAAAATTGAATTAATAGTTCAGAATGAGTCATGATATATTTGATCTTTAAAAATATAATATTTCCTAGTTCTATTCATTCAAAAGGGCTGGAAGCAATGAAAGATAAATAATTATGAACACCCATCATACCTTGAGTGTGGTTTCTAAAAAACATCCCCCCCCCTTTTTTTTTTTTAAAGCCAGGGCTTCTTGAAAAAAACCTCACTTTTAAAAGATTTTATTTGTCAGAGAGAGAGAGAGAGAGCACAAGCAGGAGGAGCAGCAGGCAGAGGCAGAAGCAGGTTCCATGCTGAGCAAGGAACCCAATGCGGGATTCCCTCCCAGGGCCCTGGGATCAAGACTGAGCCAAAGGCAGGTGCTTAACTCACTGAGCCACCTAGGTGTCCCGAAAAAATCTTATATTTTAACACAAATTTTATTCTAGGTCTGAGGTGGGTAATATGAACCTGGGATATCTTACATCAGAAAGCAAGCAAGCTCTCTATCAGGATATGAAATGTCATATGTCAGAAGCCTGGGAAAAATGAAACACTCAGAGCATTGACAAGGATGCTAATTGAAATGAATTAAGACACAGCAAATGTGTTGAAATCCATCATTTCAGAATAATATTGTTTAAAAATTACCTCATTACCAGCTTTGCGAGTTGCTTAGGGAATCTATTCTTTACTGTGAAAACTGGTAAATAAAGTGTAAGAAACACTATCTTATTCTATATAAACTGAAATTTAAGTAAGCAAATAGTTGAAAGGAAGTGTCTCTTTATAGCAATAAAATAGGAAGGAATGGTAGAGTTTCATACTATGAAAACAAGAGATCTAGAAAATATTTGCCGATGGGTTCAGCATCATAAAAAGACAGACATCATATGGCATCTGATGGATATATACCTCAGCATTTGTGAAATGGTCTTGCTCAAAATGTAGAACTTGAGTAAGACCAAGTCTCTAGATTCAATTCTCATTTCATAGGAGATACAGGGGGGGGGAAATCACAAGACTGTAAAATCAAGAGAATCCAGCCTATAGAAAGTTCTACAGGACAAATAATCTGTTTTCCCCCCCAACAAATCAATTGCAAAGAGTTGGGGGAGAGAGAGATCCTGAAGATTAGAAGAGACTTAAAAGACATGAAATGTATATATAAACTTGTTTTGAATCTTCATTTGAAGAAACTTTTACAGAACATTACATAATTAGAAAGATTTAAATCTTGACTAGTTATTTGATGATATTGAAGAATTTTTGTTGGTGCTAGAATCATGTTTAAAAGAGAGAGTTCTTATATTTAAATCTTCTTACCAAAATGTTTACCAATAAAGTGAAATGATGCCTGATTTTGCTTCAAAATAATCTGAGAGAGTGGTTAGGAGTGTAGATTTAGTAATTTTGGTTATGAGGTGATCATGGTTGAAGTTGGGTAAGGAGGTATTGGTGGTGTACAATACCATGTTCTAGTCTTTTAATATAACTTAAATTTTCCTTAACAAAATGTAAAAGGGAAGGAGGGAGAAAGGAAGAGAATTTAGGTACTTTTGACACCACAGTCAACGTTCTTATTCTCCATGCTTGAAAATATTGTACTTTAATATATGCTTTAAGATTTACCAGGATACAAAAAAGTGATGGAAGTCTTTTCAAGTAGAAAACTCCATTCATTGCCTACCCACCTTAGCCCTAGCATGTACCCAAATGGATTGTATGAAGTATGAGCTTCATATATGTTTATTGAATCAAATTACATCTATATATGTGAAACATATAGATACAAATAGTTATGTGATATGTTGAATACATGTGGAGGGGAAACTTTGAAATAGAAAACAGGTTTCAATTCTAGCCCTAGGTCAATTGCCTTAGCAATTGAGCTGACGAGTTTTGGGCTGATCACTTAGCTTCTCTGAGTTTTAGAATGAATAGTAATTATTTTATCAGGCTTTTGAGAGGCTCCATTGAAATAATGTATGTGAAATCCTACTGAAGTTATAGTATTATACCAGTGTATGCTGTTCTTACTGATTAGTAAAGAATGTAGATGGCATGAAAACCCCCCAAAAAGAAGTCCTTCTCCCAGATTCAGATATTTGAGAAGATTTCATGGATTATGAAGAACCTTGAAGAACACAGAATGTTTACTGTCGTAGAAAGAACACTGCAGAAGGAGAGTATAGAGGAAACAAGGACTCAGGTAGAATGAATATAGCGTTTGAGGGGCATAGTGTCATAAAGCTAGAGAGTATCAAAGGTTTAAGGGATCTTGGAAATTGTCTAGCCCAACTACTTCGTTTAAGAGTTGAGAAAATTAAGGCTCTGACAGAATAAGTGTTTTTTGCCTCGAGATGAAAGCAGCTAGGAAGTGGTTGAGCCAAGGACTTCAATCACTATCTTTCCTCCTATGAGAGCTTCTTCCCCTTAGTGGTAAGATTTAGCTGACTGAAGCTGAGGAGGCAAGAATCATGCAGCAAGGTAAGACAAACTGATTAAAATAAAAGGGAGTTTGACCATTAGGTTTTCATTTGGATTTCTTATGGGGCTGAGAGCTTCAGCAGAGTTTTTGACAGGAGAATTACAGGAAGCAAACGGTTGAGAATGCCGTGCTTCATGCATAGGAACGGGTAAGGGTTACAACAGCAGGATGGTAGAATGCTACTGCAGCTCCTCATACGTGAGGATGAAGACTGCTTCGGAGGTATGCGTGTGCTGCTGGGTTGGAGAAGAATGGGGACCCCGAAGTTGACACTTAGAAACTATTGGTTTCCGATTTGAAATAGTTATATGGGACCACAAAGGGCTATAAGTAGATTCATACCCTATCTATAGGGTATGAATCTAGTTATAGATTACTTATAGATTTATGTATAAAATTTTGTATGCAAGCTATGTTGAAAAGATTAGATAGCCATCCCTAACCCAGCCCTCCACGTAGTAGTCATTCAGCAAATGCAGTAAGGAAACTGAAATTCAGAGACAAGAGTTGATTTATCCAAGGTCACATGGATGACAAATGATGACTGAGTCAAAACTGAAGTTTTAGAACCATTGTCACCATTCTAGTTTCTTAACCTGGAATCTGTGGATTCTCAGAGAGCTGCTGACAGAGCCTCAGTTAGTTTCTAAATATTAGGGACATATATGCACATTAGAAAAAGTTATTTGTGTGGTGTGTGTGCACCTGTGTGTGTGTGTGTGTGTTTGTGTTGGGGAAGTTAGTGAGAGTGAATGTTCATAACTTTTAGCAGATCCTCAGAGTTATCTTTGGCTCCAGAAAGGTTAAGAACCTAAATCTGTGTTGTGATATATTTAAAACCTTATCATTTGGGATAAGTGTTAAATTATAGTTTTCCCCTATTGAAAATTTTTCTCTTTCCCTCTGAATCCACCTGAGGATGATATTTGGGAGTGGGAGAAAGTTTATATACCCCCAGAGATACAGGAGTGAGCATCTGAATCAGATGTGCATGTCTGCTCTCTGGGGCTTTGCTCATATCCATGGAAGTATTTCTTGTCTTTGTTTCTAGGAATCATACTGACATCTGTAACTAGACACTGTGGCGGGTGGTATTCCCATCATCTCCTTTTGGCATGGATGGAGCCTAATGACTTGGCTCCATCTTGACTCCTCCTGCTACTTCAGGTGCGTCTCTTGCATCCTAGCTCTGTTCTCCATCCAGTCTCTGGTTTAGACCGTCCCCTCCATTATGTCTGCTTTGTGATCACTACAGAAGTTGTGAGGGTAGTTTGGAGCTCTCAGCTGCTGGAAGTTGCCCAACTAGGAAATCCTTGGTTTGCTTCCATGCCACACAGCTGCCAAGAGCGATGCTTGAATGACATTTCTAGCTTACTCTTCACCTAACTACACCTTGAAATCATTTTTGTCAAGACCGTAGTTCCCTCACTTGGCACAGAGTCTCAGTTTCCACATCGGTAAAATAGGGTCAGTGGTCTCTCATAAACCTATGGCAATAAGGGTTATGCAAGATATTATTTATAAATGTCTTAAAATATGTCCTGATATTTAAAGGACAATTGCTACCACGCATTAAGTACAATAAGTCTTATTCTTCTTGGGGTGGCTGGCTGGTTCAGTGGGTTAAACAACCAACTCTTGCTTTTGGCTCAGGTCATGTCTCAGGCTCCTGACACTGACTGAACTCCACATCAGAATCCCTGCTCACTGGAGAGTCTGTTTCCCTCTCCCTCTGCTCGCTCTCTGTCTCTCTCTCAGATAAATACATCATTTTAAAGTCTTATTCCTCTTAGTGTTCCTTATGCCTAGCACAAAGTTTGGGACATAATAGGAACTTAATAAATATCTGATTAATATTAATGAATAAAATAAGTTTAGAGAAGGGACCTATATGGTGCTAAAGTAGTACCACAAAGAAGAAAATCTAAGTTCTTAGTTTATCTACAGCTATTCTAGAAAATGTATCAGTTTGGTGTCTTAAAACTTACAAATCTCTATTTCATAGGATATTATTGAAAAGTATATACTGTCTGATGGAATTAGATCAAGTTTCAGAATGATTTGCTACAAGGTTATTTGCTTACCATATTCCACTGATTTATGTTTAAAATACACTTTGTTTTGTATTTTTATATGCTGTGTTCCATCCACATTTGGTAGTTCATGCTTAGATTGGAATGATTTTGGAAGCACACACATTAGGTTATGATAAGCAGTCTGTGGAGTGTTGTCTGTCCCTTGCTTCTTTCCTTCCTTCCTCCCTTCCCTCCCTTCCTTCTTCCCTCCCTCCCTTCCTTTCATTCATTCATTTTTTTTTTTTAACAATCAGGGAGTAAGGCAGCAATTCACAATTCATAGCCCAACTTTTATCCTGTTATTATCTAACGATTTTCTTCTTTTAGCTTCACAGCAGTTCGACAGTTGAACAGTTGCCATCTAGTGGGCAAAAGCCGTAATGGCATAAAGAATGCAGAATGCAAAACTTGAGATCAATGAGATGGGAACAGCGATGTACATAACTGGAAGAAGGAACTTATTAAGTCCACCATACATTTTGCAACACTGATATCATCTGAAACTAAATTCAGACATCAGGTCTATAGAAAAATCTATCAAAACTTGAAATATTTTGAGGTGAAATATAAAAGAAAATTAAAACCATAAGGAGATGCCACTACATACCTACTAGAATGACTCAAAACTAACAGAAATTCAAATGACAATATGAAATATTGATGAGGATACAAAGTAATCAGAATGCATACACACTGCTAATGGGAATGCGAAATGGTACAGTTACTGTGGAAAACATAACTTATCAAATTAAACATAAATTTACCATATAATGTAGCAATTTCACTCTTAGGCATTTATCTAAAAGAAATGAAAAATATCTCTTCACACATCTGTACCCAAATGTTTTTAATAGTTATACATAATCATCAAAAACTGGAAACAACCCAAATGTCCATCAGCTAAATAATGGATAAACAATCTGTACTCCATCCACACAACGGAATACTTTTCTGTAATATAAATGAACAAACTAGTGAAGGACATGAAAATAGGGATGAATGTCAAATGCCTTCTGCTCACTGAAGGAAGCTAGACTCGAAAAGGATATATTGTATGATTCCATTACTACAACATTATAGAAAAGGAAAAAAATTCAGGGACAGAAATCCTATCAGCAATTGCTAGAGGCTAATGGTTGGGACAGGGGATGGATCACAAAGAAATATGAGAGAACTTTTAAAGTGAGAAAGAAGTTCTCTATCTTGATTTTTATGGCAGTGGTTGTTTATGTGACTTTAAAGGTCCATCAAAAGTCATAGAACTGTATGCCTAATTTGGTATACCCCAGTTTAAAAAAGAAGGGAACCAATATTTTCAAATAGTAGATTAAACAACCAGGCAGATTTGGGTTTCAATCACTGGAAAACTGGAGAGGGGTTATCAGTTGTCACGGGCTACCGTATCATGAGCCAGCAATAGGACATTCAGACAACAGGCGAGAGAGAGCTCTTCGTGCACACCCTACAGAAATCTGAAATTGGCTCTTACATTTCTAGTAATTCTATGGAAAGTTTCCTCCCCCACCACAGTTCTTTTTATTTATTATCTGTTTTAGGCTTTATAAACATGTTCAATTTTTGTCTCTGTGCTTATTTTACTTCCTTTATAACAATGTGTCTAGCATAGTTTCGTGTAGTAAGCATATACCAGAGAATAACATTTTGACCATATTTTTTAGTTTACCAAGCGTTTCTATAAACTACTGCACATCCCTGTTAGGCAGGTCAGAAAGTTTTTACTTTTTCAAAGATCTTCTATCAAACAGGTTAGGCTGTTTCAAAACTCCATTTATTTTAATTCTGAGATGACATTATTCAAAGAGACACGCATACCTATTTGTGAAAAAATAAATTGTCGTGCTGCTTTCACATTTCATGGGCAGCGTGGAGTTGAATTGTTTCATGATGGGATTCACAGTGTTTTGAGAACAACAAAATAAGTACAAATACAGCAAGTAAAGAGAAGCTCTGGAACCATGTGAAGGCGCAAACTTTAAATACCCACACATGAGCAATAATGACATCTTGAGGTAGGGTGGGAAATATCTGTGTGGGTTTTTTTTTTTTTTTTGGTGCATAATAACTTCATACTTAAAAATATATGTATAATGAAGGTTGTTAGGCTGATATACATGTACATTGTCATTTTACATCTCTATATCAGATAGAGGAAAGGGGGATTGAAGAGATGGGTTAATTCGTCGAGGATAGTATTTCTGAGAAGTGGCCAGACTTGAAACTCCTCACTGCACTTATTCTTTCACTCTAGCTTCCTCTTCTTTTTTTTTTTTCTTTAAAGATTTTATTTATTTATTTGTCAGAGAGATAGAGAGAGTACAGGCAGAGGGAGAAGCAGGCTCCCTGCAGAGCAAGGAGCCCAATGTGGGACTCAATCCCAGGATGCTGGGATCATGACCTGAGCTGAAGGCAGCCGCCCAACCGACTGAGCCACCCAGGCATCCCCAGCTTCCTCTTCTTAATGCAAGCACAGGTCTGATAAATATAATAGTATATTGTCTGTCATAGAAGAACCAGGGTTTTAGGGAAAGGCCAAAGGGAGAGGAACATAGGGTTCTAAATACCTACCATAGGTCAACTGGGAAAGTCTTTCCTCAAGTATCAGAGGTCCATCATGTTGGAATATAAGCAACCTACTCTGGGGACCAGGGTACAACTATCATGCAAAAAGAACTCCTAGCTTCCCCCAACATCCCTCCCCTTTCAGGTCAAGCTTTTCTGCATTGGCAACCTCTAGTGAGCATTTCATTCATCTCCAAGTTTCCCAGTGGAACCAATCATCCTATCACATAACTTAATAAAAAAAAATGTTGGCAGAGAGTGTCATCTCTTAAATCTGGATTTTAGTTTTAAAATGGAAAGTGAGGAGTTTATCATCTCTATCTAGGGCCCTTTATGAGTCCCTATGTTTTAAATCACATCTTAAGCATTTCCTGTGTGTTAACCACCTTCTTTCATTTGAATCCATACAACAATTCTATATGCTTTGTGTGGCTCTGATGTATAGATGAGGAAATTGGAGGTTTTAATTAGGTAATATGCTCTAAGCCATCCGTCTAGTAAATCATGGCATAACTGTCCTGGGCTGATTCCTAAGCCTTTGGCCCTACCTAGTATGAATTTTTAAAAGCTAGTAATTTCACTTTCCTTAAATAATATACCTTTTTGACCACCGTAATTCCGGTATTCTAACATGAGATATATTGGACTTGCATATGAAAAAAGCATTGATCGCTAATGAGCATTTGTTGTATACCAGGTATTGCACTAAATATGATACAATCCTTTTCAAAACTCACACATGTTCTGAGAGTGAGGTCCCACCTCGCCATTTTAAAGATAAGGAAACTGTGACCGAAAATGGTTTCATGACATTTCTAGGGTTACCTACTCAAGCAGGAGAGAGTGGAGCTGAGATTCAAACCCAGGTTCTCTAGGATTCCCATATTTTACACAATGGGAAACATATGGCCTTTGGAATTCAGTGAATCTCATTTGTCCCCAAAACTAAATCACCACTATTTTTCATTTTGCTCAGTTCTATCATTAATGGATGTTTTGCCTAAGCTAGAGAGCTCTTGAGGAGATGGACTATTCCTGCTTAACCTTCTGTTCCCTTTTCCTCCCCCATTAATTAACAGAGTACCTGCTCTGTGAGGTTTCAATAAAGCAGTTGATTGAATATAATGAAAGCATTAAAATACTGAATGATTTGAAACTGGGTGAAAAATAGATCTGATCTAGTATGTTATTTAATCCATCCATTTATTCATTTAACAATTATTTACTGATGACCTGTTATGTTCTCCGCCTTGTGCCGGATGCCCAGCTAATTTTCAGCTTGTACACAACAATGTGGTAACCCAGGAAGCATCTATTCCAATTGATTAATGCCTGTGCCAGACCAATTGCTAACTATTTTGAATGTTTCCCTTAGTTGGCATATGATGATGAGCCAGAAAAATAAAAAAAGATTTGATCATTGTCATGAAAACTTCCAATAAATGTAAAATTACTCCTGTGACAGGAAGAAAGGTATATGGTGCTGTGACAGTGGACGTCAAGGTCACTCAGTCTAATCTGGATGCAAAAGGCTCTTATGATGAAAACCAGGGAGAGAAAATCCAATCAGTTCCTCCATCATACAAATTTACTTTTCACCCTGTGAAGGCTAAAATTATACTTCTGTTTTATGGGATCAGTGGTGTTCTATAAATAGCAGAATTCAGCTATTCATCTCCACAGCGTTTTTGCATCCTCTGATGGATATGTCAATGATAGTAAGTTGAGTGATGCTCAAGGCCCCTATGGAAGGAGCATTGCACTTCATTAAATGTCTGCTGAACTGAGCTACAGGTGTTGTGGGAATCCTTGTTAACATCCTGCTGAGGAGTATTCAGATTATGTTATAAATGAATGCTGTCACTTGGTCAAAAGCTCAGGAAAATTCACCAAGAAAAGATGATGCTTCAGATATAGAATAAACTTAGTTCACTAGTGAGGGAGTGCAGAGAAAGGGAGAATTTCTCCGAAGAGATTCTCTTGACTGCTATAAGAAAGCAAATTTGTCCTGAAATGGAATGACTTAGGAGACTGACCCCTTATATCTAGGAATTACTTTATGTTACCTAACTTTGGTTGCTTTTCAGAAGAAAGATAGAGTGTATTGCTTAAGTGGTTAAAAAAATAAAAAGCTAAAAAAATGACAAAGTAATTCTATACTGGGATAACAGCAAGGTAATTAAGTGTATATATATTCTGGCTCAACTACATCTGATATTTTCTTCACAGACCTTAAAATTAACGAAAGATGTTGAAAAATTGTATTTTCACCCTTCTGTCCAAATCTTGTGTGACAGGCCATGATCCAGGCCCTTAAGAAAGCCGTGATTGGATAGGGGACTGTGCGTCCTTGGGAGCCTCCCATTCTGGGAGCCTAAGTCAGTGCTGTCAGATAACCATTTTCCAGGAAATCTTGCTTATCCTACTGCAAATACAGAGCTTCCTTCTATTAGCATTGTGTGCCTGTGCTCAGCCCATTAAGTCAAAGCCACGGTGAGGTACCACCCCACACTGATCAGAATAGCTAAAATTAACAACTCAGGAAAGAACAGATGCCTGGTGAGGATGCGGAGAAAGGGGGATGCTCTTACACTGTGTAAAAGGCAAACTAGTTCAGCTACTCTGGAAAACAGTGTAGAGGTTCCTCAAAAAGTTAACAATAGAACTTCCCTATGATCCAGCGATTGCACTATTAGGTATTTATCCAAAGGATACAAAAGTAGTGATTCAAAGGGGCACATGCGCTATTCACAGGAGTCAAAACTATTGAGAGACCCCAAATGTCCATCTACTGGTGAATGGATAAAGAACTGGTATAAGATGGACTATTTATTACTCAGCCACCAAAAAAAAATGAAAGCCGCCATTGCATGGATGTGGATGGAACTAGAATACATTATGCGAAGCAACATAAGAAAGACAAATACTGCATGACTTCACTCATATGTAGAATTGAAGAAACAAAACAGATGAACATAGGGAAAAGTAAGGAAAAATAAAATATGAGAAAGACGAGAGGGAGACAAATCATAAGAAACTCTTAACTATAGGGAACAAAATGAAGGTGGCTGGAGGGATGGTAGGGGGGTGGGGTAATTGGATGATGGGCATTGCAGAGGGCACTTGATGTCATGAGCACTGGGTGTTACATGCAACTGGTGAGTCACTAAATCTACTGATACTGATACTACACTATATGTGAACTAACTTGAATTTAATACAATTTTGAAAGAAAAAAAGACAAGAGCAGATGGAAGGTGACTGGGAGAAATCTCATGTAAATGTGGGAATAGAGATGATTCTATTCAATTTAACAAACACTTACTGCACATAGTTGGGTCTATTCTGTGCATTATGGAGGATCCAAAGATACAGGAGTCAGGTTTGTTGTCTATTAGAAGCTTATGATCCTAGAGTATTTAGTATGGATCCAGTTTTAATTACGCTGTAATACATGATAAATAATATGAGAGGTATAAAACATGGTGAAGGTATAGGAAAGAGATCATTTCTTGACATTGTGCAAATATTAACCACCTTCTTGTTCCCTCTTTCAAGCTTTTTGTTTTCCCTAAGATCTATTGGATGGAGTCTAAGTTGCTTAGCTTTGCGCATGAGTTCCCCATGAACTGACTTTGCCTACATTTCAGGGTCACATTCAAATAAACACGCACACACTACCATCTTGAGTGAAGTGTAGATTTTGGAGTTAGGTTGCTTGGGTTTAATCCTGATATTTCCCCTTTTCTAACTCTATGATCTTGGATAAGCTACTTAACCTCTCTAAGCCTCAGTTTCCTCATCTGTAAAGTGAGGATACTAATAATATCTACCAGAAAGAATTGTTTTAAGGATTATATTAGTTATTATAAACGAAGGACTTAGAACAGTGTCTGGCACAAAATGAACATCATACAAGTGCAAATTATGAAATGCCCAGAAATATTGACTAGAACAACTATGGAAATATATGGAAGAAGACAGTCAGTGAAGTCTTTGTACAGGTGGAAACTTAAGATTAAGTTTTTGGTGTACAGAGATGGAGGTAAACTGTGGAGAGAAAGTCATTACAAGATGAAGTTAGAGTCAGGTAGAATATAGCACTGGGACACTGAGCTACCCTCATATCCCCCCCTGCCACACACACTGTCAATAGAGAACCAAGTACTAGAATATGTTTTGGAAAGCATTTCTCCTGCAAGTTTAATTTCCCTCTTTTTTCACTGTCTCCCAGTGTCTCCTGTGGGAGCTAATAAAATGGTTAAACAAAAAGAAATTGAAGAATTGTCATGTTGACTGAAAGTTGCAAAGACTGCAAGCTCGCTAGGTAGATTTGTAAGCTAGACAAATTTTATAATATAACTAAGTCAGTATACATAGTAGAATATGATAGAATAAAATATAATTATGTATGATATTTCAAAGGAGGTAAATGATACAGGTGTAGCTCACAAAATACATGAAATGGATTTTGTAGATGAAGTAATACTCCTACACTGACTTCCATTATAAAATTGATGACATTTGAAAAAACTCATTCTGAAAACCTCAATTCGGTGAAATGACTGCTGTATCCCTTGCACTGATCCGAATGCTTATCTAAACCCTTTCTTGAGGGAGGAACCACTTGAGATGTGGAGGTAAATTGGAGGAACCACTTGAGAGGTGGAGGTAAATTGACAGCAGGTGTACCTCAAGGGGTATTTCCTGTCTATGGGGCCACAAATGGGGAAAATAACAGATAGTACCCCAGAGAGGGCTTGGAAGGCAAAGTCAGAACTGTGAGTTTAAAACAGTTTGTCAGTCAGAGGGGCTGCTGAACAGAGATTGTGATCCAAACGAGGGTGCCATGAGAAGGAAAACAGCAATACTGAGACTGAGAAGCAAGCAAATAGGTAAATGGAAATTGATTTAAGTCCACAGGTGGAAAGTAGATATCACTGCGGGACTGTGATACCACCCCAGCCCTGTTAGCAGGAGGAAGCTGGATTTATTCAGGGATATAGGAAGAGACAGGCCCTGTGGGATGAAGAAGAGAAACATCATTACTGCCCTTGAGGAGCTCCCAGTCATGCAAAGTGATTATAAAATCATGTGGGCTATTAAATATTCTTTACATTTCCAGTGTCTACTCAGCTCTTACATAAGAGCAGACACTATGCTTAGGTGAGGATTTGTCAGCGAATGGACAGATGTGGTCTGTTCTGAGGGTTGCACAGGAATTAGCCAGATAATGGAGTATGGACAAGTTCAGGACAAGAGAATGATATGGCAGATGGAAAGGCATGTCTGTGAAGGCCCTAGGCAAGAGAGAGTTTGTTATAAAATGTTTTCCTCAAATACTGGGCATTGAGTTCAATGTTTACTCTAAGAAATATTCCATGTGGGATGCCTAGGTGGCTCAGCCATTAAGTGTCTGCCTTTGGCTCAGGTCATGATCCCACAGTCCCGGGATCTAGCCCCGTGTCAGGCTCCCTGCTCAGCAGGAAGCCTGCTTCCCCCTCTCCCTCTCCCACTGCTTGTGTTCTCTCTCCCGCTGTGTCTCTCCCTGTCAAATAAATAAATAAAATCTTAAAAAAATATATTGTATGCATCTTCGTTCTTGGTTAGATGTTTTCCTGCCCCATCTGTAGGACTCTGCGACATCTCCCATCAGAGCTCTTACTGGGCTCTGTTGCCCCTGCTTACTCGCTATCACATCCCCCACTCTATTGCAGCAATCTCAGTCTTCACATTGTATCTCAAAAAGTACCTAGCACTTGGGGTGCCTGGGTGGCTCAGTGGATTAAAGCCTCTGCCTTCCACTCAGGTCATGATCCCAGAGTCCTGGGATCGAGCTCTGTATTGGGCTCTCTGCTTGATGGGGAGCCTGCTCCCCCAACCCCCCGCCTCCCTCTCTGCCTACTTGTGATCTCTGTCTGTCAAATAAATAAAATCTAAAATAATAATAATAATAATAATAATAATAAAGTACCTAGCACACTGACTGGCCCATAAATATTCAATATATTTTTCTCAAAAGAATAGATACATGATTAGATTAGTGGAGATAGGGTCTCAAATATGAAATTTCTTTTAGAATTTAGTACCAAATTGGGGAAAGGAGAAGAAAACAAAAGGGAAGCCCTCATATCTCTATGCTTGTTTTTAGTTAATTTTTTAAAAAGACATGTTATTAACTATCTTACCTATACTAGCTTTAAAAGCTATTTTAAATCTTCTTGAGGAAGAATGTATGAGAATAGATCATAATAAAATCAGTTGTCCAAAATTACAATTACACAGATTCCAAACAATTTGATTCATTCATTCTATAAATATTTATTGAAGTCCTACTGTGTAAAGTACTGAAGAAAAAAAAGAAATATAGGAAGGTTTAAGACCTTAAAAAGTTCATGCTCTTAATTTTTAGGCATTATTTGGATACTTGAAGAGTGTAATAACAATGTTTAAGTGAGATCTTTGGCAATTCATTTCACTTTGGATTCCTACCTAAAATATGAAGGTTGGACTTGTTAGAGGTTCTATCTTATTTTTAAATATGATGCTTCAATAAATAAGAATGAATGATAGAGTAACAATATATTCTGGTTTAAAGTAACAAAACATACCTTTTTCCTTAGATAAAACCAAAAGACAATTATTAAATAATGCAGATATAGAAGTGAATAATAGGACTCAAGAACAGGGCTGACCTTCAGAAATGGACTAAAATCAAGAAATCATAGTCCTAACTCTCTTGAAGAGACCATCCCATATAAACTTTCATTGTTTCAATTACAAAAATCCCAAAAGAGAGAATCTGATTGGCTGACTTGATTCAATATGGACTTAGTTTGGATTCTCACAGAAGCAGACCTTGAGACAGAGATTTTAGTGCAAATATGTGATTTGGAGGTAGGAGAACAGCAGTAGGGAAGTGTAACAGGGAAGAAAGTCATCCACGGGTATTATCAAATCAGCTCTCACTGTGGGTCTCAGGAGATTAACCCACTGGGGATCCTCTGAAAAATCACTGATAGAACACACACCTCAGTTATTTCATCCCAGGGACAAAGTACCAGTTATACATCAACCTCCATCAGTCATTGGTTGGGAGCAACTAGAGGGGTGGTAATCCCCTATTACTTCTGGCTTGCTGCGGACTTAGGAAGAGTGGTCTTCTTCAGCTTTGGAGAAAGCCCTCAGGCAAAAATATGCTGAGACTGGCGTTTGCATGTTGATATACACTGAAGCAATATGGAAAAGAAATATGGGTGGGGTGCTGGTAGTTTTACTGATTTTAATCCCTAATTTAATCAACAGTTCCTTAGATGGTGGGATGGTGTGGTAATCCATATCTGAAGATGAGGTAGTCAGTTACAGAAATCAAGGTGGGCTGCAGAACTCAAAGGATGTATACTGGATAAATTCTATAGGACTTCAGAGACAGGAGAATGTGCTCTTGGTAAGATGTGTGCCTGGAAGCATGAGTGATATTTGGCAAGTGATCTAAGTCTAAAGTTAGAGAATGGGCAAAGGCCAAGGACATGAGAATGAGTTAGGCATGTTAAGAAGGCGGTGAAGTTGTGAGTAGGAGATCAGGTTGGAGAAGTCCTCCAAACACAGATAAAGAGGACTTTGAGAAATAGACCAAGATGTTTGTAGTTAATGCATTAGGTCATTAACTGTATATTCTTGGAGCCAATAGAAAGGTAAGTTACATTTTTAATCCTCAAACTTTAAGCACTTTCTTCCAAAGAAACTCATTTTGTAGCATAGCTCACATTTTCAGTTTTATATAGGGACTTTTATTAAGTTTGCTTGTAGTTGGTGATACCTAAGACAAATGATCATCACTTATTATTGAAGTGGCATATGTAATGTTATTAATCAGTCAAGGCCACATTTAATTGTCTTACAGTGTGTGCTTCTGTATAAAAAGTTCCCAGTTTATACTTTTCTTGGCTAATTATTAAAAAATTCTCAGAAAGAATTGGAGCCTCTGGCATTAAACATGCTATTCTCATTCATTTATCAAATTTTCAACAAACATTTATTGAGGGCCATGTCTTTAATGGCAGGGATAGAACTGCACAGAAAAGCAAGTTATTGTCCCTGCAACCCAGGCTCCCATAATCTCACAGAAGAGGTAGGTCAAAAATAATATAAATACAAGATTAAAAGTACAGTAATGTAAGTGTGCACAAAGTGCTGTGGGGATGCTAACTGAGGAGAATCCTACAGAAGGTACACGTATTGTCACATCCCAATTAGAAGCAGAGATGGAAGAGTTGATTGTATCTGAAATCCTGGTTTGCTAGGTTGTTTTTCTCTCCCCTAAGCAGAGGCAAACCCCAGACTATTGGTAAACATATAGGTAATGAAGTCAATTTCCTAAATGTTTTATGGAGAGTTTGCCCTTTTCTTTGGATGGATCTCTGAAAGGGCAGACAGGCTGGCAGGTGCATGAGAAGAAACAGGAGACTGAAGCTGAACTTTTATCAAAACTAGGACAGTGAGTTTGCATCCAGCCTTAGGATAAAGACAGTCAGACTACCATTTATTCACAGGTTTATTACCTAGAAAATGAAGTCCCAGGAACAAGGAAGTAAAACTTAACTATATACAGATATAAACTATTTTACTTACCATTGATTTAAATCCTCCAGGTAGAATGGAAATTGATGCGATGCCCAGGATTCTAAACTGATGTTTTATAAGATGTTGCATTAAGAATGGCATTTAATGTAAAATATATTTTTTGAAGATTTTATTTACTTGAGAGAACAAAGTGAGAGAGAGAGTGAGAGAGAGAGCGTGAGTGGGGGGTTGGTGAAGGGCAGAGGCAGAGAGAGAAGCAGGTTTCTTGCTGAGCAGGGAACCAGACATGGGTCTCTATCCAAGCACCCTGAGATCATATCCTGAGCAGAAGGCAGCCACCCAGGCACCCTAAGAATGGCATTTAATTTTAAAAGCTTAGAAAAAACCAAAACCAATCATTATTCTTTCATGTGAATAATTCATTACATCATAAATATATTGCACTGTGGATACCTTGAAAGAAAAAAAAAACAACTTGTTAAAACTGTAATTCCATAGCAATATGGTTACTGCAAGGTGAGTTCCAGATAATGTTCAGAAAAGATACCTGGATCCTTCTGTGTGCATATATTTTTTCAAAGGATAATCAATGTTTTGACTGAATTTACAAGAATTAAAAATGATCACTTCTTTCTAGAGTTTCCAGTAGAATCTGGAGAAGCGTTTATATTGCAATGGGGAAAAATGTCATCCATCACTTATGACTGCCTCTTTTGAACACACACACACACACACACACACACACACACACACACACACAATGGTGTTTTTACTAAGGGCGCTTCTGCTGTTGTGTGTAGAAAAGCGGGGCAGTCCCTGATTGCCAATAACTGCCTTTAAAACATTTGTTTTCAGAAATCAGTTGACTAAAGATCTACTGTTATTTAAATTAGATGGAAGGAGCTGGATTATCATAAATGAGTTGATTCTCTGATGCTGATGGTTAAATGTTATTTAAATCACCAGTGGTTCTGATTGAAAACCTCACTGTCAGCTAACTTTTACCAAATCCCGGATACATCCTATTTCATGTCATCCTTAACCTGCTGCCCAGCTTTCTATTCACACTTGCTCAGCATCTTTCTTTTCCTTGAGACTTTGCAAAGGTTGGCACAATGTCAGTCTTATTTATATGTTTGGGTGCTAGTCAGCCATCTAGCAGCAGTGGTTACTTAATTTTGGAAGTAACAGTTAATGAGTTGATGTGTGCATTTCATTAAAAAAAAAAACAGTCTTTAGGATCTTTGCCACCTAGTAAACCTAAATGACCTTGTGTATAAAGATCTTCAGCTCCTTGCCTATGAAATTAAGTTTGTTTTCCTTCCAGATTCACAGGAGGCATGTAAATATTAATTCAAATCAGAAAATGAAAAGCTTTTCTGTACCAAATGGCATAATATACTATTACTGTTATTTGCTGAATGAATTAAAATAATAGAATTGTGAATTCCTGAAGTGGCCTAGGGCAGAAGAAATCTATAGAATAAGAAGCAGGCAGAATGGATCGGTATCAGAAGACAATGTCCAGAAGTGTGAAAACAAGCAGAAAATACATTGTAAAGGGAAATCAGTTCAACAGACTTTTTTGAGTACCTGCCATGAGCTTTCATTTGCAATTGCATTTAATTCTCATGGCTATTCCATGATATGGAGATTATTGTCCTCATGTTGCAGACATTAACTGAGTAATAAGTCATTCACCTCAGGTCTCATCTGAATGCTAGAGTTGGGAATCAACACAAGTTTTATATAATTAACAATTCTATAGCTTCCTAAACAAAACACACTTCGTTGCTACAATACAGAGCAATTCTGTGTGGTTGTTCTGCATAGCTCCAAAAGTAGAATTAGGACCAAAGAAGGAAAATTACCAAGAGATTTCACAATAAATAAAGAATCATTGCTTGACTGTGAGCTTATCCTGAAAGAGAATGAGCTACCTTTGAGTGTAGTGAGTTTCTATCACTGGAAATATTCACCCTTACAATCCGTGACCACATCACTAAGTATATTGTGGCAATGACCAAACACTGAAATAGAGAGGGTAAGATTATTCATAAGGTACTTTTAAGTCCTGGGACTCTGTTTTCAGTTGATAACTCCTGCTTGTCAGGCTAAAGATAAATTCCCATGATGGTAGAACTAAAGGCAAGCCCTTTAAAATGAGACTTCATGTGCCTGCTAATGTCACCAGCCACCAAGGAAATGACTGGCTAAGGGAAGGAAGCCACATTTGGGAAGCAAGTATAGTTTAGAATCAGCATGGTATATTTGAAAGTATGTAGGATTTAAAATGAAACAAACCTGGGCTCAAAATTATTTTCTGAGTCTCTTTCTAAGCTGTTGTTTCCTCCTTCCATGAAATAGTATGATAAACATTAAATAAAATGAATTAAATGAGATAATATAGGTAAAGAGGCCAGCATGGTTATCACTCAGGATTTGTTAGTTATTAAAATAATCATCATTGTTTTTATCATAATCTCTTTGCTGCAAGGAGGATGTCTCTTTGGAGACCATCAATCAGTAACTATCTCATCTTCCTCTGGAGTGGGCCAGCCTCTGGCAACATGGCAGAGGATACAGTCTTGTAGAATATTAAGGCTGAAGAGTTCCTCAAATTATCTGTGATGAAAGATCTGTGTGTGTGTGTGTGTGTTTAAATTTGTAGTCTGTTGCAGAACAGTACTTTTAAATACAATAAAAATGAATTACTAGAGAAATGGGGGGGGATCCAAAATGGGCAAAATACAATCCCATATATTTTTATTTTTCCAGACATAAAATCAGTCTATTAAACTGCTATGAAAGTTTCTACTTATTCTCAGCTTCAATGCTTACTTTGTAGTAGGTAGAAAACAATTTGCAGACTAGAATCAGTCCACAGATCACACTCTGAGTAGTGCTGATCTTGCTCATTCCTTCTGTGCATAAAAGGGTGAAAGCTCAGGGTGGAGAAAGGACTTGCCCACTGTCACATATCAGAGCATCATCCCTCCAACTTAGGGAACCTAAGGATTGGGTATGTGTGTAAAAAAAGCTAGATATACAAGGAATTGTGATTCTTCTGGGTACGGTAGAGTAATGCCTCTACTATTCACTTATCTCACTGGGAAATTACAGTAGGCTTTCTTATCAGTTTTTAATTATTTTGAATAGAAGTTAATGTTTTATCAGAGAAGATGAAAAAAATAGTGATGGTTATGTGTCTGTTTTATAGGTACTAGGCTTTCTACACAAGATTCCCTTTAACTCTTATAACATCTCTCAAATGTGGGTGTAACTACATATGTATTTTTTAAGAACTGAGAAAGTTAAGCAAGTTACCCAAATGAACCCAAGAAAGTGGTGGGACTGAGGTGTGAGACCAAATCTGTTAGACTACAGAGTTCTTCTCTTTGCTCCATATCATTGTATGTACCTAGTCCGTAGTTTGGATGTATCATGCTTTTGAAGGGAAATTGTCTCCTTAATAATTATTACCATTTACATAGCATTTTGTGTTTGCCCTAGACCTTACAACAGTTTATCACCTTATTCTCCTACATTGCAAAACAAAGCCTTTCATAAAGACTAGGAAACAGAGGAATAGTAAGATATTCTTTGATGGTAAGTATTACGAGTTGGTTACAAACACATATTCCACTTTGAAAACTTATGATGGTTTACATTTTTGAATAATTTCTGGTAGAGTTCCACATATCCTTGGCTTTCCTCACTAGTCCGTCCAGGCCTCTTATACCCTGACTGCTACATATGTTTCCTAATTATTTTTACAACCTCTTAGTACTGATAGATACTTAGTATCCAGTCATTCTGTTAAAACCAATGTTTAATGAACACTGAGAAATGTCTAGAATTGTGATTCACTATACTGTACACCTGAAAGAAATACAACACTGTAATTAATTATACTGGGATTAAAATAAAAGAATTTAATAAAAATAATGTTTACATATCTGCTCAAAAAAGTAATATTTTAACTCAGATTATACTTTTGAAGGGAACAATAATCTTACACTCTGCTATATTTGCTAATCCACCTGAATCTCATAATGAAAGTGACCTTGTGTTTTCCCCGTAGGAAATACTGAAAATTAGTCAAGCTTCCTTTTTCTTTTTAGACTTTTTTTCACAGTTCTTTCTGTTGACCTATCCTAGATAGTCTGGTTAAAGGTTATATGCTGAAGATCTCAATAACTATGAGATAAAAATAACCAGACGTGGGCGCCTGGGTGGCTCAGTGGGTTAAAGCCTCTGCCTTCGGCTCAGGTCATGATCCCAGGGTCCTGGGATCGAGCCCCACATCGGGCTCTCTGCTCTGTCTGGTCTCTCTGCTTCCATTCCTTTACTTAGCAGTTAGCTTTCCCTCCGGAGAACAGAATGACCTGTTTGAAAAAGGGAAATTAACTTCAACAGCTTTCTATCACACTCAGAATAACGTATTTCTATTTTCTTGCTCTAGTCACACTGGCTTTCTTAGTTTCTTGAACAAGCCAAGTTCATTCTTACCTGAGAACTTTTGTGAGCACTGTTGACTCATTCACCCATACTCGTGTGTTCAGACTTCTGGTCCCCTTCTTCAGAAAAGCCTTCCTTGAGTACCCAATCTCAAATAGCCCATACATATCTTGCCATGTTCTCTCCTAATACTGCTTTAGTTTGTTTCTTTCTTCTGGAGGGATTATTGCTGTTATGTAAATAGGTTACAACTTTGTAGGTGCTCTGTTTCTTCCATTAGAATGTAAGCTTCATAAAAAACAGGACTTTGTTGTGTTTACTCCATCTCCCCAGCACTGGGGAGAGTGTTTAGCAAATGGTAGCTACTCAATACATATGAGTGAATCCTGAGTGAATAAAGGAAAGTGAAGTAAAGGGGTTAAGTGATCCAAGGCCAGTGAAGCCACCCTGATTGTAAAACCCATGTTTTCTCCACTGTATCAGACTGCCTTTCTGCTGAGCCAGGCCATAGGAAGCTTGATTATTTGAATATTTTTCTGGTATCAGCCATCACTCACCTGCCAGTTGTTCAGCCAAGATATTGCAATCTAAGAGCACCTAGTTGGCTCAGTCAGTTAAGTCGGCTCAGGTCATGATCCCGGGGATCCTGGGATAGAGCCCCATGTCAGGCTCCCTGCTAGCCTGCTTCTCCCTCTGCCCTTCCCCCTACTCGTGTTCTCTTTCTCTTGCTCACTCTCACTCTCAAATAAATAGATAAAATCTTTAAAAAAAAAAAAAAGATACTGTCATCTATCTGTTCGGAGAAATAGTCCATGATTTGTTGGATTCAAAACAGATGAGACCTTCTATATCCCTCATGCCTACAGCCCACCACTAAAATCAAAGAAAGAAAAATCAATTGATCTAATTGTGATCTTTGCAAAACCACATTTTCTTTCTGCCTGGCAGTCTAACCTCTTCTAAGTAAATGTTCTTAAACACAGTGTTACACATTTGTGCATTGTGATCAATTTTAATTTGTTACTAATAATGAAGCACATTTTATTTACTTAAAAAATAAATTAGAGTCTATTCAAACACATCAATAAAATAAAGCTTCTTTTACATTTCTGAGTGCTTTTTATAAGCTCTGGTACCAAGAATTGCATGTAACCACAGCTGCTATTCTGCTATGCCACAACAGCTGATCTGGAAATGCCCGTGAAATCATGGCCCCATATTCCATTTATGTCACAGCACAGAGAAAGAAGGGGTAGAACTATCATTTT
Source organism: Lontra canadensis (assembly GCF_010015895.1). NCBI lineage: Eukaryota > Metazoa > Chordata > Mammalia > Carnivora > Mustelidae > Lontra > Lontra canadensis. The sequence goes on from NW_022631001.1 coordinate 14,925,726, forward strand.
TAAGATATCTGTGATTTGCATGAGAATTTCTGCAGGATTTAATTGCCTGGGCAGGGTTTCTCCCTTCTTTTAAAAATGGAATACCTGTCCCAAACTTGGCCCTCTACTCCCTAAATTCTTATTTCTAATACCTGCGATTTTTACAATGATAACAAGCTCTGTCATCTTCTAGCTGCTTGAAATTTTAGGCAAGTCACAGAAGCTCTGTGAACCTGCATTTCTTTAGATTAAAGAAGAATGAGATAATGATATTTGTTTCTCACTGTTGTTTTTTCAAGGATTAAGTGAGATAAAGTACATAACTCTGATTAGAGGAGTACCTGACCTAGATGCTTAATTAGCGTTAGTACTGTGCTTCTCCCCATGGAGCCTTAGAGTCCTTTCTGACTTCTCAATTTCCCTCCCAGAATACGATTGTGATATAAGAAGCTGAACATGGATTTGCCATCAATTCCTCTCATTGTCTTATTTTTTTCTAGTTATCTATTCCATTGTTTTTTCCTCATACTATCTCTGCCATCAGTTATATACATTGATAATAAAAGGAAAATTCTTGGCTTAATTGGGTACCAAAATGCCTGGTTTCAATCTTAAAAACATTGTACTTCTCAACTATCTAAACCAGAAACTACCAGGAAGTGTTAATTAGGTGCTAAAAGCAAATTGGATTACCTTAGGGATCTTTTCAACAATAATTTTACACTCAATCAGGTAGTGAGGCCGTAAATTACACATAATATCCTAGTGTCCAGTCAGGTGTACTTTGAAATCCTCGACTTCTCTTTCGTCATTCAACTTTGAGTCTTTATAAAATTATTTGAAAGTGTTCCATGTTCTTAATACCATGATTGGTGAGATAGAATTGGGAAACAGTGATGATTTGATAGCCAGCTTCAGAGATCTTCAGTCTCTGGACACAGAGTTCATTCTACCTTGAACATAAAAGCATCATTTATTACATAGTCATTTTTTAAGTAACTTTAAGAAGTCTTTATTGAAATATAACTTATAAATTATATTTCATTTTGGAATAAAGAATTGAAAGAAGTTTTTTTTTTTTAAAGATTTTACTTATTTATTTGACAGACAGAGATCACAAGTAGGCAGAGAGGCAGGCAGAGAGAGAGGAAGGGAAGCAGGCTCCCTGCTGAGCAGAGAACTGCCACGGGGCTCGATCCCAGGACACCAGGATCATGACCTGAGCCGAAGGCAGAGGCTTTAACCCCCTGAGCCACCTAGGCACCCCGAAAGAAGTTTTAAACATAAATTTTTCTCTTTCAACTCAGCAACAGAAAAAGTTGTATACTGTCCTATGCCAGCCCTGATCCCAAATCTTAAAATATGATGTAGTAAAATCTAGTCAGAACACTGGACTTCAAACCTCAATTTCTTCTCTTCCTATGTGTTCTTGGAGAAATCAATCAATTAAATAAATCTTCATTTAATAATTCAACAAATATTTTCTGAGCACTTCCTATATGCGAGACACACTTCCAGTTATTTTAGATATAGCAGTGAGCACACCAGACAATAATCTCAGCCTTTGTGAAAATTGTGGCTTACATTGAATGTTGGGGCATGTATGATTCTAAACATGTAGTAGATATACAGAGCAGGAGGAATACAAAAAGACGAGATTACCATCATACCTGGGAGGAGCTTATTCTGAAGGATTAATTTCCTTATTTTTAAAAAATGGGGAAAAAATAAAGAATAGGAATTACACAAATATGCGTATCTCAGAGTTGCCATTAAGTTCTGAATGTCGGTAATAATCAAATGTGGTGCTCAATTCAATGAAGAAGCATGGAAGCTGTGTTTTCACTATAACTGCATAGACACAGTTTTTTTGAGATGGAAAAGACTTTCTGATTGGATGGTATGCAAAAACATGGAGTCTGGAAAGAGCAGCATCTGCTCAGTGAAAACTCTATTTAGCAGAGAATAGTGTACATGTAAGGGAGGTGTGGCTTATTAATCTTAAAAGATCATTTCAAATACTCCTCTACCATCTCTTTTTCAAGATAATGGAAATTCTCCCGTAAATTTTTCCTAGCTTCCCTGAAAGAATATTGTCTTTGACCTCTAGTAAAATTATTAGAAGTCTAGTATTTAGAGGAGAGAACACTGAATTAACAGAGGACCTAGTAGCCAAGTCTATATACAGATGATTTAAAGTCTCTATAAGCCTTTGCTTCTTTTTCTGTTATTTTTTTAAAGATTTATTTATTTATTTTAGAGAGAGAGAGAAAGTGAGCTTGTGCAGGGGAGAGGTGCAGAGGGAGAGGATGAGGGAGAATCTCAAGGAGATTCCCCGCTAAGCACAGAGCCTGATGTGCAGCTTGATCTCAGGACCCTGAGATCATGATCCTAAGATCATGACCTTAGCCAAAATTGAGTCGGATACTTAACCAACTGAGCCACCGAGGTGCCTCTATAAAACTTTGCTTCTTAAATGTAAACCAAGAATAATGTTGACCTCATAGTTCCAGAACAAGGGACCAAGACTTACTTATGCTTCAGGTCATTTTTAAAAAGGCATACACAAATAAATTAAATAAATGAATACATGGGATGCTTGTTTTTATAATCATCGATAACACATAGTTGGTAATCAATAAAAGTTTATTCAATAAACAAATCTGTAAATGCATGCCCAACTCTTAGGAGAAAGGAGATGAAGTGTACAAAATTTTATAGTGTTATGCAAATGAAAATGTTAATTACCACCTTACTGATCTCAGTTTCCTGGTATACATGCTTTTTTGAGCATACACATCTGACCACTCACTGGCCAAGAACAGAGGCCAGATTTTCCCCCATCTCATGGTTTTTGATGCCTGTCATTCAGAAAAGCTCACTGGATGTCATTTGACTTGCTGAGGGCCAGAGCAGAAGCTGTTGGGTAATCTAATTGACAGCCCTTCTAAAAGCACCTAGTTTCTAAACAAGAAAGAAGGTTTTTTTACACACGATTTCCTATCCCAAGATCCAAATGGGAGAGCCCTGCCGCTGCATAGCCAGAGAGCAGATGTTGTCCTGTCAGGTGTCTTTGATTCTACTTGGGAAACCACAGGAAGCTGGTTGCAGACAAATCATCAGCACTGCAGGAAGGGGAGAAAGGCAGCCTACATTGTGTGCTCACAGAGGAGACATGGCACTTGGCCACACAGAGGGGAAAGTGACTAGAGCTTGTCTAGAAGTACAAATAAGTGGTACCCGGTTGTTGCCTACTTCTACTTCGGTACAGAACTCCTCACACTGTGCTTTGTAGTGGAGCTGATTATTGAGGCATTTGTGTTTCCTTTTTAATTAAAAACCTTTTGATGTTTAAGACCATCATAAAAAAAGTATGTGCCATAATATTTTTATATTTCAATTATTTGAATTATATTGATACCTAGGGACACTATGGATAAGTGGGCCAAAGCCAGCCAGCAGGACCTGAGCTAGTATTTATTGCATATCTTAGGGCAAGGAAGAATATTTTCATATTATGTCATTTACTTTTATTTTTATATGATTCTATATGGTAGCTAATGTTATTCTCATTGTATCGTGAAGAGGGTTGGAATGTCTAAATGAATTCCTTGAAGTCATATATTTAGTGGATTACAGAACTGGAATTCAAATTCATGTTTGTCTGATAACAAGCCTAAGATTTTTCCTCTGCCTCAAAAATTATTAGATTGTTTGCTTTGGTACAATAGTTGAAATTTAGCTATCATGGTGAATGCATTTTTATTGTAACATCAAATCAATTATATGCACAGGTTGTGTGAATATGGATAAATTATAATTTAAAAATTACATCAAGATTTCTGGCCATAGGCATAGTTTTCCAATAAGAAAGAGAACATTTTCCATTATAGCTTTCAGAAACACTTTTGGTTGCCTACCCAGCATTTATTTGCCCCCTCCCTTCCTCACAGAATCCATTGTTCAAGCGCTTATTTTTCCACTATAAAACCCATGTGTCTCAGGAGAGACATGACCTGCTCAAGCACCAGGAATTGACCTTTTTTGTCTAATGTTAGCTCCATTCCAGTGAAACTCACTAAGGTTAATCCCTTGCCAGTATTTGGTTCTGAATTAACCATGTAATCCATTTGGAGTCTATAAAATGTGAGGGATGTCCCTGAGATTTCTGGGGAAGGTTATTCTTGATCTTCTGAGAGACCTTCTGTATGCCAACCTCCTTTCTTCTGTGCATTGCAGTTCATAAGGTGAAGTCCAGAACTGCTTACAGCCATCTTTCTGCCTACCTGAGGAGAACAGATCCCTATACAGAGGAAGGCCAGGTTAAGAGATTGGCAAGGATGGTTTGCTCCTGGGTTTCAGCACCAATTAAAAAATAAATAAATAAAAAGGCGAGATTGGCAAGGAATTGGATATGACCCCTTTGGATTAAGTTGACCATATGCTGTGGTCAACAAATGTTCTTACTGTTTAAACACATTTGAGTTGGGTTTTCTTTAACTTGCATCCAAAAGATAAAACTATCCTGCCTCCACAAAGAAAGAAATGAAAAACTGGATCTTTTTTGTTAGATCACATCATCTTTTTATATTTTATGATTTATAGCATATGAGGATCTCTCTTTTCTCATCAGATCCTGTTCATTAACCTCAGTTTACAGATTTAGAAATGGTATCTTAGAGTTAAATGACTTTCTCAAAGCCACAGTTCAACTAAGTAACTTGAACTTTGGGTTTCCAACTTCCAATTTAAAAATTTCTTGCTTTTTATCTAGGCCACACTAAAATGAAGAAGAAGAGTAGTGTCAAATTCATTGCTAATTTCTAACTTAAAACAATAGAGTATCTTGTTACCTTTATTCTGTTGTAAAGAATTATTTGAAAGCATCTGTTTCTGAAGTCTAATAAATAAAAAGAAATATCTAGACCTTCTCTTTTTGCCCCCTGTTTTCTCATTTATGTTTCTTTTTCCTTTTTTTTTTTTTTTTTTTCTCTTAAAGAATCACCTTCATCCTTGAGGTTGGGTGAGTGGTCCTCTCCTGAGTTCCATGATCCTCTGCCCACAACTATTAACCCCCCAAACATAAAATTATCTGCTCCTCTATCTCATCCATAGTGTAATCTACCCAAGAGCAGAAAATATCTTACTTATCTTTGTATACGCCACTTCTGGTATGTAGTAGTCAGTTAATTCACATTTATAGACCTGAACTAAGCGTCTACAATCAATGTGAAATTTTTGAGGAGGGAGACATTCTGAACTTAGCTAAGTTTTGTAGATAGTGGAGGGTTGAATATATTAAGTATATAAACTTCTACATTTCAGTTCATTTCTGAATGGAAATCTTTATTAAAGTCAATGTATTATTTTCTCTTTTCTTAAAGCTTAGAGATACAGGTGAACCATTTTGTATAATGCTGTCCTCAGAAAGTACTCAAGTGTTGACAAACATTTGACCTTATGATGGCTGATTCAAAATCACTGCTATTTTTAAATTCTTTTCTTTAACTTCAGGACCTCGAGAGCAGAAACTTTTGTGGTTTATGTTTAGTAGTTCCCCTTCCTGAAAATGCAGGTGGGCTTTCCAGTTTTCCCTCCTCAGACTTATTGATTTGTCTTTCTTCTCAATTTGTTTTTCATTTGTATCTGGCTGTAGGAGAAAGCTTTTTGAGAAATTTCATGTACATTTTGTTAAATTGAATAGGAGAATATGCAAACATTAGCTCAGGTGGGAACTTGACTTTGCTCCTGCCTGCCTCATTTTAGCTTAGCATTTCAACTTTAAAAGAGATTTAAATATGTTTAACATTTTTATAGAAAAGTTCTACCTATTCCTTTTGAGGACACAGAACTATAAATTCTGTAATTAGTACAGTCAGAACTGAAGAGTTCTTCCTGAAAAGCTGTATTCACACAGGAGGATTTTGCATAAAGTGTTTTCAGTTAAATTTTCAGAATTTGTTTCATGTTGAAATTCACCACAGCATGATACATAAGAAAGAGCATTCAAGAAGGTGTGATAAGGCCTATATTTTCCAGCCCCAGCTGCACCTTGAATGCATTGTGCAAGAGTTAAAAGGTTTGCCCAATCTTAGCTATTTCTATGTGTAGAAATTACATAGTGTCTGGTATACAGAGAATGTGATTCAATTCTTTTTTTCTCAGTACAATATTTTTAGTAGCTCCTTGAAGATCCCAGGCCGATGTCTTTGTTGTTGTTGTTGTTCAAAATTCCTCTATATTTATGTGTTGGCAAGATGAAATCTGAACTCCTTAGCTTGGTTAAAACTACCTAACCAACCTCATGTCCCATTACTTCCCATCACGAACTTTGCGTGACCACATGAAGCTTCTTGCCATTCACCTAGCATACTAGACTTCCATGGCACTTGCTATACCCTATGTGGAGCCCATCCTGACTTACCCACTTGGCAAATTCCTCAAGATTTTGACCTCTGTCATCTCGCTAAATGGCTTCCTTGCCTTTACCAAGCCAAATCAGTTGCCACTCTTTTGGTTTCCTGCAGCATGCCTATATAAAGTGTCAATCCTCTCCTCACTTTGTCGTGTCTTCTCTGGTGTGTAAGTTAACAAAGTGATTGTGTGAGTAGTCTTGGCAAACTTAGCATTTTTTTCTACTTCCGGGAAGTTGAACCCTATGTAGAAGTCTATCACTTAACAAAGCAGGAAATTACCAGTTTATGTAATGCACATGTGGGAAAAAAAATTAATTTAGGAGTTACTTTGTTTAAACCTTGTCCTACTGGTCTTTAATTATAATTCACCTAGGAAACTAATAAAAATCATGTTCTTGAGTCCTAAGCCATCTAAGATTATGTTTAATAAACATTATTGAGGTACAATTTATATAATAAAGTATACCTATTTAAAGTTTATCATGTGATTAATTTTGACAGATATATATATATATATATATATATATATATATAATCTGTGAAACCAGTGCCACACAAAGATACAAATAATTTCCATCAACCCTGAAAGATTCTTCATGCCCCTGTTTAGCCCTACCCTCCCTCTGTCTGTAGGTGTAGGCAGCAATGTATCTACTTTGTATCATAGTATGTTCATTTTTATCTTCTGGAATTTTATGTAAGTGCAGTTATACAATATGTTTAATTGAAATAATGATTTTGACTGTGGATATATATCATTTTGTTTACCCACTTACCTGATGATATGCATGTGAGTTGTTTCTACTTTGGTGATAGTATAAAAAAAGCTTCTATGAACATTTGCATACAAGTCTGACTAGACAGGTTTTCATTTCTCTTGAATACTTAGAAATGGAATGACGGTTTATGTTTAATGTTTTAGGAAATGTCAAACTGTTTTCCAGGATGGTTGGACCATTTTACATTCCTACCAGCAGTTCTTCTGCATCCTCATCAATACTTGGAATTATCAATCCTTTACAATTTAGTCATTCTAATGGCTGTGTAGTAGTATCACATTATTATTTAAATTTTTATTTCTCTAATGGCTAGATAATTTTATTTATAAATTTTTATGATTTTTATATAAATTGTTTATATAAAATATATTTTATATAAATTTTTAATAATTTTTATAAAAAGAAAGTTTATTTCTCTAATGACCTTCTTCTTGGGGTTTTAGTCTAATATTTTTAAATATCTCAAATATCTTTATAATTTCTTATGGGAGATATATTTTTATTGGGAAAAAAAATAAACAGCAGAGTTCCTGATAAACTGAAATCAAGAAAGTAGCTAACTATAGCAGATGTTGCTGTTATTATACCCTTACATTTTTTTACTTTTCTGGCTGCAGTGTTTATTCTACCACACCACTTTGGTGCCTCCCTGCCACCAAGTCACACCCAACCTAGATGGCTTGTACAGTAGTGGAAAAGGGGCTATTATGTAAGAGTCAGAGTCAGTAGAATGGCTACTAAGAAAAACAGGGTCCTGAAGATTAAATAAATAAATAAATAAATAATTAATTAAATGAAAAATAAATTTATTAAGTCTTGGAGTTCTTCAAGCCTGGTCAAAGGCAATTTGCTCAGGCTCTTCTCTCAGGTTAGATGATATCATTCATACTCAAGCTTTTAATACAGCCTAGTAAGAAACAAGACATAAACTTGTGTTTCTATCCCAGAAATTTACTCTGAGGTCTAGATACATGTATCCAACTCAGGGTTAGAAAAGAGATCTTAAATTTAAATGAACAGACAACCAGCAAACATTAAATAACAATGATGATTCCCAACCCACACTTACATACTCTGTTTTACTCCTTTTTAATTATAGCCTGTTTCAGTGAATGACATTACAGATTATCCAGGTGTATATAAATCAGAAACCCAGAAGTCATTCTTGATTTTTCCCCATTTGCGATTTAGCACCAAGACCTCTTGCTTATATTCTAAAATGTTCCTTGAGTCCAATAATTTGTCTTTGTTTCTACAGTGAATACTCTAGCCTAAATCTCCATTATGTGTTGCCTGCATTACTGAAGGTGCCTCCTAAATGGTCCATCCACTGCTCTTATTACCCCTTTTCAGTCCTCCACATTGCATGTAGCCAGAATGATTTTCTTGAAATGTGAATATTGCATCCCTATTTTCACTTAAATTTTTTATGTATACTTACACACACACAGACACACACACACACATACTTGTGGCCCAGATAACTTTATTCTGGTGAATTCTACCAAACATTTAAGAAAGAAATAATACTATTTCTATGCAGATTATTCCAGAATATTGAAGAGGAGGCAATATCCTCCAGTTCATTCTATGAGACAGCTATCTGATACCAAAAACAGGGAAATATAAGAAAACAATACAGGGACATAAATGCAGAATCTAAACAAAAGTTTAGTATACAGGATCTAATACTGCATAAAATTATAATACATGACCAAATAAGGTTTATCCCAAGAACATAGGGTTGTTTAATATTAAAAAATCACTATATAAACTAAGAAAAACAATCACCTCTATTTATCTACTTATCTACTTACCTATCTATCTAGCTATCTATCTATGACACCTGAGAAAATCCAGTATCTATTCCTGATTATAAAACAAACAAAAACAAACAAACAAACAAAAACAACTCTCAACAAAGTAGAAGAAATTAGAAGGGACATTCCTTAACCTAATAAAGAACCTTATGTAAAACGTATAGCTAATATTATACTTAATATTGAAACACTGGATACTGTCACTTTATCATCAAGAATAAGGGATATCCACACTCATTACTTTCATGCAACACTATATTGGATGTTCTATTTAGCATCTTCAGTCAAGGAAAAGAAATTATTTATAGATGACATGATATGATCTGATAGAATCTACAAAAAGGGGAAGACAAATCAGCAAGTTTAGCAAGTTTGTAAGATAAAAGGTTGGTATACAGAACTCAATTGTATTTCTACATAGTAAGAATGAACACATAGAAACTGAAATCAATAAAGCGATTCTATTTACAATAGCAAAATAGATGAAGTACTTAGGAATAAATCTGATGAGAGATGTGAAAGAGCTGTACATTGAAAATTACAAACTTTGGGTGAGGAAAATTAAAGATGACCTAAATAAATGGAGAGGCACCTTGCTCCCAAGTTGGAAGACTCGTTATTATTAAGGTGTTCATTCTCTACAAATTAATCTTAGAGATTCAACATAACCTATAACAAAGTGTTAGTGAAATTGTGTTAGACATGAACAAGCTAATTCTAAAATTCATATGAAAATTTAAATTACCTAGCAGCATCAAAATATCTTTGAAAAAGCAAGCTGATTTGTATAAAGGTAGACAAATAGGTCTATAGAAAGGAATTAAGAGTCGGAAATAAATGAGACTTCTAAGGACAACTGGTTTTTGACAAAAGCACATAGTTCAGTGGAGAAAAGAGAGCTATTTTAGCAAATCATGCTGGAACAATGGGATATACATATGCAAAAAAAAAAAAAACCCTGGGTTCATACTTCATATTATATATAAAATTAATTTCAAATTTATTATAGACCTATGAGTGAAACAAACTATGAAAATTCTAAAAGAAATCAAAGGATAACATCTTTGTGACTTAAGCTAGGCCCCTTTCTTAGATATGACACCAAGAATATGAACCATAAAGTAATAAATTGGATGGACATTGTTAAAAGATTGAGAAAACAAAGTACAAACTGGGGGAAAAATATGTGCAAACATATATTTAATTAGGGCTTACATCCAGATTATATAAAGAACTCTCAAAACCCAGCAAGAAACAACTCAATTTCAAAGATGCCCAAAATATTTGAATAGGCATTATCAAAGAAAATACAGAGACAACAAGTAAGCACATGAAAAAATGTTCAACACCATTAGTAATTAGGGAAATGCAAATTTAAATTACAATGACTATACATCTATTAGAATTAAAATCAAAATGACTGACCATACAGATTTTGACTTAGATCTGAAAGGATTGGAATTCTGATACACCTTTGGAGGGAATTTAAAATGATGCAATTACTTTGAAAGTTTCTTACAAATGTAAATGTATGTCTATCATGTGATCAACCTATTCAAATCCAATAGAAAACATATGTCTATTCAAAGACTTAAAAAAAAAAAGATTTTATTTATTTGACAGAGAGAGTACAAGTAGGCAAAGCAGCAGGCAGAGGGAGAGGGAAAAGCAGGTTCTCCACTAAGAAGAGAGACCCATGTGGGGGCTGGATTCCCGGACCTGGGATCATGACCTGAGCGGAAGGCAGACACTTAACCGACTGAGCCACCCAGGTTACCCCTATACAGATTTATACCCAAATATGCATAGCAGATATGTAGCTCCAAACTGGAAATAATTCAAATGTCTACTGACAGATGAATGGACAAACAAATTACAGCATATTTTTACAATGTGATTTTACTCTTAAGAATAAAAAAGAAATGACTGACACACACAACAACCTTGATAAATTCCAAATATGTTGAGTGAAAAAAATTCAGATTAAGTACATACTACGTGATTTCATTTATATAAATTTCTAGAAAGTGCAAAGTAATCTGTTGTAACAGAAAGCAGATCTATGATTGTTTTGGGATGGGGAGTAGGAAAGAGTTGAGGGACAGGGACTATGAAGTGGCATGAGGAAGCTATTGTGAGTGATAGATATACTCCCTGTCTTGATTGTGCTGATGGTATCAGGGATGTATACATGTGTTGAAACTTACCAGTTTTTACTTTACATATTTATAGTTTATTATATTTCAGCTATACTTCAAGAAAGCTATTTAAAAAATATTTCCAATGTAGTTTCCTAAGGCTTTTAGAATAAAAACAAAAATTTTAAATATAGCCTGCATAGTCTGACCTTTACTTTCATCAGCGTCTTCTCACTTGATGTTTGCCCTTGTTTTTGTGTTCTAGTTATTCTGAGCTTATCTCTGTCCTTCCTACACTCCTTGTTTTTGGCATCACATGTTCTCTGTATATTTTATTCCCTCTATTTGAGAAGTTTTCCTTACTGCATTTGTCCAGTAAGTTCCCATTCATCTTTCTGATCACTTTCTCAATCATGCCTTCTCTGAGCTCCTTATTAGGTAAGAACCCCTGTATGCGGTCATGGAGTCATGAAGCTCTACTCAAAGCACTTCTCCCAAATTGCCTTCCCTTACTAGTCTCCATAAAGGCCAGAACTGTATTGATCTACTTAAACTGTATTCCAAACTTAGCATAGCATATAGCACATGGCAGACAAGCAAAAGTACTTGTTGAAGGAATTGAATGAAGAAGAAAATAGTAATTGGGAACCAAAAATGGGAAATGAAGTAAATACACTAACATCATGAAACCAGCAAAAGCTTTTCTGTGGTCAGATGCTAACAACTTTAGCAAATACAATTCAGATCTTACAACACATTATACTTGAGACTGACTATCCGTATAATGAAGGGAGAGAGCACCACCATCAGGGATTAACTCACACACTGTAGTAAAATATAGTTTTTTTTTTTTTTCACAATAATCATTTTAAGCAAACAGGAAATGGAAATTTAGTTAAGCTATATTTATAATTTAGTGTTGTCAAGGACTTTAACCAGCATGCTTGCAGCTTACCAAGAGAAAAAGAGATAATTGGGTTATAATCTTAATTCTATGGTATTTTAATGAAGATTGTAAGAGAGATCTGATGTCTTCATAGTTTCAGGCAAGCATTTGTTTCATTGAGTATTCATTTCACTTTGTTTGGGTAGGATTAGCAGAGGGCCCCTGCTTGCAACATAATAGAGTGGTGTTCTTGAGAGTAAGTAAGTCACCTCATTTAGCTCTTGCAGCTTGAAGAACCATCTATTGTTCAGATGAAAGGAAGCTGATAAGGAAAATCTATTTGTAGTAGTGAAGCACAGTGGCAATATAAAGCCATTTAAAATGAGCTGTGTTTTTGACGCAGCCTGTCCATGAATTGCTGCTTTCAAAGTTGAACTCTGATTTAGTATATTTTGTTGACAATTAACAATTTGCTTTTGTTTCACAGATGGGCAAACACAGTATAAAAATAGAATTAGTGATTTCATAGAAAATTTGCTGTGTTTGACATATATTTGAAATAAGTTTCTTGGCTAGATTTGGTATGTAATGAATGAATGAATGAAAAAAGAAATGAATGAGTGAACAAATTAATATTATTAAGCATGCATTAATAAGTGACAGGTCAACAAAATAAACAATCAACAAAATGAAAAGTCAATCTCTAGAATGGGAGAAATATTTGCAAATCATATATGTACTGGATAAGGGGTTAAGATCCAAAATTATATAAAGAACTTATAAAACTCAATAACAAAAAAACCTCCAAAACCCAAAAAATTCAATTAAAAATGGGCAGAAGAACTGTGTAGATATTTTACCAAAGAAGACATGCAAATAGCCAACAGGTACAAGAAAAGGTACTCAATATCACTAACCATCAGGGAAATACACATTAGAACCATGATGAGATATCACATCATTCCTGTTAGAATGACTATCATCAAAAAGACAAGATCACAAGTGTTAGTGAGGATGTGGAGAAGAGAAAATCCTTGGCCGGTGCTACTATGGAAACAACCAAATGTTCATCAGTGGGTGAATGGATTAAGATGTTGTATATACATTGGGATATTATTCAGCCATAAAAAAGAAATCTTGCCATTTATAACAACATGGATGGACCTTGAGGACATTGTGTTAAATGAAATGAGTCAGACAGAGATAGGCAAGGACTGTATGATAAAACTTATGTGTGGAATCTAAAAAAGCCAAACTCGTAGAAATGGAGAGTAGAATGGTGATGACCGGAGGCTGAGGAATGGAGGGAATGGAGAGATGTTGGTCAAAGGGTGCAAACTTTTAGTTATGAGATAAATAAATTTTGAGGATGTAATGTTCAACATGGTGATTATAATTAACAATATTATATATTTGAGAGTTGCTAAAAGAGTAGATCTTAAACATTCTTACCACAAAAAAGAAACAGCAATTATGTGAGATGACAGAGGTGTTCGCTAACACTATAGTGGTCATAATTTGGCAATATATTAGTGAATCAAATCAACAACTTGTGCTCCTTAAACTTACACAACTGTATATCCCAATAAAAAATAGAGCTTTTATAACTTAAAAGTACAATAACAAATTGAAAACAAAATAAGTGTTTTAAAGCTCTAAAGACAGAATTAGTACATGGAAAGATTTCTGAAGAAATTACCCATTGCAGCATAAGCAGCTAAAGAGCAAATACAAAAGAAAGAGAAAGTAAATATATGTATAATCACAATTTAAGAAAAAAAAAAGAGGATAAGGGAACATGAGGGAAAGAAAAACGCAAAGTGATATGCCTTCACATTTTTTATGATTGATTGAAGACATGAATCCTTGGATTCATTTTGTAATTGATTAAAAACATGAATTCTTAGATGTGGCCATCAGAAGAAGACCTCAACAGGATAAAGAAAGTGAAGTCCATTACATTTGACATGAATCTCCAAAACAGCAAAACAATGAAAAAAAATCAATCTCTGTGAAACAAATGAGCAATCACAGACAAAAAAAAAAAAAAAAAAAAGGCAACTGGACTTATTCTTGTAAATACTGGAAAAAATAGCTGGCAACCTAGAATTTATACTCAGCTAAACGTTCATGTAAAAACCTAATAAAATAACCAAATAAAATAAAAATAACATTTTCACACAAATCAAAATATTACAGCTGAGTGTTGCTCAAGTATAGTCTATAAGATACTTATGGAGAATAAACATGAGTCCCACAGGATTTTTAATGGAAATTTAAATTGATACAAACATAAACATATACAGTGGCTCTTAACACTAAGTAGCACTTAACACATTGAAATTTTTTAATAGTCATGCTCTTCGCTCCAAGAATTCCTTATCTATAACTTTTAGCCTCATAATTTTGTTATGTATATGTGCACATATTTGCCCATATGAACATTTCAATTTTTTTTCATAATATTAAGGAATATTTTTGACCTGCAACAAGAAGAGGCTTGTGAAATATGCCATGAAATATTGAAATACTATGACATTATTAATGCCATTTTTGTATGAAAATTTTTGTCTAAAATCATGAATAGATATCAAACGTATATTATTTTCAAAAACAGCACACGCTATTATACATAGTTTGAATGCCATTTTGTTGTGGTCTTCCTGGAGCTGTCTCTTCCAAGATATTATAATTAGTTACCTCTGATAAGAGAGTTGTGAGTATTTTCAAGTTGCTTTTATTTTCTGTTCCCAATAGTACTTTAAAATTATTTCTAGGTGTCCCTGGGTGGGGCAGTCAGTTGAGTGTCCAATTCTTACTTTCAGCTCAGGTCCTGATCTCATGGGTTTGGGATCAAGCCCTGCATCAGTTTTTGCACTCGGTGGGAGTCTGGATGTTCACTCCCTCTGCCCCTTCCCCACTCTCTGTCTCCCTGTCTCTCTCTTTCTTTCAAGTAAATAAATGAAATCTTTCAAAAAAATAGCAACCTTCATTTTTAAAAATAAATAAATAACATTATTTTGACTTTGCTTTTGTACTTAGCTTTTGTACTTAGCGTTTATTTTTAGTAACATTTTTTCTATCTTTAGGTATGAAAAAAGGTGTATATATATATATATATATATATATATGTATATATATATATATGTGTGCCAGGCACTGGGATCAGGTATTTTCACATATGGCATTTTAGTAAATCCTCATAGGAACCCAATAATGTAGGTGTTTTATTTAACAACCCTTCCACATTTTTTAAAGGATGAGAAAATTAACTGTCAAAGGGGTTAGCAATTATCTCACTTATATAGTAAATGGGAAAGCTAGGCCTGGAACCCAAGACTCTAATCTTATTCTTTTAACACTGAAATCAAATTTGGTAAACAAGCCTAAAAAGAGGTGTGTGTTTGTTTTTTTTTCATTTGATTTTCATACTGAAGAAATTTGTCCAGGTGGTACAGAAGGTGATGTTTGGAGTAGCTTTTTCAAAATGGTAGTAAAACTGAACAGTAGTAAAAATGAACATGATGAGAAATCTTACAGACAAAAATTTGCCTTGCCTCATATTGAAGCTGAGGACAATCATTATTTCAAAATACTTGATGCTAATAGAAAATCTCAAAATTGATTTTGAATCAATGGGCTGCATTTCCTCAATAAAAGTTGTATTCTTTACAACTAGGAGGTGGAGGCTTGGGGGCTGATTCAGCTAGGGCAGAGGTGGGGGCTGTAGAAATCCTGGCTTAACCCATATCTTCATTTTTTTCTTAATTCACTCATTTAGTGACTCAATCATTCCAGATTTCAAATAAGCACAATTATTTCAAATAAAGTTCAAGCAAACCTGCTAATTATGATTCAAATAAAGGTCAACTAATAATTAAGTGTGACTGGTCCACATATTTTGGGGCAGATGGGTAGACACGGAGGAATCAGATATGACAGAGCATGAAGAGTGGGGAAAGCATGATGCATTTTATTTAATTTTTTAAAGATTTCATTTATTTGAGAGAGAAAGCATGAGCAGGGAGCAGGGGAGGAGCAGAGTGAGAAGCAGACTCTCCACTGACCGGAGATCAATGTGGGACTCGATCCCAGAACCCTGGGGTCATGACCTGAGCCAAAGGCAGATGCTTAACTGACTGAGCCACCCATATGTCCCAAGCATGATGCATTTTAGAGTCAGTTTTATGGGGTCTGACTCTAGTACAAACCCTCACTGTGGGTATGTGTTCCTCAGTGAGAGGGACTTGAGAGAACTGAGGAAGTGTATGAGGAGAATTTGGGAGAGTACAATTTGTGAAGAAAGCTTAAAGAGTCAGAGTTGTTCAGTTTAAAGATATTATACACATCAGGTGGCTCTAATAGGTTTATTCTTTCTTGTTAATTTTAATCGAGAAATAAAATCAGGAAATCAACATAAAGCTCTTCCAATTTACTGAGGTCCTAGAACAAACCAAGTAAGAGTGACAGGCATTTTGAGGTACATTATCTCATACAAGCCTTATAACGATCCTATAGCTTTATTATCATTTTACAGAACAGGAAATTGTGGTTCAGAGAAGTTAACTAAATTGGTCAGACATTCTTCAGACTGAAAGTACACTTATTAATAATTCTATATACTTTGTTACTGTTAAAAAAAAAAAGCTACTTCATCCCTTTTTCCCAAGAGTCACTTCAATTAGTCTGTAAACTCACTGATGACAGAAAAGCATATTCATAGGCCTATTCACTTTACATATTTGAGGAAGCTCAATGATAAAAATAGTATGTATTACAACCTTATTGACGATGTAATTACATGAAAATATCTTCATTGAAGATTAAGTGAAAATAAGGGGACTTCAATTTATAGTGAAAGGAAGCGGGAGGAGAAGGAATATAAGGTTGAAATCACACAGGTGTTCGTGGCAAAACCTAGTGTGTGTAATTGGCTCCAAAGTTCTTATGTTTTCTAAATCTACCACACTTTCCTTATAGGAGTCACTGGGAAGAATTCCCTTGAAGAGGTACTAAATAACAGACCTTATTATGGAAAGTAGGTGAAAAATAGAGATGTGTTAGCTGTAAGTAAGAGGCAGAACGGCCTACTTTAACAACTTGGCTCATTGAGTCTGACTGGTTGGGTTCGAATTCTAATTCTATCACCCAGATAAGTTGTTATCTACTGTGAATATTGTTATTGTTATTGTTAATATCTACCATTGTTATTGTTAATATCTACTGTGAATATCGTTCCCAATATTCTCTCCTTCCTCCACATGAGAGGATTATCCTTTTCCACCTGACAGGCATCACTTTGGGCCATATGACCTGCCTTGGCTAATAGAATGTAAAGAGTGAGAGGTTGGTAATGTCTGAGCAGAAGTGTTAAGAGCCACTGTATATTCAGCCATCGACTGGTTTTCCTTCTGTTGGGAGAATATCACGTCCCTAATAGAGGCTGTTCTTCTGTTCATGGAACAACATGGCTCAAGCCATAGTCAATCTATGAAGGACATCTAACATGAGGAAAAAATAAACATTTGTGGTTGAAAGCCATGGAGATTTTTTTGAGACTATGATGGGCTTAAATTTTTTTTGTCAGTTGATTCATTAAGCTAACTAGGATCAGTTTTGTTAGCCTACAGACATCTCTCTGTGATTCAGTTTCCTTTTTTTTTTTTTAAATAAGATTTAGTGGTTGTGGTGATTAAATAAATTAGTGTAAAGTACTTAAACCAGAGGGAGGAGCTAAATATTTCTCTGAAGAAGAAAAGTCTTGATCCATAGTGTTTACCAATTTATCTGGTGTACATACTTTTTCCAAGGCTGATTCCAAATTATCATCATCATGGTGTCACTGAATGGAGGGTTGTGAAAGATGTACACGCATCGGGCTCCCAAGAGTAGAGTTCGGCTCTAGCCCATTGGTGAATTTAGAGCAGTGCACCTAGCGAACACTGTATTTGAGCATATCAAATAGTAAGCACTACAGAAGAGTTTAATGAAGATAGGTGACTGGATGAAATTGGTTCTTAAATTTTCTTTACATTCTTAAGAGTCTATATTGGAAGACAACTCCCAATTTAATCACCACAGGTAAACTGAGAGGTGCTCTGGTTTACCCATTTCATTGTGATAGACAGGAGAATTGGGGCCTATAGAGGTTAGGTAGCTTGCTCAAAGTTATCCAGCCTGCGAGAAGAAACACCAGGACTCCTAGTGTCCACTATACTCTTTCCCTTCCAACATGAACCATCTCTTCTTAAAAATTGCTATGGAAGGGATCAGCAAAGAAAGAAAAAAAGGATAAATAGCTGATGCTTCTTACCTAGTCTCAATTTCTGATTAGGAATGATAGCAATAACAATAAATAAAAGATTAAAGATAGCCCTATTCATGTTTATCGATAATCCTATTCTTTTGGTGTGTGATTTTGAGTCAGTTTTGAGGGAAGGTTGTCATTAGACAAAAATTTTAATTGTGTATAGCTGTCATGTATCATTTTGAAAAGTGATGATTATCAGAAAGAACTGGAAATATTACCAATCATTGAAATGTCTAATTAAGGGTGACTATTTTGACTATTAAAATGAGTAAATGAGTGCATCATCTCCTGGCATGCTCCAGTAATATCTCCTCCTAAAAATATTGCTGTACATTCCCATGTAGAATTCTCCCAAATTAGTGCTTTTCAGACCAATAATGCAGTGTGTTCATATTTTAAGGTAACAGTGATTCATTTTTTTTTTAACCATAGTGGTTACTGGCTGTAACTATGGAATGCATTGTCATGGAAACCACATCTCCCCCTTCTCCCCCTCTTCAATTCACCCCAGAGCCATTATTGAGAAACAAGAATTAAAGGAAAGCATTTTGTGAGATGCCTATGCAGAGATAACAGGTACACACACACACACGCACACATGTGTGTGCGTGTGTGTGTGTGTGTACAGAGAAATGAATTCTCATTGATTAAATTTAAACAATAAAAGATTAAAGCACTGAACTATATATTTTTTATATATTGCCTTTGGCTTTCTCAATCTAAACCAGTACAAATTGTAGAATGGGAAATAACTTGAACATAGCAGCCTTAAATGCTGCCCTAGAATAGGAGGTCAGCCTTAGCTTGGGTAATTCATTAGGGAAAGACTGTGTTAGTTATTATTGGAACATCACAATATAGAGCATACAATACTTTTGGGGTGTTTGAAATCCAAATTATAGGCTAATGAATAAGGGAAATATTGTACAACTTTTTTAGAATCCATTTGCCTTTGGAAAAACAGCCATAATTATAGATGCTCTGTAGGTGGAAGTGCTCACACAATCACACGTTTTATGGTAACATAAAGGGATAAAATGATAAGGGGTACACTTAATGTGTGAATATGACTTTAGGATTCTACAGAAGGCACCAGACCAGAGTTCTGCTCCTCCAAAGTGACTCAGGGTGTTTAAACACCTATCAGACCCCCTGAGTCCCTGCCGACCCTGATGCATGACAGATTGAATCAGTGCCTATTGCCAGGAGGGGAATTGACGAGGTAAAGATTCCTGTGCTTAGTATGAGAATCCCCAAAGCCTGAGGACAGCTGCCCTCTTCAGTTAGAGCCAGATTTGTCTCAACTTTTACTGCCTTTTTATGCTGATCTTTGCTCATACTTTGTTCCATGTTGATTTCCCTTTAGGAGGTCTTAATTTTGTAAGCAGGACCCATATTCCTCTCACCAGAAGGCTGATTAAAAATGTAGAGCCCTTGACGGGCCCCTGGGTGGCTCAGTGGGTTAAGCCTCTGCCTTCAGCTCAGGTCATGATCTCAGGGTCCTGGGATGGAGCCCCACATCGGGCTCTCTGCTCAGTGGTGAGCCTGCTTCCTCCTCTCTCTGTCTGCCTCTCTGCCTACTTGTGATCTCTCTCTCTTTCTCTGTCAAATGAATAAATAAAAAAATCTTTAAAAAAATATGTAGAGCCCTTGATATCCTCCTGGCCTATGGAATGATAATGTAAGGGTTGAGCCTGAGAATCCTAGGGAATTACGCAATGAGGTTCAGTTTGCCTTAGTCTGAGACAGAAGGGTGGGGTATTTTGAATACAGGCGGGTGAAGAAGTTTATGGGGCGCGCGTAGTGTTTGACTTGACAGTTTGCAGGTTGGTTTGTTTTGTTGGTGTTGCTGCTCTTGCTGAAACTTTGTAAATCTGAATCGTATAGTGATATTGGGGCTCATTAATTCAGAGTACAGTTGGAGTCTTTAGGGCATACTTCTGGAGAAGTGTGATGTTGCTTTGTAAATTATTTTCTGTCACTTGTCTTTGAATCTTCTTTTTTTTTTAAGATTTTATTTATTTATTTGACAGACAGAGATCACAAGTAGGCAGAGAGGCAGGCAGAGAGAGAGGAGGAAGCAGGCTCCCCACTGAGCAGAGAGCCCAATGCGGGGGCTCCATCCAAGGACCCTGAGATCATGACCTGAGCCGAAGGCAGAGGCCTTAACCCACTGAGACACCCAGGGGCCCTGATCCTTATCCTCATGGCTTATTGAGACACCCAGGGGCCCTGATCCTTATCCTCATGGCTTATTGATTGTGTGACTTGGGCAAATGACACAATCTCAGGGCCTCAGGTTCTTACTTTAGTAAAACATATCCAATAATACCTGTCTTTCAGGCTAAGACAGGAAACAGGCTATGTAAGTAAGGAGCAGCTGCTATCTACCACTGGGGCTCAATCAGAAATTTCTTTACTGTCTCTAGTCTTCATGACAGTTCTATAAGGTAGTTCTGCTTTACAGAGAAGCAGAGACTCAAGCACGGTAAGTGACTTACACAAAGCCACTCAGCCTGCGAGCCAGAGTCTAATTCCAAATCCTGATGTCTTGCTCTTTTTCCACCAACCATTTATAAGGCATAGTGCCAGGCACTCAGGTGGCACCAAAACGGTGCTAGCTAGTTTTACCCACTTCCTACTCTTCCTGCTCTTCTGCATCCTTCCTATCACTTTTTTTTTTTTTTTTTTTTTTTTTTTTTTTTTTTGGTCTCCAATAAGCAGTTTTGCAGCTGGGCCAGCCACATGCTGAATTTTTTTTCCATCTTAGGCAATTTTGATAGCTTCACTTTAAAAAGGAAGAAAAAGAAAAAAAGAGAGAGAGAGAGAGGAAGAAAAGGAAAAAAAAAAAAGAACAGCACATCATCCACCAGTCTTGTCATTCATACTTCCAGAACAGCATAGAGACTTCTGGGGCTTTCTGGAGCCTCTAAGATCTCAAGGTGGGGAAGGGACTGACTCTTCTTTTTTGAGTTTGAAAAATGTATCAGATAAAGCCTGAGGTGGATTCTACCACCTAGGGAGTGAGTCAGCTCGCTGACCCAGAAGTCAAGGGCAGAGGGCCCCAGCGGAACCATTTCCAGTGCACTTCCACCCCAGGTCCCTTTGCCGGCCATCAACTCAGGCACAGCAGTATCAGAGGGCCAGCATGGACAATGCACCCAGCAGGGTGCCACCGGGGCCTCCCCTTCGTCAGAGCTCGTCCTTGGAGGTCGCCTGTGGGGGGGTAGCGGCGATGGGGGCCGAGTGTGGTCTCGATTTTTAGCCCTGGAGCCCTCTCACAGCGACCCCAGAGATTCCTGGGTTGCACGGAGGGAGCGGCAGGCTAGGCTAGACTGGCAAGCACCTTGCTCCCTCCCTCTATCGGCCCCTCCCTTCCACCCCATTGCCCGGCCAGCGCTCCCCACGGTGACTCTGGATTGCAGCAAGCCACTGGCTTTTTACCAAATCGGGAGCTGCAGTATTTTTTTTTTTTTTTCCTTCAGAGAGAATAATTTCAGCCCCCTTCAGCTCGCATGACAATCTTGTGTGACTGGGGCGAGTAGGCGGGCACATCCTTTTACATGCTAATACTGCCCCACCTCCTTTGAACCCTCCTCTAAGCGCCTGGCTCCGTTTTATTTTTATTTTATATATTTTTAATTTTTTTTTTTTAATTTTACCTACTACAAATTCACCGTAGGGGGGAAAACCCTTCTTGGTTCTGTCCCTCCCCCCCACGCCTCATTCCCCAGGGAAGGGAGACCCCAAGACGCTTGTTACTTGCCCGCGTTGCTTCTACCCCGGCGCTGGGATGGCTGCGCGGGGTGCAGGGGGCAGCTGTCGGAGAGGATGCTCGGTCTAGGCTGTCACTCCATGTGCCCGGCGAGCACCGTGTTCGGGTCCCCCAGCGAGCTGCCACTGCCGCAGCCCGAAAGGAATGTCCCCTGTTGTTAAGGACCCTGACTGTTTTACCCCAATGATTTGCCACTGCAAAGTTGCTTGCACCAACAACACTTTGTCGTTGATGTTTGGATGCAAGGTAGGACGAGGTTCATGTCTTTTTAATGCATGCTGCCTCCCTTGGGGGAGCTAACAATTCCTTTTGTTGTTTGTTTATGTGTCTGCTTGTTGGGAGAGTGACAGAAGCTAGGACTTGCTCTACCCTTTCTGGGAGCTGGCTGGGTTTGGGGGCCTTGAGAGTGAACTGATTTTTCTGGCGTCCGACGTTGGGCTGATAACTCCTTTGTGGCAGGACCCTGGTCTCTAATGTACGGAGTTCCAAGAGCAGATCACGCCTCGGGAAGGGGGCGCCTTAGGTGACTCTGTGCTTGGGATCTTGTTATACATTTAGTTAGTGACTGGGCTTCTGGCTGCTCATTTGCGAGCTCCTGAACTCATCACAGGTTACCACTGCCTGGAGCCCCAGACCCAGACGGCCCACAGTCAGGGTTACCTGCAATGGTGGATGTGCTTGAAATTAAATTGAACATATCAGTTTGCAATTTGACACTTTTAAAACTGAAGAGCTTGTTTTTATTCTAGACAGAAAATCTGGAAATAGGCTCATGTTGCCCCTAATTGTGTATTTGTCTCTGAGCTTATACAATCCACTCAAAATCAACACTCAGAAATTTTATCAAGAGGTGGCGCAATTACTCAGTGGAGTTTCTAGTGAATGACTGTCCCACCCCAGATTTTTGTAAAGGTGATTGGTGTGCACAAGGAAATGAGATTTGAAGAGTTTTGAAGCAGGTTACTATTCATTACTCCTTGTCTCTAACTTTTTTTGGTGGGCTCAAAGATGCACCTCCCTGGAAAAGATGCATAGAATGTGGTATTTGAGCAGTCTTCGCCCGTGAAGGGTCTGAGTGCATGTCCCTTTAGGTCTGAGTGCATGTCCCCTCACACCCAGACATGCACCTTCACTTCTTTTCATTGTGAAAAGCTGGTGGGTTTGCCTGGTCTGTCTGTATGAAACACTTTTGTGGCCACTATGGTGACTGTAAGGACAGAGAGAGCGTCATCTAAAAAACAACTAAAATTCACCTTCTTAAGTGAATAAAATCACATGATCCCTATTGCTTTGAAAGATACTACTAGTGACTGGGTTGGACACTGGTCAGCATCTTACACAGGAGAGTTAATGAAACATACACGTTCAACTTCATGGGTAGTGCTCAGAGGAGGTGTAAATGTAATGAAAAAATGGGGAGTCAGGACTATGAGTTTTATACTGACAACGCTGAGAATCTCTCTTCTCCGAGCCTCTGGTTTTCTATCAAAGGAGAGGCATAGGTGAGGTGATCCTTCTTGGCTCTAATAGTTTCCAGGGATCCTTTCGTAAGATCATTTAGTGGTAAAGTTACTGCCAGAGATTACGTTTTTTACCCCATATAGTAGACTGCACCTTAGAGTCAGTTAAAAAGACATTGATCATACCAAAGACTAGCTAGATGCTCCTTTGGAAACCCCTGGAAAGGTCTTAGAGTCTTAAGGTCTGTGTGTTCATCGTTGTCAGGAAGATGTATGTGAGTGAACAGCACCAGTAGCTAACTTGTTAGCTTCTCTCCCTCCCACGTCCTGCTACCCTCCCCTGTGCTTCTGTCCACTCACTCCTCTAATTGTATTTACAGCAGCATCTTAGCAAAGGCTACTATTTAAAATCCATTCCCATAAGCTTATGAGAATGGCTTTGTAGCACTTAATGATTATTAACAAAGGTGAATTATTTGTCAAGGGAAATTAAACACAAGCTCATAATCAAATAAGTTATTGGTGTGGAAATGTTGTTGAATATGTGTTCAACCCTTGAAACTCATTTTCAAAGAAATTTCTTTCATGCTGTTAAATTTTTCCACGATTTGCAGACCATTGGAGGGAACTGGTATAATCACAAGCACACTTTTTTTTTTTTTTTAAAGTCTGAGGAATTACTTTAGTTTAACTTCCTTTAAGTTCTCTTGCTTTTGGTGTTCTGGTCTGGAAAGTTCAGTTGGTGAAAGGGAACCATATTGTTAGAGTGAAACACCTAAATCATGTCTGTTGGTAGACATTGGTCCATGGAAAAGAAATCAAGTCTCTGTGAAAATAAAATAATACTTTTAGAGGATCTATCCCATTCCCTTCTGTCAAGTATTTGAGTAAGATCATTCTTCAGCCCCATATAATGGGATTGATAATTATTTTGTAATCATACTAAACAGTTGGTTAATTACACACTGGTTGATGTAAGGCTCTCTCCTTAGAATTTTAGATATGGAAAGAATAATAGAGCCTTCTATTCTAGCCTTTCTCTGATGAACAGCACTCTCTGATGATGATAACATATGTGGAACACTTACATATCATCAGATAGGCCTGAGTTTCAAAACTAGGTGTAGTACTCACTGGATGTATGATTTCTCTATGTCTCTGTTTCCTCATGGGTAAAGTGGTTCCAGTGAAACTACTGTCTTACATCCTGCTATGTCACTGTGAGAAATACAGTTTAAATGAGATGTATGCAGTGCTTAGTACTTTTGCATTCATCAAATAATTGATATTTTTATTTGACCTTGAGTTATTTTTACAGCTCTTTTACTGGTGGGGGGGCAGTGTATCATCTCTTCTAGAAGGACCTTCTTTCACTGTTAATTCTTTGGATAAATTGTTTATTTTTACTGTAAGCTTGATCATAGCTTCTCTTAGAGTTACTTTATGTGAAGTGTTTATATAAAATGTAGGAGCCATTGGTATATAGATAAAACATTCATAAAACAAAGTGGATTTATGAAAACTCATGAAAAACTGACACCAATGTTTTACTCAATCAACAAATATTCATTGAGCAACCAAAAAATGCTGCACAGTAGAGATGTAGCAATAAACAGCTCTTATCCTCCATGGTCTCAAAGTCAAAGGATGTAGTAGGTGACAGTATTAATTGCAGTGTTGATTTATGAAAAAAACATAAAATGAGGATTTTAGTTGAATCTTCGAACAATGAAACTGGAATTTTAAATAACTGTTGGGGAAAAGATAGAGATGTCTTGGAGATAGAGATATTAATATGGAGCCTCCAAAAATGCATGTATTCCAATATTATCTATAAGTCTGAATATAAGGTTATCAGGATGAGTATTTTTCTGGAAAGATATTTATTATGGCAAAGTCTAAAACCATGTTTACATGTAGGCTGAACTTCATCATCTTCAAAAATAACATTTAAACTGTTTATTCTTATTCTCCCAAATCTAGTAGTGGCTTAAAACATATTGAGTAACTTGAGCTTTGAAGGAGGAAGCCCCAAGTAATTTTATTTTGTCACTTAGCAATCTCTAGGGCCCCTGTTTGCTGCATCCTGGCTGTAATTCAGTTTAGTTAGCTGACTATATGACTTATGACTATAAATGTGAAGTGTCTTTCTGTGCCAGGCTCTATGCCAGGCACTGTGAAAGGCATTAAAGGTACAAATATAAGTATGACACAGTTCCTTTCCTCCAGGAATTGCAAGTTTATTGAGGGAGATAATCCTACTCCCTTCCCTAAAATATAGAAAACTCAGAGTCCCACCTGTTTCTCATAAAAGAAACCAAAGCACTGTTATTAAAACAAAGAGTTTTTCTATTTTATTAGTCCTCTTTTTGCCCCGGTCCATACACCATTATCACACAATGCTGCTTATAGGAATGGAATTTCCATGGAGAAAGAGGCCTTGTGAAAGCCTTTTCCCCCTCATGGTAGTTTTTGTGTTTTATCTGAAAATAGCCATCACGTTTACCTTTACTTAACTCTGTCTTCTCCACGTGTAAAGATCCAAGTTCAAATGTAATTCAGTGGCCAGTCTATGTATTGTTTCTCTTTCCTTTATTTTGCCCGTAACTGCGTTACAAGGGTCTGCAGCATCTGCGAGTCCCCTTCCCTTCACTCTCTCTTTTCCAGTCATCATTTCCAAGGCAAAAATAAACAAACAAACACGATGGAATATTCATTATTTTCCATAATATTCTAAATGTTTAATGTAAAGTAAAATGTTCTCCACAGGTATTGCTTTTCTTTTCTTTTCTTTTCTTTTTTTTTAAACTCAAAAGGAGTTGTTATTGAAATAGGATTTTGCCTTGGAGAAGCTCTCCCTCCCCTACCCCATATAGCCATTTGTTAATATAACAACTCATCTGAATCAAACCTTCAAGCCCCTAGGCCACATCAGGTGCCTTTAATAGTTGTCTGATGGATTAGGATCGGGAAAAGTTCTTAAAAAATGTTATAAGTCCTGGAACCTTTTTTTTTTTTTTGTCCTGTGATTGTTTAGACATTGCACAAACAGTCCCACCCCTCAAAAGAAAGGAATTACTTGGCAGAAAGCAACATCCCTTTTATCTATATGGGAACTCGCCCCAAGAAAGAAGAATGAGAATAAGGAAGAGGTTAAAATATTAGAAAATAGAAGAGGGTGGAAATAAAAGGAGGAAGGAATTCTTACTGAAGAAGTAAAGGGTAAGAAAAAAAAAATCAGCTTGTTTAAATATCCACAAAAGCAAGACATTATCCTAGGTGCTTAATAAGAATTATTTCTTCAGATCTCTGAAGTTATCAGACAGAGAAAGCAGGGGATGCAGGGAAGGAAAAGGAACTAGAATGGGTTGATGGGAAGGGAAAGAAACTTCAAGAAAGAGGATGAAGAGGAAAGGAAAATGTGTTGCAGGCTTCTATCCTCCAGAGGGTGCTTATATAGTCTCCCAAGATCAGAGTATGTATCAGTACCTCTCTGGTGGACAGTTCCCTGAACACTGGGATTCAACCAACCCCTTGCAAGTTTGCTATTCCTGCCTAGAAAGTCTCTGGCAGATAAGTGGTTTTGATTGTTCATTTGTTTATTTGAACAAAGCCAAATTTGTTACATAAGAGTAGTGAATATATCTGTCATTATTTCATTAATAGATATATCACTATGTGTATTGTTGTGGTTGATAGGATAGTTTTATGTATTTTGAATATTGCAAGTGCCTGGCTTTTTTGGTATGTTCTTTATTTTTTGTCTGAAAATGAGATATATATTTGTCAAAATAAATTTAGAAAACATAAAATCAGAAATAAAAAATTAAGTACCATTGTCCCAGAAGCCTGGAGATTGAAACTGTTATTATTTTAGCATATGTTTTCTTAGTTTTTTTGGTATTTTTTGTTGTTGGGGGTCTGCATATAGCTTATTTTTAAAAATGTAGTTGGAGTTATAGTGAGTTTACTTTTGAATGTTTTGAAAATTTATATTAGGATTTGTATATATATATTAATAGCTGTATTCTACCTTTATCTTTGGATATTTAGGTTTTTCCCCTATATTTTCTACTATTAAAAATAAAATAAGATGCATATCTTGATAAATAAGTCTTTTTAGAATTTAGAATTTCTTACTTTGGGGAGTCTCGATCAAGAATTACTAAGACATATTTTAAATATTTTAAAACTCTGGATAATGGGTTATTACACTTATTTTAAAGATGGCTGTGTAAATTTGCACTGCCACAAGTTACTTTATGTGTTATACCATTCTCCACTTTAAATTGTTTTCTTCTACTTTATGGACTTATAAATAAGAGGTAGTCTAGTCTCCTGTGAATAAGGTTAAAACTCTGTTTGACTTTGAGTTTATAGGCGTCCCATGCTTATATTGGTGTGTCCCACTTTAAAATTATCTAACATGCAAAAAAATCCAAGGGTTCAAAATGGGTATATCGAGGTAACAGCTATTGATACTGTCAGGGTATTAGTCCCGTCACATACATACTCACCTGCTACCACGTGCCAAATACTGTTCTGTATGCTTTATAAATGTCAACTCACTTAATCCTCACATTAGAGGTGGATATGAAAGTTATCTCCATGTTAGAAATGGGGAGACTGAAGCATACAGACTTTAAGTAACCTGTTTAAAGTCACAAAGCTTTTTAAGTAGCAGAGTCAAAATGTGAGCCCAAGCAGTTTATGTCTAGAGCCTACAACTCATTTCTACAATTAATTATAGGGCTCTCTCAAATAACAACTTCATAAGTGCCTTTAAATCAGAAGTCAATTTTCAAAAAAATGTAATTTATAGGGGCACATGGGTGGTTCAGAGGGTTAGGCCACTGCCTTCAGCTCAGATCATGGTCTCAGGGTCCTGAGATCAAGCCCCACATCGGGCTCTCTGCTTAGCGGGGAGCCTGCTTCCCCCTTTCTCTCTGCCTGCTGCTCTGCCTACTTATGATCTCTCTGTGTCAAATAAATGAATAAAATCTTTAAAAAAATGTAATTTATACATACCTTTCTTGGCATAAATTTGAATTTGAATGCAAGACACACCTGTTAATAGACTCAACCTCCTTTTAAAGTATTTATTTCAGAGGAGTTTGATCTAATGCACCCTTTCCTATAGTATTCATGTCCTTATTTCTTACAAAGGTTACTAAACTTTGTATGTAGATAGGACATGACTTTCTCAAGATCACACAGCAAGTCACAGAGTCAAAGCTAGAACCAGGTCTCCTAATTTGTAGCTCACTGTTACTTTTCTATGCCATGATCTCTAACTCTGAACTAGAAGTTTTGAGAAAGTGAGAGAAGAGAAACTGACAAGTTTTTATCTGTAAAAAGCAGGAAAAATAACACCTTGCTTACGGGACTATTGTAAGAATTAAGTGATATGTCACATATGAAAACATTTAACACAATGCATGGAATGTAGCAAATACTCAGGACATATTTTTGTTTTCCATTTTATTAAGGCCACTTTGCAAACTGGTAGAAAAAAACGGAGGTTGTTGGTAGTCAACTGAAAAGTGTTCTTTAGTCAAATACATTGAAATTCATCTGTTAGTAAATGAGGTGTACTCTAACCTAACACATTATTA
This sequence comes from Lontra canadensis, assembly GCF_010015895.1. Taxonomy (NCBI): domain Eukaryota; kingdom Metazoa; phylum Chordata; class Mammalia; order Carnivora; family Mustelidae; genus Lontra; species Lontra canadensis. The sequence goes on from NW_022631001.1 coordinate 14,954,904, forward strand.
AAGTTTTAATGCCACAAAAGGCAGAATCTAGAGGTTTACATAATTCACACCAAAAAAATATATATATATCCTAGATTAAATCTGACCCAGAAAGAGAAAATGAAAAATGAGCTAATAAGTGAAGCAGGTGCTGACTATCCCAAGAAGCAGGTTGCATAGAACTTGTGTCCCACTTGACAAAGGATACTTGCCAGTTCAAGGTCCTTTTCAATTTTTTCACTGGTAATAGTGGAAATTGGAGGGGGCGAGACACTACGTATCAAAAGATAAGGAAGGTTAAATGTTATGCAGTCACTAAAGTATGTTCACAGAAAGGAACATTAAATCATAGAATTTAGGATCTTGAAAAACCTGAGACTTTGTTATTTGTTGTGAAGCCTTTTGCTTCGTAATCACTTACGGATTTCCCAGTGAAGTTTCAAAGTCCCTGTGGTAAAATTATGTCCAGTCCTTTCTGAATTCAGTTACTTCAGGATTCCTGGGATACCTAATACTTAATGTTCGAATATTCATAATATTCAGTTGTAAATTCTCTTTCCTTGTTCTATTGTCCTTCTAAAGTCTGACCTCCTTAGGGACAAGGTCCATATACATTCATTTAGTATAGTATCCAAGAAGTCTAGTAAATGTTCCACAAAGGGCAGTCAATAAATATTTCTTGAATGAATGAGTCAGTTCTATAGGTCTTGCAAATGTTTACTGAATGAGTGAAAAAAAAGTGTATTTTGTTATAGTTCATTTGTTATTTTCCTTTGGCAATTTGCTTCTGAAAACCTCTTATTATATCAAACTTCCTAGAGTTTATGTTTCACTGAAGCATAGACGAGGCATTACTCAATATGTTACCTTGGTGTGATGGTTAATTTTGTGTATGAACTTGATTATGCTCTATCGGGTGCCCAGACATTTGGCCACACATTATTCTAGGTGTGTCTGTGAGGGTTTTTCTGGATGATTTTAACATCTGAATCTTCAGACTGAGTAAAGCAGATTGCTTTCCTGAAGGTGGATGGGCCTCATCCAATCAATTGAAGACCTGAATAGACCAAAATGCCTAAGAAGGAACTCCTGCCTCACTGCTTTGACCTGGGATGTCAGTCTTTTCTTGCCATTGATCTCAAACTGAAATGTGAATTCTGCTTGTGTTTCAGTTCTGGTTGGCCTTCAAGTTGGACTTACACCATAAGCTATCCTAATCCTCAGGCCTTCAGACCTGGACTAAAACTGCATGTCGGCTCTCCTGAGTCTCCAACCTGCTGATTGTAGATTTGGGGACTTTCCAGCCTCAATAATTGTGTAAGACAGTTCCATATAATAAATCTCTTTCTCACTTTGTAAAATTCTGACTAATATACCTGGTATCTAGGATGAGATCCCTGGACATGTCATCACTAGTAAGTCACTCTTCTAGTAAATTACTGGTGAGCTAATAGATTATAATTCACCTGAATCTCTGTGCCATTGGGATCTTGCAGTTAAGTTTGTTTTCTCAGAGTCCTGGATTTATTTCAGTATAAATCACAGATTATATCTCCAGACATAATACAGTAGAAATCATTCAATACTACTTTAATGAATTTTGCATCTATATTTACATATATGAATGTTTGTCAGCCTATAAACACATTGGACATTGCAGTGATCTTTATGAAATATTCAATTATAATTTTACTATGAAAATTTAGATGATCAGATCAAAGAGAATAAGAACATTGTCCTAAATTATGGCTTGTGGAAACCTCATAAAAAAACATAGTATTTTTTTAAAAGGTTTTATTTATTTATTTGACAGACAGAGATCACAAGTAAGCAGAGAGGCAGGCAGAGAGAGAGGAGGAAGCAGGCTCCCTTGCTGAGCAGAGAGCCCAATGTGGGGCTCGATCCTAGGACCCTGGGATCATGACCTGAGCCGGAGGCAGAGGCTGTAACCCACTGAGCCACCCAGGTGCCCCCAAAACATAGTATTTTTAAAAACATCATTTGTGTGTGTGTGTGTGTGTGTGTGTATGTGTGTGTAATTCTTAATATAAAATATTATTTTGATGATGTTCCATTACATTATCTTCATTAAAGTTTTGCCCATGTTTCTGAGATAGTTAAAGCATTTTATTTGTTGAGAGGGCACACTGAAAATAGTTATAATACCTAAAATGTTGGTCCAGTACATTCTAACTGCCTTAATATCCACATTATTCATTAGGCCAACCAGGGATTAAAATCACTGCATTGTATCTCAAATAATAGTGGCATCAAATTATGATTAATGGTATCGCTTTCATAAGATCTCATATAATATGGTGGTTTGTCATTGACTTGTTATTTAAGATTAGGAAACTTCGATTTTCCCTTGGAACTATGTCTCATGTTCTCACTATATTTGGCAAAAATCTCCATTTGGAGAAAGGTAGATACACGGGCCATTAATCAATTTCTAGCTTTCTCTTGCTATTATATTTAGCATTAGAATTGGCAACTCTTGGTTACTCAAACAGAATAAGATACTGTTGATGCCTTAGGACTCTCAGTTTGGCTAGTGCATGAGCACTAAGAGAAACATATGGAGAGAGAAAAACAACCAAAAGGGCAGGTTGGGCAAACACTTACTGAGTGCTTACCATGCACAAGGTCCTGTTCTAAGAAGTTCACATGAATTAACTTACTTACTATTCAACATAGCTCAGTGAAGGTAGCCGTTAATCCCTATGTGATAGCATCTCTTCATATGTACAACTAATATATAGAAGGATCCACAAAATATTTGATTTCTTTCATTATTTCCTTCCTTCCTTCATTTCTCTCTTTCTCTCTTTCTTTGTAGTATAGTTAACACATAATGCAAAATAGTTCACGTTTTTAAAAGTGTCTTGTGCTTTATTTATTTATTTTTTAAAAATTTTACTTATTCATTTGAGAGAGAGTGAGTGAGAGAGGGCATGAGAGCTGAGAAGGTCAGAGGGAGAAGCAGACTCCCCATGGAGCTGGGAGCACAATTCAGGACTCGGATCCCAGGACTCTGAGATCATGACCTGAGCTGAGTCATGGTCACTTAACCAACTGAGCAACCCGGGAGCCCTGTCTCGTGTTTTACAGTTTCGGAAGAACTGCTACAGATAATAAGAGGACAAAAGAATCAATGATTGCTTTAAACATAGTTAGAGAAGGCTTTTTGGAGGTAGCTGAAATTAATCTGGTTTTTTCCAAGACCTTGGACTAGGTCAGAAAAAAAAAAAAAGAGTTTGACTTTGGACTCAAGTCTACTACTGATCCTGTGATCCAGTACTTCTTTGCCAGTGTTGAAAGAACATGAGGGGCTCCTGGATGGCTCAGTGGGTTAAAGCCTCTGCCTTCAGCTCAGGTCATGATCCTAGAGTCCTGGGATAGAGCCCTGCATCGGGCTCTCTGCTCAGCAAGGGAGCCTGCTTCCTCCTCTCTCTCTGCCTGCCTCTCTGCCTACTTGTGATCTCTGTCTGTCAAATAAATACATACATACATAAATAAATAAACAAACATGATAACAGAAATTAGTGGTGTGATATTAAAGGTGTGTCTTTGGTTGGAAGAAGGAAAGGGAGAGAGGACGAAGAAGAGGCAGAGAGAGTGTTAGATTATACCCAACCGACTATCTGAATGAGGCAGAGAGATATCTTGAGTGAGTCTCAAGCTTGAGTGTTCTTGGTTAGGCAAATGTGGAAGGAAGAAGCAAATTCTGAGGGTTAGGTTTGGTTTTAAAGGTGCTATGTAACTAGGCCATTCGCTCTGTGATGTTGGGGAAGCTTTTCCACCTCTCTGCGCTTCAATTTTCCCATCAATACAGTGGAGATAAGACCCATTTAATAGGCTTGTTATGCCATAGAAATAAGAAAGCAATTAATACTATACTTGGCACGTAGTGGCCAGTAAATAGATATTGGTCGTCTTCTCACTCTCTCAGATACATTCTCTTCCCACTTCACTTTTGTTTATATGAGCAAACTGTGTGATTGCCTAAAAAGAGGCCTTTTCATCTTCACATGTCAGATTCAGGAGGTAGGAAGAAAAAGTTTACTGTGTGAACCAGATCAGAGATTAGCTATATTCAGCAACCTTTACTGAGCGTTCAGTGCGGCACCATTTTGTTCGAAAGATTTTGTTGATCATCTCTAGCATTTTATTAATACATCCCATTTGGTCCTCTTTGTAGTAATATTGGCATAACCTTCCTCCCGTGATTTTAGCTCTGAGAGTCTTTGAGAGAATGCACCTAACTCCTAAAGCACCTTACATGTGAGCACAGATTCAGTAATGTGTCTGTTACTACAGCTCTTGTTACCTGAGGTATTGGTGCCTAGAGGTATTAAGCAGATAACCCTTTTTCTAACATCTGCCTCCTGAGAAAATTTTGTTTTACATATCAGTAACCCTTATTTCTTTTATTTAAAATGCCAAATGACCCTCAAAAAGAAAATGCTCCTTGAGATTCTGCAGCCCATCTAATTCCCAAATAGACCTTTCTTGAGTTTTGTAAAATGAAAACATTTTCTCTCTGTGCTTGAGCCTGTGTATTGCCCTTTTCTGGAGCTATTTCCCCAGAAAATTGCTATGGTTGGTCTCTCAAGCCAGAGGGAAGAAAAAGGTTTTATAATGAAAATGCTGACAGGTTCTTATCTACAGCAGTATGAGTAAGGATGCTATGATCTTATTTATTGTAGAAACCGGATGCCTGTTTTGGCTGAAGGGAGATCAGGCATCCTCCAGAGCTCTGGGGTTTTGAATTTTTATCTTGAAAAGTTTACAAGGAAAAAAAAAAAAGTAGGGAACTAAGAAACCAGGGTCATGGAAACTGCACCTTTATTCTTCCAGTAAAGTAGTAAAATGAATTTCAATAAGGTTCTCAGATGAAGGTGGTCAGAAGGTTTAAGAGGCTGGAAATGGGGATTGTGTATTTGCTTGCTGCATGTGAGGCTTGCCTCTTTGTAATGGATTTATCTGACTATTTAGAAAGAAGCTTTATTCTTGATCTTATTTATGTTTTAAAGTGATGATCATGATTTGTGGACAGCATTCTGAAATCAGTTATTTTGTCCCTCAACATAATAGCTCTGCAAGGTGCTTTATGGATATTACAGAAACTTTAGTTTCTAAACTCACATCAAGTTTAAAATTCTCTTCACTATGGATATTTCAAGTATCAGGCTTAACACTGTTTTTCCACATATTTTTAAGGTGGTCAAATGACTAGTTTGGGCTAGACTGGATTTTCTTTCTTTCTTTTTTTTTTTTTTTTAGACTGGATATTCTTTAAAGTATTTGTCTGTTCACACTTCCTACATAATGCTATGCCTTGTTCTAAGTCACAGAGCATGTAGCGGTGGCACTGGGGCCTAAGCTTACTTTTCCATTTCTAAGCTCAGAAAAGTCTCTTTTTCCCTTGTTTGTCCCTCCCTAAGCATTTCCTAGGGACTGACCATGCTTCTAAAGCATTCAACCAAGATATTCCCGGGATCCTGCTAAGAACAGAGGGTAGAGTTGGTGCTTGTCCCATAATACTCATTTATGTGATCAAAATGAGTATGTGATACCTGTATTGAAGTTTGAAGGGCCGACGGTGCATAGTGCAGAGGCTCAGCAAGTGTGTACCCAATCAAATCAGAATGTACTTGTGCAGTGAAGACAGCTAGACACCTCAGAGTATCAGGGCAGAACTAGAGTTGCATGACTTTGAGATACTTGTCTCTTCTTTCCTATGACTTCTAACCTGTTGCAGATAGCCCTTAGCCTAGAAATATGGTGTGTTTGGTGCTTCTGAACCCACTGATGTGAGAGCATGTAGTTAGGCCAGATGAAGACACTGTGGGCTTTCTCTTTCATTTTTTTATATCCCACTTTAAGAGTCCAGGACCTGGATACCACCTTCTTACCTCCTGTCGAATCAATTTCATTAACAGCTCCATTATCATATTATTGGTTTTTAATACTTTTACTGTTAAGCCAAGAAACTCAACAAAAATTTGCAAAGCCCAGCTACTTCTGTCACAGGAATATGAGGACCAAAATATATCTTTGAAAAGTGAAAATCTGTATCTTTGTGTAAAGATGGTCTAGGTGGTAGACTTTCTGAGTTCCAGGAAAGCAGAGATGACGTGCTTATGTAGTTAATTTCAGATGAACCGGCTTTCTACTAATAAAATCAAAATCTAGGTGTTTGCTTGCATAACTTTATTTCTAGGGTTGCTAATTTTTGGATATTAACAGACCCACATGCATATTTTTTCTTCCATTCATATGGACTCAGTAGGATAATTTCTAAGTTTTCTGACTGAAAAGGACAACCCAAAATGTATTATTTCACTCTAGCACGGTAGGTGTTCTGCATTTTTGAATAAGCATTTGGCACTGACATATAAGTCTTCTTTATATACATCTTTAGAGAAGAGACCTATCTGACAAACCCTGGATTTCTTTTGCAGTTGTTGGTTAACGTTTAATTGGTGAGGTTTTTAATTTCAGTTATTTATCTCTGCAACAGTTTAGGAAAACTGCACAGTGACTTTCATTTCAGTACAACCAAAGGTAATGGATGGACTTAAGTAGATTTACAAAGGTTTAGCTTAAAAAAACACAAAAAATCAAAACCCAAAACTAGGTATATATCAAGATCACTTCCCATCTGGAGAGGCACATCTGCCAAAATGAGTTTCTTCAGTCCCCAAGCATTAACATTAAGGACTTGATGCTGTGCTTCACAGATGATGATAGTTTGCAAGAACCTTTATTACATATCATAGACTCAGTCCATTTAGTCTAATTCCGAGTTAAGTTGTGGTGCATCTTTCAAGGCGTTCCAATATGCCATTCAGAAAATATTAACGAGGTGGTTCACACGATGTGTCTACAGTTGCTTACTTTCAAATATATGATCCTGGTGTATCGCAGGGTTTGAAGTCCTTGCCTTGCATCCAGTCTAGCTGTTCTGAGTCCTCAGTGTGTTAGCACCAAGTGGTCCTCCCTAGCCTCAGTTCTGGAGTTCAGCTGGGAAAATTCAGAGTCAAACTCTTAAGCAAGCGAGCCTGTAACAGTGGTCAAAGCAAAAGTGGGGGAGTGGGCAGGCCCAGAGGGGGCAACTACCCGGGGAAATAGGGTTGTCTTATCTTTTTATGTTTGCATGAAAAGGGGTAAGAGTCATAGCTAGTGTGATCTCTGACTGAGGATGCTTCCATCATCTCAGGGACTCCTCCTACCATTGGGGAGGTGGAGTTTTTGGCCCTATTATATCCTTGTTGTAATTGTCATGACAACCCCTCCCCAACCCCCACCTTGTGTGTGTGGGGGGGTGGGGGTTAAAAACCACAATGTAAATGTATTAAAATGAAGCTGTAGGTTACTGTAGGGCAGTAGTTATAGGGAAGAAAGCACGCATATCCCCTGGGGTCTTTCCCAACTCTTTGGAACTTGGTTTCTGCCTTTTATCAATATGAGAGCACCCATGCCCCGCTCAGATCTGACTAACTGCCTGCTCCATCAAATGCACTCTCTATATTGCTACTTTTAGCTATGAACCATCTAGCACCTTGTACTGTTATTTAATGATTGCATGTAAACATTCAACTCCCCTATCCAGTAAGAACACTACTGGTTTATTTTAACAAACAAATTAAGTATTTATCCTCCTCTGCACATGTCCAGAGCCTTAAAATGGTAAGGATTCTTTCCAAGGAGAGAGGAGATCAAAGAAATTGCAATAATATGGCTAGTCCTGGCTTATCCTTCTGGTCTGTTTGTGTTATCTTTTTATGGAAGATATCCCTTGCTACCGTATCACCTCTCCGGTTCCATGGAGTTGTGGACATTTTTCTGTGGTACTGAAATGAATTGTCCAAAGGCTCTAAATACCATGAGGTACCAAAGTCTGGGACTTAACACCTTGAACACATACCTACTAGTAGAGTGCTTGCAACATACTACGTGCTCAATGTAGGTTTGTTGAATGAATGGTTTATGTAATCTTTTTGTTTAATTATTTAGGCAAGTGAGACCTAATGCTAATTTCAAAGAAGGACCTGTCCTAGTTTTGTTAAAGCTTCTTTTGCTTCCCCCATAATGACACTCATCATACTTTATTTTTAGGATATTTTTAGCTGCATATAATTTCCACTGAGCTTCACTTCAGGAGACCAAAGGGAAAACAAATAAGGCATTCAGTAAATATATGTTGAAAGAACAAATGAATCCCTCAATGCTGGCAACTAAAAATCGGTTGATAATATGTGATGAAGGAATGAATAGATAAATGAATGCCTAGAAACATAACATCCTATTGTAACCCATGTTTTGTGAGTTAGTTTAAATTCGTCTTAAAACAATTGATAGATTTCTCATAGCTAGAAGGGATTTGTTTTGCTTTTATTGCTTTTAAACCGACACTAGCTTTCATCTCTCTGATGGCCTCAGAATCCAGGTATATAGTCCAGTGTCTTTAACAGAGTCGAATGATTTATAGTAGGGCTGTAAAGAGGAGCTGGTCATGCACTTTACAGGATGAGGCCCGGCCCCAGCTCTGCCACAGAAGCCTGGCAGCCTTGGTGCTTTGGGAAAGGAGATCACTGGAAAATTTCCCTCTGCGTGGTGTGCTTCTCAGCACCACTGTTTTCTCCATCCCAGGTAAACCAGAATTATCCATCCCGGTGTAAGTCCTTCTGAATTAAGTCCAGTTAAGACTAGTTTATTTTCCATTTGTTAGCTAATTTGAATGCTTCCTTCCCTTTAGAAATTGCTCTGGCTAACGAGGCAGAACTGCTGAAGACTGTTGCTAAGAGCAACCAGCTAAGAAGTTCTTAAATTAACTAACAGCCACTTCAACTCCATTCTAGAAATGAGTGTGTGCATATGTGTGCTTGCTCATGTGCCTACTTAAATAACAAATATACACATACATGAATAAACCCATCATTACCTAGAGATTCAGGTTAGTCAGGGCTTTTGTGTAGAAGAAACAAGAAGAGGAAAATGATGAGAGTCTTTTGTGAAGGCAAGAAAATGAATAATTGAGAAGAGCCCTGGTCAGTAGTGGTTAAGCTATTTGAATACCAAAATGCTTCATATTTTAAAATTATTTTAGTGGTATGAGTTCTGGCCTACATGAAGAAAATCTAGCTTGTGTTCTCCATGAGATCCAGAGTTCTCTTATGTATCACTCTACCTCCTGACCAGCATGACACCATAGAGTAAGTATTAACCTACTATTAACCTTTTCCAAATAAATGAAGGAAATACTGTCCAGATAGTAGTCCCCTCTTATCAATGAAGAATTGGAGGAAACGAATATATTCCATGGGCTTATAGAGAAATGGGCTACATTACTTTTCAAACCCAGGTCTAATTATGAAAACTATATTCTCAATATAGTTTTTTTCCTTTTAAGTATTTGGCAGGGCCCAAGTCTAGACACCTCATGATTTAAGAACTGGTACCTGTGAAGGTAGTATGTAGAGATGGAGATGTGAATTTGCAAAGTTTGAAAAATTGCGGTTGAGAAGTCAACTCTTAACATTTACTAGTAGTAGGAAAATAGGCAAGATACTTAAAATTCCCGAAGACTAGTTTCAAGGGCAAAATGGAAATACTCGTGGTTTATGAAAACATGTATTGGAAGGACTAAATTAGATTGTAAATTAAATATATAAGTACTTAGTATGATATATGCTAAGAAATAACGGCTGCTACTATTACTGTTACTGAAAGAGAAGAAAGCAACGTGGTAATGTGCTAGCTATTCTGGGAAATCAACTCCACCAAAATAAATAAACAATTACATAAAAATCTTGAGTAATTGGGGGCTCCTGGGTGGCTCAGTGGGTTAAAGCTTCTGCCTTCAGCTCAGGTCATGATCCCAGGGTCCTGGGATCGAGCCCTACATTGGGTTCTCTGCTCCGCAAGGAGCCTGCTTCCCCTCTCTCTCTCTGCCTGCCTCTCTGCCTACTTGTGATCTCTGTCTGCCAAATAAATAAATAAAATCTTAAAAAATAATAAAAAAAAGATCTTGAATAACTGAATACTTGCAAATATATATATATATATATATATATATATATATATATATATTAACTATCTGGGTGAAAGCCATCCTCTTTAATTTCTTGTGGTTTTGTTTAGATCTAATCTGAAGGAAGAAAGATCTATGATTGAGAACAAGTCAGGTTCTCAGGGTTTTCTTCAGAGAAATTGAGTAAGTCCTACTATAGTGCACACAGCTGAAACTGTGATTCATGTAGACTGTGGTACCTTACAGTTTTTCTTGTAATGACGGCACATTCATTTTTAAAAGATGACTCAATTAATCTAAGCATAGAAATAACTCATTCATCTGCTACAACAAGGAAATTACAGGTTCTTCTTAAGCACTTTTTTTCAAAGAAAGTAAGCCCCTTTGAAATGTGTAAAACATTTTAATTATTTTAAAGTTTTTATTTAAATTCCAGTTATTATACAGTGTAATATTGGTTTCAGGTGTACAATGCTGTGATTCAGCACTTCCATACAACACCCTGTGCTCATCACAATGAACGTACTCCTTAATTCCTATCACCTATTTCACCCATCGCCTCACCGACCTCCCCTCTGGCAACCATCAGTTCATTCTCTAGTTAGTCTGTTTCTTGGTTTTCCTCTCTCTCTCTCTTTCTCCTTTAGCTTGTTTGTTTTGTTTCTTAAATTCCATGTATGAATGAAATCATATGGTGTTTGTTTTTCTCTGACCGACTTATTTTCCTTAGCATTATACACTCTAGCTCCATCCAGGTCTTTGCAAATATGATTTCCTTCCTTTTTTTATGGCTGAATATTCCATTGTGTATATATAACACATCTTCCTTATCCATTCATCAATTGATGGACACGGGCTGTTCCCATAATTTGGCTATTGTAGATAATGCTTCTATAAACATTGGGGTACATTTATCCTTTTGAATTTGTATTTTTACATTCTTTGGGTAAATACCTAGTAGTGCAATTGATGGATCATTGGGTAGTTCTTTTTTTTTTTTTAAGATTTTATTTATTTATTTGACAGAGAGAGAGAGCTCACAAGTAGACAGAGAGGCAGGCAGAGAGAGAGGAGGAAGCAGGCTCACTGCTGAGCAGAGAGCCCGATGCAGGGCTCGATCCCAGGGTCCTGGGATCATGACCTGAGCCGAAGGCAGAGGCTTTAACCTACTGAGCCACCCAGTTGCCCCGGGTAGTTCTATTTTTAACTCTTTGAGGAACCTCTATACTGTGTTCTAGAGTGGCTGTACCAGTTTGCATTCATACCAACCATGCAAGAATGTTCCTCTTCCTTCAAATCCTGGCTAATACCTGTTTTTTCTTGTGTTGTTGATTTTCACCATACTGACAGGTGTGAGGTGATATCTCATTGTAGTTTTGATTTGTATTTCCCTGATGATGAATGATGTTGAACAGCATGTTTTCATGTATCTGTTGGCCATCTGTATGTCTTTTTTTTTTTTTAATGTCTATTTATGTCTTCTGCCCATTTTTAAATTGGACTATTCATTTTTTGGGTGTTGAGTTTTATAAGTTCTTTTTATATTTTAGATACTAACTCTTTATCAAGGTTTGTTTATTGCAGATTATTTCCTTCACTGTGCAAAAGTTTTTAATTTGATGAAGTCCCAGTCATTTATTTTTATGGTTTAAGGTCTGACATTTAGCTCTTTAATCCATTTTGAATTTATTTTTGTGTATGGTTTAAGCATTTTTGGTGAAACTCTAGAAGCATAGTATAAATATCTCTGCTTCAGTGATACTAGTGATGTAGGAAAGTTGTTAGGTTTTGAAGCTGATTGCCAAGAAAGAATTCTTGAGATGTCTTTGGTGCAAAAAGGTTGTTTTATCAAAGCACAGGGACATAGGCAGAGAGAGTTGCACTGGGGTCATGAGGAGTGACCCATTATATATTTTCAAGTTGGGAGGGGGTTAAAGATGGTGTAAATCTCTAAGAAACTGAGGGGTCTAGCTATTGTTAGGAAAGATCATTTATTACTGCCCAATAAAACCTTAATCATGAGACCCTTCAGATGTATATCGGTGGGTCAGATGCTTGGGGGATGACTGCTAACAAATATCTTTGGGAGTTTAGAGATAAAGGAAGTTTCCAAAGGAATTTTTATATGTTAAAGTAGACTTACAGGATCCTGTGGGTGGGAGGTGGGTGGGCTAAGATTGCCTTTTACCCTTAATAAAATATTAACATGGAGGCAACAAATGAGTCCCTACAGGAATGCTATTCTGCCTGTTTCAGGGACTTGTCAATGGGCCGTAAGTAGTAAGGAAATTTAATAATTTCCCTTCTGCCTTTGTCTCCCACAACACTAGGACCAAATGAAAGAAGCCCAGAAAATAGGCATTTCTTTGGCAAAATGATCTCAGTAAATAATTACTATTTATTTCTTATTTTGTGTAGATCTTTTCTTTTGCCAGTTGCTGGTGGGGCTTTGCGAAGATAATGATGAGGAAAATAGAGATGGTCTCTCCTTCATGGAGTTTATAGTTAGATGACAAAACAGATACATGTACAACAACAGTTAAAAAGAAGATGGCATGATAAGAAACTATACAACACCTAATTTAAACTGGGAGGTCCCTGGAAGATTTCACTGAGGAAGTAGTATTTAGGGAGGATGAATTAGAAAGGTCAAGAAGAATATATATTGGTAGTAATGTGGGGTCTGCTGGAGGTAGAGGAAAAAGAAATACTTGAGGGGATTATCTAGATTTAGTGATAACGAATGGGGAGGGTAGAATGCAAGGGAAGAGTCACCGGGCATTTTAAAGTCTTATGACTGGAGTTTGGGGATAATTACATTAATGTCAACAGAAGTAGGGAAATCTGTAGTGGGTGAGAATGAATTTGATTTTATTTGCATTTAAACATTAAGTTTGGGGTGACAACAAGTCATCCACAAGGTTAATGAGGACCAAGCAGTTGAAATGAAGCATTGAGAAAATTAGTCAAGCCGAAACTATAGATTTTATAGTCAAGGACTGTTAATGCCCTCAGAATGGGGAGCATGCAAAGAGAAGCAAAAGGTTGAAAGCCCTACAGTGAGAGGTGAAGAGTCAAAGTTTAACAAAAACCAAGAGATTTAGTACTACAGCAACAAAGTGGGGATAGAAGCCCAAAGATAGGGTAACTGATGTTACTGATGAATTATTTATTCATTCACTAAGTATAATTTATAGTGAATATTGTGTCCCTAGTTTGTGTCAGGCAAGTGGGGCATGAATATAAACCAAGCAGACATATGGCCTAGAACAGGACCTTTTTAATTGAGAAAAAAAGGGATTTGGGAATTTCAGTAGAGTCAATAAGTTGAAAGCTAAATTGTGGTTTTGGGAAGAGATGATGGGGCAAGGATAGAGGCCACAGCTATGTCTTATTCGGGGAAATCTTCAGAAAAAGAAGGGAGAAAAAATAGGGTGTGATCTGCGTGGGTCTGTGAGATCAAGTGAAAGTTCTGCTCAGTCCTTCAGGCAGCACTACAGAAAGAGGAGGCAATGCAGACACTGTTGAGTGGGGTGTAAAGGAAACTGCCCAGTATTAGGAATTGTAAGCCTTTAGTTCCAGAGCCAGCTTTGCTATGAATACATTCTTTCTATTTTCTGGGCTTCAGTTTTATCAGTAAAAAGAAAAAAAAAAAAGTGGTAGGAGGTGATTCAAACACTTCTAAAGTTACTTCCAGTTCTAACATTCTGAAATTTCCACAATAACGGGGTAAAGAGACAAGTCTCACAGGAGGTGGTCAGGATGAGAATGAGGGTGTGTAGGACCTAACATGCTTTAATAACAACAACATTAATAGCTACAACAGCTATTCTGAGCAAGATACTAGGCTAGACTTAATTTCTTTGCAGTAACTCCTGGAAGCACACATCAGTTCCCATGTTAAAAAACAGAAGCCTGCAATTACAGAGATTAACTGATTTGACCAACGTTGCTAGCCAGTAAGTAGAAGAGATGAGATTCCAAATGAGGCAGACTTGACAGTGAGAGAAGATAGAGTCTTCCCTCCTACTGGAATTCTGCCTCTTTAAGAAAAAAGAAAGTGAAATGTTGGGGATAAGAAAAGTTGTTTGGGCATAGAGGCCTGTGAAGTGGTGATAAGGTCTAGGCCAGCCATGACTGGGAGTGGATCCAAGAGAAAAACAAGACTACCCTACCAAAGTGGCCTTGCCTAGGTCTGTGGTTTTCACCCAGCCCTGTTACTGGTTCTGTATGGCATTCTGTTCTGCAGCTTGAGAGCCAGAATGGAGAAGCAGGAACTGGAGAGGATCCAGGATCCAGGACTGACACATATGTCTTGGCGGAAGTTTAAGTGGGAGACCAGGGAGTGATGGCAGGCTGTTCTGCCTGGCTGACGGCAGGCTCAGGGCTGGGCAAGGAGTCAGGGTAGACAGAAGCTGACTGATAGTGTGGGTGCCTCTCTGCCTTTGCTTGCTCAAGTTATCCAGCACATCCTCTGTAATAATTAAAAATCCAAACAGAGGCAGGAGAACTTGGAATAAAGCAAACAGAGGATTCAAATCCAGACACCATCCCCGCTCACCAAATGAACTTCGAGCAAGTTCCAATGTCTTGAACAACCTCTTAGTCTCTATATTCTGCTCTGAATCATGGGGCTATTAATGCCAGTCTTGCAGGTTGTTGTGACTATTATCTGATATGCAAAGCGTATGAGTGGCTTATAAATAATGTTTCTATACCCCATGTTATTATTCACATTGTTTGAGATATGACTTTGTAAAAAATTTTATTTTCCTGATACATTAGTTAGCCATATTTTAGTTTTTCTCATAGAAAAATTGTATACTCTCCCTTCAAAATTTCATCATATAAAAAGAAGTCTCAAGATGTCTCAGTATAAATTAATTTTCAAATAATGTTGAGGATAATGAAGGCAGATTTTTTAATTGTTGCTTTTTTTGCGTTTCACACTTAGCATTCATTTATGTACCCTGAGATTGGCTTCACTGGATACTCCTATTTGATTTCAGCATACTCCCAATTATCTTTAGTAATTATTTTCTCTTGAAGTTGTAAAAAATAAGTATCATTCATTTATAATATATAGTGTCACCTGTGTTAAAATAATGCAACTAGTTACAAAGTTATATCTTTAATAAATATGAGGGTTTTTTTTAAAAGATTTTATTTATTTATTTGACACACAGCGAGAGAGGGAATATAAGCAAGGGAGTGGGAGAAGGAGAAGCTGGCTTCCCACAGAGCAGGGAGCCCTATGTGGGGCTTGATCCTAGAACCCTGGGATCATGACCTGAGCCAAAAGCAGATGCTTAATGACTGAGCCACCCAGGCACCCCACATTATGAGGTTTTCCCTACTTCAGATTCTTCTTACTGGATTAGGAGTCAGTTTTATTTGCTAGCAAAGAGAGTAAGTGCAAAAATAACATTTATTATATGCCTACTATCTGTAAGTAACTGTCCCAAGTGTGACATGAACATATGAAGTAGAGCCAATTTTTAAAAATGAAAGTATAATTGACACACAATATCCTAATAGTTGTAGGTATACATTGTAGTGATTCCGTATTTTTATACATTATGAAATGATTCCTGTGATAAGTCTAGTTACCATGTGTCACTACACAAAGTTATTACAATATTATTGATTGTATTCCCTCATGACTTACTGTATAACTGGAAGTTTGTACCTTGTAATCTCCTTTACCTGTTTCTCCTACCCCCAACCTCTCTACCCTTTGGTAACCAGCTGTTTGTTTCCTATATTTATGAGCCTGTTTCTGTTTTGTTTTGTTTGATTTTTTTTTATCTTACTTTTAAATGAAGCCATATGGTATCTTTTTCTGACTTAGGATAATACCTTCTAGATTCATCCATGTTGTAACAAATGTCAAGATTTCATTCTTTTTATGGCTAATACTCCGTGTGTGTGTGTGTGTGTGTGTGTATGTGTGTGTGTATGTTTACACGCCACATCTTCTTTATCCATTCATCTATTGAAGGACCATTAAGGTAACTTCTATATCTTGGGTATTGTAAATAATCCTGCCATGAATATAAAGGTGCATATATCTCCTCAAATTGGTGTTTCATTTTCTTTCGATAAATACCAAGAAGTAAAATTACTGGATCATATGGTAGTTCTATTTTTATTTTTTTGAGGAACCTCTGTACTGGTTTTTCATAGTATATTGGCTGCACCAATTTACATTCCCACACCAAAAGTGTAGGGAGGTCCCCTTTTTTCTACATCCTAACCAACATTTGCTGCTGCTGCTTCTTCTTCTTTTTTTTTTTTTTTGTCTTTTTGTTAATAGCCAGTCTGACAGGTGTGAGGTAATATCTCATTAAGGTTTTGATTGGCATTTCCCTGATGATTAGTGATGCTGAATATCTTTTTATGTGCTTGTTGGACTTTGGGAAAAATACCTGTTCAAACCCTCTGCCCATTTTTTAATTAGGTTTTTCTGATATTATGTACTATAAAGTAACCCTTTATTAGATGTATGATTTGCAAATACCTTCTTCTATTCAGTAGGTTTCCTTTTCATTTTGCTGATAGTTTCCTTTGCTGTGTAAAAAGCTTTTTAATTTGATGTAGTCCCATGTGTTTATTTTAGCCTTTGTTGTTCTTGCCTGAGGAGACTTGTCCAAAAAAATATTGCTGAGATCAGTTGCAAAGAGCTTCATGTCTATATTTTCTTCTAGGAGTTTTATAGTTTTGGCCCTTACACTCAAGTCTTTAGTGCATTTTGAATTTATTTTTGTATATGCTATTTCATAGTGGTGCAGTGTCATTCTTTTGCATGTAGCTGTCCAGTTTTTTCAACACCAATTATGAAGAGACTGTCTTTCCCCCATTGTATATTCTTGCCTCCTCTGTCAAAGATTAATTGATCACATAAATGTATTTTTTAATCTCTTTATTCTATTCCATTGATCTGTGTGTCTCTTTTCATGCCAGTAGCATACTATTTTAGATTACTATAGCTTTATAGTAAAGTATGAAATAATGGAGCATGATACCCCTAGTTTTGTTCTTTTTCATGATACATTTGGCTATTCAGGGACTTTTGTGGTTCTATACAAATTTTAGAATTGTTTGTTCTACTTTTGTGGAAAAATACCATTGGTGTTTTGGTGGGGATTGCATTGAATTTGTAGATTGCTTTGGGTAGTATGGATACTTTTACAATAACATTTTTTATTCCAATCCATGAACATGAAATATCGTTTCATTTATTTGTGTCATTCTCAATTCTTTCATCAGTGTTTTACAGCTCTCAGAGTATTGGTTTTTCATCTCCTTGCTTAAATTTATTCCTAAGTACTTTAATCTATTTGATGCATTTGTAAATGGGATTTTTCTCGATTTCTCTTTCTGATAGTTCATTAGTAATATATAGAAATCCATGCCATTACTGATTTCATTCATTCTAAGTTTTTTTGGTGGAGCCTTTAAGGTTTTCTTTGTATACTATTATTGCACTTGCAAATATTAACAGTTTTATGTCTTTCTTAATAATTTGGATGCTTTTTATTTCTTTTCTTGCCTAATTGCTGTGGCTAGGATTTCTAATACTATGTTGAAAAAAGTGGCAAGAGTAAGTATCCTTGCCTTGTTCCTAATCTTAGAGGAAAGACTCTCACATTTCACCATTGAGTATAATGTTAGCTGTGGGCTTGTCATATATAGCTTTTATCATATTGAGGTACATTCCATATATATCCACTTTATTGAGAGTATTTTTTCATAAATGGATGTCAAATTTTGTCAGATGTGTTTTCTTTATCTATTGAGGCGATGATATGATTTTTAACCTTTGCTTTGTTAATGTAGTCTATCACATTAATTAATTTGTAGATGTTAGACCATCTTGCATCCTTGAAATAATTCTCAGTTGATCATGGTGTATGGCCTTTTTAATGTATTCTTGAATTGGTTTGTTAATATTTGTTGAGGATTTTTACATGCATGTTTTAAGGGATATTGGCCTATGGTTTTCTGTGTGTGTGTGTGTGTGTGTGTGTGTGTGTGTGTGTGTGTTTTCTTTGTCTGGTTTTTATATAAGGAAAATCCTGGCCTTGTAAAATGAGTTTGGAAGCATTCTTCCCTCTTTTTTTTTTTTTTTTTTTGGTAGTAATTGAGAAGGTAAGGTAGTAATTCTTCTTTAAATGTTTGATATAATTCACCTGGGAAGCCATTTGGTCCTTGACTTTTGTTTTTTGGTAGTTTTTAAATTATTGATTCAATTTTATCCTGTATAATCAGTCTATTCAGATTTTCTATTTCTTTGTGAGTCAGTCTTGGAAGATTCTGTGTTCCTAGGAATTTATCCATTTCTTCTGGGTTTTCCAGTTACCTGATGTATAATGGTTTGTGGTAGTTTTTTATGATCCTTTCTATTTCTTTGGTGTCAGTTGTAACTTCTCTTCCATTTCTGATTTATTTATTTTGATCTTTTATCTTTTTTCTTGATGAATCTGGCTAGATATTTATGAGTTTTATCTTTCTGAAGAACTTTTATTTTCATTGATCTTTCTATTGTCTTTTTAATTTCTATGTCATTTATTTTTGCTTTGATCTTTATTATTTCCTTCATTCTACTAACTTTTGGCTTTATTGTTTTTCTAGTTTCTAGAAGTAAAGTTACATTGTTTATTTGGGATTTTGTTTGTTTGTTTGTTGAGGTAAGCCTGTATTGCTATGAACCTCCAGCTGCTTTTGCTGTGTCTCACACATTTTGGAAAGTTGTATTTCCATTTTTTTTATTTCCTCCTTGTTGATCCATTCGTTGTTAAGTAGCATGTTTTTTAGTCTCTTTGTGCCACCCCCCCCTTTCAAGGGACATGCTAAGGTCAGTAAAAGGATTTTCTTTATTTACAGTCTGGTTTGCCTTTAACCTGCTGTTTTCTTGCTATGCCCCAGGGCAGGTGAGTATGGACAAGGGCCCTTTAGTGATATCCCTCCTTACTTCAGGTGCTGGGTCAGGGATGAGCTTCCTGTCATTACTGTGTCTCTATCTCTTCTACTTTTCTCTGTGTGGTCCCTCTATCATCTGTTGTGCAGAAGCTGTTCAGTCAGCCCTCAGTTCTTTAGGAAAAACTGCATTATATGTAGGTGTAGATTTGGTGTGTCCATAGAAGGCAAGTTCAAGGTCTTCATAGCCATCCTCTTAAACTTCCTTTCTCACATGTTAGTCCATTTTAAAGATGAAGAAATAAGCTCTTATCAGTTAAATAAATCTCCTCATGTTGTACTGCTCAGAAATGGTACAGCTCACATTTGACCCAAAATTTTTTGGATTCAATTTCATGTTTTCTCTGTTATAGTGCATTCAGTGAGTGAATACATGAATACATGAGGTTTGCTTTCTTGAATTTGGAAGCCATTCTAATATGAAGCCCCTTTTCAGGTTACCTCAAAAGAGAAGTGGTTATAAGAGAGGATTTAGATTTGTATAGCCCACACAAGAAAGAAGGTAGCAATTAGTACCTAGCCCATTAGGAAAAGGTGGAGGAGGAAGACGGTCAGGAGGCAGGGATAGAAAGAGTTAGAAATCCAAAGTTTTTTGTACTAGATTTAGAGCTAAACATCAGTCCTCTAAGTTGGAAACAGAGAAGATGAGAATTCTGTAAAAGTAGATCCCAACAGTCATCCCTTATTTTGCTCAAATATAGGATCAGTCCCTGCCAACATTTTCCAAGGACTTTTGGTGACATAAAGCTCTTCCCCTCACAAAACAGCTCATCACGTTGTTGGGAGACTCTGATCATCACAAAATGCTTTCTTATATTAAGAATAATTAAATTAAAACCACCAGTTACTACATTTACCATAAGCTTCTGGCATTTTATTAATAACATTGTTTTTAAGTTTACCCTAACCAATTTATGTATGTCTCCACACCACAAACATTTTGAGACAGTTAGGAGCATGGCCAAAACCTGACAGTGGATAAGAACCAAATTGAGGTATCTGGTTCTTCATTATACCAAGCCAATTGCTGACAACTTCTACTCATTGTTCTTTTCCAGAAGAAATCTAAGATATTGAGGTACAGCTGAGTCTTGGAGATTCTGAATGCTGAATAAGAAAAAGAGAGGGAATGAGGTAGGGAGTGGGCCAGCGGGTGGTGGCAAGAAAGTGGATGTTGTACTAATCCCCTGACTATGGGAATTTATCCATAAGGAGATTACTTGAAGTCCTGAGTTATAAAAATTACAATGCAGCCAAAATTGATAACTATTTCATACTATGCATAAGAGGAGATGAAATTTTAAGTTTGAATAACAAGATATTTTCAGAACTACCTAAAAGGCCCTAAAGGAATTCAACAATGATGAATTACAGCAAAAACATACAGAATTTTCAGTTGACTTTTAGAAATTTACTGTGTTCTTATATTTAAAGCAATATACATTTAAAAGGTATTCTTGTTTATGTTATTAATTCCAGATATCTTGCTGATTACTTGGGAGGGACATTTTAGTTTTTCAGATGTGTATCTTGGGATATGTGCTATAAAAGAACAGTTAAACTTACAGCAGATTCTAAATACCCATGACATATTCTAAGATAAAGTTAGGTCTTGCAATTACTTGTACTTCCCCCATCAAATCTATTATATCTTGTCATCTAAGTGACCAAAGTTTGCTCTGCCACTTGTTTCTGTGTGACCCTGAATGAATAGCTTAATTTCTTTGGGCCTTGGTTTCCTCACTTATGGACTCAGTTTAAAATCCACTGTATTATTGAACTGTGAGGATTAAAAGAAATAACACTTGTGAAGTATCTAGCACAATGTCAGCATGAAGTCTGACATCAGAAACAGAGAAAGTAAGTCAATTTTGTATGTGAAAGAAAAACATTGTGAATTTAGAAGGTTGGACTGGATGGCTCTATCTCACCATTTAGCTCTCTCCCTTCAAAATATCTTTTCATCATCTATTTAGTGAATTCCAAGAAAAGGCTCTGTTCAAGCACCGTTGTGTATTTTTCATAAAGCAGATTGAATCCCCTGGCATACTTGGAGTAATTAAGAATTTCAAGTGAAATATGTTTAATGTTATACTGCTACATGTTTCTTTGATGATAGATATTAAATAAAACAACTAATTGAACTGAATAATTGAATTTTCAAAGCAATTTAGTGGTAGAAATTAGCAGTACAAAAAGTAATTGTGTTTCTATCAAAGGACATCATGACTAAACACATTGCTTTTTATGGTGGAAAGCAAATATATCTTATATTTCTGAACTATTTTAGGTCTATATAGCTGTGACACAATCAATGTGTCTTGGTTTATTTATACTCTAAATTATAAAATTACTTTAAAAAGGAAACTGTGAAAGATATTTGTGACCGTGACAGACATTTTTGAGCTGAGTGGTTTGAGAATGAATATTCACTCTTCTTCAGAAATGGTTTTGAATGAATAAATTGTAACAAAAATACATTTTAATAATTAATATAAAATTGTAATACATTTTGATTTATCATTAAAATGGAGATAATAGTACCAACTCAAGGAATTATGATAATTAAATGAGATAATACATGAAAATCTTCTGGCAGACTGCAGAATGTATAAGTATTAGAGGTATATTTTATTTCAAATCTATATAATTGCACTAGAAAGTCTATACAAAGAGTATGTTATTGTGTGGTTTTGGGTTTTTTTGTTTTAAACAAAATTTGTTTTTAAAAAAATAATCATCTGGGGCGCCTGGGTGGCTCAGTGGGTTAAAGCCTCTGCCTTGGGCTCGGCCATGATCCCAGGGTCCTGGGATTAAGCCCCACATTGGGCTCTCTGCTCAGCAGGGAGCCTGCTTCCTCCTCTCTCTCTCTGCCTGCTTGTAGTCTCTGTCTGTCAAATAAATAAATAAAATCTTTAAAAAATAAAAAATAAATAAATAAAAATAATCATCATCTGGTTGTGTTTTAGAAATCTAAATAAATATAGCTGAATTTGATTAAAACCAAGTTCACCTCCATTACATTTTTTTTTATTCAAAATATGCTTATACTTAGGAAGAGATCGGGATACCAATTAGGCCAGGAATGAAGAAGCTCAATCTGTAAGATGTTGGCTTGTCATATTAGATTTTTTGTGATTATACTGCCTCAGGGAATCTAGCTGTAGTCACACAATCACTGGAAACAGTGCCATGCTTCATTTCAGCCATGCTCCCTTAAGGTTTTTGAAACAAAATTTAATAACTGATTAGGTTTCCTATATCTTCCCTGCTGTTCCTGTGATGCTTTCATTTCCCCATAAACACAGGCAGGGGAAATTTTTTTCATCTTTCTCATTGCCCAAGCTAAAAATTTGGAAGTTACTCTCAATTCTATTTCTTAACGCCAGTCTCCTCAGTTACTTAGTGTGCTGATTTGATCTCGTTAATATTTTGAATCTCTCTTCCTTCCTTCCTTTTTTTTTTTTTTAACATAGACACTGACCCCATTTATATTCTCACCTTCTCTTACTTGAACTGGATTTACCCTTTTGACTAATCTCCTGCCTCAGATCACACCTCATTTCCTCCATGCTCTAACCAGAGGGAATTTTCTAAAATATAAATCTGGTAATATTACCTCTCTGATTAACAGCTTCTACATGTCCTGTAGTTAAAAACAAACAAACAAACAAACAAACAAACAAAAAATCTGAGGCCCTTATTAATGGAGCTCCAAGTCTTTGTGGTCTAGCTTTTGCTTCTCCAGCACAGGCTCTCGAGTCAACAGACCTGGTCATAAATCCTAGCTTTATTACATATTTGGGTAAGTTACTTATCTTTTTACTCTTCAGTTTCCTTATATATACAACTGGGATAATAGTCCTTATTTTAGCTTGCTGTTTTGAGGACTGAATGAGATAATATTTATTTTACCTATATGACACATAGTAAGGTGTCCCAGATTTAGGGTCCTTGGTATTATTTGTCACTTCTCCCTCCATATGTATCCTATATACTAAACATAACTAAGTGCCTTCTGTTCACCCAACAAGTGGCTTTCTCTCATTTTTATTTCCATGACTTTGTGTTTATTTCCTTTGCCTGTTTGCCATCACTTACCATCTTCTTCCTCAACCTTCTTGTCTATCTCGCTCACCTATCAGACTTGCTCACAGGGCTTTTCTTATTGGAAGCTCCCTTGACAAAGCTGGAAACTCCCTTCTTTGTACTTCATTCATAGGTCAAGGCCAAGATTATACATTTAGAAGTCTTAGTGCCTGGATTTAATCCTTGCTCACTATGTAATCTTGGGCAAATTATTTAACTTCTTTAAGCTTCCACTTTATCTATAAATTTGTGTGACTAATAGGATATATCTAATGAGATTATGTGAAGATTAAATGAGACAACCTCTGTAAGGGCTTAGCACTGTGTATAACACATAGTAAAGGCTCGGAGACCGAAAGTCAGTCACTATAATAACAGGTAGCCTAGAGTTCATTGTACTGACAGAGCACACAATGCCTCATGTTATAATAGTCTTATTTATTTCCATGACTTTATATCTACCCGACTGTAGATTCCTCCTAGATTTTCTCTTTATTCACTTTTATGTTCCTCACACATGGTTTGGAAACTGGCTTACAGTAGATTATTGATGCATGTTTATTGATGAAAAAAATGGGTGAATATTATTTGATCTTACTGGAAAACTGTTAAAAGTTTTCTTTTATGTTTTAGTAGTATTTATGGAGCAGGCAGCTCAGGATAGGGAAAAACATTCCATTTCAATAAACAACACCTACTAGTCTATAGTCTCCTTGGGGATGATCTCAGTATCTTGCAAGTCTCTATCTCCAAAACAACTACATTTATTGCTCAGTATATTTTAATCATTGAATAAATAATTTATGTGTTGATCTCCCTTATTGTGATTAAATTTTAAGCAGAGATAAATTCCTCCTGTACAGTAATACCATTTAAATAGTAAGTGAATTTAGATTTTAAATACTTTATTATAATTCTAGCCTGATTATAAAGACTATATAAAAATGCCGTATAAAACTGCTATATGTAGACTATATAAAAACCATTCCATGCAAAAAGTTGAAATCTCATTCTATGTTCTCTGACAAAACTATTATAATTTTTAATATTTATTTATTTTAGCAATTTTATTGCTTCTGTAATTCTGTCTGTATTTTTTTAAAAGTACATGCTACCTTTAATTTGAGGACCATATATTAAATATGTTTAAATGTGATATTCCCGAAGTGGAAAATTTGAGGTCATTATGATTCAGAGATTCTTCCAACATTGTGTCTGTAATCACGTAATCTATACAGGACAGTATAAATTGATCACCGCAATTTAAAGCTGAAAAGTCAAGGTTTATATCTTACCTCTGCCAGTGGTGCAGTCTCAGACATGGCATTAAACCTCTCTGAACTCAGTTTCCTCCTCTGAAAATGGGTCTTACCCTAGGTGCTATGATGAAGGCCTGGAACACAATAACAGCTTAGCAAATGTGACCATTATAATTTTAAATGAAAAGAGCAACTGTTTTACTGAAGCCCAGTTATTTTATCTTATAGAAGCCTTTGTCCACTGGTAAGAAATTCATTCTTGAGTGTCAGTGTACTAGAGGGTACCCTAAAACCCAGGAACGATGGAATGAATTATTTAACTATTTCCTGGATAACTCTTGACAAATTACATATGAGAGATGATTTGGAACATACAAAGTGTTCTTGGAAACCATTCCTGTCTTAACAATAGCTAAATCCATCTGTTCTCCTGTAGTTTCATTTATATTACCCCCACCCCATATTGTAAACCCATATTTGGACTTCATTGATTCTGGATTAATATCTGATATATTGTCTAAAAATAGAAATACTAGAGGACCCAATAGAGAGAGATGACTCTCAGGATCATAGGTATTCACTTTTTCTTCCTTCCTCTTATCCATGGGTTTTGGAAGGAGAATTTTTTTCAAAGAATGGCTTATTTTCTGAAAAAGTAGGTCAGTAAAAACGTTTTTAGAATTCATGTCATATATCTACAGAGGGAAGGAATGAAGCTAGTGTTGTCACTCTATCAGTATGTCTTAGTTTCTTAATCACAAAAAAGAAATATATATATTTCTATAAGATGTGCGTGTATATATATATATACACACACATGCCTCAGAACTATGAGCATGTTACATGAAGTCAATGAGACTGATAATGTTGAAATGCTTAGGAAGTAGAAATAAATGTATGTTAGCAATGCAGTTTTCTTATAAGTAACAATTGCAAAGCTTACCTCTCAAAGATCTAAAACTATGAAATTGATTCATTCAAACGGCACATGAGCATTTACTGCTGGATGTGCAGTGTTGTGTTTACATCGTATTTTGTGTCCTCACACCACAACGTAACCACAACTGTCTTAGAGAAGAATTTTCTTAAAGAGAACACTCATAATAATGGCTAAGGTGACTCCAGTCTTGAGAACCAGATAAGACTTCCCTCTTCCATCCGTTCTATTTTTTTCTTCCCTTCTTTCTCCAATATTTGTTTGGCTCCTACTTTGTAATAGGCAGCATGATGGTTATTAATATGTTACAAAGATGAATAAGGGACATTTGTGCCCTTAGTAAGCCTGTGGTCTATTTGAAACTATAAACTTAAAGCAATTACATATGTTATGACAAGTGCATCAATCATGGGGCCATGAACAAAAAAAGCCATGTGAGATTGGAAAAGGTAACTTGAATTTCTAGTTTGGGGAAGTCATGGAGGAAAAGACCTGAACCTATATTAAAAAATGAGTCCAGGGGCACCTGGGTGGCTCAGTGGGTTAAAGCCTCTGCCTTCGGCTCAGGTCATGATCCCAGGATCCTGGGATCGAGCCCCACATTGGGCTCTCTGCCCAGCAGAGAGCCTGCTTCCTTTCCTCTCTCTCTCTGTCTGCCTCTCTGCCTACTTGTGATCTTCATCTGTCAAATAAATAAATAAAATCTTTAAAAAAAGAAATGAGTCCAAATTCTCAGATGAGTGGTCATGGAGAATGTTTCAGGTGGAAAGAGTAACATATTAGAAGCAGAGTTCTGGAGCTCTGTGGACTCACTGGGGAATAATACACAGATCCATATGGCAGGAATGCAGTGTTCATAAGAAAAAATGGTGGGAAAGGAACATAGGTAGGTAAGGGGCAGATGGTGTAAGGATTGTGAGGGAACTGGGGCTTTATCGTAAGCCAGTTCCATAGGACTACCTAAACTTTTAGAAATTTTAATCCTTTTGTTTTTCTTTAGTGTGTGGTGCATAGATGGGCTGTTTTGGGGGAGACACTGTTGGCAGGAAGAACAACATTCAGATTTGTAAAAATGTGGTGGGGAAGATAATAGTTCAGAGTCAGCTTCAGGTGATAGAGTTTTCTCATGTGTCTCAGTTTAGCCACAGTGCCTACAGTTTAGCCTTCATGTCACATGATTACATGACAGCCCTTCATGGTGTCCTGGTGGGCTGAGTCAGCAACAGAATAATGCCTGCTTGTTAGTATGGTGATAGCTAAGTGTTAATCACAGAAACATCTGAGGAAACTAGTCCTCATGTTATACTGAAGAGGAAAATCATATCTAAATGTTGTACATCTACAATCATGTATATTATGTTTGTCTTACATTCCTTATCAATTAATGGTGATAGTAATGCCACCTAAGGAGATGTTTTGAGGATTGATTAAGTGAGTACTTGTAAGGCATTTTTGAAATGTTTGGCTCAGGCCATTTGAGAAATTAATGAAAGCTATGTATTTCCCTAGAAAATAGAGGTAATTGACATAGTGCTTAAGAGTAAAGTTTGGGCGGGAGAGGCATGGGTTGATTTTCCAGTTTAGGCATTTATTAACTGTGTGGCAAGTTCTGTAACTTGTCTCCATTTCCTCATTTAGTTGTAGTGAAAATAAAAGGAGGTAATGAATGTAAACTCCTTAGCTTAGGACCCAGCAAATAGTAAGTCCTCAGTAAATGTTAACTATTATTATCATTATTTTGTACCATATCATAGAATTTTGCATAAAATTTCAGGTGAATTCAAGCACTGTATCCAGTGTAGTAACTAACCACTGAAGCCTGGTTAAGAACCAAATGAACGTAAAAGCTCCTTGATAGTGTTTTTTACTTCAAGGATTCTTAATACATTTTATTTGAATTTAAAATACTTGTAATAAATCCTTCATTTATGTGTTTATTTTTTGTTTGCTTAACCATACACTTGACCCCAGGCCTAAAAGCAAGCCGGTTTCAGGTTAGCATGTTTATAACCAGGTTATTTTTGTTCTACATCTAAAGGAATATATCTGCTCTAAACTGGGAGAAAACCAAAGCAGAGACTTTTTTTGTTTTGTTTTAATTTAGGATCTGTGGTTGTAAGCAACAAAGTGAACTGTTCTGCATTTCCAGCTCCTAGGAGGGCTATAATGATCAGGTACATATTGTCATAATTTTGAAAGTAATTTATTTAATGGTCAATTATGAGTAAACATGGAGATCGTTGTAATTTTACAGCTCAAAAAGGTAATAGATACAGCATAACATATTAAAGTTAAAGCTTGTTTAAAACAGCAGGATATAGAAAAGGGAAACAAGTTGGTGGTGGCTGTTTGTTTTTTTTAATACCTATGTCCTGAGCCTTGGGAATTTTAAGTGGTCTCACATTCATTAATTCATCTCTGAGCACCCACACATGATTTGAGCTGAATAGGAAGCTAAACTCTAAGGCCAAAAACAGGGTGTGTGGTCTTGTAGCAGACGTGAACATGGAGTAAGTACACTTAGATGTCTGTAAACAGCATTGCTATTGTGGTAATCATATTACAATATATATAAATCAAATCAATGTGCTATATGCCTTAAACTTACAGAGTGATACATGTCATGTATTTGTCAATAAAACTGGAAAAAAGAAAACACTGCATGTAGAGAGAGGAGGCTTGCAAAGGGAGGTGAAAAGCCAAGATACAGGGAGGATGGCACGTTTGTAGGGGACTGCAGGGAATTTGTTTCTCTAATATCATGGGATGCTAAGGAAGGAGAAGTTATTGAAAATGAGTCTAGAAGGGGAGGCAGGACTGAAGTATTGGATGGTGTTGTATGACATGAGAAGTTGATTGAATTTCCAAATACGATGCCAGCTTCAATTAATGGAGACATTCAACAATGACTACACAAATAAAATTCTCAGCACTTCCTACATGATAGATAAACATGTACAAATACATAAAAAAATTATATTTATTTTTGTAGAAGCTTCTATTTGGGTGTATCCATGTGCATGTTGGGGACCTTTAAGAAAGAAGGATTATACATATGGAAGTAACATGGGTATATATGTAATTCTAATATTATTTATTGGCAATATACTTAATCACATTCATTTAAACCAGGAGGGAAAGCCAAGCTCAATGAATGAAAACATAGAGTAGACTGTTATTCTATTTCCAAGTTAATTTACATTAGAAATAAGATTGTTTAAGATAAATTGTGCTATCCAAAGGCTTACTTCAATAAATATATAACAATGAGTTGTAACTATTGAACCCAGTGAATAAGTATTAATAAATTGCATTAACATTGTTTTCGGGTTATTAGTTTTCTATTATTTTCTCCTTCAGTTGTTTAACCTATTCGTATTTTCATAGGTAGTTCATGTTCATATTTCTATAGGTAGTTCAAAATAGAATTTTAACCAGGAAAAAACTATATACTTTGTCTGAGTTCTTGCCAGCTCTAAACACTTACAATTTTGTGACCACAAAAAAAGAGGTAGGTATGATTTGGGCATGGATGACTACCTCCAGAATTCTGCAGCCTAGTGGGGAAGATATGCAAAAACAATTAAAGGCAATAAGTAGCACCATAAGAGAAAAGTGTGAGAGTTCAAAATTGGGACTAAGTATTTCCAACTGGAAAATATCACAGAGCATTTAAAAAGCAAGTGGCATTTAAACTGAACCCAGTGGGATGAATAGGACTTGTGCATTTGGGATGAGGCTAAAGGTGAAAGAACAGAACATTATAAAATACAGAAGCAGAGAGATGGGAAACTGTCCTGTGGAATATGAATAACATTTATTATGTAACTAAAAGCCATTTCTTTATGTTGAAAGAATCATATGAATTCTCATATGAAAGGGAAGTATCATATAAAATATAAACCAGTTAAAAGGACGTCTGTCAATTTTACTTACTCTTATTGTCATTATATAGTGGTTAATTACATGGGCCTTGGAATCAGAAGCCTGGGTTAGAATTACCCCAGCTCTGCCTCCTATTAGGTGCATGATTTGCTATAAATCATGTAAGCTCTCTGAAACACAGTTCCCTTACATGAAAATGATGGGAATGATAATGTCTAACTCACTGAATTGCTGTAATGATTAAATGAGATGATGAATGTTAAGTACCTGCTACCAGTGCAGCTCACATGTAATAATTATGTAATAAACTGCTGTTGTTAAATGGTACATAAGTCTTGAGAAAGAAATTTACTTTTTAATTTCTTTCCCATGCTCTACATTGTTTTCAAGAGAGAAAGCATAGGAAAATGACCATAGTGAGTTTTTTTGATGATCGTTATAAGGGGAGAGTGGAGGAAAGATAACAAGGCTCTGAACCGTCCTCTCTTTGTTTTCTTCTCATTCAGTTTAACAGATTTGCATTTCAATATACACCTAATGCATGTGAGTGTTTTGAGTGTCAGTTACATGGCTCTGTTCAAAGTTTGGAACTATTTTATCTGTTCTTACCCTCTCCCCACCCCCTCCAGCTTAATTGTGCATGAAGTATGCATGCACGCGTGTGTGTGTGTGTGTGTGTGTGTGCGCGTGCGTGTGTTTGTATGCGTGTGTTTGCTCTGCCGTTCACTTCTGCTGCCTTCCATTGGACTAGACATAATCATATTAGTACCAACATTTTGTATGTGTAGTTCCCTGCTTTATGCTCTTACGGCTACAGTGATGGGAAAATTGTATGACCAACTGTACTGAGAGAATTGTCAAACCTCTTCTTGAAGTTCTCTAGCGTAAGTATGGAGAATGGAGAAAATAGAATTAATTACAAGAAAAGTGATGTCAATGGTGCTGACACTGAAGTACTAAACTATTTAAATGCACAACAGTTACCTAGAAACTTGTTCATTCGTAAGCTTATATTTAACACCAGTAAAGTGAGTCATGTCCTCATTATTCTTGACTCAATAGCTGCTAAAGTTAAACGTTTTATTGAGGAGGAGGGATGATCCTACAGTATATCTCATATGCTATTTCTCTTTGAAACATTGTTTCTCAATGGACACATTCATTAATGAATTCAAAGGATCTACAATAGAGTCTGGCTTTATTACATCGCAATCTGGATGTTGGTCCTGCCTCAGGAGGATGGATAAGATATTCCATTTCTAGAAGTACTAATAAAATAACAATTTTAATAAATAACAATTTTATTATACTTGCTAGGAACTTATACAGATTTCCATCTGATGAAGCCATGTAAGCTGTTTATAATTTCATATCTGTATCTACACATATGAGTTATTATAAAAATCTTGGAAGTTGAAACATCTAGCGAAGTCGAATAACTATCAAAAATTTTCCTTCATAAGGTCATAAAGCAAAACTGGCCACCCTCTTCGCATACTCTCACGTACACAAATCTGATGCATCTTTTAAAAGTAAAAAAGAGAAAGAACCATGTACAGCATGGAAGCTTTTTGTCAATTTCTCGAGTGTAGCATGGTTTTAATCCGCTGCCTTAAAGAATCCCAGAAAACCACCCGGTGCGGTAAGACGCAGTGGGGCAGAGCTTCTCGGCCTCGCATGCGGAGCCAGTGCTGGCTCCCTCAGGGACCTTGGCCTGACAACTCACCTCTCCCTGGGCCCCTGTGCAGTCTTGACA
The DNA here is from genome assembly GCF_010015895.1 of Lontra canadensis. Lineage (NCBI taxonomy): Eukaryota > Metazoa > Chordata > Mammalia > Carnivora > Mustelidae > Lontra > Lontra canadensis. Next base: position 14,985,827 of record NW_022631001.1, read on the forward strand.
CCTGGTGGGACTGAGACTGGAGAAGGAAAAAAACTTGAAGGAGGATAACGGAATCCATGCTTTTGTTCCTGGGAGGAGGGGTGGACACAGTCCCACAGCCCTTTCTCTTGTCCATCCTCGCTCCTTCTGCCCGTGCCCCGGGATTGAGACGGGTGCGAGTTTCCTGATGGTAGAAGGCACGGGCAAGAGGAGTGCAGGGCTGGCTTCCACGGGACATGGGTAACTGCTACATGTTAGCCACGGCACTAGCATTTTGCATACATAATCTCTAATCTGTTTAGCAACACAGTGAGGAAAGTTTTATCCCACATTCTACAAATTTAGGAATTCAAGTCCAGAGCCATCTGGTTTCTGTGTAGCTAAGTATATATATAAACTGATCAGAGATAATATACTGTCACTTTTGTTTTTGAGGCTTGCATGGTCCATGAAGAAGGAGGGGGTGGGAGAGAGGATCCTAAAAAGGTACAGTAAATACACTGTGGGGGAGTTGTGGGGGCAGAGAAGAGAGGGGTGGAAAGGTCACTTCTGAGCTGATCTTGATTGGGAACTTTTTCCCAGTGGAATGGAGTAGGCTGGTCATTCTAGGCAGAGAGAATAGAGTTTATGGTTATTACAAGTAAGAATTTTTATTTATATTATTTTTGTTCACTAAATTCTAGCTGCACATCCTAAGAGCATGGTGTGTGTATCCCTTTGGGGTTGTATGATGCTATTATCAGTGATTATCATGTGCAGGCCTATCTAGTTGTAAAAAAAACTAATAAAGGTATTTCTCCTAAATTTTTTAGAATGTATTAGGGGAGGGCCCGGCCTATGCAGCTGGTATTTCATTGAGCAGTCTTGAAGATTTGTGACCATTGGCTTAGCACATTTGTCTAAAGAGGAAATTTTTATTTGTGATTTTCTAGGTGATTTCTTTTTAAAGGATCACTTGTAGAATTAGAAAGAATGTAATGATTATAGTAAATGGAAGGTTGTGCTTCTGTCTCATGGTTGGTTGGAACTGAGTTGTTGAAAAATCCAGGCAATTATAAACAGAAGTAACATTAGAGATACTGTTGAAACTTCACCCTCAGGAGAGATACTCATGTGGAGATATTTATTGAGAGAAACCACAGGCCCAGTGTCTTGCCAGAGGACTAGGAAAATGGCAGGCCCTGGAATCCAGAGGACTGACTTTCTGCGCTTTTTCCTCTATAGATTCTGTCTGCACTTTGAGAAAACATAGATTTAACATAGAATTATTTCAGCTGATGAGAACTGAATCGAATCTTCCCAAATTCATAATTAGTGGCCTGGCCCTCAGTACCTTAGAATGTGACTGGATTTAGAGATAGGTTCTTGAAGAGGTAATTAAAGTTAAATTAATTGCTAAGGTTGAGACCATAATCCAGTAGGACCCATGACATTATCAGAAGAGGAAGAGATACCAGAGATGCACTTGGACAGAGGGATGGATGTGTAAAGATGTGTCAGGGGGGTGGCTATCTGCCAGAATGGGAGAGAGGCTCCAGGAAAAATAAACTCTGTTAACACCTTATTTTGGATATCAAGCCTTTAGAACTACAAAAAGTGTATTTCTGTTGTTTAAGCCACCCCATCTGTGATATTTTGTTATGGCAACCCTAACTAACTAAGATACCTGGTAAACATCCAAATTAATAAAAGTACACTGACCTTGTTTCCTGATTTTCTGCTCAATTTGAAGCGTATATTATATATTTTGACACTTGCCTACAATATCTACTTAGCATTTGCTACTTTGGTGGAGTGCTTCTCCCCTTATGGGCAAGAAGTGTATTTTTTTCATCTTTATTTCCCCAATGCCTCAAATCGTGCTTGGAATATAACAAGGGCTCAATATCTATGCAAATAAATGAGTGAAAGGAATGATACTTTTCCACATAAGCGTATCATTTTCACAACTGAGTTGTATGACTTTGATGTCAAGCCTTTAAAAAGTTAACTTTCTTTTTAACCAGAACATGTATTTCTTAAGATATACCTTCTTTTTTCTCAATTTTAATATAGTGATTTATCTTATGTATACTTTGACTGTGAACACCGTGGGCGGGGGTGAGATGAACACTTCTTTATGGCAAAGTTCAAGGACTGTTGACAGGTGTTCCATGCTATGTTGAGAGGCTTTTCTGTCAGGTTCTTCTCATGACTATGATGCTTAGTGGGGCTCTCAACACAAAACACCTCTATTCTTTGTGATAGTTCTTGTTCTCAAGTTGTTTCCTTTTGCTCTAGTAGAGAATGGAAGGAGCCATGAGATGTACAATAGATGTCTATATTTAGCAAAATCATCCAAGCACTGAGAACCATGTTTTAGTCTTCTCTGTTACCCCTCTGCTACCGCACACACACCTTGATGCATCTCTAGGTTTGGCAGCCAGTTGCACGCGTCCATAGACAAATGCCACTTCTGTGAAGTACAGTACTTACGTACAATACTGGGGCATCCACCAGGTGGAGTATTTATTTGCACCTGGAATCCTTTCAGCCTCAGTTTTCAGTTCATGGGGCAAAACTGTATTCTCCCGATTATATATTTATCCAACTTAGTAGCTAGCATTATTATTTTCTGTTTCTTTCTTTGAACCTTTTTGTTGGGGCATGTAATGTGTGTACATATGAATTAGGGAAGATAAATGGTAACTGTAGTTCTGACCCTCAAGAGATATACTCAAACTGAAACTTTATATGCAAAAAAGTAAGGAGTGTGGTCTTTACTATGGGTGGTATGGATTCACTATCAACTACTAGAATCTTTACAGATGAATATTTTTCTGGCTCTCCTATTTTAGATGATCTAGCATAGAAAGAGAAAAAAAAAACCTCAGGTCTAATTGTGTTTTAGATCAAGAGAGAAGAGTTTGGATATGCAGTAAGATAAAACATAGTTCAATTTCATAATGTAATTTCTCAGTGTGTTAATACCAAGTAACTTTAAGAAATGGAAAGAGCCATGTGATGTCATTAAGTTAAGAAGCATTTTACATATAAGAATAGATTACTTTAGAAAGTCCTAGAATATGGGGAATAGAAACAACCCCCAGTTTTTTTCAGACCCTGGGTAATGTCCTATGTGACATATGCAGGCGTGGAGCATGGTGGAAAGGTTGCTTACCACATGCTACAAATTGATGTTAACAACGGAGCTGGGTATTCAAAAATGATTCAAAAATGAATCATGCTGTGTTTTTGGATGAAGGCCTTTACCTCCAGAGACATGGCTTTGACAGCCTCTTCTGGAGAACTGCACTTGGAGGCAGCATTTCATGCCAACGTTAGGCAAGCAGGCAGAACTGGAGTCAGAGGCTGACTGAGTGCCTGCCCATATGCTTCTGGCTGGAGCCAAAGTTCCTGTTCACGAAAATGACGGACAGACCCACTAGGCATTGCTCTTAAAGGAAGATCTCTGTTCAGTGCTTTGGGTCTCGTAAATGAGTAAAGAGGTTCCCTGAAGCATCAGAATTGCTGCTGGCCCAAAGAATATAGGAAATATAGAATTAAAGATGACTTCGAAATGTGTTTTCATTTTTGGAAATCCTGCCATGTTTCTGATGTTCTCTCTCTCTCAATGTGCCTTTTATTTATTTGGAAACTTTTAATGCCTTTGGCAGATAGAACTGTAACTCACCACAACAGGTGAGTGAAGAGTGAGCATCAGGAAAGAGAGGTAACATATGTATGGGAATAATAGGGGAAATTGTTTACCTGTTGGATCTGGGAGGTGGGTTGTGCTCAGTTCTGTCTGCCCTCACTCTACTTGGGAGGGAATGGAGCTTTTTGGCCTAATAACTGTGGGATATTTCCTGGGTTCTATATGTAGGAGTCACCATAGTTAAATATGAGTGTTTTAGGAAAGGATACTCATTCACTCGTTAAAGATTTTTGAGCAGCTCTTCTGTTGTAGGAACTTAGCCACATAATGAGGACACAAGCATGAAAAGGCCAAGTGCTGCTTTCCAGGAACTCACAGAGTATTTGAACTCCTAAAACTGAGGTAGGATGGAATGATGGATAAGGATTCAGAAGACTGGAGTTCCAGCCCTGGCTCTGCTACAAACCAGCCATGTGACCTTGAACAAGTCACTTTTCCTCCATGGGCTTCAGTTCCCATGTCCCTCAAATGGGATGATGGTGAATGCTTATAAATCCTTCAAGGATTATTGAAGATACAAGAGGTGGTGTCTGGGTAAGAATCATAAAGAAATAAAATGGCAAACAAATGTAAGCAGTCTTAATCACCTTAACGATATAAAAAATCTCATATAAAAATTTAAAAATCTTACTCTAGAAACATCATCCTTCGAAATTCACAAAGCCAAACTCTTCATTGAGTGTACAGGAAGAAAAAGAATTAGGAGTTACTAGGTTGCAATAATAACTTGTGTTTAACAAAAATAATTGTATAATCAGCCTGGTACACGATGCTTTACTTATATGCTATTATGAAATTCTTACAACAATCCTGAGAAGTGGGAATTATTATCCCCATTGGACAGAAGATAGCATGGTCTCAGAGAGCTCATAGAGCTTATCAAATGTCACATGACTTGTAAAGAACTGAGCTGGGATTTAAAGCCAGGGCTGACTCACGTGTTTAGGTTGCTATCACTATACTGTATACAAACCCAACCCCAGACAAGAGTGCAGGGCTGGATCCACCATGATTGTGATGTTGGCAGCCTGCCAATAAACATGTTCCAAGACATACTGTGTGAAGCCTTAGGCACCCTGAATATTGATGAGTGGGCCAGAGAAGCTTAAAAGCGAGATCTCTGGACAAGAAAAAGTAGTGGAAAGGAAGCCAGGATACTGGCATGAGATGATCGTGTAAGGGGAGCAAACTGGGTGTGGAAGAACATGCAGGCTGAGACCAAGAATAAATTAACACACAAGAAAAGACCAAAAAGCATACGTACGCTAAATGCCGCAGGGGCATTTTCTCTCACTCCCCAGCTTGTCATTTCATATCTGCCAATACTTTTTGTGAGTCCTTGATATGGTAGCCCAGGTGGAAAATAAATACATATTGCACCTATCCTGTGCCTGCTGCCTGATTAAATATCCAAGATGCAATAAAACCATAGTTTCCAGAACATTTTTTATTCATGAGGCAATCTCAACAGGAAACAAATTGCTTAGGGGACTGAAAAGCTGTATTCATCCAGGCTATATCAGATGCTTTCTATTTGAAATTTGTAAATTTGAGATGCTTTGTTCCTGGTTTTGTTGGTGTAGATGTTTTCCAAAACCTTCCTCTAAAAATAAATCAACATGTATCGCTGGGCTATTTTGCCATGTGGAAAAAAAGAGGAGTTTACTTGTTCCCATTAGGGACCTTCTCTTTTTCTTCTGTGTTCAGCAAGAGGACATTGTGGAGCTTGGTTTCACAATGAAATTGTTTCTCACAACCCTTCCTCCTCCAAACTTCGTCTTGCTGGCTTAATTGATGCTCTCAGTGCACCTGCAGATAATGGCATGGCACAGTGACTTCAGCCCATTTCCTACCAGCTGCATGTGCTCCTCTGAGAGTCCGAAAACCCTCCAGGGGTTGGGTCATTTTGAGGCTGATAACCATTGTGTAGAAAGCTCTTAGTTAATCCCGATTCCTTGGCTGCTTGCATTTTTAGCAAGGATACAGCAAGGCCAGTCATTTTTCCTAGAAACTTACAGTATATGGTTTTATAATTCTTGGGTTGAAGTCCAATGTTTGGCTCATATTTTTAAGCTTTTCTGCCAGTGCTTGTCTCTAAAGCAGTGAAGAACTCAACGGGGACACATAGGCAAAATCTGGCTTACCATGGCAGGGGGCTCTTGGATCATCACCTCATAATCACTGGAGAATAAGTTTGGGATGTGGGGGAGAGTTTTATGAGAACCAAGGAGAACCCCAAGCTCATTTACATGCTCCTTGTTGAGCATAACATTAAAGCACGTGTTAGACTTGATTCCTTGATGATGCCTTTCTTTCTGCACCTCTTCCTGCTCGGTCACCACACCATGTGGACTCATTTCTGCTTCAGATGCTTACAGAGCACTTTCTTCCATCAGAAATGCTCTTCCCTCCCCTCCTCCTGGATAACTTCACTCACCCTTCAGACTCTAACTTAAATGCTGCTTAAATGTCTTCAGAGGCCCCACTGCAAATCCCCCAAACTAATTTGGTCTACAGTAGCTATTTATCACCGTCTTGTGATAAAGGAGAAATTGAGAGGCAGGAAGTTAGTGCTGTTTGCTTAAAACTGACCCGATGAGTATTGGAATCTAGGCTCATAAAGCCCATACTTTCTGTTTCTACAACTCCGATCTACTGGACGGAAGACTTGAGACCAGAGTAGTAGCGCAGCTGGCGGTTTGACTGTAGGGCCATCAAATTTTGGAGTCAGGGCTCCCTAGAGCCCCCTCTGGTTAACATTAGGTCATCCCAAACCAGAGCTGGCGCTGAGGCTGAGGGCCTAATTCTGAGGCCCCAGCTGTGGAGGTTGAGAGATCCATGGGACTGGGAGTTCGGCCTAGACATCCAAGGGCAGAACTCCCACAGCCCTCTCCCAGGGCTGTTAGCTGTGTCTCTTCTTAGCAACCACATCTGAATAAACCTTACTATTGGCCAAAGGAAGCATGGAGCTTCATCAGGCTGTGCCCACCCAGAATCTTCTCCTGGCAGCTACCTCTCAGAGTCCCTGTTGAGAGAAAATCAATTTGCATTTTGCCTGAGAATGCTCAATACCTTTTTCCTCAGTAGCTCTATTGGTCCACCCAGCTCTCTGAAGTCAGCCAACCAGGTACTATTACCCTATTGTTCTTACAGCTGTCAAATAGAGTCACCTAGAGGTGAAGTGATTTACTCAGTGTCACATAGCCAGCAAGTGACTGCCGGGGAACTAGAGCTCCAGTCTCCCTACTTAGGTCGTGGAGCATTCTTCACCACATTGAACAGTCCTGCCAGCCGTGAGGTGATAACCTTACTCTGCCGGCCTGCCTGTTATCAGGAAGGTAGTATCTTAGCACCATAAGTGGGCCAGGCTTCCTTGCACTGGCTGTCCTCACAGTGATCACAACAATGGAATCTTAGTCTGGCCCTGCTTTGACCAAACTCTGGAGTGTGTCTGGCTTCAACTCTCAGCTTCTCTGCTTACTGTGGTATGATTTGGGAGAAGTTCTTCAACTTCTCTGTCTCACTTTGGTATCAGTAACCTAAGGGGAATAGTGATACTACTTACCGCACGGGATGGTAATGAGTACTTAATGAGTTACCTGAAATAGTGCCTGACATGAAAAAAGAAGTCCATAAATACTGGTTTGTAGCAGGGTTCAGCAGTTACGTTTGTCCCTCATTTTGTTCACTGTCCCATTTTAAACCCAGCTCAGTTATTGAGCTCACCTACAGAGATAGAACTCAGGCTCTATCTGTGACTGTTAGTTACAGTCTCTTTGGACCATGGATTTTAGAATGTCCTCTGCATGTACCAGGACATTTAGAGAATTTCTGGCATCTTCAGATTTCTGTGCTCTAAATGGGTAATTGATGGCCACACCATTTTTGTGGTGGGTGTTTCCCTTAATTCTCAGTCTCTGATTTGAGTTCATTTGCTGAGCAGATCTAGTCGACATGCCACTATCTAAGGAATCACCAAATTTTATCCTGTTCCAGAAACCAGCCTCACTCAATGCCCCACTTCTCTCTGAGAATTAAATCTACTGTTTCCCTAAATCCTTTCACCTGTCTTGGAAATTGGCTCTTAGTAGGGCTGTTTTACAACAGCAATACTCCATAAATGCTTGGCAACTAGGTTAGGCCTGGTGGTCAGCAGGAGAAAAGAGAAGGCATTTCTCTAAGGTACTATTTTTCCACATAGGTCTCTGCTTTTCCCCACAAGGGAGCAGCAGGAATTGCTGATTCTGAATCCCAACAGGGGCATGCCTTTAATTGCCCCGACTAGCCAGGAGTCCAGGACAGTAAAGTGGCATGATTACTGACTACAGATGGATTGTCTTATCTGCAGATTCCCACCTGCAGAGATCCAAGGCATTAATTGAAAGCATAAAGGTGGTAGCTGGAAGAACCAGCATCCTTTTTTTTTTTTTTTTTTCCTGTATTCTGAAGTTCTTTTCTGCTATTAAGAGACCTTGGAACCATTCATTGTGAACATAAAACCGCATGTCCAGACACTCAAACCAATACTCCCTACTCCCTAAGTGTACCATTGTATATTCTACATTTTGAAATCACATGCCAACACTGTACAAGCAGCTGGAGAGATCTGGTTGAGTAGCTTTGTGGCCTTCCTCAAAGTCACCTAAACTTTCTGAACTTCAGGCTACTCATCTGTGAATTTTTTACTTCATGGAGTTTCCGAGGAATAAAAATGAAATAAGGTAAATCACCTAGCATAGACAGGCACATAGGTATCCCCTATTCCCTCATAGCAGGGCAAGAAAGAATTGGGTGTGTGTGTGTGTGAGGATTTGAAGTGATCTTCAGGCTCGTCACTCACCATTTTCCAGTATGATTATTGAACACATTTCTCAAATTCACTTTTATATTTAGAGGAAATTGAGGCTCTGGCAACTATATAAAGTAAATTAAATAGAAATGAACTCATTCCAATGAAGTCATATAATGTGAGCTGCAGTATGGCTCTAATGGATATTGATGGATCTTGCTGGCTATTGCATCGCAGTGTCCTGACCAGAGCCTGATACACAGCAGATACTTGATAAATGCTTGTTGAATAAATCGATCCATGATATATCATTACAAATGATCTACCTCATTGATTGGAAGCATTTAAACATGACACAATGATCAACACCTCCTTTTCTCAGTGTACTCAACTTGAATCCTATCATTTAAAAATCTACAGACTAAGGACCATGTTTACAAACCACTAAAACACGATTGAAAATGTTCACTGAAATGTTCGCTGAAAAGTGAACGTTGCATGCAAGCATGGTGTTAGCACCGTGTTCTTGAACTCTCACACCAGCAGTACAAACTGTGGCATTAGCTGCTACTTTATGAGAGGCTAACTTTGTCCAAATATATACAGCCAAGAAGTAGAAGAACAGAAATTTGAATCTAAGTATGTCTGGCTCCAAAAGCAATGTTGATGTCACCACATTCGATTAGATAAATATTTAGGAGAGGTTTTTACTGAAGAAATGCCAGTCTCTCTACCCCTCAATTGAATTAACATCCTGGATTCCAAGATCAGTTTGAATAAGAAATGAGTGTCCCTTCTGAGAGGACCAGCACTACAGGGATAGGTAGATTCACCTTGGAAGTCTGAGGATCTGAGGCGGCAGGGGGTTGGTTAGTTCAAAAGACAAAGATTGGCCTTGAAAGAGATTATCATTATCTTTGTACTAATACTTAGTACATTAAGTGAATTGCCGTAGTCCCTATGTAGTCTGGAGTTTTTCAACAAAAAGCAAAGTTGATACAGGGTAAAAGGGACAGATGGAAATAGCTTCGGAGATGACCGAGGATTCTGTCCAGAGGATGTCTGGGGAGGAGGAAGAAGGAAATTGACCAGAAACTTGAGCAGATGCAACGATCGTGCATTGGAGCACAGAGGCCAGGGCACAAAGATGTTAATAATATGAAGGGGGAAAAAAAAAAAAAAGCAGTGAAGAATTGGAAATGGCTTTAAGTTTGTTCATTCGGAAAGGTAATGATGTGCTTTCTCCTAGTGATGTTGGGCAACCAAGTTATAGCCATGCACAGGGTCACCTGCTGGTTCTGTAATACAACATGATTGTTAAGTGCCTTGAAAGCAGAAACGGTGACTGTCATATTTACATACGTATATATGCATATGCATATATACATATGCATATATATGTAAATATGAATATATATCCTCTGTTATAAAAGAGCATGAGCTCTGGATCTAGACTATCTAGATTCAGATCCTCATATGATAACTTAATGTATTTGTAATTGGGTCTCAGTTTCGTCATCTATAAGAACCATGAACACAATGCCTCTTTGGTGAAGTGTGTACATTGAATATCTTTAAAACCTGTGAAATGAAGACCAGGCCCAGGCATATAGTAAACACTCAATAAATGTTAGCCATTATAAGTAATTTTCTTTCCTTTTCCCTTAATCATCTATCACTTGTCACGAATTAGAGATTCTTCCTGAGGTTAACTATCCTTTACATATTCTTTCTTGCCCTCCTGTTTTTTTTTTTTTTTTTTTCCTTATTTCTTTCATTCTTGCCTATTACCTCAGGACAACTTGTCTGACTTTCTATCAGTATGCTTCATTTTGGAACCTAAAACACTGGGAAAAGCCAGCTGGAATCAGTCATCAAACTCCATAATTTATGAAAATCACCATATTGACCAGAACTTCCACATCTCTATCAGCCTCTGCAGACATCTCTCAATGTGCTTTCTTTCCAGCATCAGCACTTGAAACAAAACATTATTCCTATTCAATTGATTTGTCCTTTTTGTTCTACTCTTACTGGAGTCATTGCTGTTCCTTTGAAATATTTTTCCATTGCAAATGCATGTTTTTTTAAGCTATAGTTGAGGTAAATATGTTGCTGTGGACCAGCTTGCAAACTTACCTAACATTTTTAACAATATTTCTACAAAAAAATACTTTAACCTTTATTCTTTATCTTAAACAACTCAACTGACTCAAATAGGAACTTTCTCACATGAAGATTCATTATTTTACATAGCCTTATTTTATCTTGTCTAACTCTCAAAACTTATGAAGTAAGTATTTATTTATATATTACTAATAAACATAATACAAGATTTAGAAATTTAAATAACTTACCTAAAGTCATGTAGTTAGCAGGACAGGATAGGGAAGTAGAGCCCATTTTTGTTCATTTCTAGACCAAAGACCTTTCACTACACTAACCCTTCTCACCACATACACACCACATTAAATCAGGGTGTACATGTGTATTTACAAATGAGCAGCTGGCTAGATGTTGATGATAATCTGATAATGATGATGTTAATAAAAGTCACAAGTTTTTCAGGAATAAGTATGGGCCAGACATTATCTTAAGTGTATGATTTTAGTAAACTTCATTATAGTGGTGAGAAATTGGTCTTACCTCTGTGTACATGTGGAGAAAATGAGGATTCTAGAACTGAAGAAGGTGTCAAACGTCATACCACGAATATGCTACAGGAGTGGAATTCAAATTCAGGTCTGTTTGACTTCAAATTCCACATTTTAAAAATCACCTCCACATTTTGCTTCTCCAATGGCTGGATAAGCTCCATGCCTCATCTCCCGTTAAGATGGCCTGACTTGCTAGATTCTGAAAGCAGATGGGGACAGTGAGTGCTCTTGGCAGTAAGCAAGACAATACCCAAAGAGAAAAGTCAGAGCTAACCAAAAAGGATATGTATGTCATTAGTTTACATATGATATATGTACCCTGAGGAATAGATGGCATTGTCCACAGTCTGAAAGAAAGGAACAGAAAAACAGTGATAGTGGCCTAGGATGATTCTTACCATCTGGATGTGGATGGAGGAAAAAGTGGTGGGATGAGAGATCCTGCTTCTCCAGAGTCTTTCCATGAATCCTCAGGGACACAGTTTGTCACAAGTGAGCTTTTGCAACTCCTTAATTGCCTTGAAACTTAATGGCATTCTGCAGATTTGGAATTCCTTCTTCAGTCTGTGAAGAATTTTGCTTTGTATGAATATTAAGTTAATACTGCTCTGTATGCAATTTGTATATGCGTTCTTAGTAGACTTTTTAAATGGTAAGACTGAATTGGTGTCTTACAAAACTTTGAAAAATCTGTGTCAGATTATAATGATTCTATGCAGAAATGTTATCATAAGGAATGATTTGTAAGTACCTCTAATTTCTAGGTAGTAAGTAAAGAGATTTTTCTTCAGGTTTGGTCACTAGAGAAATGCCACTTTTTTTTTTTAACCATTGCTCTTTTTAATAATAATGCCTTCTTGCTCTTTCTTATAATAATATGTTCACTGATATAAGAGGCACGCACCAATTTATTTAATGGCTCCCCATATCATCTGTAATCAGCAAGAGAGTTCTAGACTGTGAAGCTTCTCTCATAAACAGGTATACGTGAAACTGCTAAAATGCCCTGAAATGAATTCATTTGGGGGATGTCCCAACTGATTGAATACAATTTGAAAAGAAATGACAACTGAATGCTTTCCCCACATTTATACAATCTACTTGAATGAATACCTCAACCCAAATCATTATCATTCTCATCCCCTGAAATTTAGCCAAGCATTTAATATTTTTCCCTATCATTATCAAATCAGTGGCATTTATTTATTTTTTTTTTCAAAATACATATCTGACCATGCTACTTCCATGCTTAAAACACTTTAATGAAGTCCAGTTACTCTTGGGAAAAAAATCCAAAATTCATTTCATGGCCTCCATGGTCCTTCAGAATCTTTCTCATTGCCACCTCTCCATCCTCAGCTCCTATCATCACCTCCAGCCATGCTTTTGCAAAGGCCCCTTTCTATTATAGGATTTACCTATATGTTGTTCCATCTGCCTAGAATGTTCCTCCCTGCTCTTCTCATATCCTAAATTTGCTCTTACCCTTCAAGTCTCAGGCCTTTTGCTATATTTTGGCATCATATCCTATGCAGCATAATTAAATAATGATTTGTTAATAAGTACATTGGGTTTATATCTGTCACCCCTACTAGACTGTAGGGATGGGGGTCACTTCTGTATTTTATACATGCATTTACAGCATGTGTTACAGAATCAAGTACATCATTGGTCACACAAGCCTGTTATGAATTACTTAATATGTCAAAGCACTTAGAAGAATGTCTGGCACAGAGTAGTGTTCTGCATGAATAACTAATTGAATTGTTGTTGTCATTAGTTTTTTTCTTACTTTCCCTTTATTAGTAGGTGTTGATAAGAGGGTTTTGGACTATACCATGGGGCCTTAGGTCCAAGTTGCAGCTCTTCTATATGGTCTTTGGAAAGTCATCTAATCTCATAGGGCTTTGGTTTTCTTACTTTACAGGCATGTCTTAAGAACTTTTATTTTAGAATCCCTGACAATACAGATTTCCTTGAAAGCCAAAGTAAAGGGAAAAGTAGAATTGAGTAATTATAAATTTGATGCTTTTCTTCAGGTTTCCAGAGTTTCTTTCTGAGATATTCTTCACATCCAGTGTGGCCCTTTATTTCGTAGACACAAAGAGCCAACCCATCATCAATTTATTCTCATTGGAAAGGCTCTTACATCATTTATTGGGCTCAGTCAATAGCTCTCATCTTCCCTCTCTGGGACTGTATCAACTGAGAAAACAGGTCAGCAGGAGAACTATAGTACCATTTTGTTACTGATAGAGGACAAGTTAGAGGATATAGCTTGTATGCGAATTCAGATGGACCTGGTATGTGTCTCCCTCTGTAACTTGATAGCGGGACAACTTATTCAAGGGATGTAGTCTTCAAGAGGAGACACACATATCCAGGAACCCATCTCTCACTGGTGTAGGTAGAGAAGAAGGGAGAAAAGGCCAAATTCCCAGCACATAAGACCTTAGGCAATTAAATCCACTCAGCTGGGAAACCTGGATCTACAGCCACCATTCAGAACCAGTTACTCAGTCTACCTCTGTGAAAAGGAATAAGAGGTAGGACTATAAGCTAGGACTAACTGTCAGAGAGGGGGCAAAATACTGTCACTTTAAATGTCAGTTATCCCGTGAATTTCAGTTAGTGATTAGATAGTTTCTAGAAATAAGCAAAGTGAACTGTGTCAGGCAGCTGGTACTATGGGAACCAGAAACTGCATTTATTATTAAATAATTTATTTATTTTTATAAACTAAAGCAACAACAAGAGAAAAACATAGCTCAGGAGCTACCAGGATTTAAAGGCTGTAATAAGCAGTATGGGATTCCCTGGGGCATTTGGGTTTTGAGCCTGAATTCCACTTGTGGAATGGCAGGCCTGGTCTTATTCCAAGGCATCTTTGGTCCCATGGGAAAAGTTTTTTGTATGGATAGACTTCCCAGAACTCCTGACATTATTCCCTAAAGGTAGTGCTGCCTTCCTAGGAGAGAAGCACTGTTTCTTAGAGCCATCGACATATTTATATCTTCTCCTTCCTAATTTCTCTTAGGATTTTACCCCCAGAGGCTTATTTTCATGACTAGTTTCATTAAGGAAATGGAATCCAGGTGGTGTTTTCTGAAGCAGTTGCCATAATACTGCAAGTCTTTTGAGAGTCTATACGTATGTATTGGTGTATGTTTGTATTTATATATATGTATAAATACAAATAAATACAAATACAAATAAATACAAATTTTATTTATATATATATATATATATATATATATATATATATATATATATATA